>NC_059362.1:10551408-11198491 GCF_019703515.2 Myxocyprinus asiaticus | reverse complement strand
CAAAGACGGAAAGGCATCTTTAAAAAGACACATCTTTAAAAAGATGTTCACGTCAATGTGTTGCTCTGATAGAGGAAAATATACTCTTTGCAGAAATATATACTCTCTCAGTAGCGCTGTCGAAGCACCCAGGGGTGTAGTCTGCACTAAGCGTGCAGAAAGAGAGAAAGCCGCTGAAATGCGCCGTATATCCAACAGCATAAGCTTCTTTCTGTGGTGAATGGACCGGCAGTGGAATTCAGCTCGCTGACACACAACCGCTTGGCTCCGAAGAAAAAATCTGAATGAGTGGTTGCGAGCCAGCTCCTTTTATACCCGTATAAAAGGACATGCAAATTCCATAATGACATGCAAATTCCACTCGCCAATTCTCATTGGCATTTTCTCAAAGATTAGAGGTGTTTGGGGCTCCCAAGAGTGACCCCTAGTGTCACTACATCGACACAACATCGTGTGAGGGACAGAAGGGGAACTCAGATTAACATTGAAGATATACATTTTTTCTAGTGCTGTGACTCAATAAAATGTTTTAATTGAATTAATTATTTCATGTGGATTAATTAATCAAATGAATCACATATGTCACTATTTGTTGAGAAAGGCCCCCAATAAAGGTAATTCAACATAAACAATACATAATACGGTTTGAAAATCATGTCTCGAGATGCATTCTGTTGTGCTTTGTCAATAATGTGTCCTATGTGACCGGCTCTCTTTTTGTGGCTGCGCTGCTTGTGAGGTTTGTTGAGACGCGATGATTGCCCCTGCTGACGCGGCTTGTAAAAACATGAAGTTACATGTACTTCAAGCTTAAATCGCTCTGATAGGAAAATAAGTACTTTTATTATGTAGTTCACGTACAGGTAAGAGAGCATGATCAACTGCTTAAATTTTTGTACATGTTATTTTTTATATAATTAATTGCACTAAACGAATGTGTTAAATTGATAGCCCTACTTTTTTTGCATGCCGCTTTAACACATTGCATCTGGTTAGGTGTTACAAGATATACAGTACACATTCCCTTATATGAGAAATCTTGAAGTTGCTAAAACAATGTTCATGGACATGTGATGCGGGTCATTGACAAATTAGGTTGTCCGAGGTGATAAAAATGAGAAATCTTTTAAAAATATAGTTTAAAACACATGTGTCAAGTTCATAGAAGTGTAATCTTTGTGTCCTATTTGGTTTCATAATTGTTTGGGGGGGGGGGGAATATAGCATTTTCTACCTAAAAAAATAAATTAAAAAAATTATTTAATTAATTTAAACATGTAATGCGGTGTAACCGTCAAGAATAAAATATTAAAGTACTTTCCTTGCATCTTGAATACATGAGTGTGTTCACAACTAATCATCAGTTTCAAAAAAGTTTTGAGTCACGAATATCAAGAAGTTTTCTCAGGGTTACACCACATGACCTGAACAAAATGTGCCTTTTCATAAAAATGTCAAAATATTGGATATTTTTTAAAAACTTCACACAGTCATGAGGTCCTTCTTTGTTTTCTGATTTTTGTTAACGTAAACAACAAAATGGCTACCAACATTTTGGTAACACCACATGACTTGGTGGATGAAAGTTTTTCAAATATTAATCAAATTTTAAAACACAATTGTTCCACTGCTTATTTTCTTAACATTTAAATCTTAGAAGAGGTGTATTCAAGTAATTCAAGTAAAGACACCAGATGCCGATAAATAATAAGCTGATAGAGCCTAAATGTTATCTTTAATATTAGGCTTTTTTTTTTTTTTTTTTTGCAGGTTGCAAAAATCTCTGAAATTCTGCAAAATGGATATGAACATGGTAAAAGCTGAAAGAACAAACATGCAAAGGCTGGGGAATGTGTAAAACTTTGTAAATGACATGTCTCAATACTTCTGAATTCATAGATTATGTGTAGGCCTGGTCATGAGGTTAACATCAGATCATGTTTTAAACGAAGAAGCACATTCATGTTGGACTGTTTACAAAAAACAATAATCACTTTTGACTTAAGAATAACTGCTCTTTGCAATAAAAAGAAAATAAATAAAAAAAGAATCCCATCAAACCTAGGGTGGCCAGACGTCCCGTTATTCCTGGGACAGTCCCGTATTTAAGCACTTTTTCTAGTGTCCCGACTTATTCTGAAAAAATTGTGTTTTGTCCCGCATTTCCCCTCTCCTAAAATTTCTCTATCGCCTATGCAGCTTTCTCAGTCACGTGAGTATTCTAATCAAAGGTAGCCAAGGATATGGCTTGTAAAACCAATAAAATCACACCGTGTTATTTGAAGTACATGATTGGATTAAACTATCCAATCACAATCCCCTATCAATAGACATCCAGTTGGTGAACTGATTGTAGAGTCAGTTTGAAAGAGAGCACAGATGAAATTGCGGCTGTAAAAATGTTAAGGAAGTGTGCATGTACATTTAATGAGGATCTTCAAAAAGAGTTTAAATTTCTAAAAAAAAAAGGAGTTACAGACAGAGCCTAGTAAAGTGAGGTGTGAGATCTGTGGAGCTTGCTTTTCCATCGCCCATGGAGGCCACACCGACATCGCGCAGCATGTTCATACAAAAAAAGCATGTGGATACTGCTAAAAGTAAGTGTGCCGAACCAAGTGTTAGCTATTTTTTTGTGAAGCAAAGTTCTGAATCTGACAAGGTGCACGCTAGTAAATGACTTTTTGCTTATCATTCTGTTGTGCATGGCCATAGCTTTGCACATTCATGACCTGAGATGAAGTCTTGCAGGCCAGGCTGGAGGAATCATTCATACCCTCTGACATTAAAAAGCAGCTGGAGGGGGCCTGGGTAGCTCAGCGAGTATTGACACTGACTACGACCCCTGGAGTCACGAGTTCGAATCCAGGGTGTGCTGAGTGACTCCAGCCTGGTCTCCTAAGCAACCAAATTGGCCCGGTTGCTAGAGAGGGTAGAGTCACATGGGGTCACGATTAGTGGTTCTTGCTCTCAATGGGGTGTGTGATAAATTGTGCATGGATTGCAGAGAGTAGCATGAGCCTCCACATGCTGGGAGTCTCTGTGGAGTCATGCAAAACGAGCCACGTGATAAGATGCGCAGATTGACTGTCTCAGAAGTGGAGGCAACTGAGACTTGTCCTCCACCACCCAGATTGAGGTGAGTAACCGCACCACCACGAGAACCTACTAAGTAGTGGGAATTGGGCATTCCAAACTGGGAGAAAAAGGGGATAAAAATTTAAAAAAGATATAAAAAAATAAATAAAAAAAAAGCAGTTGGATGCCCTGGTTGAAGCTGATGACATGTGAGCAGATGATTTCTTTTGTGCAGTGAGAAAATGTATTCAGCATTGGTGGATTATCTCCAAAATTGGAGCCTCTCATTGGAGAACACAGAAAAACTTTAGTGGGCCCCACTGAGAGACATCCCAGAGTGGAAAGACATTCAGAGCAGCCTCGAACACTTCTACTCCAGAATCCCTGCTCTCAGTTTGATTGACGAAACCATGCTCTTTGATGAGTGGGCTTTCGTGAAAATCATTGTCACTCGTCACATCACTGAGTGGAACAGGAACAAGACGACCGTGTCTGAGAGATGGACAGACATATGTCTGCCTGGGACATCTGCATCTGTGGAGCGCGTGTTCTCATTAATGAATGCACAATGGACACCGAATAAATCTCGACTCAGTATAACAGTCATGAAGGCAATGCTTTTCGTACATCATAATTTTGGATTGGACTGCTCTGCATTTTACGAGAAACTCTTTAAAGACAAGTGCACACTGAGAAAAATTGCTGCCAGTGAAAAGTACAAGGTGGCAACAGTTACAGATGCCGACACACCCTCTACTTCGCATTGATCTGCACTTAGGTAAGGATACATCAATTTCATTTTTGCTGGGAGGGGGCTGTCACATTTTTCACAAGCAGGAATTTCACATCAGTGGTTCAATCTTCTCATAAACTCTGAAAAGTGCATTATCTAGCAACTCTGGCTGAATACACCTAACATTTCTTCGAGAATACAGGGGCCCAGGACTCCTGCTGACAGACCTGGACTGGTGTGCATGAATTGATGCAGTCAAGCAGCTGTAGGGTGATGAATCTGTGGACAGCTGCTGTCTTTGAAACAAGGTCAGCACAGATACGCATATACCGCTGCCTTAAACAGAGAACATATAAGCTTTGAGATGAGCTTGTTTTTTTTTTAAGGCAATGATAAAAATGCCATACGTATTCTGAAGTTCTGGATGGCGAGAGTATATTAAAAGAGTGCTGAATGGAATAGATTGACCTATAATGATAAATATTTCTTGCATTTAAGGGATGATTTCACTGTGATTAATACGTGTTAGCTTCATAAACCTGGTGCCTTTTTCAAAGGGATTTAAGGGCCAATCTAAAACCTGTTCATGTCCAGTTAATTTACTCTATGCTTAACAAACACACCACCTCACATACAGTATACATTTCCTGTCACAAGATTGGACACACTTGACTGAATGTTTCTCATGTTCTTAAAAATCTGTTGATCAAAAGGCTTATGTTTCAATGCTTGAAATTAGTTTTGTAGACAAAAAAATTGTGTGTACATTTCGTTACAAATATAAAACTTGTAATTTGTATAATTATTTAAACTGATGAATGGATAGTGAAGGAAATAGAGGCAACAAGTGCCTAGCATATAGTACATGGGAACTCCTTCAATACTGTTTAAAAAGCATCTTAGGTGGATGTCTTATGAAATGAGAAATGAGTCTCAGAGTGTGCAAAGCTGTAATCTAAGCAAAGGGTACCTACATTGAAGAATATATATATATATATATATATATATATATATATATATATATATATATATATATATATATATATATATAGTGACCTCAGTAACTCACCATTTGTTGGATCACTCCCATTCCTTAGCTCCTTGGCGTTGAGCCGAATTTTTTAGTTGTCTTTAGGAAGTTTGGAACATCCACCTCATGTTTACTCTGCTATGCACTATTTCTGAGTGATTTGTCTCTGTGACAAACACACAGGAATGTTTAAATTGTGTGTCTCTCTTTTCTGCAGACATTCCTTATTGTATGGAAGGATACAATAAATTAGTGCTGATCCAGTCTACTGGGAGACGCATGATGTGTGATATAAGAGAACCGCTCATATAGACATACCATTCCCACACAGTGAAACAGGGCTGGTTTATGTCATGTACACCTCAATAATCTGCAGTTATAGCTCTGACTTTTCTCAACTTAAGTCTAAAGACTTTTATCAGTCAAATGAAGACCATTGTTGAAGCAAACATTATGACAGAGCTTAAACTTTCAAAGAAAAGACTATACTGCCCCTAAACTGCCATGTCCACACCAGTATGTTTTCAGTTGAATACTTGGATGAGGGGCGTAAACCTAGCAAAATTCATAATTTCCTAACATCATTGTTTTCCAGTGTATGAGGTACTAGTGAGGTAGAGTTTCACCAGTCACGAAAAGTCATCCTGACCTGTATTCACAGATGAATAGACCCGCATCAAATGAAAATATGGGTGGCTTTTTGTCCCATATTTTTAAGCCAGGCCCAGACGTACCCCAGTTGGATGGCGAAATCGTCAACATGAACTTTTTTCAAAGTTTCCAGTACTTGACAGCTTTTTCAAAAGTCTCCGGTTTTGGTGAGAAAAAATGCAGTTCCAGTGTAGAGGAGAGGGGTAAACGTAACAAAAATCCATTTTCTGTTTCCCAATGTCATTGTTTTCCCAAGTATGCGGTACATGAGAGCGTTTTCGAAAGTCTCTGTTTTTGGTGAAGGTAAATGTCTACATTTTTGGTGGATGTATATGCCGTTCATGTGTGTATAAGAGGTGTCACAACTCCATTTTACGTTTCCTAACATAATTGTTTTCTATAGTATGTGGTACAAGACAGCATTTGTCATAGTCCTGTCACTCTGTCAGTCTGGGTTTTCGTGTGACAGGACCATGACATCATCGTCTTGTGTTTCATTTTCCATCTCTGTGTGAGCGCACGGTTAAGGTTGTTATTTCCCTGCCATGCGCTTCTCTGTTGGTCTCATGTTTCATGTCCGGAGCATGGTGTCTGGATCCTGATTTCCTTGTCTGGTTCGATTTCGGTCTGTCTGGATCCAGACACACATGCTCCATTTTCTGTCTGTTATTGATGTGAGTGCAATGCTTTCAGGTGTTTGTGTGTTGTGAGAGCACATGGCTTTGTTTTGTTTCTGTATTGTTGCATGTCTCTCAGTCTTGCATCATACCCCGCCTCCTTGTTTTCCTATTATTAGTTAATTTGCCTCACCTGTCCCCTTGTTAACCTGTTTGATTTCTCTCCCTATTTTAGTGTCCTCGTGTGTGTTGTCCAGTACCAGTTCATCTTGTTTCGTGTCTCATGTCGGTCCTGTTTGTCATTCCTTCTGTCGGTCCTGTTCCCAGTGCGTCCACCCCAGCCCAACTCCATTCGGCTCTACATTGGACTTTGTGTTTCTCCCCTATGGGGTAGTTTATGTTGGTTTTGTTTATTTTGTATTAATAAACTCCCTTATGTTTTCACTCTGCATTTGGGTCCTGAGCCTCTGCTGATTCTTGACAGCGTTTTCGAAAGTCTTGGTTTTTGGCGGAGGTAAATGCCGTTCCAGTGTGCATAAGTGGCATAAACATAGCAAAACTTCATTTTCCGTTTCCTAAAATCATTGTTTTCTATAGTATGTGGCACAAGAGAGCATTTCCGAAAGTCTCTTTTTTTGGCGGAGGTAACTGCCGTTCCAGTGTGTATAAGTAGCATAAACATAGCAAAACTCCATTTTACTTTTCATAACATCATTGTTATCAAAAGTATGCAGTACTAGAGAGAGTTATTAAAGGTTTTTGATTTTGGAAGAAAACCGCTGTTGCAATATGGATCCAAAAATGTATTGGTGTGGATGTTACCTTCGAAAACATATCCTACATAACACGAACCTGAGTATCTATAATTCTTATAATATGGTTACATTGCATTTACGTAGTATAAGCACAGCTTCATTGGAATTCCAGAGGGAGGAATGCATGTCTTGGGTTAATTAAGTGAAGATCATAAGACGCCTGTGGAGCAGTGGTATAACAGTCAACACAGGAGGTAAAGAATCTGATTTAGTACAGAGGTCAGAGAACACTGAAACCTTCGCATGAGAAGAGCTCTGGGTAAGAAACACAGATGCTGGGGAAATCCTTCAAATGAGGCCACTGGTTAATGATTGCATGACACACAATATGTCTGGATGGACTCAAAGCTGCCATCATCCTATATCAGACACCAAAAAACAAAAGTGTTTTTTTTTAATGAACTGCTGACATAATAAATCCTTAAATATGCGTCTGTAGTGGTAGATTGCCTTAGCGTGCATACTGAATATTTGAAGGTCTTTTCAGAACTGCTGTTTCTCTACAAATGTCACAAGATGAAGAGGCTTGTAGAGGCTTTTGTTGTTTTGAATCTGCTTAAACCCATTGAAAACAATTACTGTAGTGTGAGTAGTATATTTTGTTTCACTTGACAAACATAATAGCAATAATAATAAATCTAGATCTTAGTTTCTACATTATTTAGTTAAGATTCTCATTAAATTGTTCTAATCTTTTCAACAGTGTTTATTGTTTAAAGGGATAGTTTACCCCAGAATGAAAATTCTCTCATCATTTACTCACCCTCATGCCATCCCATATGTGGATGACTTTCTTTCTTTCGCTGAACACAAATTAAGATTTTTAGAAGAATATCTCATACAATGCAATGCAAGAGACTCAGTGGTTAAATCTATTTCTTCAGAAGTGATATGATAGGTGTGAGTGAGAAACAGATCAATATTTAAGTCCTTTTTACTATAAATATCCACGTTCACATTCTTCTTCTTTTGTTTTTGTCAATTTGCATTCCTAGTGCATATTGCCACCTACTGGGCAGGGTAAATAAATATTGTGTGTTTTTTTGTCTTCAACTCTGTAGCTCAACAGTACACAATTTGTTTCTGTAACACCTGTTTTACACCGCACGCCGAAGTACGACAGAAGCAGTGACATTTTTTTCTGCATCCGTGTTAACAAATGAGTGTATTTCCATCGGAAGCAGAAGCAGCGCGTGAGCAGCAGAGCAGCGGGAGTTTTGACGAAGAATCTATTTTTGCAGTGCAGCTCACGCTGAATTAAAGTGAAAGTGCACTGTTGATGAACATCATGAAGAGGAGTTTACACAAAAAAGTAGATATTGCACAGAATAAGCATATATTTGTAGTCTAATGTGTTTTTATTTAATTACAGCTCGTATGAAAAAAAATCATAAAAAATAAAAATAAATCCACACAAAAACAAAATAAAATTATTTAAATTTTATATATATATATATATATATATATATATAACAGACATATGGTTTTATCATTTCTACAAGTCATAGGCTTAAAGAAAAATATAAAAATACCCTTTATATACTATGAGAGCAGGTCTAAAGGGTTAACAGCAATACACATATACAGCCAAGTGCAGCCAAATGTAAACAAATGTATGCAACAGTGTGGTTGGTAAATCCAGAGCTAATCTCAGTCTTGTATTGAAAGACACTTATAATAACCTCGTGCGACCACATGACCTCATGCGAGGACTCGCTATTTTAGATTCGCTAAACGTAACGCATAATTCAAATGAATAAAAACCGAATGAATACTGTTCACAAGACTCTAGACTGTCATTTAAAGGGTTAACTTCTGCTGCACATGACACAACTGTCGATTTCCTTGAAGCGCTCCTACGGATGCAGCACCAACAAAAGTGCCTCTGGTAAGAAATCTCTTTAAGTTTTTTCATTGAAACCTGTTTGGTTGTAAAGAATAGCATCTCTAGTTCCACTGCCACTTTAGAAAATCAGTTCATTTTTTGCGCGTCAGCACCCTGATAAACATGAAGTACTCGGTTGAGTGCTGTGGAGCAGTTTTCTGACAGATGTTCCAAAAACATGTTCGTTATTTTGAATAACTTTTCACAGTAACAAACCTGTGGGTCATTTCACTTCATTTTAATAAAAATAATATATTTGTTTGTTAACACTGTACAGTATGGTGCTATTCATTAACATTAGTAAATGCATTCCTATATATTTACTCTGCATTTTCAGAATAAATGTATTCAACCAAAAGCTGAAAAATTTTGCTTTCAGAGGCTTTATATGGAGCTAGGATGAAAATAAGGTGCATTTCAAACTGTTCTGAGATCAGTGCAGACAGACAGCACACTAGAGGATAAGTCATTCCCTAAATAGGGAGCAAGGGAGAAAGGGTGCACCCTATAGCTTTCCTATGCAGCTAAGTGCATTCAATTCTAAAATCTGACCAACATTTCTGTTTCAGGCTGCAGATGATGTTTGGACTGCTTATCATGTTTGGCAGACATGGGACAATGATAATCAGTACATAGATTCAGAATTGTATAATTAAAAATGTTATTTTTACATGGTTCGCAGTGATTGGATGATTACTTTGAATAAGAATTATGTATTCATCTTTCTAGAAAATCAGCTGTAATGTCTATAACGTATCAAAAACATGAATAACCAACACTCCTGGACACATAATAAACTATTTGATGAAAACAATTTGACTTTCTATAGCTTGGTATTTCTTAAAATTTCACAATATAGTCCTGCTGTCCACATATGAGGACATCAATTTTTAGGCAAACTATTTGCTTGCTTATTAAGTGCTACTAGTTACAAATCAAAAAATGTAATGGAAAATGCACGGGTCTCAGGAGTTTAAAGTGCTCTATTGCCCTCAACTTTTTATAAGGACTAATTAACAAAGGTAAAAAACATGGGATGCTGTACATGGCTGTTGGTAAAGATGGTGAGTTATCATACCGGAAGTGCGTCCTTTTTTGTGAGGAAAGTATTTAACACTTGAACTTTTTGGCTGGTGTTTCAACAAATAGATATCGCTATTCAATGGTTTTGTATAATTACTTTTTTCTATATTTTTAAGCTATATTATTAAGCGTGATCGAGCCAAACCGAGTGGTCAAACCGGCCACTGTAGTGCAAAACAGCATTCAGGCTCAGTGTCCTCCCCTTCCCCTAAATAATTATGTTTAAAAATGAGCAGAGCTTATTGTGTTAGCTGTCACTAGATGAAATAATTCTACAAAACTGCATTAGATAACACCAGCATCATGTAAATAAGATTTCATGGCGATCAAGCTAGTAACACTTATTAATAGCTACCTCCTGATAACCATTTTATAAATTTGTTTTCTGTATAGAGCACAGCAGTTACTGCAGCAGAAATGCTGCTGATGTAAAAGCACAAGCATTGTTTGCTGCGAATTTGTTGTGATACACTGCTTCGGTTCGGTTTCGGCGTGCGATGTAAAATGTCATGGTTACTTGCGTAATCTCTGTTCCCTGATGGAGGGAACGAGACATTGTGTCGATGTAGTGACACTAGGGGTCACTCTTGGGAGCCAGAGAAACCTCTGGTCTTTGATAAAAGGCCAATGAAAATTGGCGAGTGGTATTTGCATGCCACTCCCCCGGACATACGGGTATAAAAGGAGCTGGTATGCAACCACTCATTCAGGTTTTATGCTGAGGAGCCGAGACAAAGTCCGTTGTGGCAGGAGGGACACATCAGGGAACGGAGGTTACGCAAGTAACCATGACGTTCCCAATCTGTCACTCACTCGACGTTGTGTCGATATAGTGACACTAGGGGTCCCTATACAATATGCCGCAACTGGCTGAACTGTGTTATGTGAACTGGCGGTGTGTGACAAGCAGACAACTGTGTGCCTCGTAGCCAGCGCACCAGGCCGACACGTAACCTCCCCCAACATAGTTATGAGTGTCGAACGGCCCTTTGGGGACAAGTCAGCTACCCAAAAGAAAGAGACAGGCTAGCCCAGTCGTGGCCTCTTTTCCCCTTCTTTTTTTTCATTCCCTAAAAAAAAGGGGGATTATCCGACTGGGCCGACCAGGTGTAGTCGGGGGGTGTCCCTCCCAAGGGGAGGACACCGCGGAGACCACACCTCGCCCAGAGAGAGGGGGGTATTTAAGTGGAAAATACGTCACATGGTAGATCCTACCCAATGGGGGAGGAGTTACTACAAACATGGAGACTGTGGCAGAGGGGGCTCTGCCCAAGGAAGATGCAGTTTGCCAACAGGGAAACAAATTAGCGGAAGATATACATTGCATCGGGTTACCTTACAGGGAACCGCCACATGTGGAGCACCTACCCCAGAACAGGGCTCTTAGTTAGCACGTGTACTGGGCCGGCAGCGAGTCTCTCCGAAAACTCGACTGCCACAGGGCTTGGAGGAAGTCAACCAGGAAACATAGTTTGTGAACACTACTGGGAATTAATGGCGCACATCTTCAGCTCAGTGGAGGTGAAAGGTGCTATGTGCAAGCGATACACCCGGCCAGCTATCCCGGGCTTATCTGCTTGTATTGCGTGCCACTACCCAGGACGAAACTGATTCCACCCGGAGGTTGTAGAACCTCGCAACCTCCTGAACCTCCTGAACTCTTGGGTACTGCAGCCACTTGGGCATGCAGCGCAATTAAATGCAAAGGTAACAAAAGATTTTCCTCCCGGCCCTCGACCGGGGGATGGAGTGGTCTGCTTACCAGCTCCAGAGCAGTGGGTTTCATCATCCCTGGGTCGCCCATTTCGTGGGTTCTTGACGGCCGCGAGACGGGTGGCGTCTGCTTCCTGTGGTGGGCTCCACGCCGGGGCCGGGCCGCAGGGGTGGGCTGCAGCAGAGCCGATGCAGTCACGCAGGGGGACGCCCTTGGTGACGAGCAGATGGGGTGCGGGATCTTGAACCACACCGGGGCAGGATGTGCTGGATAACCTCTGTCTGCTGCTTCACCACTGAGAACTGCTGGGCAAAGTCCTCGTTTGTAGCCGGACTGGCCAACTTGGGAAATGGGGGCAGCAAGGAACTGTGCCTTGTCGGCCTCTCCCATCTCGACCAGGTTGAGCCAAAGGTGGCACTCCTGGACCACCAAGGTGGACTTCGCCCGCCCGAGAGATTGCGCCGTGACCTTCGTCGCCCGGAGAGCGAGGTCGGTCGCTGAGCACAGCTCCTGCATCAATCCTGGGGCGGAACTACCCTCGTGCAGTTCCTTTAGCACCTTGGTGGACTTGCAGGAGAGCCATAGCGTGCAAGGCGGAGGCAGCTTCGCGGCACCGTAGGCCTTGGCCGTCAGAGACAATGTAAACCTACAGGCCTTGGACACGCCAGTGATAGACAGTGATCGTGACGCGCCAGGTGGTGGCGCTCTGCGGGCATAGGTGCACCGCGAGCACCTTTATCCACCGGGAGGATTGCCGAATAGCCCTTGGCCGCCCCACCATCGAGGTTAGTGAGGGTGGGGAAGCTGAAAGATCGGGACCGGGCAGTAAAAAGTGCCTCCCACGACCTTGTCAGCTCTTCATGCACTTCCGGGAAGAATGGATCAGGGGCGGGGCGTGGCTTTGAGCGGCGCCGCGAGCCCAGGAACCAATCATCAAGCCGCGAGGGTTCAGGGGAGAGCGGAGGCTTCCACTCTAGCCCGATGCTCGCGGCTGCCCGGGAAAGTATGTCGTCATCTCCGCGTCAGCCTGTGATTGGGCGATGGCACCCGAAGGGAGGAGCCCAGCTGAGGCTTCCGCGTCCGACTGGACGAGCCCACTCTCCGAAGCTGCGTTCGAGAGCTCATCACATTCACGGGCTCCGAATAAGAGGTCGAACTCGCCATGAGACAAGCCGGCGGACTCATCCGGAAGTCCGATCGGGGCAGACGAGCGTGCTGGGGAATGGGAGGTCCGCGGGGGGATACCCGGCAGAGGCAGTCTCATTGGGGTCCCCAAATCGCCCCCAGTGCTATCCGCGCTGGCCTCATACCCGTGGGTAGAAGGACCAAGGCAGGGAGCCTCTGGGGTGGCTTGCTTTATTACGAAGGTAAGCCGCGACTGCATCGTTGCCATGGACATGTTCTCGCAATGAGTACATGACCCATCCACGAACGTTGTCTCCGTGTGAGCAGTGCCCAGACATGAAAAACAGTGATCGTGACCGTCAGAAGGCGAGAGATAACAAGCGCAACCAGGAATAAAACACAAAGGAAAGGCATCTTTAAAAAGACGCGTCTTTAAAAAGACGTTCCATGTGTGCCGCTCTTTTAGAGAAATATACTCTTTTAGAGAAATATACTCTTATTTCTGCCGAAGCGCCCAGGGGCATTCTCTGCAGTGCACCAGTGCAGAGGAGGGAGAAGCCGCTGAAATGAGCCGTCAGATCCAGCAGAGGTGAATGAACAGTCGTGGGAATTCAGCTCAGTGAGCATGACCGTTCGGCTCCGAAGAGAAAATCTGAATGAGTGGTTGCATACCAGCTCCTTTTATACCCGTATGTCCGGGGAAGTGGCATGCAAATACCACTCGCCAATTTTCATTGGCCTTTTATCAAAGACCAGAGGTGTCTCGGGCTCCCAAGAGTGACCCCTAGTGTCACTACATCGACACAACGTCGAGTGAGTGACATAGGGAACAGGCTTAACTCTTATAAGTGTGACGGTGGACTTCCAATCTCTATGGGCCCTTTTCACAGAGCTGTTATGATGCGTTTGCGCCTCCTTTAACAACGTAAATGTAGCAAACTTTTTTATATTTCCAATTTTACAAATATTTAGTGTAAATTTATAACATTGTACTATGTATAATATTACCGTTTAATATGTTTTAAAGAAATCAGTTACCACAGATGTGATGTGGCTTCTAACACAGCTCCTTAGGGAGTGACAGAAAATACAGCCTGTTTCTCTTTTCTTAGTGCTGTTATCCAGAACTTTATATTTTTATCTTCTTTTGCAAAGCTGTGAAAGCATAACTGTTGATTTTTTCTTAAGATGTTGGAGCAAACGGGTAAGCAAAAATTAAATTTGCTGTGGTCCCCCATTCACCGCCATTCAAGTTTATCGGATGTGTGAAAAGGGTCCATCAAGGCATGCTAAAGAATAATAAACATGTTACATTATAGTGTAATAGAAAAATAAACTTCTTTATTTAGGAAGTGAGAAATTAACAGCAGCACCCGTCTGTTTTACGCTCTACTACTCAACTTCAGGGTGTGTTCACCCCTAAATTTGACTCCCATGAGAAACAATAAAAAACAGGAACCAACCAAAAAACACATTGTGAATACATAATTGTAAATCCAATAAATAATTCAATATGAAATGTTTTAAAAGTGGCAAATAAAATACATAAATAATAAAATAACTAATTATATTGCTTATTATTATTTATAACTGTTGTTATATAGTAACCCCATAAAATGTTCTTCCACAATTAAAATATGCAACTACCTATGTGGCAAACCAATTCAATTCCATGTAATATATAAATTACAATTTAAATGCTACAAATCTGGCAATGGTTATCACATTTATGGTTCTCAAAGAAGACATATAAGCCATACGTTTTCATTTATGTATGTTTTTTTTTTTTTTTTTTTTTTTTTTTTTGCATTTTACATAAACAGAACAGAAAGGAAACACATTCCCACATGCACAGTGCATCAGGGAGGTGTCCCCACCCCATCTTAATTGTCTCTACTGTCATTGGCCTTCCTCAAACCTGCAGCCAATTCAAAACCAGACGCCACTTTCTGGACTCCCCCCACAAGCCACAGATAGTGGGAAGAGTGAGAGAATTGTAAATGTGAGGGAGAGTCACTCACCCAGATAGGAAGAGCAGAGCAGAGACAGAGAACATGCCAGCATACGCCACCAATATGAGGATCAAGTTCCCCATTTTGGCCTTGATACTGGAAGCTGTAACCATTGTCCTGTACACACTCTTTGTAGTTTATGATACTGGTGATAAACATGGACATGACGGGGGTCACCATGCTGCAGGGAATGAAAGTCATCATGAAACCCCAATGAAACTCTACCCCCGTAAGTATCTCTCAGATCACTTCTGATTTTTAAAAAAGCTGGCATGTCCCGTGGTGTGACATCCTAAAGGTGAAAATGGATTCATATGGACAATTAGACAGTTGTTTTGGAAATTGTTATTTCACTTGAACTGATAAGTTCAAAAATGTTGATAACTTATCAGTTATGTGGCTTCAGATCTGTGATATTGCTGTAACAGTGGTAGAAGTAGAGCATATTTCTTATTTTCTCACCAAAGACATAACATTGAATAAAAGGTTTAGCCTAATGGATGGTTTTGTGTTGTTATCCTTCCTGCATATTAATTAATCCACTTAAAAAACTGATAATTATGCACGACTGAGTGTCATGGCACACATTCTTACTCATCAGTGTTCAGCAAAAAAAAAAAAAAAAACATCAGGTAGAAATTGCTCCACAAGGTAAAAAATGGTAGGTTTCCATTTTTACTATGTAGGAAAGAACAATTAGATCATGTAATATCTCAGTTGTTTCTCCTCGACAGCAATGAGTTTTAATGGAAAGCAAACTGATTCCTAGATTAGTTTCCTGCTTCTTGGATTTCCCCCCTGAGGACAAGATCTAGTACTCTAAACTGGTCTAAAGTTTCAGAAGGAAACTAACAATGTCACAGACTATGCTCGAATTTACCAAGATACAAAAGTCAGAGATCTCAATATGAACTGAAATTCTTACCCGACCAAATTATCTGAGCTATATGCTATCCATGTAAATTGATTAATGAAACATAACTAAGAACTCAGTTAGGTTTCCTGAGCTATGACAGAGCAACCTTTGAGCTAAAAAAAATTCCTTTGGGTCATTTCTGCGAAGCCTTTGGCGGCAACATGTCACTAATGTTCATTTAACATGCAAGATCCTAAAAATACTCCCTTCAGAGAGAAGCTAATGCCATGTCTCTCTTTCCTTGACAAAGACGAGGAGGGTGATGAAGTTCAGCTTTAGTGTTTTCTATATGTCAACCATCTAGAGAATTCCAGCCTTTATTTCTATTATAAGAGGAAATATTCGTATTAACGGGGATTTCCACATGCAGTGCAAATAGACTGTATGGGACAATTCAAACTTAAGTTACATTCCTTTAATTTTCTCTACATGCCATACTAATTTGCAGAGATGGCATGCATTGGTTGTAAAATGCACTTTTTTATGTTTAACTTCATGTTGCACACATGGCTGCTTGGACATGGTTGGGACTGAACTCAAGGGTGTAGAGAGTATGAACATGCAAGATAAGTGTCAATGCCACATGCACGCTCAACGTTTTGAATCAACCCTTCACAATTTGTCAGTTGACTCATTTGCTTAGGTTTCAAATTTTAAAGTACTTAAAGAACTTTACTGTTAAAAGAATAGGGATATGGTCATTGGATGCATTTGTATAGCAACTGATGAAAACTGTCATCTTTTTAAATTACAGTTGTTATTTGTGGTTGTTACAGTACTTCATAGAGATACTGGGCTGTTCCAGCCTCCTTTATCTTATAAACAACAATTTTCTCAACAAACAACAGCTTAATTGTGCAGTTCAGTGCAGTCTCCTGAAGATTCACCACTTTTCAATGTATTCAATCTGCTATAGAGTGGTAAAGGTATACATTTCTGACAGTTATGAGACCAAGTGTACACATTTTCTGTAATTGAAGTCTAGATCCATACTTGCATATACATGTGTGTGTATATATATATATATACACACAAGTTAATTCCGGTCCTCGAATCTGATTGGACGAGAGACGTTCCATGAGTACTGATGGTCTCACACCATCAGCACTCGGACACTTCACTGTGTGTAACACTCCGCTTGTGTTCGTGCTGTTCTAAACTAAAGCGTAAGAGCAGTGCAGATGTGTTAAAAGCCATCTGTCTCTTTACATTTAATATTGTAACATTACATATTTTAGCCAGCAGGTGGAGGCAAAAGACCATTTTTGTGTGTAATATGAGCCAGTTTGTGACATGAAGTGAGTCAGCATCATTCGGTGTTTATATTCAACAGTGCTCCGTGATCGCTCATATTAATACTACACTACTAAAGCTAGGAAATAGCTTTAAACGGCTTTAAACTAACAGGGCTCATCACAGCTGAGAGACACAACAGACTGATTAATTACACAAACTCAAGGCGCTTACCTCTTACCAGAGTTTCCACATTGGAGGGGAGAAAATGGCAGAGGACATTGCGGTTTCTATAGTGAAAGACACATGTGCACCAGCTACCACGAAATAGAGAGGAATACCCCCGCTTGGACAGTTATTTTTCCACTGAGAATATAGGATGCATTTCACCAAAATCTTCAGAAAGCTGACTAACAGACTACAGCATCATCAACAGGTGATCACACATGCTCCATCTCTCTCTCTCTCTCTCTCTCTCTCTCTCACACACACACACACACACACACACACACACACACAAACTCGTTTTTAAATATCATTGTGGGGACTCTCCATAGACTTCCATGCATTTTATGGATTTTATACAGATCTAACAATAATTTCTATCCCCTAACCCTAACCCTACCCCTAAACCTAACCCTCACAGAAACCTTTTTGCATTTTTACATTTTCTAAAAAACATTGTTTAGTATGTTTAATAAGTTTCATTTCCCTCGTGGGGACCACTGGCTGGGCCACACAAGGTAGGTGATCTCAGGTTTTACTATCCTTGTGGGGACATTTCGTCCCCACAATGTAGTATAAACATGTACACACATACACACTACTTATTCATGTGAATTTAGTACAATGCATAAAATCATCAGATACGGGTCAGGGCCTTCAGTTAATGCTCACATCAACCATCAGAATGGGGAAAAAATTTGATCTTGGTGATTTTGACCGTGTCATGATTGTTGGTGCCAGATGCTGGTTTGAGTATTTCTGTAACTGCTGATCTCTTGGGATTTTTATGCACAACAGTCTCTAGAATTTACTCTGAATGGTGCCAAAAACAAAAAACATCCAGTGAGCGGCAGTTCTGTGGATGGAAACACCTTGTTGATGAGAGAAGTCAACGGAGAATGGCCAGGGCTGCATTTCCCAATAACGATTGATCTTAAGCGGTTAAGAGCATTTTCTACAAGCAATTTTACAAACGTTCGTAATTTTTTACGTGCGCTTCCCAAAACTGCACTTAACATGAACGTGTGAGGACACAATTTAAGTGCTACTTTAGAGAGTTGCTGTCCATGTGACAGTGCTGAAATATGACCGTATAGTGCTGTTCGCCATAACTTAATTATATTTGTGCGTAACTTTTCAATCATTTGTAATTTACCTCGCTAAAATTTGTTTTAAAATATTTTCTTATATATTCGACCTAATTAATTGCATATTTACATACTGTTTTTACAATAATTTTGTGCAGAACAATCTTTTTCTTTTACACAATCTGCTTCCATAATCAGGTGTGCATTTGTAATATTTCGTTTTCATAAATTCCTCTCGATATAAAAGCTCCCAGAATTAGTGAAGACAGTGGAGGCCCTGTGTATGATCCTGCAAATTACAAGCATTCATTGAATATTATGAGGTTCACCGTCATTGCTGAGAGCAAAATGAGATGTTTGGAAGATGCGCTTTAGGGACATTCACCAATAAAGCGGAGGTCTGCTTTTATTCCCAACAGTGATTACGGTGACAGCAATGCTGCATGTACGGTAATACACAACTTGTAGTGCTGGCGAGAGAGACTTTGGTGTCAGACAGGAAGAAGAGACGAGGATAAAAGCATCTGCCAAATGACTAAATGTAAATGTAGGATGATGAGCAAATATATATACGAACGATTTTCATGCACGGCAGCAAGTTAATGACTTTTTTCTTCTCTCTCTCTAATATTAATTTATACAGTTGTCTGCATCAATAATGCCACCACTTTGTTGTTTCCAACTAGTCCACACAAATAACTAAATTTATTTACTAATTAATCTGTTCATCTATTTAAACTATCTATTTTGTGCATTTCATTTATTATTATTATTATTATTATGATTATTGTTATGATTATTATGATTATTATTATTATTATTATTAAACTTGTCTGTTACAAAAAAAAAACACCTGATATTAAAGTCTCAGCATAAAGTGTAGCTATTGGTATTTAAATTGTATGAAGTGAAATTTTGCGATTGTCCTGCAGGTGTCTGCATAGGTCTATGTGCTTACGATGCTCTTAGTGCTGTGCGATTACTCCAGAGCACTCTTTCAAGTACTACTTAAGCTACGATGCTTTTGGGAAACGGGCCGCAAAACTAAGATGAATTGTAAGATGGATTCTACAATCTATTTAAGCTTACGATGCTTTTGGGAAACAAGGCCCAGACTGGTTCGAGCTCACAGAAAGGCTACGGTAACTCAGATAACCACTCTGTACCACTCTTGTAGTGAGCAGAATAGCGTCTGAGAATGCACAACCTTGAGGTGGATGGGCTACAACAGGAGAAGGCCACGTCAGGCACTTTATTAGGATCATAGTGTTGATAATAATGTTCTCAGTGAGTGTATAGCTATTGATATCCCGAATAGAAGAATTAAAAGAAGTCGTATTAAAATAATTAACTGTGGCCTTTTATGTAGCTGACCACACTTAATAATATAATACGTAATACATACTTTGCTAAAACCATTTTAGCTTGTTACTGTGTTGTTAATAACAAAGCGTGTAAAGTGATTACTTGCCTCTCTTCAAAAAGCAGAGTGATAACCATATTTCTAAAGCATAAGCATTCTTTGCCACCCAATGAACTTGATGACCTCTTAAAAAACAATGAAAATGAAAAGCATATGTGTCTATAGTCTGGGAAAATTTAGTCCATCTGTCACTTTGGGTTGGGGTCGTACAGGCAAAGCATTCCAGAAATGAGTGAGAAAGGCTTCAAAGAAATGAAAATAAGTGGTATTTACATCTTGGCAAAAGAGAAAACACACATTGCTAAGTTATGTCTACATGCACTAAATTAGTGCTGTCAGAATGTAATTAAGTCGTTGTACATTCGCAGAGAGAAAAAACGTTCCACCCATTAGGAAAATAGGGCCTTTGAGATTTTATCAGCAAATTTGTTGCACATGAAGGATACAAAACGTTCACTGGGAAAATTATTCTGTTTGTTGTAAGAGCCAACAGTTGGGAGAAATTGATTGTGCACCTTTACTCAGCCGTCAAGGTTTTCTTTTTTCCACTTCCAAAGTTTGCACACATGAAATAATCAGTGAAAGGTCCTCTACCTTGCTGACCCAAACACTGCTTATATAGGTATGAAATAAAGATCAATAGAGAAAATCAAAAGAAAAGATCTGAAGGGCTGATAAAGGCTGATAAAGGCTGATAACCTTGGTCATTTAACTTCATCAAATGCTCACTTAAATGTTTTTGGGTGGTTAACAGGTCTGCTTAAAATAAAACCTGATCTCATGAAAAAAAACAAAAAAAACAAAAAAAACATTGACCATGGCGACACTTTTGCAAAATGACATTACGTGGTTCCTTACACGTATCGCGGCAGTTCCAAGGTAAAATGTCCACTATTGGTTAACCTAATCTTAACCGATAGTGTCATAAAAAGCAAATGTATTAATAAAAAACAGATGAGGTTAAGTTTAAATGGAGTTAATTAACAGAGGTTCAGGAGGACCATTTTAATTTTAATCTGACAAATCACAGCCCATGAGGAGGAGTATATAAGCCGCTGCTTACCTGCTTCCTGTGACAGCTCTCCTGACATCCCACCTCCACCCCATCTCCACATATTCTCTAGATTCATTATCTAAATAAAGTCCGGGGTGGTAATCAGGACTCGAGTTGAGTCTCGAGCTCCGAGCCCTCCAGTATATGGACAGCAAGCCAAATACGTTTACTGCTTCAACACAAGATTACATTAACATACGAACTACTGAATGCTCTATGAAGTTTTAAATCAATAAAACCTACTCCCCACCCTAAACCTAACCGATAGTGTCATAAAAAGCAAATGTGAAAAGAAAAATGCAATTGTTAAACTAACCACGTCATTTTGTGTTGCTTCTATGACACTTTTGACTCATGTGTCCACTTGCATGCTCTTCAAGACACATGCTCTATCATTTGAGCTACAGCACAATTTAATCACATTTGAACAAGTTTATAAATGTAGTTGGTTATTTGATGCAAACATTATCAGCTTATAAGTCACACCCTATCCAGTTTACCTGACCAATCACTGGGTGCCGCCATTATGACTCACCATTGCCACTGGAGTGTTTTCTGGTTCTAGTCTCCATAAGAAGCAGTGTAAAAATGAAACGAGCAATCCAGGTGAAAAAAAAAACCAAAAAAAACATTTAGTGTTAGTTGGAGTCAAAATCAGTTCAGGCTCAACTTTTGCAGTTGTTGGACGTGATTACAAATGATATCAATGTAACTAACCTCTGGCCATCGCTTCTCGCCAGATACCCACTTCTTCAACTTTGACGGGTGAGGCACTGTCCAAAGTCGGTCATCACGACTCTGTAAATCAGCACTCTGAAGATCCTTTTTCTTTTTTTTTGTTGCCAATATTCATTAAACGAATAGGCTAAACATAACATTATTCGCTAAGAACATACACAGATATGAATTTAAACACTAAAGACTGGATAACGAAAACAGGTTTCCAGTATGAATCAGATGACACTTTCACGTTCAGGTAAAAAGGTGGATAGTAAAAGTGCCCATTACTCGTGATTTGTGTAAAAAGGAAATAAAAGTCATTGTAGTTTTAGCGACTCTATTGTTCAAGAAAACTAGGAAACTTCCACAATCTGTACAACGAGCCACGTAAAAATTATTTTGTAAAAATGTAGGTATAGTAATGTGTTTCTGTGAGACCAGTTTGGCTTTTTTGCTCAACAACTATCATGATGCAGAAGTAACACAGTGATTCCACAGGAAGTACGAAGGGCAGGAAGGGCTTTGATAGTACATTTGACTCTATCAAAATTTGGGGATACAAACTTTAGGAACCCTTTTTTGGAGGGAAACTTCCATTAATAACCAGTAAAAAAAAGTCATTTGCAAGTCGCTTTGGAAAAAAGCATCTGCTACATGACAAATGTAAAATTTATTGTATTGTGCAATTAAAGATCACATTCTTTTGTTTGTTTTAGATGTCTTGCACAACAAGATAAGGACAAAATTTGGTGATTTTTAATCTTTGCATATTTCTCTGAAGTTTTCCTGTTTAGTCTGTCCAGTACTATCATCGTACAATAGTTATTTGTGCATGGTCTGCCGCCAACATGGAGTATGTTATAAAATGAGGATATGATCATTTATATAGATAGCAAGCAATAAAAATATAAAGCAAGCAAAGAAAATTGAGTTCAGTGAGTCTTTACTTATCAAAGTGCTTCAGCACTAAGGTTGGTCGGTAGTACATACAGAGGTCATCTGTTATCTTGATGAGCTTACCAGATGTTAGACCATAAGTACTATGATTGATGACGATTTGGGTTTGTCCACTGGCAAGTTTAGATTTTGTGTGGAGACCCAGAGGATTACTGAATGGGTGGAGGGTTTCAGAGGCATTCCAAGGAAGCCTGAAGTAATGTTCGCCTGTTCAATGCGTGGTGCCACACCTTGTGGAGGTCCACGCTCCATAGTTCCACTTGTCTCTCCTGGGACTGAGAATGAGACCCTTTTTAAACTTCCTGACAATCATTAATGCGTCTGATTATTATCAGCAAGCACAATGATACAGTTTGTATCCTGTGGTCTGAAAATGGGCCTTTCTGATAAATCAGGTGTTCTGGAACGTATCCTATCCCTCTGTCCAGCGATGTTGACTGCACGGCTTCCTGAGTTGGACAATTTTATATGTAATTTCCTCTCTGCAGGAAATATGGGCAGAGACCAGCAGACAATCAGTATGCATATTCACTTATTGTGAATAATACTGGAATGGTTGTGTAACTTTTTAACTCTAAACATTTCCTTGCTTCTGCTGTTATACAATTCACTCATGTATGGGAAACCAACATACTATAGGAGCATAGAAAAGGCAGGATTTCTTGGAATGAGTCTGATCCTGAATGAAGCTTATTTTAACACTCATTAAAGTCATGTGAAGTGAATAAAATTACAACCATGCCAATAAGGGTAGCTAGAGGTGCTTTCCTATCTTGTCATTCGAAGACTAATAGTAGAGCACACAAGACACAAGACAGTGAAAGAAAGACCATGCTAATTGAATTGTTCCGGCACTTTTGCAGGAACTACTCTTGAACAGACCTCTTGTGTGCTGAGCAGAAATGTTTTACTGTATAAATATACTTACTTGGCATGCAATTATTCCTCAAGAATTTTCCTACTTTACAGCTTAACATGTTAAGCATCCTATGTAAATAGCCATACTGTAGCTTAATATTTATCAGCTCTTTATCCATGTCTGCAGTGTTTCAGGATGTACACGTGATGATCTTCATTGGCTTTGGTTTCTTGATGACTTTCCTGAAGAGATATGGCTTCAGCAGTGTGGGCATCAACCTCTTGTTGGCTGCCTTTGGCTTACAGTGGGGTCTTCTCCTCCAGAATGTCTGGGAAATGCATGGTGGCAAAATAAGAGTGTCCATTGATCGGTAAATGCACATTTACATTACGTTTAAAGGGGTGACTCCAAGTGAACTGACCAGTTATCACTGATTTCATAATGCAACAGCTAAATTCTCAGAGCATCCAATCCATTCACTCCATTCAATTGATAAAAATGGAAATTTCAATAAATAGAGTTAAAAATCGGTACTTGTCCTATAATTCCTTCTTTGTAGGATGATTAATGCTGACTTTAGCACAGCAACGGTTCTGATCTCTTTTGGGGCAGTTCTGGGAAAAACCAGCCCTGTCCAGCTTCTCATCATGACCCTGTTGGAGATCACCATCTTCTGCATTAATGAGCACTTGGTTGTGGAAGTCATAAAGGTTTGTACATTTTTCTACTGTATTTAATTTTACAGAAACTAATGTGTTATTAACAGTTGCATAATATAAGTAGGGACAGATCTTCACAAATCTACAAGTATTCTATCTGATTTGTTACCAAACTAAGGTAATTGTGTTACAAAAAGAAGCTGGACCGAAGATGAACGAAAAGCAGTTTAGGCAATTTTCTATCTCCTTGCTAAAGTTGCCTTTTAGCAGGATAAACTTCATAAACACACCCAGAACAACTGTAACACACAGTGTCCTAAAAACCCTCTTCCTCTTGAAGAAGATACAGGGCATGGATTACCTAGGGTTAAATGAAAGCAATGCAAAAACAAAAACAAAAAGATTCTTAAATAAAAATATATTGATTATTTTTATATTATTACAAACTCTTAAATGTGGAACTTACAGATCTGATGTTAAAAAGTGTCCCAAGTCTCTCAAGGGAATACCTCCTAAGTAAGACTACCGCAGTCGAACATGAACTTTTACCAAACTTTTTTACAGGCTTCTGATGTTGGTGCCTCCATGACCATCCATGCTTTTGGGGCTTACTTTGGATTAGCGGTCGCTCGTGTTCTTTATCGCCCTGGTCTTCGGAATGGTCATGAAAATGATGGATCAGTCTACCACTCAGACTTGTTTGCAATGATCGGTATGTCTAACAGAAATTGTACCTTATTCTTTTTTTTGGGGGGGGGGGTTGTTCTCCCCTTTTCTCCCCAATTTGGAATGCCCAATTCCCAATGACGAATCTCAGTTGCCTCCACTCCTGAAACAGTCAATCCACACATCTTATCACATGGCTTGTTGAGCGCATTACTGCGGAGATCTAGCGCGTGTGGAGACTCACACTATTCTCCGTGGCATCCACGCACAACTCACCACGTGCCCCACCGAGAGCAAGAACCACATTATAGCGACCACAAGGAGGTTAACCCAACGTGACTCTACCCACCATAGCAACTGGTCCAACTGGTTGCTTAGGAAGCCTGACTGGAGTTACTCAGCATGCCCTGGATTCAAACTTGCATCTCCAAGTGTGGTAGTCAGTGTCTTTACTTGCTGAGCTACCCAGGCCCCTAATTGTGCCTTATTCTAACTAAATTTTCACTTTTAAAAAAAATACATATTTTTCACAAAATCATGTTTCCAGGGTCATTGTGCATTTATAAACAATAATTTCAGTATGTTATTTATATAATGTAGAGGATAGACATACAGTCTGTTCAATAGACCAATCCCATTGCATGGTCGCACATGCTCAGTAAGTGATGGCAGAAAGCCAGCAAACTGTTGTGTTAGATTTTACAGATTAGACAGCTAGCACTAGCTAGCTCCTCTAAATTTCACTAAAAGATAATATAAAATAAAAGTAGCCTTCAAGTTCAAAGCTAAGTTTTGGTACACTATGCTAGTAACTAGCAGCTTAACTAGCTAGCTTAGTTATAATCGTAGATTAAATGAAAGTATGAAAAAAGCAGTATTATAATGATATGAGTTAATAACATACCTGTAATAAAATGCTCGTTGCAAAGCAGTGAGTTGAAAATGATCTTCTCTGCCATTGCAATTTTGACAGCCAACAGCACAGCATGACATTTCATTTAGCTTATCCAGACAATTTAAAGGTAGCAGCTAAATTCTGTGGACTGTTGGGTCAGCTAACTACAGGTATGGTTTACTGTTTGAGCCGGTCTCTTTGCCACCACTTCCGACTGTGACGTAGGCCAACGCATTGGTCTATATGTTGTCCTGTTGTGTGTTGATCACTCGGCTGACAAAACATTGAAAATACATCTACCAAAGACAGTCCAGTAGAGAGAAAACATTATCAAATATGGGTTGCGAAGACCTTAATTAAATACAACCTATTAGATGGACAGTACATGTATCACAGCCAAGTTTTCATTCATGTGAAATCAAATATGGTTCATACCCTGATAAAGGTATTGGAGTCAAGGGTACAATGTTAGGGGATTTAAAAAACTATTCGCTTTACATCAGAGCCATCTTGATTTAGGACTGGACCCTTTTTGTTAGGATGCATGAGAACATTAACATTTTGCATCACAGATTTGATAAGCTATAATATGTCTTCACATTTGTATGTATGTGCATGAGAGTTCCAAGACTTATAATTGTCTATAAATGTACCTAGACATGTAATCAAAGAGCATTCTGTCTGTATAGGTACTCATCCACATTCACCTTTCCACTTTTCCTGTGTATGTAGGCACAGTCTTCCTGTGGATGTTCTGGCCCAGTTTTAATTCTGCCATTGCTGATCCTGGTGATGCTCAGCTAACAGCTGTTATCAACACATATTTCTCTCTGGCTGCTTGTGCTCTCGCTGCCTATGCCACCTCCAGCCTGGTGGAGAAAAAGGGAAAACTTGACATGGTAAGCCAAACCTGTCTTTCATTATTTTACCACATCTGATGTTTTAGCAGTCCATGTGCCTATATCGTGTTTTGTTGCACAGGTCCACATTCAGAATGCCACGCTGGCTGGAGGTGTTGCCGTGGGTACCTGCGCTGACATGAACATCCAACCATCTGGAGCAATGCTGATCGGAATTGTTGCAGGCATTATCTCCACCCTTGGCTTCAAGTTCCTCACTGTATGAGTTTGAAACCAGGATGTTACATATACTGTATACAATAAAATATCCAGGACTCAAATAGATATGAATCCATTATTTCTCTATGGTTTCCACAGCCCATCCTGGCCTCTAATCTTGGAATCCAAGACACCTGTGGTGTGCACAACCTACACGGCATGCCGGGCATCCTAGGTGGCCTTGCTGGCATTGTGGCAGCAGCACTTCAAAGGAAGGAAGGGTATAGAGCAGTCCACAGTCATTTATGTTGTTTTTATTTGTTAACACGACATCAATTATTTATCAGTGATTTCATTTTGATTTCCATTTATTTCAGTGTTTCAGCAGCTACTCAGGCAGGTGGTTTGGCATCATCTCTTGGGTTTGCTTTGGTAGGCGGATTGTTCACAGGTGGGTAATTATACCACCACAACCACAAAATTTGCAAGACATTTTCGATGTTAAAATGAGTGCTTGACACTGCCTTATTAAATTACAAACACAAATCTAAGACACAGCAAAGTGAAAAAAATGTTTTCTACCACTTCCAGGTCTGATTATGAAGATTCCATTTTGGGGACAGGCACCTGACCAAAACTGCTTTGATGACTCAATCTACTGGGAGGTAAGTCAAAAGAGTGCTAAATCGGGGGGGCCTGGGTAGCTCAGTGGTAAAATACGCTGGCTACCACCCCTGGAGTTCGCTAGTTCGAATCCCAGGGCATGCTGAGTGACTCCAGCCAGGTCTCCTAAGCAACCAAATTGGCCCGGTTGCTAGGGAGGGTAGAGTCACATGGGGTAACCTCCTCGTGGTCGCTATAACGTGATTCATTCTCGGTGGGGCGCGTGGTGAGTTGAGCGTGGTTGCCGCGGTTGATGGCGTGAAGCCTCCACACGTGCTATGTCTCTGTGGCAATGCGCTCAACAAGCCACATGATAAGATGTGCGGGTTGACGGTCTCAGATGTGGAGGCAACTGGGATTCGTCCTCCACCACCCGGACTGAGGCGAATCACTACGCAACCACAAGGACTTAGAGCGCATTGGGAATTGGGCATTCCAAATTGGGAGAAAAAGGGGAAAAATCCAAAAAAAAAAAAAAAAAAAAGAGTACTAAATCAACAGTTTTTAATGCTCATAAAAAAGCCTGTTTGCTAAAAGGTAATTTTGGATGTGTTTGACATGCAGGTACCTGAGGAAGAGAAGGAGACCGAAGAGCGTTTGGCTCATGGCGATTATTCCAAGAACAAAGCAGAGGCTTAAAATGCTCCTCTCTAAACCAACTCACTTCCCAAATGAAGAGACCTCATCCAATAAGCACCTCAGGGCTTTTCAACTATTAGTATCTACACCACTTATTGAAACCTTCCAAACAGTGAATCCACAGTATATGAGGAGATGTCATGCATTACATGACATCTTCTTTGTTTGTTTGTTTGTTTGTTTGTTTGTTTTTTATGAATACATGTAGCTGAAATTTAGATGCACATGATACATGTAACTCATTATTACACTAATAAGTGGTCTGTGAAACATACTCAAATTAGACATTACATAACATGTTTAAAAGTATATTACCAAAAGTTACACAGTTCTTCAACTGACAACAATGAGAGCAATTAATTATAAGAAAAATAATGGAAATGGCACAATTAAAAAGCTATTGTCGTCATCTGATAACTGACTGACAAGAACTGAGTAAGCAAACCCGACACTATGGAGCTAATAAACATATTTTTGTCAGGACGATCAAAATTGCTCAGTGTTATGGGCCAAAAATCTGAGCCAATCTGAGACTTCTTGCTTAAGTGTCTATCCAAGTAGTTCAATATGTTTTTAATAAGTTTTTTTTTTTTTTTTTTTTTTTTTTTTGTCATCAGTAGAGATGTATCTTCACCAATCTTCATAAGCTTTTATAGCATAAGAATGTTTTTGCAAATCACGCATATTAGTATATGTATACACAAAGAGAGACCCTTCAACATTAAAACATTCTTCCAACAATTATAGTTAGCTATTACTGTAATCAGTAAAAACCTTTATGTATTGATAAACGAAGTATTTTAAACAATTGTATCCTGAAAACTAACCTCAACTTTTATATTTTCACACAATTTATAATACTTTAATATTAACTCAGGCAAATACATTACAGATTGTGACACTTTTTGTTTATAAGGAATACTGTAAAAAAATATGTAACACAAGAGCCTAATTATAAAGCTCAGCTAGTAGTAGGAATAAGCAGACGTGATCGGGTAGTCACTGCTTGCAATTGAATGTTAAAGAAAACATTCAATGTATAATATTATGGAGAGTTGTCTTACTGCAAGCTGACTAACTGATTTTATTTTAGTGTCATTGAATGTTTGTGTTCCCATATGCTTCACTTCCCAACTTGGCATCCCTTAATTGTTTTAGAAAGGTCTGTGAACTTATTAAACTTTTACTGTCATTCATAAATTTGTCTTCAATTTAATCTGAATTTATTTTTGTCTCCAGTATCTACGTCCACATTAATCCGGATACATTTGAAAACAGCGTTTTCATTTTTGAAATGCTCTGCATCCACACTGCTGTTTTCAAGCATTTTCCAAAAGTTGCTTGTCCACACTGAAACGTATGAAAACTTATCTTAAATCCCCATACAGCGCATGTGAAAAATCTCCGTTCCATGTATGATCTGAAACGCAGTTGTCCTATATAAACTTCCTGTCACCTTTGAAGGAATGCAATGTGAAAGGTTGTACAGACTAACATTTATATTTAACAACGCTATCAAAGTGGATAGCAAAGGCTCAACAATGCAGCTACAACATGGGAGTTGAATGGATCACATGACTGCATCAAATGAAAACAAATACATCATCATTTTCAGATATCTCCATTTTCCCTGCCAACATTACAACGCGAAGAAGGCGTTTTCAAATTTTTGCACATGATAAAGCGTTTTCGAAAAACTCTGTTTTAGCTGTCAAAAACACTGTCTCAGTGTGGGTGGAAGGACAAAACATATAGAAAAAGATTAAAATGAAACATATTAGTGTGAACGTGGCCTTACACTGTGTCCTAACCAGATGTGGCGTGATGCCACGACACGCGATAAAAGGTATCTTTTCCATGTTAATCAGAGTCTTTCTCCTAACCAGCCGCGACACGCGACAGGTCTTTCTATTTTTGGAATGGTTTCTTTATCTGCGACATTGCACCAGGCAGCGCAGTTAACAAATAGGTCGAAAATTATACTTATTGCAGTATATTAAAGCCGGCATCTCATTAGCCGGTTCAGAACAACTTACGTTTTGTCACAAACCTACCGAATGTTGTGCTTGAGGTCTCGTTCTCTTTAGCCGGAGCTTTGACACACACACACACACACACACACACACCGGTTCAGAATGGTAGTGGGGAGACATCCCGGCTCATTCCAACTTTCTCTCCACTTCCTTGTTATGTGGAGATCGGCGAAATAACAATAGGAGAACCATGTGAACATAACAATCGTAACAGACTGAAGAAGGATGCGATTCATAAAGTAAATTTGCCCTGTGTATGTGTGTGATGGCGTATTTATTCCCTCGGGGTTTGCCGTAGAAACATAACTTAGTGAGCTTCAGTGAGAAAATAAGAAAATAAGTTGTGTTCAATAAACACACTATTTCGTCTGTGATTGCTCTGATTTCTACATTTTATTGCCAATAATCCTCATTTTAGTGTATGAGTATCATGGTGATGCGTCACGTCTGGGGTGGACAGGCAGATAGCTTGTCGCTGGACTCTTATCGCATCGCGTCTGGTTAGGATGAGGTGTTAGGCTGTTCCATTCGTTTTACATTAATTTTACTATGTGAATTTTCTGAGTAAAGTTCATTAAGAAGCTTCTTAACATTTGACATGTTTTTGACTAAACAACTGAACTGCATTTCTGCATTTACTATAAAGTAGGCATTCATTCTAATGCCGTAATAACATAATCTCTGACTAGGCAAATCTCACTTCAACGCGGCACACAAGTTACTTTTCTCAGTGGTGTTACTGTACAAAATTAGCTGGGAGTTACCTGTTTAATTTAATAATATCACGATAATTTTTGGGCAGATTCGGGTAGGCCTATGAATGAGATGTAAATGTTTTCTGTGCAGTGTCATTGTATAAGATCAGTCCTCACAGAAATTACTAGAATACACAAAACCAGTGATTAGAAGGGGGTGTCCACATACTTTTGGCCATACAGTGTGTGTGGTTCCAATCATTCAGACTTTTTCAGTCATCTAGCGCCCCCTTTAGGAATAGTCATGATTTGCTGAGGCTGTATGGCAAGCTGCATTACTGTACATACAGTATATGCATGTGTGAGGTTCTGCGATACGACAACCTATCAAACATAGTTGTTACATTTTAAAAAATCCATGAAAAGTCATGTGAATTCTGAAAGAAGAAAAGGTAGAGGGCAGGTTAACACAAAGAGATGAGATTGTTGTCTGATATGGGAGTATGGTATCTGATATCGATTACATTATATCTGATGTATAATACCTGGCAGAATATACAAGCACCTTAATAAATGATACAGTATAAAAACACTGGCAGAACATCACATGAGCAGGCCTTAGCTAGGGAATTCTGGGACGGGTCCCCTGCAAAAATATTGATGTGGCCCCCCCACTATCCATATCCTATACCCCACAATATACCCCTATGTCACCTACCTACTAGGAATTTCTTACAAAATAACAAAGTAGACAACATAATAAAAAGCAAATAAACTTTTATATTATACATCAATAAAAGCAAAACACAAATGTAAATTAAATATAAAAATATAATAAATATTAATTCAAATAAAGAAGAAATTGATAAATAAATATATATATATATATATATATATATATATATATATATATATATATATATATATATATATATATATATATTACATTTAAACAGAAATCTAAAAATAAAATCTTTCTTGAACAGTGAAACTTACTCTGATAAATACTTCCAAATTTATCTACAGAAAGGTTATAATAAAAGCTTTTTGATGTAATGAGAGTGCCATGTTTATTTAGCCTTTTTTTTTTTTTTTTATTAATTTCAACTCTTGTCCACAGTGGTGAATCTATGAGGGTGAAAAGGGGTGGCAACTGATCCCCTAAAGTCTGATAGCAATCAGTAACCTAATAATGTATGAAATCTACAGTAGCCTAATAATCATTCCGTGGAGACAACTGAAGAACAAATATGAATTTCGCTTTTACATGTATTTCCTGGTACCAGTCCATGTTTTCATTATTGCCATAAATGACTCGAAAAAACTTTAAAGTTGACAAGATTGTGTGTTTCTGGGTTGGTTGTGTCACTCAGATACAGTTTAATCTGAAAAGCGTGAATTTGCGCGTATGCGAGTTTCCGCACCACCGCATGTACGTTTTATCACTTGTAGAGTCATGTTTGATGACTTGTTTAAAGTAAATAAAGGTAATTTAGAACTGAATTTCTTTTAAGGTATTATTTGAAGATGTTGATGACATATGTGCTAACAGAGAAATATTTGACCGATTAAATCAAATCAAATCACTTTTATTGTCACACAACCATATACACAAGTGCAATAGTGTGTGAAATTCTTGGGTGCAGTTCCGAAATGATTACAAATGATAAGGAAGGTCTGGTAGACCCGATTATCTAACAGCCATTGTAAACCATTACAAAATAAACAGTGAGATTTGTATATACTAAAACAAAACAATACAATCACATAATTTCAGATGTGTACACTACATAGCATTTGATAATATAATAAATGTCGGCCTATAGCCTGCCTGTATAGGTGCACCTCAGCCCACGTGGGCAAAGTGGCAGTAGTGGTATTGAGTGGAGCGCACACGCATGGAGCGGGTTACTGAGCGGAGTGTAACACACATGCTCTGCTATGGAGATAGAATTGTTGCATTTTAACATACAAATGTAAAGAGATTCACAAGTAGAAAGCTGGTTCACAAATAAATTGAATAAGATCCACAAAAAATCTAAGGAGTTTCACAAAAATGAATTCACAAATAAAAAGTATTAGATTTACATATATATGTTAGCAGTTTCACAAAAATAAAGTGAATTCACAAATAAATAAAATGAGATTTGTAAATACAAAAATTCTTTACAAATTATTTTTTTAACTCACAAACACAACTCTGTCCAGCATTCATTTATGAATCGCACACATTTATTTGTGGATCGCTTCCTGTGCATTTGTGGATCGTTACACGCATTTGTCGATTTTGAAACAAATCTAGCATCAAGATGTGCATACAAATATACATATAGGTGGACTCCACTCATCGTCTACTTAAGCCAATCATATAACGGCCACATTACTCTGACTAATCGTAGCACATTCTATCTTCAACCAATCATGCTTCGTTTTACTATCAGGGTGGGACCAGAGTCACAGCGCTCTCATGAGTATGGAATCAAGCACATACAGATAAGCTCCAAGGCTGCAAACTTTTAAAGAAATGGATGTCATTAGAGGAATACTGTGACTTAAGGTTCGTATTATTTTCTCTTGGTTATAAATATGTGTAGTGTCTTGTTAAATGTGGACAGCTGAAAATTACCCATTTGTAGAGTGTCCTGATCATTAGCTTTATAGCTAACCTGGCTGACTGTATGAGTCTGCTATTTTAATTTTAACCAAGTTTCTTGACTGAAATGTGTCATCAAAACCTTTACTCTTAATGTTACATGGCAGATCCAAACAGACACACTACTAGACACTACAAAAGTTCAGTAGTACAGATAGTGCCTTTATAAAACATGAATCATTTTAGATGATCTTAGGAACACAAACTATAAATTAATACCCTATATTACACAGTTTACAAGATCTGCTATACCAATAATTTGGTTTCACATTATGTTAATGTATTTGATAAAAGCAGTTGTAAGGTAATATTTTTAAAATGTAGCATTTTAGCATTTAGCATTTTTGTTTTTGTGTGAATGTTTTAGAAGGAACTGTTACGGGGTCCCTTTCTAAAATACAGCATCATGTTCTGATAGTGATAACTGACTTTTTTTTTTTTAGTTAATAATTAGTTATTGCCATCTTTTTCAGATGTTTCCCCTGTGTACTGCCCATCAACTTTGAGCACTTGACTCATCTGCTCCAAAACTCAGTGGTTCCATCTCAATACAGGGCACCTTTTAAAATGTGTAATATGAGATTGTTTATTTTTATGTTATGTCAGATTTCTTTTAAGTTACAATGGCATATCTTGAAATGAAAGTGCAATACAAAATTTAAATAAACCATAACATTGTCTTTGGGTTGACTTACTTAAAAATGAAAATTCTGTCATTTACTCACCCTCTTTTTTTTTTAACCTGTACTACTTGGTTTCTTCTGTGGAATATGAGAATGCACTGTAAAATGCAGATGCTGCTAATAAGGCTGAAATGAAAGTGAGGCTGTCAGTCCCTATCATTATTCCTGACATCTCCTTCCTCCCACAGAACAAAGTCAGCTGTTTGGGTTATATATTGGAGTATAAATGGTGACTTATCTAATTTGACAAAATATTTTTTTGTCATTTAGTTGACAAATCTTTTATTGAGTTCTATCAAGGCATTTTGAGGTAAATAGGTTTTAAAGAGTGTTTTTTTTTTTCTTTTCTTTTTTTTTTTTACACTTTAAAGCAAGTCTGTTGGCTAAAATGTATGATTTTTGGTTACAAATTATGGGTTGTCATGCATGTAACTACAAAAACAATAAATTTGAGTACATGTATTTACACACACAAACACTGGAGTTGATCATTACAACTTGCATTTTGCTCGATTTTGTTGTACATGAATATCCTCATTGCCACATCATGGTTTTGTATCCGTTGTCTTACTCCTAGTCAGGGTAAGAGCATTCTGCACAAATGATTGGAAAAAATAACAGTTACACGTTAAACCAAGTCCATTACTGTACAGAAAAGAACATGTTACACAAACAAGATTGGGCCATGGAGCTTTGTGATGTCTTACCACCAGTTGCACAAAATTCCCACAACTGTTTCCATCTTTTTGTGATGTGGAGCAGAGAGCACCAGTTCTCCAGTATCCTCACAACTCTTTTATTATTATTATCATTATTATTCTCCTGTATCTCACAGCCCATATACTTCCTGAGTAAATAAGTGAAGTATGCATTATTTTACAGGGTTAACATAATTATTTCTTGTGAGTAACATTGGACTGGTCTGCCATAACACTAAGTGCTAAAAATATAAATCCTCTGAAATATTACTTCAATTATTTTTTTTAAATAAATTAACATAATGTGAAACCAAATTAATGCCATAGCAGATCTTGTACACTGTGTAATATAGGGTAAATTTATGGTTCCCTGTCTGTCACTCACTCGACGTTGTGTCGATGTAGTGACACTAGGGGTCACTCTTGGGAGCCCCAAACACCTCTGCTTTTTTGAAAAAAGGCCAATGAGAATTGGCGAGTGGAATTTGCATGCCACTCCCCCGGACATATGGGTATAAAAGGAACTGGTATGCAACCAATCATTCAGATTTTCTCTTCGGAGCTAAGCTGTTCTATTCATTGAGCTGAATTCATCCGCCGAGTTCATTCACCTCTCTCTGCTGGATCTCACGGTGCATTTCAGCGGCTTCTCCCCCTCTGCATCTGTGGTTTGCAGAGAACGCCCCTGGGCGCTTTGGCAGAACATTAAAAAGAGTATATTCTGAAAGAGTATATTTTCTAGCAGCACACACGGAACGTCTTTTTAAAGACGCGTCTTTTTAAAGATGCCTTTCTGTTTGTGTGTTATTCCTTGTTGCGGTCGTTATTTCTCCACTTCCGACGGCCACGATCGCTGTCTTACATGTCTGGGCACTTCCCATGCAGAGATATCATTCGTGGATGAGTCATGTCCTCATTGCGAGAACATGACCATGGCAACGTTGCGGTCGCGGCTTGCTTTCGTAAGAACCAGCAGTTCTTGGCGGTGAAGAAGCAGACGGAGGTTTTACAACATATTCTGTCCCGGTGCGGCTTAAGACCCCGCACCCGGTCTGCTCGTCGCCAAGGGCATCCTCCTTCAACAACAACTCCGGCTCCGCCGCAGCCCACCCCTGTGGCCTGGAAGCAGACACCACCCGTCTCACGGCCGGCCGCTAAGAACCCGAGGAAGGCTTCGAAGCGCCCCGAGACGGGTGACCCAGGGGCAAGGAGATCCACTTCTCTGGGGCTGGTCGACAGACCACTCCATCCCCCGGTGGAGGGCCGGGAGGAGAATCTTTTATCGCCGCATGCCCAGGAGGCTGCGGCACCCAAAATCCTGACAAAAGAATGGTTCCCTTGTCTCCTAGGTCACATATACGGTGCGCATGGCCGTCGTCACATCCACCGTCCATTTTGGCAGGTATGGCGCTCCAGCGGCAGACCCCCCACCCCTGTGCGCCCAGCTGTGGCACAAACATGCCCACACAGGATTGGTTCCAGTGGACCACGGGGATGAGATTCCTCCTCCCCCCTCCTCGATCAATCTTATGGTGGGCGGTAGGATCCAGGTAAGTGCTTTGATGTCCCTGGACTCAGCACAGCCACGGGGCTCGAGTCCCCTTGATGTGGCACATTGAGCTCCGCCCCGCTGTGAGGCCCCACCTGCCGGTACATCCGACGTGACCATTCCCTAGATCCCCCTCACCCAAAGTTTGGGCGCATGGCTCGCACTTTCCAACCTGTCACGATAGCTGACCCGCACCATCCGACTCGGTTTGCCAGGCACCCGCCCAGGTTCAGCAGTGTCCACTTCACCTCAGTGAAGGGCGAGAATGGCACTACCTTGCGTGCAGAGATCGCTACCCTTCTGCGCAAGGGCACAATAGAACCTGTCCCTCCAGCCGAGATGAAGAAAGGGTTTTACAGCCCTTACTTAATCGTACCGAAGAACGGCGGTGGGTTGCGACCAATCCTGGACCTGCGAGTACTGAACCGGGCTTTGCACAGACTCTCGTTCAAGATGCTGATGCAAAAACGCATTCTAGCAAGCGTCCGACATCTATATTGGTTCGCGGCTGTAGACCTGTAGGACGCGTACTTCCATGTCTAGGTCCTACCTCGACACAGACCCTTCCTGCGGTTTTCATTCGAGGGTCAGGCGTACCAGTACAAGGTCCTCCCCTTCGGCCTGTCCTTATCCCCTCGTGTCTTCAAGAAGGTCGCGGAGACAGCCCTTGCCCCGCTAAGGGAAGTGGGCATCCGCATTCTCAACTATCTCGATGACTGGCTGATCTTAGCTCACTCTTGAGAGTTGCTATGCGCACACAGGGACCTCGTGCTCCAGCACCTCAGCCAACTAGGGCTTTGGGTCAACTGGGAAAAGAGCAAGCTCTCCCCAGTTCAGAGCACCTCTTTTCTCGGTCTGGAGTTGGACTCGGTCTCGATGACAGTGCACCTCATGAACGAGCGTGCACAGTCGGTGCTGAACTGTCTGAAGGCATTCAGATGGAGAACAGCGGTTCCACTGAAACACTTTCAGAGGCTCCTGGGGCAAAGGGCATCCTCAGTGGCGGCCACACCGCTCAGGTTGATGCACATGAGACCGCTTCAGCACTGGCTTCGGACTCGAGTCCCGAGATGGGCATGGTGCCATGGGACACATCGTGTGACTATCACACTGGTCTGTCGCCGCCTCTTCAGCCCTTGGACCGACCTGGTATTTCTATGGGCAAGTGTTCCCCTAGAGCAGGTCTCCAGGCGCGTCGTGGTTACAACAGATGCCTCCAAGATGGGCTGGGGTGCCATATGCAACGGGCACATAGCCGCCGGCTCTTGGACTGGCCCGTGGCTGCGTTGGCACATCAACTGCCTAGAGTTGTTGGCAGTACTGCTCGCCTTGCGGAGGTTTCGGTCGTTGATCCAGGGCAAGCACGTGTTGCCCCGGACGGACAACACATCGATGGTAGCTTACATCAACCACCAAGGTGGTCTACACTCCCATTGCATGTCACAACTCGCCTGCCGTCTCCTTCTCTGGAGTCCGCAGCGCCTCAAGTCGCTACGAGCCACTCACATCCTGGGCGACCGCAGCGGATGTGCTGTCACATCAGGTTACCCTCAGGGGAGAGTGGAGACTCCACCCTCAGGTGGTCCAGTTGATTTGGAGTCGATTCAGTTGAGCACAGGTAGACCTGTTTGCTTCCCGGGAATCCTCCCACTGCCCACTCTGGTATGCCCTGACCGAGGCACCTCTTGGTATAGACACGTTGGCACACAGCTGGCCCCCTGGACTACGCAAGTATGCATTTCCCACAGTGAGTCTACTTGCACAGACCCTGTGCAAGGTCAGGGAGGGTGGGGAGCAAGTCATCCTAGTAGCACCCTACTGGCCTACCCAGACATGGTTCTCGGATCTCACGCTCCTCCACATCTGGTCCCTGGATGGGACGTGGAGGACTTAAGTGGCCTACCGCCCGCGGTGGTAGATGCGATCACTCAGGCTAGGGCTCCCTCTATGAGGCGCCTGTATGCCTTGAAGTGGCGTCTGTTCGCTAAGTGGTGTTCTTCCCGACGGGAAGACCCCCAGAGATGTGCAGTCGGATCGGTGCTTTCCTTCCTGCAGGAGAGGTTGGAGGGGTGGCTATTCCCCTCCACCTTGAAGGTGTATGTAGCTGCTATTTCGGCTCATCACGATGCGGTAGATGGTAAGTACTTGGGGAAGCACGACTTGATCATCAGGTTCCTGAGAGGCGTTAGGAGGTTGAACCCTTCTAGACCGTGCCTCGTTCCCCCGTGGGACCTCTCTGTAGTCCTTCAGGGTCTACGGGGAGCTCCCTTTGAGCCCTTGGAATCAACTGAGCTTAATGCACTCTCTTTGAAGACTGCCCTCCTGAATGTGCTCAATTCCACCAAGAGGGTAGGGGACCTGCAAGCGTTCTCTGTCAGCGATTCGTGCCTGGAGTTTGGTCCGGGTTACTCTCACGTAATCCTGAGACCCCGACCGGGCTATGTGCCCATGTTTCCCACAACCCCTTTTAGGGATCAGGTGGTGAACCTGCAAGTGCTGCCCCAGGAGGAGGCAGACCCAACCTTTGCGTTGCGAAGCCGGAGCGAGCTTTACGCATCTATTTGGATCGCACGCAGAGCTTTAGAAGCTACGAGCAGCTCTTTGTCTGCTTTGGGGGATAGCGGTAAGGAAGCGCTGTCTCCAAACAGAGGATCACCCAATGGGTCATTGACGCCATCGCTATGGCATATCAAGCCCAGGATGTGCCACCCCCTGCGGGGTTATGAGCCCACACTACCAGGAGTGTGGTGGCCTCCTGGGCCCTGGCCAGTGGCACCTCTTTGGCAGACATCTGCAGAGCAGCAGGCTGGGCAACACCCAACACCTTTGCGAGGTTCTACAATCTCCGGGTTGAACCGGTCTCATCCAAAGTAGTGGCAGGCACGAGCAGGTAAGTTCCGGGACGACTGGCCGGGTGTACCGCTTGCGCATAGTGCCTTTCCCCTCCCTTGAGGGGAAGACGTGCGCTCTTGACTCCCAGTAGTGTTCACAGACTGTGATCCCTGGATGACTTTCCTCCTTAGCCCTGTGGCAGTTGAGTTTGCGGAGAAACTAGCTGCCAGATCAGTAAGTGCACTAATGAGGCCCTGTACTGAGGTAGGTGCTCCGCATGTGCTGGTTCCCCCGAAGGCAACCCCGTGTGATATTTTCCGCAAAATCGTTTCCCTGTCAGTAAACTGCATCTTCCTTGGGCAGGGGCCCCTCTGCCCCCGGTTGCCATGCTTTGTAGAAACTCCTCCCCTTTTGGGTAGGACCTACTGTGGGACCTCTCCACATGACATACTTCCAATAAGGCTCGGTAAAAACCATGTGACATATTTCCACTCAAAATACCCCCCCTTTCTCTGGGTGGGGTGTGGTCTCCGCAGTGTCTTCCCCTTGGGAGTGACACCCCTCCGACGCAGACACTTATGGCTCCCAGTCAGTTAACAAATTCCACTCTTTTTGGGGAGAAAAGAGAGGGAAAAGAGGCCTCGGCTGGGCTAGCCTTTCCTTATAGTTGGGCAGTCGACTTGTTCCTGATGGACCGTTCGACGCTCATAAGAGCGTTGGGGGAGGTTACATGACGGCATGGTGCACTGGCTACGAGGCACACAGCAGTCTGCCTGTCACACACCGCCAGTTCATGCAACACGGTTCAGCTAGTTGTGGCATTTTGTATAGGGACCCCTAGTGTCACTACATCGACACAATGTTGAGTGAGTGACCGATAGGGAATGTCCTGGTTACTTTTGTAACCTCTGCTCCCTAATGGAGGGAACGAGACGTTGTGTCGATGTAGTGACACTAGGGGTCACACTAGGGCCACAATGCTGAACTACCCGCTGAAATGGCCGGGACCTGGTCTCGGCTCCTCAGCACAAAACCTGAATGAGTGGTTGCATACCAGCTCCTTTTATACCCGTATGTCCGGGGAAGTGGCATGCACATTCCACTAGCCAATTCTCATTGTCCTTTTTCAAAAAAGCAGAGGTGTTTGGGGCTCCCAAGAGTGACCCCTAGTGTCACTACATCGACACAACGTCTCGTTCCCGCCATCAGGGAACAGTTTGTGATCCTAAGATCATCTAATATGATTAATGTTTTATAAAGGCACTATCTGTACTACTGATCTTTTGTAGTGTCTAGTAGTGTGTCTGTTTGGATCTGCCATGTAACATTAAGAGTAAAGGTTTTGACGACACATTTCAGTCAAGAATCTCGGTTAAAATTAAAATAGCAGACTCATACAGTCAGCCAGATTAGCTATAAAGCTAATGATCAGGACACTCTACAAATGGGCAATTTTCAGCTGTCGACATTTAACAAGACACTACACATGTTTATAATGGAGAGAAAATGGTACGAACCTTAAGTCACAGTATTCCTCTAATGACATCCATTTCTTTAAACATTTGCAGCCTTGGAGCTTATCGATATGTGCTTGATTCCATGCTCATGAGAGCGCTGTGACTCTGGTCCCACCCTGATAGTAAAACGAAGCATGATTGGTTGAAGATAGAATGTGCTACGATTAGTCAGAGTAATGTGGCCGTTATATGATTGGCTTAAGTAGACGATGAGTGGAGTCCACCTATATGTATATTTGTGTGCACATCTTGATGCTAGATTTGTTTCAAAATCGACAAATGCGTGTAGCGATCCGCAAATTCATAGGATGCAATCCACAAATAAATGCGCACGATTCACATATGTGTCACATATTCCCTGTTGTTTGTTTTTACTTTTATGTTGAAATTCTGGTTTAGTTCCCTGTTCCTGTTTCCTGTTAGTTTTGTAGTCCTTTGTAGTTTCTTTTCATGATTGGTTTTCCCCTGATTGTTTCCCCAGGTGTTCCTCATTCCCTTGTTTTCCCTTGTGTATTTAAGCTCTTGTTTTCCCCTGGTTTTTTGTCAGTCTTCATTTGTATTATGCTGTTCTTTGTTCCCTGTGATTTGTTTCATTATGTTCTGAGTTACCTGGTTCACCTTTATTTTATTAAAAAGGCTGCATTTAGATCCTCATTCCTCTCCTGTCTCGTCACAGAAAGACTGACCCAGAAATGGATCTAGTGGCCATCAGGATTCTGCTCCTTCAGCAAGGGGACCATCCAGTTGAGGATTACGCCCGTGAGTTTTTAGAGCTGGCAAATGTAGTGCACTATCCAGACCGCTCTCTGGTGGTTTTCTTCTGGGCCGGTCTGAATAGTGCACTGAGGGAACTCATGCCTCTGGCTGATCCTCACTGGATGCTCGGCGATTATGTGGAGAAGGCTCTGGAACTTAGCGGTTCCCCTTATACAGTGGATTATGGCGGGAACCCATGACCAAATCCTGCGTCAACGGGCCCTGTCTTGAAGCCTTCCACGGCCCCTGTCTCGAAGTCTTCCACGGCCCCTGTCTCCAAGTTGTATGATCTGCACTGATGTCAGTGCATAGGTCCATGAAGAACCTACCTCAAAAATTGTCTGCACCACACCTGCCACAGTCAACGAGCCAGCACCCACGCCTGCCACGGTCAATGAGCCCATTCCTGCCACAGCCAAGGAGTTACCAGCCTCGTCTGTCCCAGAGCCAGCGTTGCCAGCCTCGTCTGTCCCCGAGCCAGCGTTGCCAGCCTTGCCTCTCCCAGAGCCAGCATTGCCAACTTCGGCCATCCAGAGAAGGAGGAAGAAAAGAAAAGTTTCTGTTCCCAAGTCTCCTCCCATGTACATGACCACGGAGGTCGTTCCCGAGTCTCCTCCCATGTTCATGACCACGGAGGTCGTTCCCAAGTCTCCTCCCATGTTCACGACCACGGAGGTCATTCCTGAGTCTCTTCCCATGTTCGCGACCATGGAGGTAATTTCCCATTCATCCAGGACTCTTTGTCTTGAGCCTCCCACGGCTCCATCTTCCAAGACTCCTCCCCAGAGTCTTCCAAGACTCCGCCCCCAGAGACTATTTCCACAGCGGCTCCACCCCCAGAGACTATTTCCCGAGCGGCTCCGCCCGCTCCTCCAGAGACTATTTCTCCTGCTGCTCCGCCCATTCCCCCAGAGACTATTCCTCCTGCTGCTCCTGCTGCTCCTCCCACTCCCCCAGAGACTATGCCTCCTGCGGCTCCTCCCACTCCTCCAGAGACTACTCCTCTTGCGGCTCTTCATGCTCCCCCAGAGACTATTCCTCTTGCGGCTCCGCCCACTCCCCCAGAGACTCCTCCTACATCAGCTCTGCCGCTTGACCCTGTCTCAGCCCTGTGGCTGCCTCCCAGGCCTCCTGACCCTGTCTCGGCCCTGCGGCTGCCTCCCAGGATTCCTGATCCTGTCTCGGTCCTGCGGCCGCCTCCCAGGACTCCTGACCCAGTCCCCACCTTGAGGCCTTCTCCTTGGTCTCCTGGCCATCTGCCTGATCTGCTCTGGTCTCCCTGGTCTGCCTGGCCATCCGCCTGTTCTGCTCTGGTGTCCTTGGTCTCCTGGCCATCCGCCTGATCTGCTCTGGTCTCCCTGGACTCCTGGTCATCCGCCTGATCTGCTCTGGTCTCCCTGGTCTCCTGGTCGTCAGCCTGATCTGCTCTGGTCTACTTGGTCCTCTGAGCCTGCATTCCTCTCCTGTCTCATCACAATATGAATGCTGGACAGAGTTGTGTTTGTGAGTTAAAAAATATATTTTTAAATAAAAAACATTATTTGCAAATCTCTATTTATTTGTGAATTCATTTCATTTTTGTGAAACTCCTTACATTTATTTGTCAATTTATTTGTGAACCAACTTTCTGTTTGTGAATCTCTTTCCATTTGTATGTTAATATGCAACAATTCCATCTCCATACTCTGCCCTGGAGTGAGTTATTTTTTCATGTGACACTGCACAGTCAGTAGAGGGGGTAGAGTGTAGAAGAGTATTTTTTTATTCCTTGTCATGAAAAAGAAAATACTGTGAACATATAATATAGTAAACATGTGAACAAATGCGTTATGCTGCTGTACTGTATTTGTGTGTGTATGTGAGACAAGCACTTATATAATGCAGAGGTAAGTTAAAGGGCTTTATTACTAAACAAACCAAAAACAAACCAAAAACTCTAACAATGGAGAAACAGAACATAATAATCTAAAATAAAAATAAAAAAACCAGACTGCAGCACACGGGCAAACTGGAACCAACTGACAGGGAGACACAAAACAATCTGGCACAGGACAGAACAGGAGAGGAGCTTAAATAGGGAAGGGGTAATGGGAAGCAGGTGCCGTTGATGAAAAGCTGGGTGGAGAAATTAGCTGTTGTCCGGGTAATGGAGCTAGCGTTCTCCATGTGACACCTGCAAAACACAAGAGGGAGAGAGAGGGACACAGACACAAGCACACACACGTAACACACAGGCAAACAGGAACCTTCCTCACCACTACCGCTCAAGTAAGCCCACTATTATAAAAAACTAACACATAACCCCACAGTAGTCGAAAACTACAGACTGGTCTCTCTCCTACCATTCCTGGCAAAAACTCTTGAGAGGATTGCGTTTAACTAGCTGTCTACTTTTCTTTCACAGAACAACCTAGTCTACAGTTATCGATCTGGTTTTTAAAAAAGTAAATTCCACAGAGACCGCTCTACAGTCAGTAACTGAAACCCTGTGACTGGCAAGAGCTAACTCCAAATCAGCTGTCCTCATCAACCTTGACCTGTCTGCTGCCTTTGATACAGTGAACCACCAGATCCTTATGTCCACCCTGTCTAACCTGGGCACTATCACAGGAACTGCTCTTGGCTGGTTCGAGACCCCTCCTCTTCTCGATCCACACAACATCATTCGACCAATCATTAAGACACATGGCTTCTCCTGTCACTGCTATGCAGATGATATGCAGCTCCACCTGACATTCCAGCCAACGATCCCACCATTTCAGCTTGTATCTCAGCCTGACTGTCAGATATCTTGGCCTGGATGAAGGAACACCACCTTCAGCTCAACCTTGCTGAGACAGAACTTCTGGTGATCCCTGCCAACCCATCTTTTGACCACAACCTCACATTTTATCTTGGTTGCAATACAACAGACATTGTTGGCTTTTGTATGACAAATTACTTATGTTGCTCATATTTTGACAAAAGCATCTGCTAAATGACTGAATGCAAATATAACCCCTTGTGGACAAAAGGACAACTTGTGTTCAGTGAACTTTTTTCCTGGGCAATAACAATGAAAATGTTTAATTGCTTTTTTGTAGCCAAATCTAAAATGTATGTGGCTATTAAGATATGACTTTAAAAATTAAATCAACCACGTAGCACAGGTCAAGCTGAGGAACATTTAGAATCTGTAAATGTGTTTAATAGATAATGTCTTGGTGCTCTGGAGATTGATATTTTGTTTTTTTATTTTTAATGTTAAGTAAGAATGCAAAAAATACATAATTTTTTTATTATGTTAACAAAACAGTAGCAAAATGATTACTTTGTTTTCTCTCTGTGGAAATGCAACTGTATCACAAATACTGTTGGGAACCGAGAACCGGTTCTTGTTCAGAACCGGTTCCATTTAAAAAAAAATATTAGAACTGTAAGATTTTCAGGACTTTGGTTCCGTTAATGATTCTTACATGTGCAATTTTCTGCCTATGCGGGTCGAACAATGTATTAAAATACCCTGACAGTGTTTCCTGCAGTACATTTCAGTGGCAGCGCTGCCACCTACTGAATGTACAGTGTGAAACACTTATGAGCAGGCTATTTTTATCTACAGCCCGAACACACAGCACACCCAGTGTTGTCTGATTCCCCAACAAATAACTCTTATGAGCCAGTTGTTCACATCAGCTGTTGGCAGGAAGCGCTTTTTAAAAGTTAATAAAGTTTTAATTATCGATTTATTTATTTATTCACACAAACGCATCAGTTTGCTTCAGAAGATATTCATTAATCAACTGGAGTCGCATGGGTTACTTTTATGCTGGCTAAATATGACTTTTGGGCCATCAAAGTGCTGGCACCCATGTACTTCCATTATAAGGACCTTCTTCTAAAAATCTTAATTTGTGTTATGCTGAAGAAAGACAGTCATACACATCTGGGATGGCATCAGAGTAAGTGAATAATGAGAGAATTTTCATTTTTTGGTGAACTATTCCTTTAAAAGTTGTGCTTGAGATGAACAGATTAATATATTCAGATGCAATGTGTTGTATGTGCGTTACGTGTAAACCCTGAAATTTTGTTTTATAATGTTCTTCTGATTGAGTTTGCTGCATTTGAGGGGCAGCATGATGTTAGCAAATCAGAACAGTGGGCATTTACATTTAAGTTTTAAGGAGGCACTTAGGCCAAAACTGAGCGTTTCAGACAGAGGGCCAAAAACAGGGTGGAAAATTATCATATATTACTAAATTGTTACTGTTTTGCTGCTAAAAAAAAAAACAAAAAAAAAACAAAAACATTCATAGCATTATCATTGGACCTCAGGGAAGATAATAAAACAATAATAAAAAATAAAAAAAATAGCACTTTATGACCTCTTTAAGCACGAGCAAACCATCGGTACTAGGGAGGGGAGATGGGTGACATTGATTCTGAGACTTCTTTTACTAATATTCCATGTTTGTGTGGTTTTGATTTAATTCTTAGACATACAGGTGCATCTCAATAAATTAGAATGTCGTGGAAAAGTTCATTTATTTCAGTAATTCAACTCAAATTGTGAAACTCGTGTATTAAATAAATTCAATGCACACAGACTGAAGTAGTTTAAGTCTTTGGTTCTTTTAATTGTGATGATTTTGGCTCACATTTAACAAAAACCCACCAATTCACTATCTCAAAAAATTAGAATATGGTGACATGCCAATCAGCTAATCAACTCAAAACACCTGCAAAGGTTTCCTGAGCCTTCAGAATGGTCTCTCAGTTTGGTTCACTAGGCTACACAATCATGGGGAAGACTGCTGATCTGACAGTTGTCCAGAAGACAATCATTGACACCCTTCACAAGGAGGGTAAGCTACAAACATTCATTGCCAAAGAAGCTGGCTGTTCACAGAGTGCTGTATCCAAGCATGTTAACAGAAAGTTGAGTGGAAGGAAAAAGTGTGGAAGAAAAAGATGCACAACCAACCAAGAGAACCGCAGCCTTATGATTGTCAAGCAAAATCGATTCAAGAATTTGGGTGAACTTCACAAGGAATGGACTGAGGCTGGGGTCAAGGCATCAAGAGCCACCACACACAGACATGTCAAGGAATTTGGCTACAGTTGTCGTATTCCTCTTGTTAAGCCACTCCTGAACCAAAGACAACGTCAGAGGCATCTTACCTGGGCTAAGGAGAAGAAGAACTGGACTGTTGCCCAGTGTTCCAAAGTCCTCTTTTCAGATGAAAGCAAGTTTTGTATTTCATTTGGAAACCAAGGTCCTAGAGTCTGGAGGAAGGGTGGAGAAGTTCATAGCACAAGTTGCTGGAAGTCCATTGTTAAGTTTCCACAGTCTGTGATGATTTGGGGTGCAATGTCATCTGCTGGTGTTGGTCCATTGTGTTTTTTGAAAACCAAAGTCACTGCACCCGTTTACCAAGAAATTTTGGAGCACTTCATGCTTCCTTCTGCTGACCAGCTTTTTAAAGATGCTGATTTCATTTTCCAGCAGGAATTGGCACCTTCCCACACTGCCAAAAGCACCAAAAGTTGGTTAAATGACCATGGTGTTGGTGTGCTTGAATGGCCAGCAAACTCACCAGACCTGAACCCCATTGAGAATCTATGGGGTATTGTCAAGAGGAAAATGAGAAACAAGAGACCAAAAAATACAGATGAGCTGAAGGCCACTGCCAAAGAAACCTGGGCTTCCATACCACCTCAGCAGTGCCACAAACTGATCACCTCCATGCCACGCCAAATTGAGGCAGTAATTAAAGCAAAAGGAGCCCCTACCAAGTATTGAGTACATATACAGTAAATGAACATACTTTCCAGAAGGCCATCAATTCACTAAAAATGTTTTTTTTATTGGTCTTATGATGTATTCTAATTTTTTGAGATAGTGAATTGGTGGGTTTTTGTTAAATGTGAGCCAAAATCATCACAGTTAAAAGAACCAAAGACTTAAACTTCTTCAGTCTGTGTGCACTGAATTTATTTAATACACGAGTTTCACAATTTGAGTTGAATTACTGAAATAAATGAACTTTTCCACGACATTCTAATTTATTGAGATGCACCTGTACAAGCTGTATTATCTATATGATAATTTAGTAACAGGGTAGAGGCCTATAGTGTAAGTATTGGAGTATTGTGGACCTCCCTGGGCTGTGGGCCATTAGAATCATCACCACCTTTTACCCCACTAGCAACAGCCCTTTTCATTAGGTGGTACCAAGTTCCCTTACAAGGCAAGGCAAATGACATATAAGTACAGCTCCTATATACTTGAATAGGGAAAGACCAAAATCTCCAAAACGGTTGGTCAAGATTATGATCAAAAAACATATTTCAAATCAGCACTGAAATCTGACAACAATGGTTTCATAAATTGAGCTTCTTTATCTCTGATCATGGTAAAAGATAAAACAAAAATGTTCAGGCTGGTCCAGCTAATGCACATGCACCATCTCAAGTTGATGTCTGTATCTAAAAGGTTCTTTTACCTGTAAGGCAGAACTTCCTTTTCTAAATCCATCCAATTTCTCCTATTCATTTTAATACAAGTGCTCCGTCTCGGGCTAAATAGTCTCTGTAGTACAAACCCAACTTTTGGCTCTTCTGCTTGCTTTTCAATGCACTTGAACACCACTTGGTGGCATATGTTACTGGTTAATATTAGAGTCCTCTCCAGCGGGCACTTAACGGCTCAGAAAATTTAATCCTCCTTTAGAATGGCATTCAAATCTCAGGGCGGGTTTTGCCTCATTGGAGAAATGTGTGAACTAAGAAGTATACTTTTTTAAATCTTAAGGATTAAGGATTAGTTCCCAACATACAGCATAAATAAATAATAAAGCTGAGAAAAGAAACAGGTTGACATCAAGTTACAATGCTGTCTACGTGCTACTTCAGCAGCAGTCTAGACAATAATTTACTCATTAATAATGACACAGAGAACATTCAATAGCCACGTTATTGAAAACAGACAGTGCATAGTGACAATAGAGCTATTCAGCTTGTTGTCCAAAAACCCGGAAGATAATTTGCCATGGGTTCCCTCAGGATTTTTCAAGGGGTTTTTATAATGGGGTTTCTGAACTTATGAGTAAAATAAGGTCTGTGGTAAACATTACTTGACGAAACATGAACGTTTTGTTCTACAATATTAATTACACACAGTCATACCTCAAATGGGACTTTTGAAGCCGCCATGTGTTTTTTCTTTTTAAGTACACTGGTGGCCAAAAGTTTGTAATAATGTACAGATTTTGCTGTTTCAGAAGGAAATTGGTACTTTAATTCACCAAAGTGGCATTCAACTGATCACAAAGTATAGTGAGGACATTACAGATGGAAAAAAAACACCACCATCACTATTTGAAAATAGTCATTTTTTATCAAATCTAGACAGGCCCCATTTCCAGCAGCCATCACTCCAACAGATTATCCTTGAGTAATCATGCTACATTGCTAATTTGGTACTAGAAAATCACTTGCCATTATATCAAACACAGCTGAAAGCTATTTGGTTCGTTAAGCTTAACATTGTCTTTGTGTTTGTTTTTGAGTTGCCACAGTATGCAATAGACTGGCATGTCTTAACGTCAATATTAGGTCAAAAATGGCAAAAAAAGAAACAGCTTTCTCTAGAAACTTATCAGTCAATCATTGTTTTGAGGAATGAAGGCTATATAATGCTTGAAATTGTCAAAAAAAAACCTGAAGATTTCATACAAAGGTGTACACTACAGTCTTCAAAGACAAAGGACAACTGGCTCTAACAAGGACAGAAAGAGATGCGGAAGGCCAGATGTACAACTAAACAAGAGGATAAGTACACCAGAGTCTCTAGTTTGAGAAATATATGCCTCACATGTCCTCAGCTGACAGCTTCATTGAATTCTACCTGCTCAACACCAGTTTCATGTACAACAGTGAAGAGAAGACTCAGGGGTGCAGGCCTTATGGGAAGAATTGCAAAGAAAAAAACACTTTTGAAACAGAAAATCAAAAAGAAAATGTTAGAGTGGGCAAAGAAACACAGATATTGGACAACAGATAATTGGAAAAGAGTGTTATGGATCTTAACCCCACTGAGCTTTTGTGGGATCAGCTAGACTGTAAGGTGCATGAGAAGTGCCCGACAAGACAGCCACATCTATGGCAAGTTCTACAGGAAGAGTGGGGTGAAGTGTCACCTGAGTATCTGGACAAACTGACAGCTGGAATGCCAAGGATCTGCAAAGCTGTCATTGCTGCACATGGAGGATGTTTTGATGAGAGCTCTTTGAAGTAGTTTAAAAAAAAAATCAAATTGTAATAGTAATTTTTCACATTATTAATGTCCAGACTATACATTGTGATCAGTTGAATGCCACTTTGGTGAATAAAAATACCAATTTCTTTCCAAAAGAGCAAAATTTGTACATTATTCCAAACTTTTTTCCACCAGTGTATATCATTCAATAGGGCTTCAAAAGTCACGTTTGAGGTATGACTGTGTGTAATGTATGTTGTAGAACAAAACGTCTACTTTTCGTCAAGTAATGTTTACCACAGACCTTAATTTACTCATAAGTAAAAAAATAAAAAAATAAATAAAAAACATTACATAAACCCACGTGATTGTGAATGGATCTGATGCCGACCAACAGCAAGATAAGCCTGCAGGTAGTTTAAATAAGGGCATGACTTGTATAAATCCATTGGAAAATCCAGAGGGAACCCATGGCGAATTAGACTTCCGGGTTCGCCTACAAATTGACGTCATGGCTGAACAGCTATATTGGAGAATTATTATTACAGAGTACCTGTGATTCATGCGCTGTGGAATGAGGAGGCAGACAGGTTGGCAAAGCAGGCAATGGTAAAGAGTGCAGTTGACATACAAGTATTACATAGCAGATCAGAGCTTAAATCAAAAGCTAAAAAAGCAAGTACATAAAAAATGGCAGCAGTATTGGGACTCAGAATAAAAGGACACACATTTATACTCAATACAGCCACTATAGGGAAGAGGAAGGTTTTCTGGTAGGAGCAGAAGAGAAGAAAGTGAAATATTAAGACTCAGGCTGGGGCACACAGGACTCAGTAAAAGAATGTATTTAATATCAAAATATCCAACTGGACTGTATGATTGGTGTGGGATCAGTGAGTCTGTTCAACATGTCCTAATTCATTGCAGGAAGTATATAGTACAAAGACAATAAATTATTAGAAGAGTTGAAAAGACATGGGAACAACAAATTACCAGAGACTGGAAGTACTATAGTATCGCTACTGCTACAGTTTTTGAAAAGCATTCATTTAATAGATAGAATATAGTGTAGGGAGAAGATGGATAAGGAGTTGGATGAAATAAGTATAGGTATGTAACATAGTAAAGGAAATGTTGCATTGTATATACAAATTTCTTTCTTTTTTTTCTCCCTCTCTCTCTTCTCTCTGGGCGGTGGGGGGCTGGGTTTGTAAGCTGGAGGAGCTGAACATGCAGCGCCAACTGGAGCTTAGGTCCTGATTCGCCTGAAGATGGAGAGGGGGGGAGAAGAAAGGAGCGTCTCTGGTCCATGCTAACAGTACATAATGCACTGCTTAACCCTTGTGCGACCTTCGGGACATTTTTGTCTTTTTCATTTTAGTTTTTTCGATCATTTTGGCTGTGTTAATGCCAAAAGCATAAATTTTACCAAAGGTGTGTATTTTTGGGGGAATTTTAATATTTATATACAGTTCCTATAATACATCTATAATACACTGTGTACACAAAACACCCAGGTCCTTAAGGACAAAAATGTCCCCATTGAAACCCATTAAAACTGCAATATTTGATCCCAGTGCCATTAAAGCATAAAATCATGAATTCTATGACATGCTTTCATTCCAGAGCCCTGGCTTCAAAATTTTTATGTTTAATATTTTCCACCAGATGGCGCCAATTTTCTCAGGTTTAGCCTATGGAGCAAATACATGCTTTTTTCCCCCTATTTTCTGTTTGCTGTATAATAGAGCACTGCAGGCCAATTGAATAAATGATGCAGCTAAAATTGTGTGGGTGTGTTGGTATGGATGTCAGAGTGTGTTTTGTATGTGTGTATTGAGAAATATGTGTGTGTGTGTGTGTGTGTGTGTGTGTGTGTGTGTGTGTGTGTGTGTGTGTGTGTGTGTGTGTAAAACAACAGTGGCATTATGTAAACAAACTGGCATTTAAAGGGTTAAAATCCTGAAAATGAATGAATATTTGGTAGTTGTGATCAGGACTGATGTTGGTTAAAAAAAAATCTAAGACAGTGAAAGTGGAAAATAATATTAATTTATAATATTTTTATGGCAGTTTTTTGACGCGGACATGTTTGTCCTCTAATGACCTCTGAGTAACTTTTTTTATTGACGCACAATGATTAAGTTGCGAACCGCCGTTTAAAGATTCACGCGCCTGCGCATGGGAGTAACCCGGATGGATAATTTTTCATGACGTAAATCAAGATGGCCGCGCTGTGCTGTTGATATGATTGACTTGCAGCACTGATCACAGAAATGAAAACATAGTCTTTATATTCACCTTACTTTATTTTTATTAAGATCGAGATTGTTCTGATTTTCATGCTGTTGTGAATTATTTTACATCGGAAAACTCCGAGGACTGTTAAACATGGTAAAGTGTTGAACTGCCTAAACGAAGACCATTATTATTAAACATGCAGATAAAGCTGTAATTCTATAGTCAGCTCTGGTTTTGGCTTCACACATTACATCCAAGCACTTTATATAGATAGAGTCTACATAATTTACGAGGTAAATCCATTAAAGAAAGACTGATTGCAGCAGACCTGACTAGAATGTAAACTTAAATTATGGTTGTGTTTCCAAACCTAGTGAGCTGCCTGCTTAGCATTGTTTTGGCATCGTATGGGCGTTCCTAAATTGTTTTTCTGGGACCAGTATGTCCACAAATGCTGTCCAGTAGTCATTTTACTAGGTTTTGAACATGTGGAAGGGTTTGGATGCTTGATTTGTTCTTATTTAGTCAGCCAAAGCGGATAGCATGGAGGGGAGCGAGTCAAGTGCAAAAGACAGAAGAAGATCTCGGAGCAGAGGTGAGTTTCGATCAGCACCTGCTGTGTATTGGCATTAGAAATGCAATGAAAGGATTATTAACCCTGATCAGCCAAACATACTTCAATGATGTTACTTACGGCTACAGTTTTTTTTTTTTTAAATATATACATTAACAGAAAGAGAAAATCGGAAACGTAAAAGGAGCAGATCATCTTCGTCATCTTCCAGTTCTTCCTCATCATCATCATCCTCGTCATCACGGTCTTCATCCAGCAGTGATTCATCTCGTAGTAAGTCCAGCTCCAGTAGCTCAGGTAAGTAAAATTTAATTTAAATTGCTATTTATTATGTAGTACATTATTAATAAGCAGAGTAGAGATGGTACATGCATGGCATCTTTGATTTTAGGATCACATGCGTAATACAAGTCAAGTTATGTACAGAACACAGTTCATGATGACTAATTTTGTAGATGTGGTGAAACTTCAAATAATTCATTAACAGGAAAGAGGAAATAATAAAAACAAAAATAAAAAAAGATTTTAATTACACCGCAGATTAGAGAAAACTAAAAAAAACTAAAATAAAAATTTTTTTGATGTGTTTTGTGCTTCCACTGCCTTAGATTCTTGCAAAAAGCGAAGAAAATCTTCAAAGAAACTCAAAGAGAAACATGGCAAAAAGGTAACTTGCTCTTTATGAATTCACCTAGAGTTTGCTTTGTAAATGCATTTGACCTCCAAATAAAACAATTGCAGTTAAGGAAGAGTTAGGGTTAGGGTTAGGTTTCGGTGATTATATACTGAACCACTGTAACTCATTGAGAGCATTCATGCATACATTTATGTTCAGACTGAATTTAAAGGTTAAGTGTGAAATTTCCACACCACTGGAGTCACCATATGGATTTGAAAAAATTACGACTTTGCAGATTATGCAGAATATGCATATTGAAATACTAATGTACAGGGTTCTCATGGTCATGGAAGACTCATTAAATATTAGAGAATTTTTAAATGTTGTTTTCCAGGCCTGGGAATTAATACAATCTTAAAGGAATATTACGGGATCAATACAAGTTAAGCTCAGTCGACAGCATTTGTGGCAGAACGTTGATAACCACAAAAAAATCACAAAGCAAAAATCAAGGTTACAGTGAGGATCTTACAATGAAAGTGCTTGTGGCCAATTTTTGGAGGGTTAAAAGGCAGAAATGTGAAGCTTAATTTTATAAAAGCACTTGCATTAATTCTTCTGTTAAAAATGTGTTATTTGATCTGTAAAGTTGTTTAAATCGTCATTTTTACAGTCGTTTTGTTGATATTACATCGACATGGCAACGAAGTTGTAAAGTTGGCTATGACTTTACACAGATGCAGTTAGTAAGTGATTTTATGACACTAAAATCATGTTTACATGCATATTGTTTACATCTCGTGGCTATACTTTTGAAACAGTGAATATTTTAACATTTACAGATTTGCCCCATTCACTTCCATTGTAAGTGTCTCACTGTAACCCAGATTTTAACTTCTTGATTTTAACTTCTAAGAAAACGAGATACAAGTCGAAATTAATTTTTGTAGTAATCAACATTATGCCACAAATGCTGTCGATCGAGCTCAACTTGTATTGAACCCGGAACATTCCTTTAATGGTCCAATTCTAAACAGCCCACTCCCGCTCTGATATTTGTGATAAGTGATTGCATAAGGCAAAGTCATGACCCTCTGCAGTTTTCTTTAAAGGTGTAGTTCACCCAAAATATTTTAATTCTGTCATCATTTTCTCACCCTCTTGTTGTTTCAAACCAAACAATGAAAGTGAATGGTGACTGAGGCTAACATTCTGCCTAACATCTGCTTTTGTGTTACATGGAAGAAAGTGAGTAAATGATGACTTTTGAGTGAACTGACCCTTTAAGTTGGCTTAATATTTGACATTTGACTCTTAAACACATGCCGCCAGTTGCAAGAAACTCCTTAGAGGAATGTTCCGGGTTTAATACAAGTTAAGCTCAATCGATAGCATTTGTGGCTTAATGTTGGTTAACACAAAAATTTGTTTCGACTCGCCTCTTTTTCTTAAAAAAAAAAAAGTTCCAGTGAGACACTTACAATGGAAGTGAATGGGGGGCCAATCTGCAAAAGTTAAAATATTCACTGTTTCAAAGTATAGCCACAAGACATAAACAATATGCATTTTAACATAATTTTAGTGTCATAAAATCACTTACCGCATCTGTGTAAAGTTTTTATATATATATATATATATATATATATATATATATATATATATATATATATATATAATAACTTTATTACCATGATGATGTAATATCAACAAACCCTAAAACCACTGTAGAAATTACAATTTAAATAACTTTACAGCTCAAAAGTTTTATCAGAATAATTAATGTAAGTGCTTTTATAAAATAATAAGCTTCACAGTTCTGCTTTTAAACCCTCAAACAATTGGCCCCATTCACTACCATTGTAAGTGCCTCAATGTAACCTCGATTTTTGCTTCTTTTAAAGAAAACAAGGAACAAGTCTAAATAAATTTTATGTGGTTATCAATATTATGCCACAAATGCCGTCGATTGAGCTCAACTTGTATTGAACCCAGAACATTCCTTTAAAAGTCCTTGACATTTCTGTAATGAATAATAAAAAAAAAAATGTGTAGTTATGTTTTACAATTAAATATTTAGTTGACTAAATATTGCATAATATTGTGTAAAATAAAACTTTGCTCTCAAGTGAAAGTGATGTCCAATTTGTGACTTAATCATTCTTTTGAGTCAGTTCTTTTCAATGAATCGTTAAACGATTCAAACATCAGACTGAATGATTCATTAGCGAGTCGATCTGAATCAAAGTTATTTGTATTTGTAATCACAAACATCTGGAAAGATCACGGATAAGAAGTGTTGCGAACCTTAAATGTACTATTGGAGATAGAGATGCAAACAAATTCTCTGGATTGACCGACATAATAAATGAGTGTTAAAGATGCTAGTTTATTACCTCAGTTTCCCCGCCAGCTTTTTATGTTCACTGATTAAAAGTCGCTTTGGATTTGATTATTGCTAATAGAAAGGAAGAAAAGAGAAGACACGCAAACGGAAGAAGGAAAAGGGACAAAAAGTGCAGGACGAAACCTCTGGACCTGTTCAGATTTCAAAGGTGCCCACTCTACTGAAAACCTCACACACATCATCTTTCAGCGTTTATTTGGTGTTCGCTGATGAATTTTCACATTTTTTCTGTAAATACTGATTGTGCAAAGTTTACTGTCAGCATAATAAAAGTTCTCTGTCGTCCCCAGTACCTTAAGGAAAAGAAGAAAAGCGGCAAGTATAGTATGATTTCAGGGAAGAAGATTAAAATGAAAGTGAAAAAATCAAAGAAGGACAAGCAGGTAAGTTAAATGCACATCGTGAGTTGTCAGGGAGTACATGAAATAAACTCAACAGATCAAACACCACAATCTCCATCAATCATAAATCCAACCTCCAAACAACACGTCTGTGTAAAACCTAATGACATAATTTCACTCACCTTAGTCTCCTTTTGGCAATTGTAAATAGCTTAAAATAATTTTCAGAATCCGTTTTACCATCTAAATCAAATGGATAGTACTCGGTAAGTTTTGTGCACAGATTTTTCATCCACATGTTGCTTTTTCTCATTACAGAGGGACAAAAACAGAGCCGAACTGCTGGAGTTCTTAAACTCCACCTTCTGATTCAGTCCCAATCAGGACTTTTATTTTGCATTACGAGCCTGACCACCACTCAGGGAAAAACCATCTTCAATGACTGATGTTGTCCTGATGCTATACATTGACTATTCCTTACCATAAATTGTTTTATGTAGATGGTTGTTGTCCCCATTTTTTATTTCAGACAATACGTACAGTATGTTTTGTATCTGATTAACTGTACACTATGAGAAATGTAGTAGCTTGGCTGTAACATTGTTACATGTTACTGAAATTAAAAAAAATAATAAATATATATATATATATATATATATATATATATATATATATATATATATGTATGAGTAATCATGGGGATCATGTTTTTGTGTTCTCATCTTTAAATGGCAAACCTCAAGTAAATAATTACTATACTAAATCTGTCCAAAATCAGAGGTGTAAGGAATTGTTATGAGAGATGCTGAATTAGAGAGACTAAATGATGTTTTATTGTGATTAATACAAGGACAATTTGGACTCATTCAACCTTTCACCTGGAATATTACGTTTTATATTGTATCATAGTGAAGCTTCGCCCTTTTTTTTTCTTTTTTCAAAACAATTCAAATCAGAAGCAACAATGTTGATGAGTCGTTCCATTGTTGTGTTACTATCCCCTATGAAAATCTATTTACTCTATGGTGTATTTACCTCCGCACTAGATTGTTGAGATTAGCCCTCCAGGATCTGCCCTTTTGTGGATCTGTGTATTTGACCGTTATTTTGTCAATTCTGTAAAATACATTCCCACTCTGAATGTTGAAGTCCTTTCTTTTATAGCTTCTCAGACATAAATTAGCTCTAGAGTGACACATACAGTAGTTTCTAATAATTAACAGGAAATGTTTTTAGATAGTTTAGTAATTAGTAGAGATTGTATGAAAATATATTTATTTTGCGGTGGTTTTGTCATCCTATGAATAATATGTATTATTTAGCGGCCTAGAGCTATACAATTTCTTTTATTTCAAAAGACAAACTCCTCCAGAGCATAGCTATATTGTAATAATGAGCATATACCTCCACATAATAGCATGAAGTTTTGGCTGTTTTCGCACTATGTTTGTGTTGGGGAGACAAACTCCTGAAGATTTGTGTGAAAATGGTGGCCTTTGCTCCTTTAACAATGCAATTAAATAACTTAAAATGGCTTGTCAAGTTTTTTTTTTTTTGTTTTTGTTTTTTTTCCCTTCTTGAGTTGATGTATTTCCTGTTGAAACAGGTGTAACTGAACTGAAATGTATCCAACATGGCCACCAAGTGACCTGACTTGCCTTAAAGGGACTTAAAGACATCTCTTATTTTGATTTTAAGTTCTATAGTGAGTGATCTATATGCTATTTGGGAAACAAGCATTGTTCCATCGCAAAGTAATGTACATTATAAGTTACGATCTTAAGAGCATGATTTGTGTCTGTATCGAGACGAAATCGATGCAGTTGGGAAATTGGGACCTGTCCCATAGACTTCCATTGTAAGATCATTGCTGTACACACACACACAAAAAAAAGAAGATTTTTGCTATTTAATTTACTTAAAGGTTCGCTCAGTAATTTTGTTTCCTCATTTAAAACATTTTACTTCTAAAGAAATGAATAGTAATTGAAACATTTGTATGAAGCAGGGGCACCTCATGGGGACTGCCATGTTAGAATCACATGACCAGCTGAATACTACTTGCTTAATCATTGTGCATCAATTTAAAAAAGTTACTCAGAGGTCCTTAGAGGACAAAAATGTCCATGTCAAAAAACTGCCATAATATATATTAATATTTTCTTCCACTTTGACTGACTTAGATTTTTAAACCATCATCAATCCTGATCATAACTAACAAATATTCATTAATTTTCAGGATTTTAAGCCTTTAAATGCCAGTTTGTTTACATAATGCCACTGTTGTTGTTTTTTTACACACAAAAATTTCTCAATACATATACAAAACACACTCTGACATCCATACCAACACACCCACACAATTTTAGCTGCAGTGTTTATTCAACTGGCCTGCAGTGCTCTATAATACAGCAAACAGAAAATAGGAAAAAAGCATGTATTTGCTCCATAGGCTAAACATGAGAAAACTAGCGGCATCTGGTGGAAAATATAATTTTTTTGTAATTTTTTTTATTTGAAGCCAGGGCTCCGGAATGAAAGCATAATATCATAGAATTCATGATTTTATGCTTTAATGGCATTGGGATCAAATATTGCAATTTTAATGGGTTTCAATGGGGACATTTTCATGAGTAACTATTTTGTGTACACAGTGAATGTATTATAAGAACTGAGGTTGAAATATCAAAATTCCCCCCAAAATACACACCTTTGGCAAAATGTATGTAGTTGGCATTAACACAGCCAAAATGATCGAAAAAACAAAAACGAAAAAGACAAGAATGTCCCGAAGGTCGCACAAGGGTTAATCTCAGTAACTACCCTGTTATTGGACACATTCATGGATTAAATTAATCCCTTCTTACTGTGGATAGTGAAGCAACACAATTCTCAAGCATTTTCTCACAACTTGATTTCGTTACATTCTATCCATTTAAATTTGTGAAATTGATCTCCATTTGAGTTGAACACGTTTTACTACTTATTGAGGTGTTAATGAAGCATTGATGAAACTGGGCAGGGGATTTCCATTTCTCAGCATACTTTGCATGGGACTCTATAGGAAAATTAACTTATTTTTAAGTGGTATTTTGTGTTTTTGTGCTAGATGAATATAGAGGGGATACTTGTTAGTGTTTAATGTTTTGTTATGTTGAGATTCAAAAGAGTTTCTGTTATGTTGGAGTTTTGGGGACACCATTATGGTGAAGATTGTAGCTTGACCTAACGATGAGGACAGGTAGATGTCATGTGAGTTTGAATGCTTGCTTCATTGAGCAAATGCTGTGCAAACCATAGCAAAGTTACTAAACTACACTCTATAGTGCTTCCAACCAGAGTGTATTTAGCATGTTAACATTCACTTTCACTAGTTAGTAAAGAACTAAAATACATTTGAGTTATATTGACATCTAATTTTGCTGGGTTTACCCAATTCAAATAGGTCATTTCAAACACGTGGAACCACTGCCTGGAGCTGACTGGCGTGGCTGTGACATGGCCTGGAGCTGACTCGGAAATGACCTCTGTGGTCGTATACATGGGCAAAGACTTGGAAACGAAAGCCTTTCTCCTCCGGGAGGCCGAAGTTGGCAACGCAGGCTCTGGGACGGACGAGGCTGGCAACGCAGGCTCTGGGACGGATGAGGCTGGCAGCTCGTTGGCAGTGGCAGGCGTTGGCTCATTGGCCGTGACAGGCATTGGCTCGTTGGCCATAACGTGGGACTCTGGCTCGGCATCTGCCTCCCCCACAGTGAATGTAGAACCAATGATCTGTAGGGCAAGGTCGATATACCGAGCGAGGCTGAGGGAACTGCGACCACCAGGCATGAGGGAGGAAATTGGCTCACTTAATCCAAACCGGAAGCAGTCTTTGAGGGCGACCTCATTGAAATCCACATCGCTGGCCAGAGAGCAGAAGTCCCCCACATATTCCTGCAGGGATCGATTTCCCTGACATAGGCACAGTGGTCGGACCACTGGGTTCATGTTTGGCAGTCAGGTATTCTGTAACATTGCTGGAAACAGGCAGACAAAGAGACGATGATGTAGGAGTGATGAACCCAAGTGCGGTTTTATTTACAATTGTGGAATCCAAAAAACCCTGACTACAAATGTGAAACAAACTTCAATATAAACTTGACATAAACTAAACTAAACTTGGCTTGGTTAGAACAACACAACAATGTTACATTAATAACACTTGACAAGAAACAATGGCAAACATGAGGGCTTAAATACACAGACATTGGTAACAAGACAACCAATGAACGGACAGAACTATAAACAATATAACAAGACTAATAAATTTAAACCAATGACAAACTAGAACTGATAAAGTAATCAAACAATGAACCAATGAAAACAAGACACATGAACAGGAAATCACATGACATAACAGGAACTAAACTTGAAAATAAAAGACATGAAAAAACACATCTAGATGTGACTCACACACCCCTCATACAAATTAATAATTATGAATGGGGTTTCCACAAAACAAGATCTAACAAATTAAATTTCAACCCCAAATAAAGGACAACCCATTTTGAAAAAAAGTACATTAATGAAATTATATTTTATACACACACACACCAATCAGCCACAACATTACAACCACCTGCCTAATAACAATTGTACAGAGCAGTTATCCGAGTTACTGTAGATTTTGTCAGTTCAAACCAGTCTGGCCATTCTCTGTTGACAGCTCTCATCAACAATGTGTTTCCATCAGCAGAACTGCTGCTGAACTGGCACCATTCGGAGTAAATTCTAGAGACTGTTGTGTGTGAAATACCCAGGAGATCAGCAGTTACAGAAATACTCAAACCAGCCCATCTGGCACCAACAATCATGCCACGCTCCAAATCACTGAGATCAAATTTTTTTCCCCATTCTGATGGTTGATGTGAACATTAACAGAAGCTGCTGACCCATATCTGCATGATTTTATGCACTGCACTGCTGCCACACGATTGGCTGATTAGATAATCGCACGGATGATTGTTGGTGCCAGACGGGCTGGTTTGAGTATTTCTGTAATTGGTGATCTCCTGGGATTTTCACTAGGATTAGATTAGATGCTAGGATTATCAGCTTTCCAATGGAACAGATCCATTGTTATACTTGTAGGAGGTGGGATTCACTGTCCCACACACTGACACTCAAGCTTTACCACTGATTCCATTGTGTCGGAACTCCGGCATACTCCACACACGCTGTGCTTTCTCTGTTGTCAGACCAAGGCCCTTCTCAACATCCCCACATACAGTCTTAACATCTACGCCATCTTCCTCCGAGCCATTACTGTTGGATTTCAGTCCCAAGGTGCCGCTGAATGGGTTGACCCGCACACGTGACTTAAAGCTCAGCAGCGACAGGCTGATGGAGCGTTTGTTGTTGCACTGGTGGATGAGACGCTGAGCCTCCTGCTCTTCCTGAACACGCTCCAGTGTTTCCACAAGAACAGAGCGAAAGAGTCCGGAAACCTCCTGCACCTCAGGCTCATTCTCCAATAGCACCTGCCGAAACCTGTGTATGTAGAGAGTAAGATTTCATAAAAAAAAAACTTAAACCACCAGTCAAAAGTCTGGACACACGACTGAATTTTTGTTTCTCATGATCTTGAAAACCATTTGATCTAAAAGGCTTATGTTTAAAGGAATATTTCACACAAGACTGAAAATTCTGTCATTATTTACTCTCCCTCATGTCATTCTACACTCATACGATTTTCTTTCTTCTGTGGAACACAAAAGGGGAATTTTTTTCAAGTCTTTACAGGGTTTATTCGCCATTATATAAGTGCCCTTACAAAATTGAGAGTTCACTGCAAATTCCCCACCGATCATTTTCAGATGCAAATGAGCTTTCCGGCAAAGTTGCGGCAAATTGTCCATTGTTGCTAAAGGTTTGCTGGAGCTTCACCACTACCGGTGAAGAGCTGTAAACTTCTGGCAAACATTTTTGGTGAATCACAAGCTCATTTACATGTAAAAAATAATTAGCGGCAAATTTGCGGCAAGGTTGCGGCTAGTTTACATTTTTTGTAAGGATGATTCCAGCCTGTCAAGCATAACAATGGACAAAAAACAACAACAAAAGAACACACCATAAAACCCACAGTAAAAGTAGTCAATATGGCTAGTAGTTGTTATTCACTCTCGAATCAAATCATATTCGTAAAATAAAGAACTGAAATCAAATAGGGTGGCTACGTCAATAACATCAAACCTTATTGTTTCATGACACCATGATGTTCGATCATGAAACGCAGTGAGTATTGCATCACAGGGCTTTTACTGTAGTTTTGTGTTTTTTTTTTTTTTTTGGCCCTTTATCGAGCTTGACAGACCGGAGTCACTATTCACTTCAATTATGGCGACCACCCCCTGGACAAATTGTGGAAGAAGAAAAAAAAAAAAAATAGCATATAATTCCATTTAATGTGAAAGTTGTATTACCTTTATATATGCAGTTTTGTAAAGGTAAAAAACAGGTTTTATTATATAAAAACAAATTTTAATTTTTGGGTGAACTATTCCTTTAAATGTTTGACATTAGTTATGTAGACAAATATAAATTGTGCCTACGTATGTATTCCTTTAAAAAAACAAAACATTTTATGTAATATTTGTTAACTACATAATTCCATACTTTCATCTGTTATTTCATAAGATGTGTCCCAAACCGCACACTTCTGCACAATTCTACACCATTTTGTAGTGCAAGTAGTAGGAGTGTAGTATGTTTACACTGAAAATGCAACAAAAAGAAGTGTACTATGAGAACCCAGATGATGTACTTTTTCAGCCATCAAAACAGAGTGTGGAATGTTGGACACTTAATGTACTCACCGCTATCGGCTTGTCGTATGTAGCGGAAGGGGCAGAGTTACCTGGCTATTGTAAATAATGGAGAATGTAGCAGCTAGCGAAACTTCAGTGAAGACAGTACCAACTTACAAATGTGAGTTGAATGCTTTACCATCACCCAACGCTGTGTGAAAATTATACAAGTGCTGAACTAAGGTTGGCTAAAGCGCTAAAGCTAGCCACAACACATCGAAAGCATTTGAAACGTAACTTCCATCAGCTGTTAAACAGTGAATGCTTCTGTGTAGTAAAAAACTTTAAGCTTTCCATTTGGGAAGATACTACACTATGAAAATTCATACTCTGTACGGCTGAGTGCATAGTGTATTTTGTAAGGGCATAGTGTATAGCAGTGATGGGAAGTCCGATTTTTTTCCACGAACCTGTTCTTTCGGATGGTTCGTTTCAACAAACATCTTTATGCTGTGAACAAAACGTGCAGCATCCAACAAACGGGTAGATTTAACCATCTGTCTTAAGGCCGATTCACACTGTGACAACAAAATGCAACATCTAGGCTGCATCCACATTCATTTGTTTAACTCAAATCTCTTTTGGGGTCTTTTTTGACCCAAATCATTTTTGTTTTGTTAATAAAAATAGTTTCCCTCATCTGAGTGGCACAAGGCTTGGGGACTTCTCCTACAATTGCCATCTGAACACATAAACTTGATTCAAAGAGTCTTTGGTTGTAAAAAAAAAAAAATGCAACTCTCATGTGACCCGCCACAGGAAATGAATGGGTGACTTATTTTTTTATTTGTCAAATAAAACCAAAGCCACAATGCAGAACACACATGCACACTTGCACGCACGCACACACAAACACATAGGTTTGTTTGACTACATTAGTGAGTACGTCTCAGACTTCCATTGATTTCATATCAGGCTAATGGTATTGTCTAACTGTACCCCTAAACATCACACAAACATGTGTACATCACTAGATTTGAAGATTAACATAATCTGACCCATATAGGAGACTTTTTTTTTTTTTTAAACTTACAAGTGTAGACAAACCTGCCCACAAACAAACAATAATATGAATGAATTATGGAAATAAATGATAGGTAACAAAATAATACAAAGTCTTTTCTTTGTAACAATCAGATTTGACTGTGGCAGCTTGGTCAGGTTTGACAGCAGTTTGGGGCATCATTGCAAAATCTGACACTTCAACACAAGTGGTTTAAAAAAAAATACAAATAAAAAGGCTACAATTTGACAAATAATTGTTTTGTATAATGTCTAATCTCTATAAAACATTGTTGAAACAAACTTAATTTCTGATATTATCTCAAGTTATGCCTTAATATATAATGTCCAAGGCATAACTCGAGATAATATCAGAAATTAAGTTTGTTTCAACAATGGTTTATAGAGATCAGCCAATGCATGGAGCATTGAGGCCATGTACTGGTTATAATTGTTATTTCATGTAGTTGTCATTTCAATTTCCCCCTAATGTTCTGAAATAAATTTTTTATAGAAGTGAAGAGAACACAAAATGTGCTTATTTTATATGAAAGAGTAAAGTTAGTAATCTAGATGTAAACTAGATCGTGCTGTACCGTAATGAATAAATGACCATAGTAATTCATACTTTGCTGTCATCAGCAAAAAAAAAAAAAAAAAAAGGCAGAAATGGGTCCATTTTGCCATTACTCATAATAAAAAGTATCTGAGGACATTAACAGCTGGTGTGTAAAGAAGAAAAGCATCACAAGAGTCTCACAGAAACCCTACCCCTTAACCTAAGCATAGTAGATTAAGGCTTGCCTTCTAGATAAAACCATGAATAGCTAAGAGGAAAATCGTTCTTTTTGGAAGTACGATAATTCCGACATAACACATTGATTCAATAAAACCCAACAACCATTTTTGTGTGAGAATGAGCCTTTACCTCTGTATTACAGATCCACAGTATGATGGTGGCACTTTGCTACACAGGTCTTCAAGGCCCAGTCTTTCTCCTTTGCTGATGTCATATGTGCTGCGTGGTGTGCTCATGAGCCAGCTGTAGTCCACGCCACTCTTCACTCTCCTATATTCATTGTCCCGCTCACAGTGAAGCCTCTCAGCCTCTCTCATCTGCCAGCTCAGCTCCAGCATCAGAGTGTCTGTCACCACTTCAGACGGCTCGCGTCGTGGGCTCCTATAATAGGGCTCGCTCCAGCTGAACCACGACATGATTGTTTGTGTACCTGCTTCTGTCACCTGCCCTCTTCTACTCAATTTAATATTACCTGTAGAGGTGCAGTAACGGTTGTCATAGTTACACAAAACAAAGATTAATCTGAAAAAAAAAAAAAAAGTTGCATGGATAAAATACAGATGCTTGGTGTCTTATGACACTTATGCATGCTGGGATTTGTATTTTTGTTTTGGTTTATTTTCATGAGGACTTTGTTTTAGTTAGTTTCACCTCTTCAAATTTGTCCCAAAATGTTCCTGTGTATAACCAGAGTTTAAAGGTGCACTCAGTAATTTTTACCTCATGAAAATTGGTAATTAATTTGAGAACGTACATGCGCATTAGCTATACAAGCCGGGAAAATTGCGTTTAAGTGTAATCTGAGGTAAAGCAGCACAATTTATGATACTAGTGTTGTCAGATTTTACTGCTGATTTGAAGTATATTTTTTTATTGTAATCTTGACCAACTGTTTTGGAGATTTAGTTTTTTCCCTATTTAAGTATATAGGAGCTGCACTTTCATGACTGGAAATAGCTTCCCGAGAGCATTCCAAAGATGGCCACCAGTGGACTGACTTGCTAAAAAGACACTGGCCAAACTTATTGCGATAACGATCAAACTATTCCTAGGGAATGTAAAAAATATTGCAAGGAAACAAGCTATTGCGAGAGAACACAAACTTTTGTGAGGGAAAGCAAAACTAATTGCGAGGGAACACAAACTATTGCAAGAGAAGCAAACTATTACGAGGGAGCGCAAACTATTTAGTAAGAATTCAAACTATTGTGAGGAAATGCAAACTATTGCAAAGGAACACAATTCCCTCCCTGTCCGCAGTGTTTCTCCTTTCCTGGAGGACCACTAACACTACACATTTTGGATGTATCCTTTATCTAACACACCGGATTCTACCGGTTAGCTAATTAGTAGAGCGCTCCATGATTTGAATTGGGTGTGTCAAATAAGGGAGATGTGTAGTGTTAGTGGTCCTCCAGGAAAGGATTGCCCTAAGGGGTATCTTACTACTTGAACAATTGCATTAGAAAATGTTTGCGTGATTTAAAGCTGAAGTGTGTGATTTCTGCGCTATTTGCGACACCAAACATGCAAAAATTAATGGTTTTAGAACAAGCTTCTTGAACCCTTGGCCCATCAGCCATTTATTTGACAAACTCATGTTTTTGGTTGAGTTAATGTTGCTGGTCGGTTTACAATTTATTTTTTTCTCCCCACCTCAGTGTTTACACTTTGATGAAGTCAACCTATAAAATGGCTATTATAGAGATCTCTGCAAATTAAGCTAGAGCAAGAAAAAGAGCAATTACACACTTTAGCTTTAAGGTTCTTCACATTTTTAACATGTTCAGCTCTTGATGAGGTTAAACGTCACCAAGCCTAAACCTTCAGTGCACAGATGCTGTTAAACACCTGACAGACAGGCACTGAGCTCTCAGCTCTTTCAGTCGCAGACTCTGATTTTTATGTGAATTTGTGATGGATGGCTGCCACAGAGAAATGGTAAACAAACACATTTCTGTCTAATAGTTTGAATAGCATATGTAGAGTTGAAGTCAGAAGTTTACATACAACTTACCCAAATACATTTAAACTCAGTTTTTCACAATTCCTGACATTTCATTGTAGGAAACATTCCCTGTCTTAGGTCAGTTAGGATCACTACTTTATTTTAAGAATGTGAAATGTCAGAATAATAGTAGACAGAATTATTTCAGCTTTTTATTTCTTTCATCACATTCCCAGTGGGTCAGAAGTTTACATACACTTTGTTAGTATTTGGTAGCATTGCCTTTAAATTGTTTAACTTGGGTCAGATCTTTTGGGGAGCCTTCCACAAGCTTCTCACAAAAAGTTGCTGGAATTTGGCCCATTCCTCCAGACAGAACTGGTGTAACAGAGTCAGGTTTGTAGGCCTCCTTGCTCGCACATGCTTTTTCAGTTCTGCCCACAAATTTTCTATCGGACTGAGGTCGGGGCTTTGTGATGGCCACTCCAATACCTTGACTTTATTGTCCTTAAGCCATTTTGCCACAACTTTGGAGGTATGCTTGTTGTCATTGTCCATTTGCAAGACCCATTTGCGACCGAGCTTTAACTTCCTGGCAGATGTCTTGATGTTGCTTCAAGATATCCACATAACTTTCCTTCCTTGTGATGCCATCTATTTTGTGAAGTGCACCAGTCCCTCCTGCAGAATGTGTTTCCTTCCTGAGCGGTATGATGGCTGCATGGTCCCCTGGTGTTTATACTTGAATACTTTTGTTTGTACAGATGAATGTGGTACCTTCAGGCGTTTGGAAATCGCTCAAGGATGAACCAGACTTGTGGAGGTCTTGGCTGATTTCTTTGATTTTCCCATGATGTCAAGCAAAGAGGCATGGAGTTTGAAGGTAGGCCTTAAAATACATCTACAGGTACACCTCCAATTAGCCTATCAGAAGCTATTTGTCTAAAGGCTTGACATTTTCTGGAATTTTCCAAGCTGCTTAAAGTTACAGTTAACTTGGTGTGTGTAAACTTCTGACCCACTGGAATTGTGATATAGTCAATTAAAAGTGAAACAATCTATCTGTAAACAATTGTTGGGAAAATTACTTGTCATGCACAAAGTAGATGTCCTAAACGACTTGCCAAAACTATTGTTTGCTAATATGAAATCTGTGGAGTGGTTAAAAAATGAGTTTTAAATGACTTCAACCTAAATGTATGTAAACTTTTGACTTCAATTGTAGCTTCACTGTGCTCTGGTAATGAACATGTAAAACATTAACTGGTTTTGCTTCAGGAACCAGAATTTACATTGGAGTATGTCCAATCGAGTTTGGGGGCGACCCAACACGGTGCCAAAATGGTTTATCAAAAATGTGATGGAAATGCATAAATTTTACCATGAAGTGCACATGCCTAACAATATGCACAATTGTGACGCAGGCTGAACAGGAAAATTTACAATCTGTAAATGTATAAACAACCGCAGAAGTGTGATTCAGCAAATTCAAGGCCAATTAGTCTATTAGTATAATCCATATTACCATCTCTCATGTGTTTGATTGGACAAATGGCCTTTGACAACAACAACAAAAGATATGGGAAACATTTTCTCCGTCATTTTAAATGTTGATGAATTATTTATTAACCAAGCATAATTATATGGTTAGCTGCATTTAACACGCCACTATCAGAACAAACATATGACCCACCAGTTGAGAACCATTGATGTAGAATTAAACCAGAAAATACTGGTTTTGCCAAGTGGCAAAAAAACAAAATGTTTCCTCAAATGAAAAGATGAGTTACATCGCATGACAGTTTGACAAAGGCATTGATTTTCTGAGAAACGGTAAGGAATATAGTTCACCCAAAAATGAAAATTATGTCATCGCCAAATGTTGTTACAAACCTGTATGTCTTTCTTTATTCCCCGGAAAGAGAAATAAAAGGAAGTCATATTGGTTTATGTGGTATAAAGAAAGTTTGGAACAACATGAGGGTGAGTAGATGACAAAATTTTCCTTTTTGGGTGAAATATCCCATAACTTGGCTTGTAATGTTTTTAGATAATCAACAACGTAATTGTGGCTTGAACGCTGCACTGACAAACATTTTAAGCTTGTGAACTAAAAGTAATATCAACCTAATAGTCTTATATCTCTGGAAATCACTGTTAATCATTTTCAATGGTTCTAAAAATCAAAGATTAAAATCGCAAAGCATTTTGAAATTGGTAAGCCTCGTTGTTTTCTTAAAATTGTCCTCCTCTCAGCCCAAACACCCACTCCTCTCTGCTCTCTCTTCTGCACTCTCCTCTTTGTTTATTTCTCATTTGCTCTTTCTCCTTACCTTTTGAAGTGATCCAGCTGTCTTGTATGGCTTGTAGATGTGTAATAGTTCAGGTCACAATGCCTCTCAGAGCTTGCTCTGAAGGGCCTTTCTGTTTGCGGTTGCTATAGCAATGCTCCCCAAGCCTATTCTGTGACCTGCATCATCAGCTGAAAGGCAGGATGGATGGGAGGAGAGAAGTGAGGGGGAGGAGAGGTCATGCGCTCCATAACGAGATTATGAGCATGCTACAAGACCTTGTGATGAAGAAAAAGGCTGTTAAAAGGCTAATGCAGAGACCTTTTTCACTTTTCATTATTAACAGCATTTACAGGGAACTACCTTCCTGTAAATATCACGTATAAGAAATATCAGAAAATTGGCAGTTCGAAAACAATCCAGTAATCATGTAAATTAAACCGCAAATGTAAATATGTAGCCAGTAGCCACCATTGAAGTTGAAGGAGATGCATCCTCTCCAATATTCATAGTGGATGATTGAGTTTTTCCAATGCCTGATTCTTAAACATTTAGATTTGGTCCCCAGCAGTCTTGAATATCTAGTTACATCTTGTGGCCCTATACACTGATGAGCCAAAACATTATGACCACCTGCCTAATATGCCGTTTGTCCTCTGCGTGCCACAAAAACAGTGCCGACCCACCAAGGCATGGACTCTACAAGACCCCTGAAGGTGTCTTGTGGTATCTGGCACCAAGACATTAGCAGCAGATCCTTCAAGTCCTGTAAATTGCAAGGTGGAGCCGCCATGGATCAAACTTGCTGGTCCCTCCTTGGACCACTGTCAGTAGGTACATACCACTGCTGACAGGGAGCACCCCACAAGCCTTGCCATTTCAGTCGTCTGGCTATAACAATTTGGCCCTTGTCAAAGTCGCTCAGGTCTTTACTCCTGACCATTTCTCAACATTTCATGTTGACTACGAGAATTGATTGTTTGCTTGCCATCTAATCTACCCAGACCTAGACATGTGGCCTTGTTAGGAGATTATTCGCTTCACCTGTGAGTGGTCATAATGTTTTGGCTCATCAGTGTATATATGTGGGGTTCAAAAGTCTGTGACTAGTTCTGATTTAAACCTAGAAATAAACAGGAAATATTAGAATTTTGAACAATATTAAATAAAAGGATTTTATTATGTAAAAAATGTGACATATCAAATAAAATAATTTGTGGCATTGAACATGTTAATTCAGGTCAGATTTCCTTGCTTGCATTGAAACACAAAATGTTCTTTCTTTTTTCTCTTTTTTATCAAATCATGCTATATAACATGGATCATCTGGTTTTGAACAAACATGAATACCAGCTCGAGTTAATGCTGTCATAATCTAAAAGGGGACTAATAAATTCTTATTTATAATATTATTATATTTATTGAAAAATGCAAAGTAGATGCATTTTCTGTAGTGGATTCCTAGTAGATCTGGATCCCACTGTATATAGTTTGAATAAATAGTCAGTGGTAATATAGGGTATGTTGTCATTTTTGAGGGCTGATGTAATGTTTCTGCCTCCAAGATATTGGCACAGACGTGTTTATAGTTTGAGATTGCAGCTCTACAGTGGACTGGAGGACAACAGATGGAAAGGGTTTAATCCAAGCAGATGTCTCAGCTTAGCTAGAGCAGTAAAGCCATGACATAGATGAGGCCAGTCACTCAGTTTGGTTACTTAAAGGGATAGTTAACCCAAAAATGAAAATTCTCTCATCATTTACTCACCCTCATGCCATCCCAGATGTGTATGACTTTCTTCTGCTGAACACAAACAAAGAATTTTAGTACAATATTTCAGGTGTGGGCAGAAACAGATCAATATTTAAGTCTTTATTTTTTATTTTTTTTACTATAAATTCTCCTTCCTGCCCAGTAGGTGACGATATGCATGAAGAATGTGAAACGCCAAAAACAAAAGAAGAAGAATGTGGAAGTAAAAGTGAAAGTGGAGATTGATATAAAAAAGGTCTCAAATATTGATCACCCCAGATGTGTGTGACTTTCTTCTGCAGAACACAAACGAAGATTTTTAGAAGAATATTTCAGCTCTGTAGCTCCAAACAATAGGTACCAAAATTTGAAGCTCCAAAAAGCACATAAAGGCAGCATAAAATTAGTACATATGACTCCAGTGGTTAAATCCATGTCTTCAGAAGTGATATGATAAATGTGGGTGAGAAACAGATCAATATTTAAGTCATTTTTACTATGAATCTCCACTTTCATTTTTATTTTATTTTTTTACTTTTTATAGGAGAATTTATAGTAAAAAAGGGCCCACACCTGAAATATTCTACTAAAATTCTTCATTTGTGTTCAGCAGAAGAAAGAAAGTCATACACATCTGGGATGGCATGTGGGTGAGTAAATGATGAGAGAATTTTCATTTTTGGGTGAACTATCCCTTTCATTTCAAGTACTTGCTGAAATATTATGTCATAATTCACTCACCGCATGACTTTCTTTCTTCTGTGGAACACTAAAGGTGATATTTAGCAAAATGTCCAAGCGACTTTTTTCCATACAATGAAAGTAAACGGGGACCTAAGAAATTCATGCCACCATATACTTCACATTCAGAGTGACTGAGTGAGTTTTTTTTTTTTTTTTCATAGACAACACATGAAGTCATAGACACATATATTATTAAGAGTTACCCCTCCTTTTGTATCACAGTCTACAAATTATTGTGCAACTGGAGAAAAGTGGGCTACCATTACTAAAGGTGCGATGGTGATATGTTATGGATGGAGTCTTTCAGGGTTTGAACCTTTGGATTACCTTACCAACCCAAACCTAATCAATGAATGTCTTAATTATAGAAAGAAAGAAAGAAAGAAAGAAAGAAAGAAAGAAAGAAAGAAAGAGTGATTTTCCATCTCCCCATCACTAGGGGGAGACATTTACCACAGTTACACAGTGACAACCGTTGAAAAGGTTGTTTTGAAGTTGTGGATGTTAGAAAGTATGAAGCCAGGATTTAAAGAAAACGAGCTGGGTTAAAGGGCTTGTTTGCCATTAGCTATTGATGGAAAAAGGATCACTGGGGACAATATATGAAACATAGCTTTTCATAGCTTGAGCATAACTTGCTCTACAAGCTGCAGCAGCGATGGCGAGTGTGTTGCTGATTTGCTGAACGAGAAAACATTCAAGACACTTTCACAAACTATTGCAATTCACCAGCTGGACAAGTTGACTGACAGTAGTATCATGTATACACAGTCTGAGGGGTGATTAGAAAGAATCGAGTATAAAAATATATATTAATGGTTTAAACCTGTTATCATTTGGAACAATACTGATTGTATCTTATTGCCATGTACATCTATTTGTATTATACATTTGCTCAAAGCCCTGCATGTGACGAATTACATGTGACAATATCTGGGTGAATCCAATCGAAAGTGATCATCCCTATGCCCTACTCACTATGAAAGACAGAGCTATTGATGTGGGCACTCTGAAGGAAGTTTGGCATTACAGTTTAAATGTAGCCTTCACTAAAAGTCTTGTGAAAGGGCCCTTTGTGAAAAATGAAATTTCTTACTTTTGTTTCGAATGACCTTTCGAGTTGCGTCACCTTCCTGAAGTGCCCTTCAAGGGCGCAAAAAATGCAGTTTGGAAAACGCCGCTATAAACACTCCAAGAGTGTTTTATGGTATACAACACATTTGATTCAAAGGCTTACAGTATATACAGAGTGCACTGCAAGTCGCAGCAATAGTATTAATATTATTATTAATATTTGGCGAAGAAAATCACTTCAGTCACTTCACTTCACAAATCGAGTTACTTCAGCATTAAATGTCTGTGGTAAAACAGCTTTCTGTGCTTTAGTGCCACCAGTTGCACTGGTTTTGTTTGCATGTGGTAACTCCTGACACATGATTCAAAGCTCATATTTTATTGGTCAGGTCATTTCACTGCCAAGCGAAGAAAAAAAAAAAGCCCGACGTGATGACGATCAATCAAAAATGAAAATTCTCTCATCATTAGCACTTCTCCACTATCTGCCAGTGCAAGCCAGGGCTATCAACTGGCAGCCGGGGCCAATAGCCTCAAACCTTGAGCCGACAGACTAAAATTGATCTGCGTTCCCACCATCGGGCTAATAACTCCCCAGCGTTGTCCAAAAACCCAGATCATTCCTGGTATTCGGTGCCTTTTGGACATCATAACATTTAGAAAATCATGATAGGGAGATGTAAAACATTTGAAAAATTATTTGGTCAGGCTCAGGTAAATACATTTAAGCATTTATGAAACTAAATAAATGAAATGGAGGACTTAAAATGTCCACCCTGTTAGGGACAAATTAACAACAATTTGAAAGACTTATGATTTAAATGTATGGGCGTTGTGTACATTATGTTCCTTTGTCTATGAATGTTCACCGAACCTTGGAAAGTAATTTCTCTGGGCACCACTTTGTCCATTGGGCGTTTTAACAGATTTGTACTGTGCATGCATTTTTTAAATAATTTTTTTTCCCGAACTTGTTCCGTTGTGCGCTGGATACACAACCTGGGAACTCCGCCTTTGACATTGAACACGCCTCAATCCCTGACTGGCCTTGTTTGGCACAAGGGTAATTGGCGGGCCAAAGGCCATTGGCACCGAGAAAGCCCAGAGGAGGCACGATGAAGCACCTGAAGTGACAGTGGGAACGCAACTGGCCTTGGCATGCACTAGCATGCCCTCCTTTGGCCTGATAGTGAAAACGCAGCTATTTACTCACCCTCAACAAACTCACTGTAAAAAGAAACTTCGCTTTGTTAGTGCACGCATGTTCGCTCCAGGTGTGAATGGCTTCATAGGAATCAATTTTTTCTATTCAAAATGTTAATCGTGGAGAGAAATCGCAGCGAAAATTTGCATTTGGTGTTGAAAGGCCGAAGCGTTAAGATGTTAATTGCACATTAATAGTACTTAATCTCTATACAGCATGTTTCTCAAAAGCACTGTTATCTAAGTAGCATGTAAAAACTTTTGTAAATTAAGGAGTATGCCTGACCACCTATACATCCATTCCATGCAACTTAAGCAGCAAAGTCTTTCGCAGTTTATCAGAGACAAAGGGACATTTAGCCTAGTAAATTTTATTACTATATTTTGACCATTGGAAAACCATTGTACACTATTTCTGAAGCTTAAAAAAGTGTTGAAAAAGTTACATTTAAAACAATAGGCAGTTCCTGCAGTCAGCCCATGCGATGTGCAATGAAATATTCTTATACAAGTCTTTGTTTGTGTTCTACTGAAGAAAGAAAGTCATACACATCTGGGATGGCATGAGGGTGAGTAAATGATGAGAGGATTTTCATTTTTGGCTGAACTAACCCTTTAAGTTTATACAAGTATTTGTATGGAGTATTTAAAGAATTGTATTGTATATCCCCATAAGTAACTTTGCAAGATTAAAAAAGTAAATATGTTGTGGAATAATTCAAGTAAAAGTAGTTACAATAAAACTGCTGATGCTCTTAATGATGTCCTCATTACTGCAAACTGTTGATGATTGAAATTGAAAATTGAACCACAAACGAATCTCAGTCCAGATGCATTAGTGGAATTTCCCAAAAAGAGGAATATAGAACACGGAACACAGACAGGAAGAGTCATGTGACATGTTCAGTGTGACCTTGATTCAGACTTGTGAAGTGCCTGCATTAAATAGCAACAAAGACATAGTGCTATTGTGTTGCATTACTTGATTCTGATCTCAGGATCTGAACGTTCTTAAGTCATTGAAATATGCTACTTACTCAACTGGTGTATTTGCTTTAATTAGGGTTGACATAGCTCCAGAAGTGATTATGAACCCCCATCGCCCTTCCAGTTGTGAAGACAGAAACATTAGAGAAAGAGAGCAAAAAGACTTTCTTCTCATTTGTGAACTTGAAATTCTTTGTGGAAACCAGGATTCTTTCATAATAGTTAAAACAGTCAAATAAATAAATAAAAACCTTGCATGAGAGAAGGAAATGTGAATGCAGATCATGTGAGCAGTTTGTGCCTGTGAAGGGAGGGCATGCCAGCATTTGCTGACATTGAGCTTCTTCATTGCCATCAAGGACCTGTTTCATCTACAAACTTAGCTGTTTATGATCCTGAATGGAGCATTTGAGCTTTACCACACTGATCATTAATAATGGGGAGTGATTAGGCACCTATACATTGCGTAATATAAGGAACTGTAATGTACTCCTCAGAAATAAAGGTGAACTATACACTCACAGACCACTTTATTAGGTAAACCTGTACACCTACTTATTCATGCTATTATCTAATCAGCCAATCAGCAGTGCAATGCATAAAATTATGCAGATGTGGTTCAGGACCTTCAGTTAATGTTCACATCAACCATCAGAATGGGGGAAAAAATGTGATGTCAGTGATTTCAACCATGGCATAATTTTTGGTGCCAGACGTGCTGGTTTGAGTATATCTGTAACTGCTGATCTTCTGGGATTTTCACACACAACAGCCTCTAGAATTTACTCAGAATGGTGCCAAAAACAAAAAACATCCAGTGAGCAGCAGTTCTGTGGATGGAAACGCCTTGTTGACGAGAGAGGTCAACGGAGAATGGCCAGACTGGTTAGAGCTGACAGAAAGGCTACGGTAACTCAGATAACCGCTCTGTACAATTGTAGTGAGCAGTATAGCATCTCAGAATGCACAACATGTTGAATCTTGAGGCGAATGGGCTACAACAGCAGAAGACCACATCGGGTTTCACTTCTGTCAGCCAAGAACAGAAAGCTGAGACTGCAGTGGGCACAGGCTCACCAAAACTGATCAGATTTAAGACTGGAAAAACATGGCCTGGTCTGATGAATCTCGCTTTCTGCTAAGGCAAACAAATGGTAGGCCCACTGCAGCCTCAGCTTTCTGTTCTTGGCTGACAGAAGTGAAACCGGATGTGGTCTTCTGCTGTTGTAGCCCATTTTAGTTTATGTTTTTCAGTAAATTTAGTTTTTATTTTAGTTTTAGCATTTTAAGGCTGCCAAAGTTAATGCGCTAACTGATATCATTTAAATACATTTAACAGCATTACATTTTTCTGGGCCAATCAGTGTTCATGCTATCAAGTGCATATATTGTTTTGACTTGTCCCAGGGCATTCACTGCTAGATTTAGAATTGTTTGTCCAGTGTGTGTAAAACCATAGTGGTTTTTAGTGTCTATAAACAGTGCTTCACTTGTTTTAGAGTATTTTTTATTGCTAAAGTGTAGCATAATTTATTTGCAGTGTACTGAAGTCGCGTTTGTTCTCGCACTGTTCACCTCGCGCGACCCGTAGTTTCGGTTACCCACGTGACTAGCTTTGTGCTAAGTAGCATTAAGGCGTGTCCAGCGCCAGATAAGGTATTTAAACCACAGGATCCATAGTCATTCCAGGAGAAGCGATTTATCTACAGGAGTCTGCAGTTGCTTATAAGTGTGTTTATTTAATTGTTTTACTTTGTTGTAGAGTAGAATTCATTGCTAGACTTGTGCTGTTTGTTTACTGACTTGAACTCGCATCGCTTAAACATGTGTTGGTGTGTGTCCTATATTGTTTTTACTTGTCCCAGTGTATTCACTGCTAGATTTAGAGTTGTTTGTCAAGTGTGTGTAAAACCATCGTAGTTTTTAGTGTCTATAAACAGTGCTTCACTTGTTTTAGAGTATTATTTATTGCTAAAGTGTAGCATAATTTATTTGCGGTGTACTTAGTCACATTTGTTCTCACGCTGTTCACCTCGCGCGATCCGTAGTTTCAGTTGCCCATGTGACTAGCTTTGTGCTAAGTAGCATTAAGGCTTGTCCTGCTTTTTTCACAGTACGGCTCGTTAGCTTTGTGAATATATTTGACGTGAATGCTGATGCGGAAGTGGCAGAAGAAGTGGTAGCCCTTGTGTAAAGCCCTCCTCGTGTGAAGACCTACTAACATATCTACTTCATGAATAACATATGCCTTCAAGCACATCCCTGTTTTCTGTTACAGACTGTTTACACGATATAGATGCAAGACAAAATGCAACCCACACAACCTATGGCCACTTTGCACTTCAGCACCTGCTCTGCTCTCTTTCTCAGTGGGACTCTGGAACTGCCAGTCAGCTGTGAACAAAGCTTACTTCATTCCAGCCTTTGTCACACAGTCCACCCTCAGCATCCTGGCACTGACAGAAACATGGATACATCCAGAGGATACAGCATCACCTTCTGCTCTCTCCAAAAACTTCTCCTTCTCTCACACCCCTCGACACACTGGTAGGGGTGGGGGAACAGGTTTGCTCATTCATAACAACTGGACTTTTTCACCACACTCTTCTCTATGTAACAATACTACTTTTGAATTCCATGCTATTACTACAATGCAACCCACAAAAATACATTTTGTTGTCATTTATCGCCCTCCAGGTCAGCTGGCAAACTTTCTCGAGGAGCTGGATGTCCTGCTGTCCTCCTTCCCGGAGGATGGTAAGCCACTTGTGGTTCTTGGTGATTTCAACATACACCAAGACAAGCCCCAGGCCACTGAACTGAATGATCTTCTGGCCTCATTTGACTTGGAAAGTCTAAGCACCACAGCAACTCACAGATTGGGCAACCAGCTGGACCTCGTTTTTACACAAAACTGTACCAACTCAAATATTCTTGTTACTCCTTTACATGTCTCTGATCACTATTTTGTTCAATTCAACATGACTCTCCCATCTACATTAAAACAGACTCCTCCTTTGGTTTCCTTTTGCCGTAACATCCGTTCTCTTTCACCCTCTCGCCTTTCCACTGCTGTCTCTACCACTCTTCCCACACAAAATGTATTTTCCACCCTTGATGTAAACACTGCCACAGACACACAAAGCTCTACTTTAACAACCTGTCTAGACAACATCTGTCCTCTCTCCTCAAGGCCAGCATGTACTACACCACCCAGCCCCTGGCTCTCTGACATCCTTTGTGAACATCGGACTGACCTCAGGGAAGCTGAGAGGAGATGGCTGAAATCTAAAGATCCAGAAGATCTAGGTAAATATCAGTCTCTGCTTGGAACATTTTCAGATAATGTTAAATCTGCAAAAACTTCCTACTACCAGAACAAGATCAACAGCACCACAGACACTCGCAGCTTGTTTAGAACATTCAACACACTTCTCTGTCCTCCCCCTCCACCGCCTGACACATCACCGACATCAGATGTCTTCACCAAATTTTTTACAAATAAGGTTACAACCATCAGCAATACATTCTCAGCACCTCACCCTGTCAAACACCCATCTCCTGTATGCAACTCCTCTGTCTCTATGTTCTCTCCTCTGACTGACACTGAGGTCTCTAAACTCCTCCTCTCCAACCACCCCACCACCTGTTCCCTTGATCCCATTCCTTCTCACCTTCTCCAGGCCATCTCTCTGTCCATCTTACCTGCACTCACTCACATAATTGACACATCTCTACTTACAGGCACTTTTCCCACTACATTTAAGCAGGCTCGAGTAACCCCGCTGCTGAAGAAACCCACACTTAACCCCACACAAATAGAACACTACAGACCAGTCTCTCTCATCCCATTCATGGCAAAAACACTTGAAAGGGCAGTTTTCAATCAAATCTCCACCTATCTCTCACAGAACAAGCAGCTGGATGACAATCAATCAGGCTTCAAAAGTGGACACTCCACCGAGTCTGCCCTGCTGTCTGTCACTGAGTCGCTGAGACAGGCGAAAGATGAATCCAGATCATCCATCCTGATTTTACTGGACCTTTCTGCAGCCTTCGACACAGTCAACCATCAGATCTTACTCTCCACCCTCTCTTCGCTGGGCATCACAGGAACTGTGCTTGACTGTTTAATTCCTATCTCTCAGGTAGTTCCTTCAAGGTAGCCTGGAGAGGTGAGGTGTCCAAGTCACATCAGCTACTTACTGGGGTACCTCAGGGATCAGTGCTTGGGCCACTTCTCTTCTCTATATACACAACAACACTGGGACCCATCATTCAGGCACATTGTTTCTCTTACCACTGCTACACTGATGACACGCAACTCTACTTGTCTTTCCAGCCCAACGAAACCACAGTGACTGCTCGAATCTCTGCCTGCCTGGCAGACATCTCGGCCTGGTTGAAGGAACACCACCTGCAACTTAACCCAGCCAAGAATGAACACTTTAATCTGTTTTGAATGCTATTCTGATGCTAGTGAAACTTTGTAATATGGCACTTTTCGTACCACTGTCTCCTTAAGATGATTCGCTTAAGTGTTCCTCTTTTGTAAGTCGCTTTGGATAAAAGCATCTGCCAAATGAATAAATGTAAAGTGGTATTTTCATATTTAATGAAGGTATGTTTTAAAGGTTATAATATACTATGTATCAAAAAGTAAAACTAAAAGTAATTCATGGTAATTTTTATTTTATTATAGCTAGTTTTGGAATTATTAAAATAATTTTGTTTAGTTTCCCATAACTGAGTAAACAAAGCCGAATATGCAGCTCATGGATATCTGCTTTATTTTGCGATACATGTCTCAAACAAAATATCTTTGATTTGATGTTGGGGGGCCTGGGTAGTTCAGCAAGTAAAGATGCTGACTACCACACCTGGAGTCGCAAGTTCGAATTCAGGGTGTGCTGAGTGACTCCAGTCAGGCTTCCTAAGCAACCAACTGGCCCAGTTGCTAGGGTGTGTAGAGTCACACTGGGTTAACCTCCTCATGGTCGCTATAATGTGGTTCTCACTCTTGGTATGGCGCATGGTGAGTTGTGTGTGGATGCCGCAGAGGATAGCGTGAGCCTCCACACGTGCTACATCTCCACGGTAACGCGCTCAACAAGCCACGTGATAAGATGCGCGGATTGACAGTCTCAGACGCGGAGGCAACTGAGATTCGTCCTCCGCCACCCAGATTGGGGTGAGTCACTACACCACCACAAGAACTTTGAAAGCGCATTGGGAATTGAAAATGGGAGAAAATCCCCAGGTATATGCACTTTATGTTATGCTTTCTTTCATTCAACATTGTACATCCATTCAAACTGAATCACGCTTGCTACAAATTGCCAAGGTAAGCATGCTTACCAAAATGAGTAAGCCAATCAGAAGCTCCTTCCTTCAGTCATGCTATCTGATAGGCTAGAATTTAGTTTAATTTTAATTTGATTTTAGTTTAGATTTTAGTTCATTTCAATTAAAATTCAAGAAAGAGAGGCTATTGAAGCTTCCAACTGTCAGGAATACCCAGACTTGGAGATGCTGTTGAACCCAACGGCAGGAGTTTATTGCAACACAAACAATTCTGGAGAGGGATATTCTTAAGGTGGCGAACGTACAGCTGGGTGCTTATGTAGGAGAGGATGATATCGGGATCACTGGAGTGGAGAGGAATCGTTAGGAGATCGGGATCGCTGGAGTGGAGAGGAATCGTTAGGAGATTGGGATCGCTGGAGTGGACAGGAATTGCTAGGAGTCTTGCGAGGAGGATGCTTGGAGGACCAGGTAAGTGAGTCTGTATTCTTTGTTGAGACCAGACAATGATTGAAAGTAGAATGGGGTTTAAGTAGAGGAGCTGATTGATGCGGTGATGAGAGACAGGTGCAGGTGATCAGTAATCAGGAGAGAGAGAGGGTTGAGTGAATGTGGCTGAAGGGTCAGATGGATCCATGACATTACCCCACCTCCACGGACTGCTCCAGAGGGATGAGCTTCCCAACACTGTGGCGATCCCCATCCACGTGGAGCTGGTCAGTTAGGATGAGAATCGTGGAAGTCGGAGAGTAGGTTCGGGTCCAGGATGTCGTCTTGAGGAATTCAAGATCTTTCCTCGGGGTCATAACCCTCCCAATCCACGAGGTACTCGAGACGACCCCTGCGGCGGCGGGATTCCAGGATGTCTCAGACTGTGTAGACCGGTCCATCTTCTAGGATAAGTGGCTGGGGAGGTGATCAGAAGAATCAGGTTCTGAGGGATGAGGAGAGAGAGACTGGTGGTAAGGTTTTAGAAGGGAGATGTGGAAGGTAGGGTGAATACGATATTGAGGGGGAGTTGGAGTAGGTAAGTGACAGGATTAATTTGTCTGGTGATGGTAAAGGGACCAATGTAACAGGGAATTAGCTTTTTGCATGGGAGGCATAACCTGATGTCCCTCGTGGAGAGCCACATTCTGCTAAGGTTGGTAAATGGGAGTTGGGGACCTCCGGGCATTGGCATGGATCTTCTGGCGACGCACAGCTCGCTGCAGGTGGTGGTGAACTAAGTCCCAGACCCTCTCGCTTTCTCTAAACCAATGGTCGACAGATGGTTCTCCAGACCAGGGGAAGAGAGGAGGTTGGTAGCCAAGTACGCACTGGAAAGGTGTGAGGTTGGTGGAGGGCTGATGTAGGGAGTTCCGTGTGTACTTCACCCAGGACAGGAAGCGACTCCAATGGTTCTGGCGGTGATGGCAGAAGGTTCTGAGGAAGCGGCTGATCTCCTGGATCTTCCTTTCTGTCTGTCTGTTGCTCTACGGATGGTACCCAGATGTGAGGCTGACGGTCACTCACAAGAGAGAAAAGAAAGCCCTCCAGACTCTGGAGATGAACTGGAGTCCTTGGTCGGAGATTATGTCTTCTGGAATGCCATAATTTCGGAACACATAGTTAAAAAGTGCCTCTGCAGTTTCTAGGGCGGTGGGAAGTCCCATGAGAGGGATTTATTTGCAGGCTTTGGAAAAGCAATCCATGGTCACCAAAACGCAGGTGTATCCCTCAGAGGAAGGCAGATCATAGATAAAATCGACCCCTAGATGTGACCAGGGTCGGTGCGGGACGGGCAGTGGAAGGAGTTTACCTGTAGGAAGTTGTTGTGGAGTTCAAGATATAACCCTGATTGAGGGCCTCCTCAATGTATTCCTCCATGGCCTTTTGCTCAGGAATGTATAGAGGGTAGATTTTGCCACAAGGCACTGGCCTACCGGGGATTAGGTCTAATGCGCAGTCCCGTGGTCGATGAGGAGGTAGTTGTGAGGCGTGTAGGGGGCAGAAGACGTCCTGAAAGCCGGGAATAGCAGGATGGGAATTCCACAGGAATGGAACTGGTAGGGCTCTCATTAGAGGTTGTGTTAAGACTGAGAGGAAGGGTTTTCTTGGCAGAAACCTTGGGTCTAGTAGAGGGAAGATGTGGAATACAGGAAGGAAAGCACTGGGGTCCCCACTTCAGGACGTCACTGGTAGACCAGGAGATGACGGGGGAATGTTGAATGAGACACGGACGTCCCAAAATGATGTCAGCGGTGGAACTCTCCATAACCAGTAGGGTGATGTCTTAAGTGTGCAAAATTCCTACTTGGAGTTTGATGGGACCCACACAGTAATGTATAATTCCCCTTCCTAAAGGCTTGCCAACTATGGTGTGTATTTGGAGCTTGGGGTCACATGAACGTCTTTGGAGTTGGAGCCAGTGGCAGAGCTCGTCCAAGATGAAGTTGCCGGCTGAGCCAGAGTTGAGGAGTGTGGGTGCTGATAGAGAAAAGCCAAGAGCAGTAATCGTTACACTGCTAAACAAAGGAGAGGCACAGATTTTAGTAGTGTTTACATGACTTACCAGTGAAAGGGGAGGATGAACGGGACATGCAGATATTACGTGTCCCTTACCACCACAGTACAGGCACAGACCCTGTTTCAGCCGACGTTGGCGCTCTGCCGGGAAAGCCGAAAAGCATCCATCTGCATGGGTTCGCCATCAGGTTCTGGAGAGTGGTAAGGGGACTTCCGTGGAGGAAACAACGGAGACTGTTTGGCGGACAACTCATCAAGGCAATTCTTCATTTGATTGGCTACCCGGATGGAGAGTTTGATGAAGCGCTCTAGCCCCATGGTGTCATCATAGGATGTGAGATGTAGCCGCAGCTTTGGTTCGAGCCCCAGGCGATAGGTGGTGAGGAGAACGGCCTCATTCCAACCACTGGATGCTGCCAGAGTGCAGAAATTGAGGGCATAGTCAGTGATGGAACTGTTACCCTGACGGAGATTATGGAGTTGTTCAGCTGCTGAAGTGTCACCCTCAGGACGTCCAAATACTTCCTTAAAATGTTAGATGAAGCTATCCAGTGACTGTGTTACTGGGCTGTTTTGATCCCAGAGTGAATGGGCCCACTGTAGCGCTCGTCCGGCCAACATGGAGATGATCGCTCCATGGGAAAACGATTTGGCTGCATCTCTTGGGCGAGCGAACACTGCGGTAAGAAGCTGCCGCAGTCCTCCGCCGATCCAGAGTAGGGTGCTGGATTCACCATGGGACTGGCGGAATAGACCGGAGAACAAATTGCGGAAGTGCTAGGCAAGGACAGAGATTCGGATGGATTTGCCGGTGGCATGAGTGCTCGTCAGAGCACGTCAATCAGCTCCTGGACTGGGTCCAAACCAGCTGGGTTCATGGCTTTTATCTGTCTGGTCTTCTGTCAGGAATACCCAGACTCGGAGATGGTGTTGAACCCAACGGCAGGAGTTTATTGCAACACAAACAAAAATAAACAGAAACCAACAGGTGAATAGTAATCAAGCGAAATGGTTCTGACGTGTAGTGACGAGCAGTGATAAAGGATTGGGATAATTCTGGAGAGGGATATTCTTAAGGTGACAAACGTACAACTGGGTGCTTACATTGGAGAGGATGATATCGGGATCGCTGGAGTGGAGAGGAATCGTTAGGCGATTGGGATCGCTGGAGTGGAGAGGAATTGCTAGGAGTTTTGCGAGGAGAATGCTTAGAGGACCAGGTAAGTGAGTCTGTATTCTTTGTCGAGACCAGACAATGACTGAAAGTAGAATGGGGTTTAAGTAGAGGAGCTGATTGACACGGTGATGAGAGACAGGTGCAGGTGATCACTAATCAGGAGAGAGAGAGGGTTGAGTGAATGTGGCAGAAGGGTCAGATGGATCCGTGACACCAACAAGCGGGCGACTTTTACAACAAAGTGATGGAGATGTTCATTCTCAAGGTGAAACACATGGGTTTTGTGATCAAGTAAAGGTAAGTTAATATATTTATTAAAAATCTGTGTTATTGATACTAGGTCATAGATGGTAGGCCATTGTTTCTGGTTAGTCTGAGGCTATGAAGTGGTGATCTGGCAATCATTTCCTTCTTGTGTTAGGTCTGTTTTATAGTTCTAATGGGGTGCAGTCTCTGTTTGAAAAAATATTAAGGAATGTAGACTGCCTTGTTCTAATTTACATTTGCCTTGTTCATTCAGGTTAAGATTGTTGTCTTTAGTGGGCAGATTAGTTCTTAACTGTGGGAAGAGTGATGTGTGAGGACTATAATGTTGAAACTAGTAACTGGCAAACTTTTCTTTTTCTTTTTGTTGTATGTCAAAACAAGCTTCTGGCACTATGGTTCATTGTATGATTTAATGGACATAAACACGCTCGGCTCAATAATAATTTAAACCAAATTGTTTTAAATTCAGGACAGTAATATTGCTCATATCACACAAATTAAAGATTTGCATGATATGAGCAATATTACTGTCCTGAATTTAAAACAATTTGGTCATGAAGTTTGCCACAGTGACATTATTTCCATTGACTGGTGGGTTCTAAGGCAACAATTTACGTCTATAAAATCTCAGCGACTTTACACTGTGTTTTGGGCACTGCATTTAATAATGTGTATTAAAAATCTTTGATGCTTGCCCAGTCTCAAAGCCCACAGCACGTGCCTGCTATACTGTTATTATAATGATATGAGTTAAATATATAATAGTTAGCTCCAGTTCTTGAATCTGATTGGATGAGAGACATTCCATGAGTACTGATGTCTCACACCATCAGCACTCGAATGCTTCACTCTTTGTATCACTCTGCTTCTGTTCGTGGTATTCTAAACCAAAAGTGTATGAGCAGCGCAGATGTGTAAAAGAGCTAGAAGTGTGTCTTTTCATTTTTCCCTTTGACATTAAAGATTTTAGCCAGCAGGTGGTGATAAAAGAGCATTTTTATGTGAAATGAGCCAGTAAAGTATGCTGTCGGTTGAGTCAGCACAGGTCAGTCAGCAAGCAGTTTCTTTGAAGTCATCGGCATTGTTTCTCACTCCATGATCACTCAAATTACTAGCTGAGAGACACAACAGATGGAAAAATAAAAAATTTACTCAAGGCGTGTAGCTAATACCGGAGTTTCTACATTGTGAGGAGATCTAATCAACATGGCGGAGGAGAGAACCGTTTCTATGGTGAATGACAGGCGCACCGGCTACCACGAAATACTCAGGGGGGACCCCCGCTCAGACGGCTATATTTACACAGAGAAAATAGTATGTATTTGGCCATTTTTTGTGTGTTATGAGACATCTGAGCTGACATGTGTAACGGTAGCTAGCTGGTAGGTAGCTGTGCAGTGTGTAAACCTCACTCCCCTGGCCTCAAGAGGAGCCTTTAGCCTCCTCGTTAGTGTGCCTGCCTCCCATGCCAGAGACCCCAGTTCAAATCCCACTTGGAGAGGGTCAAGCAGGACCGGTTACAGTGGTGCCGTGACCTGGATGAGAGTGAGATTTAGGGGGGTGAGTGTAACGGTAGCCAGCTGGTAGGTAGCTGTGCAGTGTGTAATCCTCACTCCCCTAGCCACAGGAGGTGCACTAGCGACTGACTCTAGAGGCTGTAGCCTTTAGCCTCCTCGTTAGCACACCCGCCTCCCATGCCAGAGATGCCAGTTTGAGTTCTGTTGGGAGCAGGTCAAACAGGACCAATCACACGCGCATTGAGTCAGCGCTGTCAGTCAGCATCAGAGAGAGGTTTCTTTGATATAACATCGGCATTGTCTCTCACTCCATGATCACTCAGATTACTTACAGATTCAGCATTAAGACTTATCACAGCTAAGAGACACAACAGACTGAGCTATTACACAAACTCCAGGTGCTTACCTTTTACCAGAGTTTCCACATTGGAGAAGATTCAACATGGCGGCAGAGAGAGAATGGATTCTTTAGCGAAAGACTCTTGTGCACCGGCTACCGCAAAATAGGGAGGAATACCCAAGGTCGGATGGCTATTTTTCTCAAAGAAAATAGGATGTATTTGACCAAAAAGACATTATAAACACACTACAGCATCTCTGCTTGAGAGTCGCGACAAAGCAGGTAATCGCTCACGCTCAATCTCTCTCTCTCTCTCTCTCAAACACATACACACATCCTTGTTTCTCCAATAACTTGTTAGAAACAGCCCAAGCCATCCTTACTAGTTCTAAAGTGACATTTTCAAATTAGTAATGCAGGATTGGGCGCATCTTTTGAACTATCAACGGCAAATTCTGATCCGTCACGTAAGAAAGTAGTTCCAGTAGTTTTTGTGACAGTCCTTAGTTTTCCTAATTTTTTATTTTTATTTATTTGTTAGTTGAAATGTTGCATGGCTGTGATTATCTGCAGCCCAACCACAGCCATGCTGATGTAGGGCCATACAGCACTCTTGCTCGTGTGATATCGCTTAATTACATTCATGTCATAAAATGTTCGTTGATCTCTGTTCTGTTCAGCTCTGTTGACGGAATCTATTAAAAGTGAAGCCCTCACTTTGACAGCCAACAGCCGACAGACAACATTTCATTTAGCTTAACCAGACAATTTAAAAGTAACAACTAACTTTTGAGGACTGTTGGGTCAGCTAACTAGGTTTAGTTTACTGTTTGAGCCGGTCTGTTTGCCCCAACTTCAAACTGTTGTGTAGGCGGTGACATTGCCAAAGTATCGGCCTATAGAGGCCTGTGACTGTGTGTAATTTGTGTAATCCCGAGGGAACCCATGGTGAATTATCTTCCGTTTTTTTTTTATTACAATCTGTATAGCTCTATAGCGTGAGTTTGGGGCAGGACTATCTGTTTGTTTGATCAATGGCAAATACGGGAAATATTCGAGAAAGCTGTTTGAAAACAATTTTGGTGGCACAGAAATTGCACTCTTAATTTCTGTAAATACATTTTGGCTTTTGTTAATGATATTAACACTGTGTGTGAAATGGGCAACTTTTATAGGTGGTTTCATGTCATGGTGGTCAAACAGGGCTCCTGATATGAACAAGGTTTTACAGAGAGCAGCTGTCACTCATTCTAGCTGCTCATAAGATTTTCAATGATCTGACACTGCTTAAACATACACAGCTGTTCACAGGCACACACACCATTCATGACAGACTCATTTCTGCTATGTCTTTTAATCAAGAAGAGAGAACCTACACAAGGAGCCCAATATAAATGCAGCATAGTGGAACCAAGGAGGTCTATACACCTGGAGAGAGAAATCTGTTAGCATTCCCATTCACTTTAATGGGAGTGATCGACTGGTGCATGCACATCCAGAAATACCCAACCCACCTGCTGCCTTCTTTGCTCATGTGCACTCATTTCTGGAAATATTTTTTGAGCCAATCTCCCGACTAATCACTCTGAAGCACTAAAAGACTCGCAAACAGATGAGGTTTTTAAGATTAATGTTCTAATGACCTACCTCCCTACCCTAAACCTTGAACCCAAACCTAACTGATATTGTCATAAAAAGCAAATGTGAGATGAAAAATGCAATTGCTTAATCAACCATGGCATTTTGTGGTACTTCTATGACACTTTCGGCTCACGTGTCAACTCGCGTGCTGTGTGGGATTCATACCCTGGTCATTTGTATCGCAAGTGCAACGTCACTGTGCAGTTCGATTAAGCTTGAACAAGCTTGTAAATGTAGTTGGTTATGTAATGCAAATGTTAAAATGAAAACTTTACAAGTCATGCGCTATAGTAAAATTCTTTTGATGTCACGTAAAAATTATTTTGCAAAAAAGTTGGTATAGTAACGGGATTCTATGAGACCAGGTTGGGAAAAACATTTACTATAATCAAGGAGAGATTAAGAACCGAGAGGCCCATGGGCCGGTACACCATGGAGGCCCCCCATGACATGACTACGTTCACCTTTATGCACCACAGGACGCTTACCAGATTTGGTTGGATTTTTCAAATTGACGGAAGAAAAGTTTGGAGCAATGTCTTACACAGCCAATTATATTTTAATTATAAACCGATCCAAAATCATGCATTATTAATAGGGATATGCATGGCACCTGTATTTAAATACCAAAATCAGTATTTGGTTATTCTTCAACCGGATCTGAGTCAGGCGGTGCCCGACAAACCTACAGGTTTTGGGCCAGGTTAGGGTCAGTATTTCAAATAGGCTATAGGGCGAGTTACGGGCTGTTCACATGTGCATCTGAGCTGTTTTTCAAATGTTTTTCATAAACAAACATGTACTAGTACGTGCCACAACTCACTTTTTTCAGTATGCTGCGCAGGACAATTGCTGCTGTAGTCCAGCACGCATTCGGCCGAACAAATGGAATTTCACATAAGGCTGACATTTACATGGATTTCGAATAGATTTCTCAAATAAATTAATAATAGATTTAGAGCTCGGGCCCCTTGAGTTTAGAGGCCCCTGGGCATGGCCCAATCAGCCCAGAGGTTAATCCATCCCTGACTATATTATATTGAAATATTTGCAATTCATATGCTTCTTGACCAAAACTGTTTTGTCAGAATACACAGCAACATTTGAATGGCCATCAATGGAGAAAGATGCTTTGGTGTAACTGCCCGTACTAACCTTAACCCACTGAGTGCAGCAGTAAGTTCGGGTGGCTAAAAGGACACCAAGTAGATAATGAGACCTCCGAATGTGGGTAGAATCTAAAAAAGAGGGCGGGGTTATTCCAAAAGGGGCATGGTTACTTCAAATGGGGGTTGCGCCAACTTCCACTCTCTGTTAAGGTTAGGGAAAGGGTTTGGTAAGGTGCTCCCTGTATCTTCAGTGGCGGTTTGGAGCGACCACCACTTTTTGGAGCAATGCCTGCAGCTATATCCTTCTCGGATACCCAGCATGGCAGCATGGATCCCTGGTCTGCTTGGGTTCTCCAGACTCACCCATGTTAATGTTGTTTGTGTGAAAGATGATCGCTTTGAAGTGTAAGGACCTACTGTGATATCACACTGTAATCTTAATCTTTGTCTCTCGTATCAGCTGTGAGAGGAATATGTGAGATTTGGGTGAGGTTCTATAGATTAATCTATCTCTTGTTCCATGTGATGTACTTAGTACATACAGTATAATAGGCCAATGAATATTGAGGCACAACTCGAATTACCAATAATCTAATACCAATAAATAATTACAGAAGGATACTGTGAAGAACATCAAATAAACAAAACAACCAACCACAAATTGAAAATGCTGCCATATAAATAAATACACTACCAGTCAAAAGTTTTGACATACCAGCTCATTCTTTATTATTGCTATTTTTATCATTTTAGATTAAAAGTCCTCAAAATAAAATCGCACAAATTGAAGTATGGGAATTGTGTAGTGACCACCTACCCCCACCCAAATCAAAACTATCTAATACTTTATCTTAAAATTAGCCGGCCTTTGTCTAGATTAGAGCTCTGCAAACTGTTGGCATTCTCTCAGCCAACTTTGTGAGGTATCCTGGAATTTTTGTACTGAACAGTACTGAAGGAGTTCCCATGTATGCTGGACACAGAGGCACATTTATGTTTACAGATTTATCTACAAGTCTACTTTCAAGCATGTCAGCACAAGATCATGAGAAACAGAAATTCAGTATAGTTTCCAAAATTGCACTGATATTTCTCAATTTTTTAACAAGTCAGTGTGGATTTCATCAGTAGTGTTGCATAATTACATCTGAAAACTGATGTTATAGCATATTACATCACCTGAAGGTATTTAGCACATTGTACTTGTTAACCTCAGTATTTGATCAAAGTCTGCGGATAACTGAGTTTAGCAGCAGGCTGTGAAGTCTAATCTCTTTATTATTACTCTTCTCAGATCTCACTGTCTACTGTACCAGAGGCCACTTGCAAATCTGTTCAAATTATTCTCTTTAACCTAACAAACTATGTCTTAAAGGAATAGTTCACCTAAAAATGAACACTTTCTCATCATTTACTCACCCTCATGCCATCCCAGATGTGTATGACTTTCTTTCTTCTGTAAAACACAAATGAAGATTTTTAGAAGAAAATCTCAGCTCTGTAGGTCCATACATTTAGCTTCGTGATATGAAAGATGTGGGTAAGAAACAGAACAATATTTAAGTAATTTTTTACTCTAAATCTCCACTTTCACTTTCAGATCTGAAAGTGAAACTAAACAGGCACCACATGTGACTTTCAGATGTAAAAATGAAAGTGGAGATTTAGAGTAAAAAAAGGACTTAAATTGTGATCTGTTTCTCACCCATACCTTGTTCTAGTCATCCCAAGTCAACATCCAGTCATCCAATCTTCCCAGTTATCATCCAGTCATCTACATCGACATCCAGTCTTCCTTTGTCTCCTTCCAAATGTGTGTGTGTGTGCGTGTGCTCCTGAAACCTGTAAGGCAAACCCTCAATCACTATCGTACCATCTTGCATTCCAAGAACCTCTCTACTGATCATCTTACCTGTTTGAACACTGTGTTCCAGCCGATTCACAAATAAACTAACCTGTGTTGCATGACCCATCTCCCTTTAGTCACTGAGTCTATGCCAGTCCATGTCACACCTATCATATCGCTTCTGAAGATATTGATTTAACCACTGAAGTCATGTGGATTACTAATATGTTTCCTTAATGTGATTTTTGGAGCTGCAAAAGTCTGGTCACCATTCACTTGCATTGTAAAGACCTAAAGAGCTGAAATATTCTTATAAAAATCTTTGTTTGTGTTCCACTGAAGTAAGAAAGCCATACGCATCTGGGATGGAAAAATGAAAGTAGACAGCACCCAAACTTGCTGTCTTTTGGAAATATGAATGTAAATGAATATTCGGTTATACTGAATATTCTGAATAAGGTGTTTTCGTTGACCCAAATTTTTCTGCTTAATATTGGCATATGCCAGCTCTCTTATTCAGATTTCAAGAAACTGGGGAATTGGCTTAATCGGATTATGGCAATTTGTTTAACATGCTGACATGATGCATACTTAATCCGAATATGAATACATTTAAATTAATATTGAAATATTCTGGTACATGTAATGTAGTCATTGACAATCTATATTTAAGACATTGACGGCCGTGGCTAAACCTTTCTAGCCATAGCTTGAAAGATTAACCAATAAATTCATTTGTGCGTAGACATTTTTTGGACAAGAAACACCCCAACTGCCTTGGTATGGTAATAGATCTTCAGCTTTAGGTCTGATATACAGTACAGTAGGAAAATATAAGAATTTGACTATTCTTTGTCAATGGTCTCTGTTTTTGCTCTTTTGAATTGAGAGAGTTTGTTTTATGGGATTAATGTAAAGCTTTGGGCAGAGATACTGTTGCTGGGCTATTAAGAAAGCAGGTTTTTGCTGGACCCCTGGGTTAAGACAAGACGTGTCATGTGACAGGGTTTTGATGGGGGCAGTGTGCTGCTTTGTGGGATTCATTATCAGGCTGCACATGGCTTTCATGACTCTAGCAGTGGAAAGACCACCCCTACCCCCCACCCCATTCTAACACAGATCAGTTCTACAGGGTGTGGACGCCTTAGAATACATCTGTCGTTGTACCTAACCTAAAACCGACTATTATTAATTTACTTATTCTCGATTGTTTATTACTTTACAGGCAGACTGGGGTGTTTTTTTGTTCTCAATCTGTTCTGTAGTTGATTTCACTTTATGCTTCCCATTGTTTTGTAAAAATTGGAAAACTCCAATAAATATAGTTAAAAAAAACATAATTACAAAATTGGGGAATACTATTTATCTGTATCAAGTTTTTCACAGACACTAGTTCGTTCAAAACAGAGTGATTGTCAGTGGCCCTCTGAAGCACCATTGTGGATATGAAACTACATTTCTTTGTGGAAAAAAGTGGAACTTAGAATGCAGTGGTTGCATATAGCTCTTAAGAAAAACCACAGACTTTATAAAAGCATTTAAAAAAAAAAAAAAATGTTTCAATTAAAAGGTTTAAAGTAAACAGAGTAACTATAAGGCCTAATCTTAAAAGACTTTTTAACCAACCATCTTCCACCATCCAACTGTCCAATGAGTGCATTTCATCTGGTAAACGGATCCCATCTGAGTGAATAAATTATATGCAAGGGATGGAAATGTATTTGGGGCAAAGTACAAATACAGTACTTACAGTAACCAATGACAAAACAAGCCTTACAGGCTGAAGTCTTAATATTGCTAGACATTTACAAGAGCCAGTCAATGAGTCATAGTGCATCAGTTACAGGTTTTGTCAATAATACCTTGTTTAAGTCCAAGTCAAGTCTCAAGGTCCCAAGGTCTACGTCAAGTTTTTTGTCAAATGTCCAAGCCTCAAATCTAATTTCAAAGCTCTGTTAAGAAAAATTCCTTGTTTATGTGCCGTGATTGTGCTATTATTTATATAATTGTTTGCACAGAATTAACATGTTAAAACAAGTCTAATTTTAATTTGCAACTTGAGTTTCCATCTCTGTAACAACTGAATGCTTATATTATACACTATATATATTATAGGTATAAATTCACAAAGCTTGACTTTAGCCACTAGATCCACTTACTATCAAAACACTATGTGAGGAAATTGCTGTATGCATATTGAAGGCAAGCTATACATGTGTACTTTGAATCACATCAATCTAATTAACAAGTTATTGAACTGGCCTGTAAGTTGATTCTGAGTTCCATCATAAGTTGTCAGCATTATAATTTCTTTGCTCTAAAATGGTTTAGGCGCTTTGATCATTGTCACTTTGTCTTTCTTGGTAGATTTAGGACTAAAATTGGTCTAGTTAAGTCTGGTATGCCCCAAGGCTCAGTACTGGGCCCTCCACGCTTTTGAATTTACCTCTTGGTTAGCTTATTTCACTTTGCCTAAACAGTGCTTTCTATGCAGATGTTCTATTCACTTTTGTTCTAGTATCTTGTACTATTCGTTGTTTAAAAGTCAAAAAATCTGCTGTGCATGTCAAAATCAACTTCCCTTTGAAAGTCACAAAACAGGCATATGGATTGAACAGTACCAAACAAGCATTTTTAATTCACAACAACACAGTTGACAGGAACATATGAAAAATACTTCAGCATGGTATGCTTAAAATCCTCAGTGATACAAACACTCTTGTCTGCACATATAGTATATGCTGTGAGCTCATGTTTACAGATTTCTAAGAAAATCACTAAACAACTAATAATAAAGACAAGTTTTCCTGTTTTTCATAAATTGCATATTTTTACCCACATCAAATATTACCAAAGTTTGCAGATATAGTGTTGTGAAGGGCTGATATTCAGCCTGTTTTTTCCTCCAACGAAGGCCACTGAAAAGATTGTGCGACACCAAAAAGAATCCGATCAACCCAAACCTGTGCCCATTCCCCGTGTATTTCAGAAAAAGAAAAAAAAAAACTCCCTTGTCTTATGGTTTATAAAGTCGCTTTGTTTCTCCCTCAAAGCATTTATTATGAACCATTATATTTGGTCATGCACAGGTGCCATATTAACGTTTGCTACAAATCTGAAGCGGTCCCTTCACTTTAAACAACAGCATGGACAAATCACCCTCTTGCAGTTTGACAACATATTTTACATTTTGACAGCATTTTCACCTCTGGTTTGATTGACAGAACCACAGAACGAAGAAGGCATCAGTTTGTATAAAAAATCAACAAGAGAGGGTTGTCTAGTTCCTACACTGACTAGATTCAGTGCTATAACAGCAGTTTCAATTATAGGCTTGGTGAAGAACTGCTGAAACATCTTATGAGGTCAAATAAAACAGATCATCTAAAAAGAGTGAAAGATTTAACAGCAATCTTTAAAAACAACATATAAAAAAAAATTAAAAAAAATACTTTGTGTCGAGAGAGGCAAAATACCTCTAAATCTTACAAAAAGCTTTTTGAAAAACAAAAAACTAAATGTAATTACCAATAACTTAAATACATAAATTATTAAATCTCTCACAAAATATAAAAGTTGAATATGACTAAGAAAACAAACAATATAAAGTATGAAAGATAAAACAGAACAGATGGGTAAAAAAAATTGGTCAAGACATTTCTCCTTTAAATGATCCAGCAGCCAAACTTGAAAATTACATGTCATTGCATTACATCCACAGGAAGGACACAAGTGTCTGACATCCTGTATAAAGAGAAGCTTTGGCACAAACACCAATCCGACAATGCAGTAAACACACATGCAGAAGGCCTTTCTCTCCAGTCTTTTCATATTGTCTTTATGTTGATATGGTGTTGTGGAGACAGGGCAGTGTGTGTACGTGTGTGTGTGTGTGTATTATGATGAATGTGTGTTTGGACTCTTCTCACAGCAAAGTAGAAATCAGTCAGCTGATCCAAAACACACCGGTAACCTTAACCAAACAGATTATTCTCCATCTAAACTGCTTTTATTTCACAGTGATGACTCCACTTCCCTTGTGATGATCACAGGGGCTTCAGGCCTGCTTGCAGTCTCCACAGACTCATTGATGATCTCCAGAGCAGAACCTTCTCCTGGGACCATTGGGGTTTTGGACTCACTTGGTTTCTTTTGGCCCAGAGCACCATCCGGTTGTTTTACAGTATCAGCTGCGCCACAGCATAGTTTTGGTGCACACTGCGTTCTGCAAGACAGCTCGCAAAGTGACGCACGAGAATCCGAGTTCATTGTGACAAATTCTGGTTGAATGGTCGTTGCGTGGATGCCCTCGTCATGGAAAAAGTCCTTGATACGCTTGGCTACATCCATATAGGAGGTAGGGTCGTGGCATTTGATGTGCGCTGTGGCAATAATGCGACTGCCTGCCAGCTGCCAGATGTGCAGCTCATGCACTGCCAGCACGCCCTCCAGTTCCTGCAGCCGGGCCTTGAGCTGATGCATGTCGATCTGCTTGGGCACGGTTTGCAGTAGGATAAGCGCAGACTCTTTCAGAAGTGGGTACGTGGTGTACAGAAGGATACAGACCATGATGACACAAAGCGTTGGGTCGAGATAAAGCACCCAGCAAGGCCCTGCTTTGAACATCGTATGGTTGGTTCCTGCACTGCTGATATTCTCAACATGGTCTGTGCATTGGTGACCAGCACAAGGGTTCTCACAGAGCGTACCAGGCAAGCACGGCTTCCATACAAAGGTGAAGATGAGGGCGTTGACCACCACGATCACAGAGCCGAGAGCATCACCCAGGACGTGAAGGAAAACACCCCGCATGTTGAGCTGGGATGCAGAGTCATGTCCGTTTTCAAGTTCTTCATATGGAGCATTGCCGTTAATCTGCAAATCCAGGCTGTTGCTATGACACACATCTGCAGGACAGAAAGAAAATCAAGTATGACTCATCAGGCAAAGCAAATTTCATCAACATGATGAAAGTCAAACTTTTAAAATGCACAATCTGTTCATCAAACTAACTCAACAAAATAGCAAATGTATTTGTTGTAAAATACATTAACATACATTAAAGCAATAGAATACACAAAAATAAAAATTCTACAGGCTTTTCCAGTTGTTTTTGATTTCTGGAAACCGATTTTAAAAAAAAATCTTGATTCTTACTGATTCGCTAATTAATAATTTCAACCAATTAACTGAAAAGAACCTACTCAAAAGAAGGATTTGTTCACAAATTTGATATGACTATTGCTTGCGAGCAACTTCTACTCTACACATGCTCTAACCAAGAGCAATATTTAGGTGTTTAAATATTTCAGAGCAGAGGTTAACTAAAAATTACCATGCTTTTTCCAGACCTGGAAAACAAAATTCTAAAATTCCATAATATTTCCAGGTTTTTCATGGCCGTGGGAATCCTGATTCTCTCATCAATAACTCACACTTATCATCATTTTTCATTTCAAACCTGTATCGTTTTCTTTTCATCCATGTAACACAAAAGTTTAGCAAAATGTTAAAACTGCTATTTTCTATACATTAGCCACTTTTCCACCATCGGGCCAATGCGAGCCAGGGCTATCAACTGGTCAGCCGAGGCCAACAGCCTCAGAACTCGAGCTGCGAGACCAAAATCACTCTGCATTCCCACCATCTGGCCAATAGCCCAGCAACGTTGCCCTAAAACCCACACTTAATACGCCGCCCTGGTGACAATGTCACACACCCTGCCCATTTCACAAGCAAGAGGGAAACTTGAGCAGAAGTATCAGACTCAGGAGACTAGCTAGCCCTCGAAATCAACACGGATTTGTACTGTGCCCGCAATTTATTTTTTAAATTTTCCCGAACCTGTACTGTTGTGCGCTGGATACAAACTTAGCCAGTTCGGCGTCAATATACTTTATCGTGTCTTCATTCGGCAGACACCGCGACGATATGATGCTGCACACTTTCATCAGCACAAATATTCAAAAGGGCCCTGATTTATTCTACTGACCAGGAATGACGATTTTTCATTCTCCATTGATCTGTTGAGGTAAGCTGGTAGCTAGAAATGAAAAATTGGGAAATAAGTATCTTGGTACTGAAAACTCTGACATGACTCAGTGAAACTCCTCTTGCCTTTGACCCCAGCTCAATCCCTAGTTGGCCTTCTTTGGCCCAAATGTAATCGGTGGGCCAGGGTGCTTGGCCATTTGCCACGAGGAGGCACGATGAAGCCCTGGAAGTGACACTGGGGACGCAACTGGCCCTGGCATGCACTAACATGCCCTCATTTGGCCTAATAGTGGAAACACGGCTATTGAAAGGAAATTGGTTACCAGAGGCTTTCCCATAAAAGTATTCAATAAGACATATTCCAAGTCTTCTGAAGCCATATTATCAGAAAAAGACATTTAAGATGTTATTCACTGCTAATCTTCCTCTTCTGTAACTCTCAAATCTTAATTACGTTCGTGAATATTCAAATATGGTGCACGAAGATGTGCTATTCGCTCTTGTGTGTCTTGTAACCAATCACCTTATGCATTGCAATGAAAAAGATTACATACAGCCTATTCTTTTGAAGGCCATTTGTATCATTTATTGAACATGATTATTGTAATGCAGCAAAGGTGGATCAAATTGCTTGACCAATGTATATTTGAATGTGCATTTTCAGCCCCTACAATAATGGAAATGTCTATGGGTGATATTATATTTGCTGTAATTGTACTCCAATTTATTATGTTATTTATTTACATATTTTAATTATTTTCTGTCTTGAATTGTTGTTTTTTTTATTATTATTATTTTACTTTAAATATATATGTTCTACTACCCCACCTTATTGGCCATTGACAACTATAAGTAAACCATTCGTTGGTTTACCTCCCCTAAAAGTATAAACACTAAGCATCCCAGGCACTATCAAAACATTGATGTTTATATTTTGAGGGGGCCACTCACATCTACCCACCCCTTTCTAGTTCAACCTATAACATGAGTTTGGGGCGTGGCTACTTGTAGTAAGCTGTTCAGCCGGGGGAGTATGAACATCCATGCAGATGTGTACAGAGGAAAATAAATTTAGCTTTGCCAAAATTCGAAGACTTGCTAAAAGACAGAGAACGAGGTAAAACCAGAGTCAACATTTGCGTCGCATTTACAAGGTGTAGGACATTGAGAGAATTTTTGCGGTTCGAAGGACATGGCAAAATTTCCAAGTTGCTTCTCGACAGGTAAGCTACACTCAAGGTATTGCCACACAAGTTAGCTCATTACTGTCGAGCTCCAGATAAATTCGTAAGATACTCGGAATATGTATCCTTACACTTACTACTGTAGTTACCAGAAGAACCATCCTACCACATGTGCTGGATCACCCGCACACCAAACTGCCGTTCAATCCGGCGATGTTATTGGACGACCCAATTCCTCTGCCATGCTTTCCATCCGGTGTGTTTGTTACAGTGGTCTTGTTTATTACGACGTTAAACGTTTAGCACCTTTTATTTAGTATGGCCCATTTGTTCATAGGGAATCAGAGAGTGCGAAAGGGCGTGATGAGTCTAAAAGGCGCGGTCACACACCTTTGCATGGCAAAATTCCGAGGGTGAAGATGGCGTGGGCGGATGCTGAGCGCATGAGAATTCAGCAAAATAAATTACTGCCAAGCTGCCTCTTTTTAATGCTGCACAGAGTGAAGTTAAAAAGAAATTTGCTGCTAAAATTATTTCCTTGTCCATTGTGAATATTCAGTGTAGCCGTTTATGAAGCACCGCCCACACAGAGGTCACGGTCAAACCGTGCAACTTCCTAATGGTCAACGCTGCGAAAGTTCGCCGCAAAGTTCACCAAACTTGAACTTCACGTGAAATCCATTAGGAAGTTCTTCGCCACCGGAAGTCCATCGTGTGAAATTCAATCGGATTCCCATTGAGATGACTTGTGTTTCGCCCACGGAATTTTGCCGTGCAAAGGTGTGCGTGACCGTGCCTGAAGGGGTGTTGGTAAGGGTTGTTTGAAAACATACTTTATTTTTGTAATTCCGTTTGGTGCCACTATTAGCTCAGAAATCGCATACTTCCCCTTTAAGTACCGTTTTGTGGTTTTTGTTACAGACAAATTCACATTTCTATGTATATATTAGTTGTGGAATATGCACATATTCAAATCGCACAAATGAGATTTGAGAGCAACGGCAAAGTTGAAGATTTTTCTGTGAATAATGACCTCAATTTCGGTCTGTTCTTCACAAAAAAGCTATTATATGTCTTTAGAAGCCTTTGAATATGTCACATGAGTCGTATGTACAACTTCTTAGGTCCTTTTTTTTTTTTTTTTGTGTCACTTTTAAAGCTGGCAGGCCTTGGTGCTCATTCACTTTTGTTTTTATTAAAAGAGGACCATTAACATCCTGCCCAACATCTCCTTGTGTGGTTTATGGAAGAAAAAAAAAAAAAAAAAAAAAACATACAGATTTGGAACAACATTAGGTAAATTCTATCATAAATGATTATATAATTTTCATTTTTGGGCAAACGATCCCTTTAACGCAAACCATTAAAGCCCTGTGTAACAACAATCTGGTCAACTAACCTAGGTCACTTATGGGGCTTTTCCACTGCACGGTACGGCTCGACTCGACTCTGCTTGCTTTCTGGGGATTTTCCACTGTGGATAGTACCTGGTACTTTTTTTAGTACCACCTCGGTCGAGGTTCCAAGCGAGCCGAGCCGATACTAAATGTGACGTCAAAACCCTGCAGATCACTGATTGGTCAGAGAGAATCGTCACTACTAGCATCACTGGATTTGCGACACGGGACATCAACCCGCTAGTTTTTAAGTTAGCAACAGCAATATCATTTGTTCACGCGACTTTCGAATTGTAAAAAGAAATGGCTGTGTGCAAAACCACGCCGTGGTCAATAAACGAGGTGCAGACATTCCTCCCATTAGTAGCCGAGGAGAGGATCCAACGAGAGCTGGCTGGGGCGACACAACTATGACGATCAGCCTATATATAATAATATAATCCCACCCACGTTAAGGCTGCACTAAACTGCAGTGGAAAAGCAAGCTCAGAAAAGTAAAGCAAGCAGAGTCGAGTTGAACTGTAACGTGCAGTGGAAAAGTTCCACTAGCCTCACTGGTGCGACATGTGTAGCGTCTCTCAAGACGAACATCATTACCAAAATACACTCAAGTCTCCAAGACTGTGGCTACTATTCTAGACCATTTTTTCCATTTATATAACATTTATGGTGAGTTGATCATTGATGCCTGGGGTGATGCAACCCATCTGTTCATCTCATGTGATGTAACCCATCTGTTCATCTCTCCTCTGTGCTGTCCTGAACAAACAAGTAGACAAGGCCTTGTGAGAAATTCCTCTAGATAAGCACAGTGGCTGCTTTAACTTGTATTTGGAACAATCTGTATTTTTCCCAATGGAACCAATCAGATAAAAGGGAAAAAGAAAGTGTTTGCACATAATTGTGGTTGGCAGTGAGCTGGCATGCCATCCCACGATACTTTTGAGCTAATCAAGAAGACAAATCAAATATATAGTGTGTCAGAGGAACTGTCATATGACCAGAGACTATGCTGGTTAGAATGAAGGCCTTTTTTGACAGTCCCCATGCGAAAACGTATCATAGGAGTTTCCAATAACACGCAACAAGCCGTAATAACTATAGTTGTTAATTCTATAAAATTATAAGGTTTCATAGGGATTTTTAGTCCTTTGCTGTCATTTCAATGTCGTTTTTTAATGACAGTACCCATTAATCACAGTCTGATTATAGTAGCAATGGCTGTTGTAGCTAACGGTAACCATGTCAGGGCTTGTTTTTGAAACGAGAAAACAAAAGTCCTCTCAGGACAGTGTTGCACACGTTTCGCAAGATCCCGTGCGCAAACTGTAAAAACACCCGCACCATCACTACACATTAAATCCAAATAATACACACTTAATCGCGTCTGATATCATCAAGTCTATTAGGGATTCATTCGTTCTATGAATCAGTCGGTTCAGGTTTCAGAAACCGGTCTTTAATGGGAACAAAAGAAAAAATAATGAAAAGAAAACTTTTCTTACCAGCTCTCCTCCGGTCCGTATTAACGCCGTTCGGGCTGCTATTGTGATTCCCGACCAGGTTATTGGTCTCTTCTCCAGCGGACCGGCAATCCTCCAGCATTTCGGACCTGCGGGCTTTCCCATTCTTGTGTTTTTTGTGTCCTCCGTGGGAATGGCCGTGTCCACCGCCTCCAGCGTGCCCGTGGAAGAGACAGAGCCCGAGCAAGTTGACCACTAGCCCCGCGGCGCCCACCCCGATCACCACCCAGGGCTTCTCGATCTCATGCGGCTCCGTGAAGCGCTCGGTGGCCTCCAGGATGATGGTGAAACAGAGCGCGGTGAGGAACACGGCGTTGACCAGCGCGCCCATCACCTCGGCCCGGATCCAGCCGAACGTGTTCTTGTTGGTGGATTGGGTCTTCTCGGCGAAGCGTACCGCCACCAGAGCCACGACCAGCGCGATCACGTCCGATAACATATGAAAAGAGTCTGACAGCATTGCTAGAGACGACGTGAGCCGGCTTACTACCACTTCCACGATGAAGAACCCGAAGGTGAGCGACAGCATGCACAGCAGACGGACCCGGTTCGGCGCGCAGGCCATGATTCCAGAGCACGAAACAATGAAGCTTGATCTGAACTCGTTCCGACCGACAGACCGTAATCGATGCGGGGATCCGGGTTTAATGAGCGCTGGGGACCGGAGATCTGCCCGGTTATACTGACCCTCTGTGATGCGCGTTTGCAGACGGCTGAAACTTTGCACCCGGACCGGCGTAGTTTCCACACGGAACTAGTTCGGCGTCAGGCCACGCCCAATCTCGACTGTGATTGGTGGAGAGTGAGGGATCGAGGGAAACTCAATCCCTTCCGAGAAACGAACACAAATTGATTTTTTCAGTATCTCCCTTGACGGCAGATTGTCAGAAACCATAAACAGGTTGTACTGAAATATATACACTATATTGCCAAAAGTATTCGCTCATCTGCCTTTAGACGCATATGAACTTAAGTGACATCCCATTCTTAATCCATAGGGTTTAATATGACGTCGGCCCACCCTTTGCAGCTATAACAGCTTCAACTCTTCTGGGAAGGCTTTCCACAAGGTTTATGAGTGTGTTTATGGGAATTTTTGACCATTCTTCCAGAAGCGCATTTGTGAGGTCAGACACTGATGTTGGACGAGAAGGCCTGGCTCGCTGTCTTCGCTCTAATTCATCCCAAAGGTGCTCTATCGGTTTGAGGTCAGGACTCTGTGCAGGCCAGTCAAGTTCTTCCACACCAAACTCGCTCATCCATGTCTTTATGGACCTTGCTTTGTGCACTGGTGTGCAGTCATGTTGGAACAGGAAGGGGCCATCCCCAAACTGTTCCCACAAAGTTGGGAGCATGGAATTGTCCAAAATCTCTTGGTATGCTGAAGCATTCAGAGTTCCTTTCACTGGAACTAAGGGGCCAAGCCCAGCTCCTGAAAAACAATCCCACACCATAATCCCCCCCCCCACCAAACTTCACAGTCGGCACAATGCAGTCAGACAAGTACCGTTCTCCTGGCAACCGCCAAACCCAGACTTGTCCATCAGATTGCCAGATGGAGAAGCGTGATTCGTCACTCCAGAGAACGCGTCTCCACTGCTCTAGAGTCCAGTGGCGGCGTGCTTTACAACACTGCATCCGACGCTTTGCATTGCACTTGGTGATGTATGGCTTGGATGCAGCTGCTCGGCCATGGAAACTCATTCCATGAAGCTCTCTACGCACTGTTCTTGAGCTAATCTGAAGGCCACATGAACTTTGGAGGTCTGTAGCGATTGACTCTGCAGAAAGTTGGCGACCTCTGCGCACTATGCACCTCAGCATCCGTTGACCCCGCTCTGTTATTTTACGTGGCCTACCACTTCGTGGCTGAGTTGCTGTCATTCCCAATCGCTTCCACTTTGTTATAATACCACTGACAGTTGACTGTGGAATATTTAGTAGCGAGGCAATTTCAGAAAATGCACAGGTGGCATCCTAACACAGTACCACGCTGGAATTCACTGAGCTCCTGAGACTGCTTCTACAAATGTTTGTAGAAGCAGTCTGCATGCCTAGGTGCTTCATTTTATACACCTGTGGCCATGGAAGTGATTGGAACACCTGAATTCAATTATTTGGATGGGTGAGCGAATACTTTTGGCAATATAGTGTATATATATATAGAGAGAGAGAGAGAGAGAGAGAGAGAGAGAATTTATTTATTTATTTATTTATTTTGATAAAACAAAAAGGCCAATAAAATAACTTCTTTAATCCAAATAGAACACAAGTCTCAATAATAAACATCTATGAAATGGTAAGCAGCACATTATCATTTAAAGGAATAGTTCACACAAAAATGAAAATTTGCTGATAATTTACTCACCCTTAGCCCATCCAAGATGTATCTGAGTTTCTTTCTTCATCAAAACAGAATTTAAGACTTTTAGGATTTAATTTCAGGCCTCCTCCTTTAAACAATGCAAGTGAATGTACTCCACTTTTTGACGGTCCAAAATGCATATTTAGGGTGCATCAAAATAATCCACACAACTCCAGTCGACAAATAAAGTTCTTCTGAATGCAAACGATTGATTATTTTTAGAAACAAAACAATACTTATATACTTTTTAATTACAAATGTTCACTTTTACAAGTGTAAGTCCCATCTCAAAACACATGAAATGATATTGAACTTTTCCTGCTGTACTGTACAAATGCTGTAGCAAATAAATAAACGGCTAAAAATCCTCTTCACTTGATAGACCACATAATTGTTTTCAGTAGTAAATTGCTCTTGTTCGTTGTACAGGCTACGTGCCTCTTCACAAGACCATGTTCTTGAGATTTAGCAGACGCTCTCCTCTCAGGTTTGCCGTTCTCCTTGCCATCAACTGCAAAGTGAACCCTCTTCTTTCCTGGAGAGATGTTAACTTCATTTTCAGTTGAAATACAGAGTGATATCTCATACACGGGTTTATAAGGAAGAAATGAAGATTTCAGATAATTTGCTGTCAGTATAGTATCTAAATGGGGTTATATGCTTACACAAAATGGTTTTATACCTGTGTCACTGAGTAGAGATGGCATCCTCTGCTGGCGCTCAATTATAGGCCTTCAACAAGCTCTCAGCTCTGTTAGGAAGACATACAGAACAACAAAATGGTTATGGCTAGTTGTGCAGCCCACCAGTAATGTAAGGGCATTCAGTGGAAAACCTCCTATGATGTATGCAGCCACATGATCAGCTAAGAAAGAAGGCTGTATATTTACCTGGTCAGCTTTTCATTTGATTGCTGTTCTCTGACACACAGCTCCTGTTCCCTTTCTGCATCAAAAGGGAAAGTTAAGATACCCTGAAATTTAACAAAGCAGTAATGAAATCACTTTGATCTGTGCTTCCAACAGTTTTGAACTTCATTAGTGTTCCACAGAAGAAAGAAGATCAAACGAGTTTGAGACGGCATAATGGTGAGTAAATGAGAGAATTAAAATTTTGGGTGAATTATTCCATTAAGAAAATCCCGCCAATACAAAAATGTAACCCTTTAACAATCACTACAAGAAATAGTAAAGGGGAAATTAATTTTCCTTAAAAAAAAAAAAATTAAAAAAAAGAAAGAAAGAAAAGAAAAAAGAAACTTCCAGTGAGTGAAATAAAATATTTTCACATTTTTTGTTTTACATTCAGACCAATAATATATATATATATATATATATATATATATATATATATATATATATATATATATATATATATATTTTTTTTTTTTTTTTAACCAAAACCAATCAGTTGCAATGCATTGTGTTCTATGTAATATTCTGAGGATTCATAAGACCTTTTCTGCTTTATAAAGGTTGGGGATTTCATTTTCATGGGTCTGAAAATGAGAAAAGGAGAGCTGAACCTGATTTACTGTTTTTACACTTTTAATCTTCTCCAAAATATATTGTCTACCAATCAGTTGAGAAAACTATTATTTAAAAACATTAATTGATTCAATTGGCTTTGGATCTTCTTTTTTTTTTCATTATGTGTAGGAAAGTGTTTGGGAGCATCCCAATCCTTCAGAAGAGCACATATATGGATGTTTGCCCACACAAAGTCCTCGGACATGTGTGTGCGCGCACGCACACGACGTGTGTAGAGCGCCTTTTGTGCACCGTCTTTCCATGTTCACTCTTTGAGGAATACTTCAAGATCTGCGTCATCATATTATGTTGCATTTGGGCTCGTTTGAATCAGGATAATCTGCTGTAAGTTACGATATGTTATTGTCTATGTTATATGTATGTTTCAGGAAGTAATAAGGAAAAATGTGACAAAAAGACACTAAAGTTTTGCCTCTGAGTGAAAAAATTTGCATTTTACTAATTGAGACCTTTCCAACGATATATATAACACATGACTATCTCATATTTTTTATGTTTTTACCAACTCTGAATATAATTGTTGTATTAACAAATTGGAAAAATATGAGAAAACAGTTCTAATTTGTCAGCAAATTAAAAAGCACCATTTATGAATTGGTAGGATCAGCTATAAGCATTGTAATGTCCAGATCCTAAGCTTTATAATAACACCTAGTGTTTTTAGAGTGCCCCACACTAGCCCAGTATAAACTCAGTTTAATGAATCCTTCTATCAATAAAAAATGTATACTGTGTGTGTATGTATATATATATTTATTAAATATGTTCAAAAAAAGTAGTACAAAACCTTTCAAAATTATTAAAAAAGAAGTTAAAAAAAAAGATCTAATGCAATATCTTGTGATAATATATGCAATATGAGAGATTTATTAACAATCTTAGAGGGCCGGTCATTTTTGACCGGATCACAAAAGGTGTTAGCAGCACCAACAAACAGAACACAAGGGTTAAAAGGTCAAAATCAAATGTAAAAAGACTTATTCGAGGGTTAGTACAGTTTATGTTCACAAAAAAACAAAACAAAAAAAAAAAACGATTAAACTATTTCAGGCACTTTTATATTAATTTAACAATGCATTTGGTGATTTGGTAACAGTTCTCTTAAATTCTATGAAGAATGAGAAACAGTGAGTAAAATATTGCAATACACCAAAAAGAAAGAGTTGCAAACATATTGTATTGTGACCTAGATAACAATATAATATTGTATTGCCAGTAACCTTGTGATTCCCACCCCTAATGTATTCCCTCTTTGTGTGTTTTTTGTAATGTTTCACCTTTTTGTATTTATTCAATAATAAGTCAAGACATTTCTGTATAAACCCTGCAAGCATCCAAAATCTTTAACTAAATAAATACAGTGGACTTACGCTCTAGTCGCTGCTCTCGCTCTTTGAGGGTCTGCTTGCACTCACGTAGAATCTGGTCCTTCAGCCGCAGCTCTGCCAAAAGCACAGACTCTGTCTATTTGGGCTGCTCTCTGTCCACTGACCTGCGGCGCTGCTTCTCCTTCAACCTCCTCTGCTCCTGGACAACACAACCTGAGATCAGGCTGTTCTGCAGAATGGACTCCACCGAGGGCCTCTGGAAGTCCTAAAAACAGAGAAAAGCAATGCAGTTTGGGCCAAAAGAGCTTCAAATGACAACAGAAAAAATACTTTTAGGAGAATGTATTCAGTAGTTAAAGTCAAGAATGTTGGGCAGATTCATGAGTGCCTACCAGATTCATTGTACAGGTTTGTTCATGGAATAATTAATTGTTAAAAAATTATCACAACTAGATTTTAAACATTTTCAGAAGAATATGTTGCTAAGGCATTCCAAGTAGCTTTTAGCAGGTTGCCATGTGGGTTTTCCCAGTGATTTCTCTATGATATGGCTTCCTGCCAAAATGGTTTTACCTTTAAGTTAAGCATTCTCGACAGGCATGTGTTCAGATCCTCGGAGTATCGGTAAGGGATTCTTCTAAACTTCCCTTCTCTGATTTTTCCAGCCAACTCTGTTTGGTTGTATGCTGTGAACGGGGGACTTCAAAAAGCTCAGGAATGCCTATGACGAAACTGTAAGATTCAAGAATCTCGACAGTAACCACACATCCAATTTGGAGGTAACTTGAGTTCAGTATAATCACATTAAAAATGTGAGAGTAAAGATAAAACATTTAAAAAAAAAAAAAAAAACACATACAATAAAGCACATAGTTCATAGAGTAAACATCCCAATGACAATATATCTGATTTTTTGTTGTAGGACATACGATTAATCTGTTCATGTGGAGAAAAATATGAATATTTACTTTACGGCACATTCTTGACAGAAAGAAATCTAATGAGGAAACTTTGGCACTTCCAAATCTTTTCATATGCATGTCAAGACATGAACATTTAACAAAGCTTTGAAATGCATCGGAGAAACACTTGAAGAAAATTTTTTTTGCAAAGGTGGGACTCATTCCAGCCCCTAAGGAGTGTTCTGAAGGAGGGTTGGGTCGAAAAGCAAAACATGCTGTGTGCACTAATATTTGTCAGTGTAAATATGACACTGCATACCTTTGATCCTCATCAGAACCATTATCAGATTATATACAGTTGCAATCTAAATTATTCAACCCCCCCAAGACAGTAAGGATTTACAAAAGGTAAGCTTTTCTGATGACCCAGAATTTTTAAACTTTACATCTATATCAGTTGAGTGACACATTCAAAGTCATAGTGTGAATATATAACCTAATATTTCTAAATAGCAGGATTTTTTAAAAATACAGACATGTCATAATTATTCAACCCCTATTGCATGTAGCTGTTTCTTAAATATGTAAGGCTACACAAGTAATTATTTTAAAACTAAATTAAGTCATCAATCTGCAATGGCACTTATTTAAGTTTTAAAATGTAAGTTTAGCGTTGTAAGCAAAAATGTATTTCTATGCAAAAAATGCAATTAAAAATAAGCTGTCTCAAAAGCTAATAGAGGAGAATATTTCATTACATGAGAAAGGTCATGGCTAAAAGAACATTTCCAAGGCACTTCAATTTCCAATAGACAAAGTTGGCAGCACCATTCATACATTTTTAAATATGGTACAACAGCAACCTTCTTGGGGTGTGGAAGAAAGCAAAACTTCACCAAGGGAAATGTTGACTCCAGTTGACTGAATATTCAAGAAGTAATTAGGAAAGACCTGTGGAGTCCTGGAAGAAGGTTTTATAGATGTATGACACTAAACTGAAAATGAGTTTTAGACCCATGGGTCAGCAGTACGTATGGAGTAAGATGACAAAGTGATGACAAGAACGACACCATCCCCACATTCAAGCATGGAGGTGGGTCAGTCCTGTTATGGGGGTGTTTTGCGGTTGCAGGAAACGGCTATCCTGACCATGTGACTGACACCATGGATACTTTCAGGTATCGGGCCATTTTGGCATGAAAAATGTGATGCCTTTAGTGTGTAAATTGAAGCTCGGTGATCACTGGACTTTCCAGCAAGACAATAACTCAAAATCAGGGATAGGTCGTGGAATGTCCTTGAATGGCACTTTCAGTCCATCATTAAAATCCCATTGCAAACCTTTGTTGGGATTTCAAGGAAGCAGTGGCAGCGCAGAAACCAAAGAATGTCAATGAGCTGGAAGATTTTGCTCATGAGAAATGTGTAGAAATTCTAATAGAGTGGTGTCCGAAGCCTGAGAACACTTACCTGAAACATTTATTTGCTGTTATTAAGGATAAAGGATGCTCCACAAATGATTGACTTTGGGGGTTGAATATTTTTGACATGACATTTGTGGAGAGAATTAGTTATTTTTTATTCTAAAATTTGGGTAAACTGAACTCTTTGTTCTCAAAATCACTCAAATGTGTATAAAAACTTACTTTGACTGTTTACTGAGGTTTTAGTTGGTGTGTTTTAATTCACATCACCAGAATGTATTGCTGGTCAGGGGGGTTGAATAATTTTGATTGCAACTGTATACATAATATAGATGAGAAATCAATATTTATATACAATTTAAAATATATAATTTATTACATTTAATAAAAATGTTTAATAAAATCTTAAATCTTCATAGAATGTAGCACAATAAACACAACAAACGGAACATAAAATCCACATCTAAGAGAAAATGACAATTGTTGAGCTGGAAGTACACTTACAGGGGACATGTAATATGGAGTTCCAACAAATGTTTTGGCAAAGCTTGTGTCATGGTTGAGTATCCGAGCCAAACCAAAATCACCAAGCTTTACATTCTGTTTGACATCCAAGAAGATGTTTGCGGGTTTCAAGTCACGATGCAGAACTGTACTGCTGCCATTACTTCTGTCATGACTCTTTTTTAATGCCAGAGACAACTGCGCCAAAACACGCAGGATGAATTCTTCCTCTAAGTATCATCTGCAAAGAAAGTGTAAAAGAAAAAACAATGTTGTAAAGCTCAGGAATTGCTGCTCAATCACACATTATTTCTGACACAACAAAATAACAGTGGCTTAAAGGAATAGTTCACCCCAAAAATAAAAATTCTGTCATTTACTCACCCTGATATCATTACTATGGAGAGCCTTAGAGGACAGGGTGGGAATTTTTTTTCTGAAATAGCTTAGCGTGCCCTCGCAATAATTTTTGCATTCCCTCGCAATAAGTTTTGAGCGGACTCGCAAAATATTTACCATGGTTTTACTACAGTAACTACATTTTAACCATGATATTCATAGTGAATCCATAGTGATAATACAGGGAGATGAAAACCATAATTTTCTGGTAATTATGGTTTTATATGCAGCTATTTTCCACACAAGTACAGTTCATACTAGGAAATCGCCACAGTCATGCGCCAAAAAACACCATAAAAGTATATTATAAAATTGTATAATATACAACAATTGTTTGTGGTACAAACCAAAATTTAAGCAGCTATTCAAGGAAACTGTCTCTCTGCTGCAGTTCTCCAATCTCTTTCCAATATATTTGAACTGGGCCTGAATTTTATCGCATAGCTTTGGCAAAGTGGAAGATCATTAGTGAACAGTCGTATGGACTACTTTTATGCTATTTTTTCAGCAAATTCTTTGAAGCTTGCAAGTTGCAAAACATGGTCACTGTAGTCGTTGTGGTTGTTGAATGGAAAATAGCAGCCTAAAGATTCTTCAAAAATTCTCATTTTGTATCTCAGGAAAAAATAACAGCATATGGGTTTAAAATTATGAGGCAGAGTAAATAATGTTTGGGTGAACTATTCCAAGTGTACCTCTGTTTGATGCATCTGTTGATGAGGCTGGCGAGATCTCCGCCCTTGTGGTACTCCATTACGATATACCAGGTTGTGTTTGTCCGGTCTATAATTCAGTCGTAATATCGAACAATATTTAGATGCTTCAGCTCACGAAGCAGATTGACCTCTAACACCAGCATCTGCTACTCTGCCTCAGCCATGGTCCAGCACTTTCCATACCAGAATCTAGATCATACCATCCAAAATAACCAGCTGAAATGATTGCACCAATGACTAAAATTTTATAATTTACAGTGACCCCAAAATGTCCTTAAAGGGATAGTTCTCTCAAAAATGCAAATTATCTCATTATTTACTCACCCTCATGCCATCGCAAAACTGATGCTCACCATCGGCTGCGGATCTTATGGTTAATGCCAGAAAATTAAGAGGAAATCTGATGGAAAGGTCAATAAAATTCTTACCAAACGAATTATTTCAAAACACTTCCTGTATAAGCAATTAACGTGGCTATTTGTGCATTTGAGAAACTTGAAATATGAGTTTTTATTTGTCCACAAATTAAAATCTTGTCATTTAATCAGCCTCATGATATTTCAAACCTGTATGACATTTTTCCTCAGAACACAAAAGGTAACAATTTTTTGAAGAATACTCTGCCTGATTTTTTTTTTTTAAGTCACTATTCACTGATAATCTTTCCCTCCACTGAAGCTTTGAAATGGAGAGCAAAAATGTATGGACCATTTTATGATACTTTTATGGGGCTGTTTTGTCATTTTGGAGCTTGACAGACATAATTCCCTTTCGCTTTCATTATATGGAAAAACAGTGACCAGGATAATAGTATTGCATCTTTTTTTTTTTTTTTTTTTTTTTGCAGATGCCACTTGCTTTTATATTTTGTGAGCGATTGCAATAAAATTAGTTAGAATCTATTTTGTATTCTAATTCATGCTTTTATTCCCTCGTCATTTACTCACCCTCATGCCATCCCAAATGTGTAGGACTTTCTTTCTTCAACAGAACACAAAGAGTTTTAGAAAAATATTTCAGCTCTGTAGGTCCATACAATGCAAGTGAATTGTGATCAGATCAGATCAAAATGTAAGTCCTTTTTTATCTCTAAATCTTTACCTTTCAGATGTGAAAGTGAAAGTGGAAATTTAGAGTAAACAAAGGACTTAAATATTAATCTGTTTCTCACCCACAACTATCATATCACTTCTGAAGTCATGGATTTAAACACTGGAGTCAATGGATTACTTTTATGTTGCCTTTATGTGATTTTTGGAGCTACAAAGGTCTGGTCACCATTCACTTGCATTGTATGGACCTACAGAGCTGAAATATTCTTATAAAAACCTTTGTTTGTGTTCAGCAGAAGAAAGAAAGTCATACACATCTGGGATGGCATGAGGGTGAGTAAATGACGAGGGAATAAAATAATAAAAATAATAATAATAATAATAAAATAAAAAGATGCAATACTATTATCCTGGTCACTGTTTTCCATATAATGAAAGTGAAAAGGAATTAGCGACTTCAAATTTCGACCTGCAAAAAAATAAATAAATAAATAAAAATCAGGCAGAGTATTCTTCAGAAACTGTTACCTTTTGTGTTCTGAGGAAAAATGTCATACAGGTTTAAAATATCATGAGGCTGATTAAATGACAAGATTTTAATTTGTGGACAAATAAAAACTCATATTTCAAGTTTCTCAAATGCACAAATAGCCACGTTAATTGCTTATACAGGAAGTGTTTTGAAATAATCCGTTTGATAAGAATTTTATTGACCTTTCCATCAGATTTCCTCTTAATTTTCTGGCATTAACCATAAGATCCGCAGCCGATGGTGAGCATCAGTCTTAGATAGCATCACGCAAGCAGCAGAACACTTCAGACAAACATCGTCACACTTTCAAATGCATTGTTTATTGAAAACATTTCCTCATTGGAGTATTCTGACGCATATTCATATGTAATTATTATTGTCACAGAATTACTCATCATGAGAAACGTACAGTGTGTACATAAACCTCTGCACCTGTAACTTTTTTTTTTTGTTTGTTTGTGAACTCAAAAGCTGCACATTGACTATTAGTCCACTTGGTAACAGCAGTGGGTCTGTCGTGGTCGTCAGGTCTGGGTGTGGCAAGGGCAAAGTTCATAAAAAGAAAGCGATTTTGTTAGAAAGATTACAACCTCCGCGTTTTTACCATAAAATTGAGCGTAACGGTCAACTAGCGTGTTACGACAGTAAGTCACCGTTTGCAGATACCATACAAATGAATGGGGAGGGCCGTAAACTGACATCTACCTGTCGCAAAATCATCTGCGACTTCTCTTGTAAAACAGCAATTTTATCGTAGTAAACTCCACACACAGTTCACTCCAAAACGATTGTGTAGTGTTAAACATGTTGAAGATTAGCGGATAGGCGGTGAATTCATTAAATGATGATCTGTTTTCTCACAAAAACAGTTTATTCAGCACACTGAAGCATATACTCCATAGACATTCATTCAAAAGAACGGCATCCACCACAACAGTGCTATTCAATGCTAACCTTGTAAACACCCCTTCAGACGGGCTCTGTTTTTTTGTTTCCACCCAAAGGCTCCATTGGATGAGTTTGGTAATTATGTTTTTATTCTTCTATATATAAATATATCAGATGCAGTTATCTGTTTATTGATAGCATTTATTTACTTACAAACATGCTAAATATTTTTTTAAAACAACTAAATGTCACAGATATGCATTTCTATAATGGGTGTATAAGAATTGCAAACCGATTCTTTATTAGAGCTATTATTATTTATGATTTACAAATGATAATTTTACAAGCTAAACTTGTAAAAGATACAAAACAGGTAGTATTAAAAACATTCACTGACTGGTGCCATCAAAAGCTGAAAACTACAGCACATGAAGAGACATTTTTCATAATTATTGAATTAATCCCTGGGTATAATTGTCAAGTTGTTTTAACATCTTTACATACTGGTTGAGTTTTAGTATAGTATGTAAGATATCTCACCGGTCTCTGTGACAGGTCGAGACTCTTTAAACAGCAAACAATAAAAGTGTCCTCGGACAATGACGCTTTCGACCTGTCAATCATTTTGCACTTTCTTATAGTATTGTAGTTGCAGTGAAATATTGAGGCATAATGCCATTTTTATGCCATGTTGCTCATAACAGTCGTCAGTTGAGGGCGCTGTTTTGCTGCTGTTGCTTTAGACAACCGGTTCTGCTTGTGTCGGTCTCAATAAAGCTCATTTGGTATCTTTTGAGTGCAGAGTTTTGGAAAAAGGAGGTGTGGCTAATCCAACGGCTCAGCTTGTCGAAGTTGTAGAATGGTTAAAATCACATGCAGCACCTTTAAACAATATTTTAATCTTTTTGAACATCCTTTCATCAGTGGAAGTGGTGCTTTACCTTCAGAAAATGTTGTTTGTCCACCTCAGGAAGACAAACTAAATATTGTATTTGTAGTTTTTACTTTACAAGTATTCTATTAGAGGTTTACAATTTTTACAAACCTGCTACCAAAATTTGGGACATGTCTCCATAGTATAAACACTGATTTTGTGTGATTGTTATTTTCTAGTAGGCTAATACCTCAGACTATTTAGCTCTCAAGATGGAGCACTTGTATAAAAATGAATTGGGTGAAATTTGAACACCCAATATGGCGGATGTATAAAAGGATTCCTTTGAAGTAAAAGAGCCAATCACCTTTTATACACATACATCACCTGTCAATCAACTTGAGAATGAGCATGCCCATTAGCTGGACCAGCCTGAAAAATGCCCTGCGTCCCAATCCACACCCTGTCTGCCTTAAATGGCATATGAGATTCGAATTATGTCCTGTGTCCCAACTAAGTCCTTTTCAAGGCAAGTCAAGGCACTCGAAGGCCGTCTTTGGATTTTGAGCAGTGCTATTTTCTATGAATACAAGCAGCATAAAAGTGCAGCTCCTATCTACTTGAATGGGGAAAGACCAAAATCTCCAAACACGGTTGGTCAAGATTACTGTCAAAGAACATATTTCAGATCGGCAGTACAATCTGACAACACTTGTATTATAAATTGTGCTTCTTTAGCTCAGACCATGGTAAAAAAACGCTATTTTTCAGGCTAGTTCAGCTAATACACATGTGCGTTCTCGAGCTGACTGACAGGTGATGTCTGTATCTAAAAGGACATTGATGCTGCATCCGAATATCCATACTTCCCTACTATATAGTGTGCCAAAAGCAGTAGGCCAATGAAGTAGTATGTCCGAATCCACAGTATTCATGAAGCAGTAATTGAGAAGTACCAGGATGACCAACTATTTCCGGCGAGATTCTGAAGTGCGGATCGACTGGACACTTTATGATCCCATAATCCCTCAGGCGCTGAGGCGACGTCACGTTCAAAACGCTGGATTTAAAAGAACAGCGGTGAATCGCGAGTCCTTCTCAACTGTAAATGCTATATATACCAAGATCATTGTTCCCTGTGCTTAAATGGTGCTTGTTTAATGAAACCTGAGCGGATAGTTTCGTGGTTGATGTTCTTATGTCATATATTCAGGCCACGAGACAATGCCCACATACCCGGATGAAGTATGTCCAAAATCTATTCATACTACCCACATGCATACCTAAAAGAATGTACTGTTTTGCTGGCAGATAATCGCATCCTTCATCAAATACAGTACATACTGCGATAGTACGCGGTTTCGGACGCAGCATGGGACTTTTACCTGTAAGGTTTCTACATCCGCCATATTGGTCGTTCCAATTTCTCCCATTCATTTTAAAACAAGTGCTCCATCTTGGGCTAGATAGTCTCTGGATGTATTTCAAAAATACTCTTGCTAGAGCGAGGAGTCTTTGGAGCCTGGTGGCGCAGTTGCTTATTGGCTTAAAACAACCGTGAGGGGTTTTTGGTTTCAAGATGTGATTTTATGATGTTATAGTATATCCCAATTCTTGCACACCTTTTAGCTATAAGTAGAGACTTTTCCATCACAAAGAGTACACACTTTAAGGGCATAGTAGCGAATTGGGATGCAGCAATAGCATTTTTTAGCGTGGTCCGAGCTAAAGAATCAAAATTTATGAGACCATTGTTGTCAGATTTTACTGCTGATTTTAAAAATGTTCTTTGATCATAATCTTGACAAACCGTTTTGGAGATTTCGGTCTTTCCCCATTCAAGAAGATAGGAGCTGAACTTTTATGCTGCTTGTTTACATAGAAAATAGCTATCCAGGTAGGTTCCAAAGATGGCTGCCAAGTGGACTGACTTGAAAGGAAATTTGCAAACACACAAACATAAAAATTAGGGCTATATAAATATTAAATCCTAAAATAATTCATTAAAATATTAGTTGGCTCATTTTTCTTTCAATAACTTGGGTACAAGGGCTGAATTGTTGTGCTTGATAAATGCAGTCAACATTACTCTGTGTAAACATTAAGAAAATGGAATGAGATTACCATTCCTAAAGGATGTTTGATGTTAGTTCCCAGACAGCACACGCACATCTCCAAGATGTCTGTTTAAGAGCGTTTCGTCTGGAAAGCATCACATTCTAATTATATCTGCTAAACATCTTAAAAAGATCAGATTTGCCAACATTCTAAATCATAAACGTCTCAAAGACATCTACTTAATGTCTTACTGACATTCAAGAGAAAACGTCTTATAAACATATTGCAGATGAGCAAAGGACCTAAAAACTACGCATTCCAGATGTAAACACACACATTAAATAGATGTCTGGGAGATGTGCATGTGCAATCAGGGTTTCTGGTTGTCAGAATTTTACATTTTAAAGTAAAAAATATATTCTTTCTGTATACTTCAAATTGTAAAATTATGACACTGTCCTATGATTTTAATTATTAGACACATTTGAGAAGGACAAGAACATTTGATGCATTTAAAACTAGCTACTGATGCTATAATAATCTTGTTAGACAATCCTTTAATACACTGCCTGACCAAAAAATAAAAAGTCGCCGTTTGGATTTAAATAAGCAGATACTTAAGAGCCTATGATTGGATCATTATTGCAGTGATTAATGTGTTTCAGCTGGCAATAATTCTTTTAACCCTATGTGATGCAGTGTGTAGCTTCTCATTTCTTAAACAATCATGTCGGAAGACATATCCCGTGCTCGTGGAAAATATGTTACTATGTTTCAGAAGGGGCAAATTATTGTCCTGCATCAAGCAAAGAAAACCACTAAGGAGATTGCTGAAATCACTGGAATTGGGTTAAGAACTGCCCAACGCATTATTAAAACCTGGAAGGATGGTGGTGAACCGTCTGCTTCGTGGAAGAAATGTGGTCGGAAAAAAAAATCTTGAATGATCTCGATCGGAGATCACCAAAACACTTGAAGTCACATCGTAAAATCGACAGTAGAACTCACGGCTATGTTTAATAGTGAAAGTAAGAGCATTTTCACACACACAATGCCACTAGAACTTACAAGATTGGGACTAAACAGCTGTGTGGCCACAAGACAGACACTTGTTAGTGAGGCTAATCGGAAAAAAACAACCTCAATTTTCTAGGGAGCATAAAGATTGGACTGTGGAGCAATGGAAGAAGGTCATGTGGTCTGATGAGTCCAGATTTACCCCGTTCTAAAGCGATGGGCGTGTCAGGGTAAGAAGGGAAGTGCATGAAGCGATGTACCCATCATGCATAGTGCTCACTGTACAAGCCTCTGGAGGCAGTGTTATGATCTGGGGTTGCTTCAATTGGTCAGGTCTATGCTCAGCAAAGTTATGCAGCAATAAAATGAAGTTAGCTGACTACCTGAATATACTGAATGAACAGGTTATCCCATCAATGGATTTTTTTTCCTCCCTGACGGCAAGGGCATATTCCAGGATGACAATGCCAAGATTCATCGGGCTCAAATTGTGAAAGGGTGGTTCAGGGAGCATGAGGAATCATTTTCACACATGAATTGGCCACCACAGAGTCCTGAACTTAACCCCACTGAAAGTATTTGGGATGTGCTGGAGAAGACTTTGCTGAGTGTTTCAACTCTCCCATCATCAATACAAGATCTCGGCCAAAAATTAATGCAACTCTGGATGGAAATAAATGTTGTGATGTTGCATAAGGTTGTCTAAACAATGCCATGACAAATGCGCCCCGTAATCAAAGCTAAAGGGGGTCCAATGAAATATTAGAGTATGCAATTTTTTTTTTTTTTTTTTTTGGCAAGGCAGTGTATATTCTTTCAAAGAACATGGGGTTTGTCTCTTTATAGCTTAAAAAAAAAAAAAAAAAAAAAAGTCACAGGACACCACCAGTTTTTATCTTATTAGGAAAAAAGGCCAATTCTAGCCATACCTTTGAACATAAAGAGCAATACACATAATAATAATAATTATTACTATTATTATTATTGTTATTAAATGCAGTTGAGGCTAATTTTAATTTCACAGAGCAAAATTAAAGGGATAGTTCACCCAAAAATGAAAACTCTCATCATTTACTCACAAACAAAGGTTTTTTGAAGACTATATCAACTCCGCTGGTCCGTACAATGAAAGTGAATTGGGTCGAAAACTTTAAAAGCTTAAAAAAGCACAAAGGCAGCATAAAAGTAATCCATAAGACTCCATTGGTTAAATCTATGACTTCTGAAGCGATCTAACTGGTTTTGGGTGAGAACATCTTGACATCTGCAGTCTCCTTGGCAATCATGATTACACTTCCTAGCGCCATCTAGCGCATGAGTCAATGCGCATGCAATGGCAAGATGTACAGTAAAAAATGAGTTACATTTTGGTCTGTTCTCACCCAAAATCACTGGAATCTTTTGGATGATTTTATGCTGCCTTTGCTTTTTGGAGCTTAAAAGTTTTGCCCACCATTCCTTGCATTGTATGGACCAACAGAGCTGAGATATTCTTCTCAAAATCTCTGTGTTCTGCAAAAGAAATAAAGTCAAACACCTGGGATGGCATGAGGGTGAGTAAATGATGAGAATTTTCATTTTTGGGTGAACTATCCCTTTAAGAGCCAAAATTCTGATCCAGTATAGACTCGTCATTGCAGCAAAACAGGAACAAAAGCAACTTCAATATATGTTTCAGATCAATAAAACTCAGAGAAGAGTCTGTGTGGGTCACTGCTGCGCATGATTTTTATTCCAGCACAATTAATTTGTGTATGTAAAATGGCTGGGTAGCTAGGAAGATAAACAGGAGTACAAAATGAAAATTATGGACCATTCTGTTGTAATTTGGTTAAATTGCTAATATATAGATATATCTCACACTGTTTTAAACATAAAAACCATACTTAGGAAAACAATGTTACGTCTCCATCCAACAGACAGCGAGAACGAAATGAGGAACCCAATGTCTCTCACATTGCAAGAAGTTCGTGGTGACGTAGCCTGCCTTGAATGCAGTCCGCATCAAACTTGGTTTTAGTCTTCTGGCGTCATTCACATTTCAATCTGGCAAGCTATGAAAACTAAGTCTACTTTCACAGAGGGGGTAAATGACAATTACGGTGCAATGTTTTCATCTACAAATGTCTAATTTGTACATCTTATTGTTTGTTTAGAATGCAACAACATGGGCATTTATTTGAGTACATTATTGCTGGACCTATTCCCTTTCAACACGAGGAGTGCACAAAGACGACGCAATCATGGCATTCTCCCCATTAACACACAGACAGATCCAATTTCACACTTGAAAAACATTTCTGCAATATTGTCTCAAGCTTGGGGGAAAATGTTTCCTTTTATAGCTTGATGAGCTCAGAACCATTTTCCTCAAGATAAGCTAGTCTAAAATATTGTGTGCCTTTACACAATTTAATCTACATCTCAGACCTTCTGTTCAGGAATGGGTTTATGGCTGATATAGATGGACAAACAGCTCTTAAAGGAATATTTCAGCCCAAAATGAAAATGAGATGTTAGGAATGACAATCTCAGTCACTGTTCACGTTCATTGTTTGGAAAAAAAAGATGCAATGAAAGTGAATGGTGACTGAGGCTGTCAATTGGCTGAACATCTCCTTTAGCATTCCACAGAGGAAAGTCAATGAGTGAGTCAATGAGACTTAAAGGCGACGTTATTTCTTGCAATTACATCTCAAAATTGTGACAAGGGGCCTTGACGTGTGACCATAACCCATCTTTGATTCTGTCCGGCAGCAGTTATGAAACATCGTTTCATTTGATGAACCAATGAGCGCACGTGATCACCCCAGAAGTGCACAAATGGCAGCCGAGGAGACGCTCAGATACTGAGAACAACTGCCGGGACAGTTGCGCCATCTGCCTTTTCTGCTTTCTTGAACATTCGTGATATTTCAAAACTAAAAATGCTGAAACAGACTCGATAAAGAGCTGCTCGGACTCCTTTCTGTACAGGATAAACATGACAAAAAAAGAAAAAAATAAAGAACTGAACGAAATTACAATCTCAACTAGTAAACAAATATTCGCCAACACTCTGATATAAAATGAAGCTACCAGACATTGCACGTCTAAAACTTATAAAGGAAACGGGCAGTCACGCACAATCACACAGGCAGGTTACGCTGTCACATTTACAGAAATGAGACAAAAAAATGTTTTCAACAAAATTAAAAATCTTTTTTAGGACAATGAACAAACAAGTTCAGTCAGTATAACATAACACCCCCCCCCCACCCACCCCCTCGACCCAAAGATATAAGCATATGGCTTAAATATTTGTAAAACTTTGGATGTGAAGAGTATTTGTCCTATTGAATCTGTTGTGTGGTGCACCTGGATGTGTCTGTATGGCGCTGATTATGTAAAGTCCCCCAAAGGATACATCATCTGGCCCAGTTATTGTTTTACATAGATTCTTCAAAATTCCCCCAACATCATCAAAAAAGATTCCTTTTCAAACTATAGGCGCCCAGTCAGTGTAAACATCACAATCATTCTACCATCACGCAATACTGACAATATATACAGAAAACAGCATCCAGTCAACATGAGACAAAACGGCCACATGGGAGAAATGACATGAGAGCGGCACACACCGAGGGTCTTCTGATGGGGGGGAGACACAGAATGGGAGCAAACAAGGATTCATAGTGCAATGAAAGCCAGAGGAGGCTCTTCCAAAGAGGACAGCAGTCTCTGAAAAATTCAGTCATCCTATTTGGGAGTTTGTGTCATAACGATAAAAAGGGGGCGGGGAAGCTCATGTGGCAGGACATGGAAATGCGAGGACAAAACAGATCTATCTCTGGCTTATTCCTGAGCCTAATTTTGATTGTAAGTAAAAAAAAAAAAAAAAAAGAAAGAAAAAAAAAGAGGTGTGTCCACATGTGCATGAGTAAACATTGAGATGTGCATAATCTTCTCTCTGCATGTGAGCGCGCATGTGTAAACATGTACTGGTTCTATGCAAAACTAAAGGATAGACACGTCTGCGCAGGCAGCTGGGATTGGGTGGATGTGTCTGTTCGAGTAAGGATGGGGGGTGGGGGTTACGATCGAAAACAGCAACTCAAGTCGATCTGCAGGGTACATTCAACCATCCAGCAGAGCAGAATGGCAATCAGGGCTCTTGGTCTCTGGCTTTATCCCTTCTTTATCCCGCATGTCAGGGTCTCCTCAGATCTGTCAGAAGAACCAGTAGTAGATGTGATGTAGAATGATGTACCACATGTAGCCTGAGGCGAAGGCAAACGTTTGCACAAAAAACAGCCAAACGTTGTCAAGGGTCATACTACGGGAAGCTATCTCCTTTTGGCCATCTTGTGGAGGGAAAGTTCCTGGAACAAAATACATAATGTTTTTTTATAAAAGCGAGACAAGCAAAAGACAGACAGTAGGGAGAGTGTCAACCAGTGTTATTAATGTTAACAAAAACAAAAAACTAAAATGTTAAATGAAACATAACTGCACAAAACTGAAACTAACAAATTTTTTTGTTGTTTTGATACCTTATAAAATTTAGGTAACACTTTAAAATAATGTTCTATTTTTTATCATTAGTTATTATATCCGGTATCATGAACTAGTACAGTACAGGATTTTTTTTCGGAAAGAGTTTTGCATGCACTCGCAATAGTTTGCGTTCCCTCACAATAAGTTTTGCGTGCACTCGCAATAGCGTGTGTTCCCTCTCAATAAGTTTAGCATGCACTCGCAATAGTTTGCGTTCCTCGCAATAAATTTTGCATGCACTCGCAATACGTTTTGCATGCACTCGCAATACGTTTTGCATGCACTCGCAATAAATTTTGCGTTCCCTTTCAATAGAGTGCGTTTCCTCGCAACAAGTTTTGAGTGCACTCGCAACAAGTTTTGCGTTCCCTTCGCAACAAGTTTTGCGTCCCCTCGCAACAAGTTTTGCGTCCCCTCGCAACAAGTTTTGCGTGCACTCGCAATAGTTTGCTTTCCCTCCCAGTAGTTTGCGTTCCCTCCCAATAAGTTTTGCATTCCCTCACAATAGTTTGTGTTCCCTCGCAATAACTTTTGCATGCACTCGCAATAGTTTTGCGTTCTCTTGCAATACATTTTGCATGCCCAATAGTTTTGCATTCCATCGCAATAAATTTACCATGGTTTTACTATAGTAACCATTTTAACCTTGAAATTCGCAGTAAAACCATAGTAGTAATAAGTGCTGTGTAGTAACAGATTACATGTAATCTGTATTACATAATCAGATTACAAAATCTAGTACTTGTAATTGGATTAAATTACATTATCAATTATGTAATCGGACTACAGTTACTTTTTCATAGATTACATGGTTACATATTAACAAGGCAACAGAAGTAAATTGTTAATAATTTATTGATCACTTTCATATCAATATAATCATATTCTTACCCCGAAGTGCAACAGTCTTACAGATAAACATTAAGCATGTGCTCATTTTACATAACAGCAGTAAGATATGAACCTCAGCTAAGGAATAGGTGATGGACTATTTCTAGGTACAAGGGTTAAATATACATGTGTCAGAGTTCTGAGCTGTTAGATTTGACCTAGCAATGTCATTGCTGTTGATTTCAGGTTCATTAATGGTTGTTCATGTAATGTTTCTATTGTTTTATGCACTTAAAACGAACTAAACGAACATGTTTTTAAAAAAAAGATTATTATTTCTTACTACCAGTGGTGTGCAGCTCACACATTGAACCTAACTGCTTCAAAGGATTCCATCTCTAAGGGTCCTGATGCAAGGTACACAGTAGTTCAAAGAATGAAATACATTTTCTTCCTCTTTGTACTTTTATGTTAAAATGATTATCCTACTCAAGTGCATGTGACATAAAACAGAATTAGGTTTAAAGTAATCCCAAATTAATCAAATTAGATTACCCCAAAAATGTAATCTACGAGATAACGTTACTGATTGCATTTTTTTCATGTAATTTGTAATCAGTTCCTGATTACAAGTCACAAGTAATCCGCCCAGCACTGGTAATAATACAGGAAAATTAAAACTATGGTAATACAAATCATAATTTTGTTGTTATTATGATTTCACTACCAGTACCATGGTATTTGTTGTAAAACCATAGTAACCACAATAATTCTCATGGTTAATCTGTATTAAAACCATGGTTTCCACCAAAAAACCATGGTTACTTACTTTTCATAGTTACTACAATATTATTATAGTAAAACCATGATATCTGCCAACAAAACATGGTTAGCCTACAACAATCATGGTTACAATATTACTATAGAAAAATGCTTTCTGACAAAAACTATGGTTACTACAGTTCACAATATTACTATGGTAAAACCATAGTTAAAATATGGTATTTGTATAGTAAAACCATAATAACTACAAAATTATTATTTTTATTACCACAGTTTTTGTTTTCCTGTATGAACATTATGGTTTCACTATGAATATCACGGTTAAAATATGGTTAATGTAGTAAAAACCATAGTAAAGTTATTGAGAGGGAACACAAAACTATTGCGAGGGCACTCAAAACTATTTCAGAAAAGAAATTCCTGCCCTGTCCTCTAAGGGGCTCCATATAAAGTAACAATGATTTACAGCATTTATTAATTTTGGTTAATTTTAGATGATCAAAATACTATTGTTCATTGCTTGCTCATGTTAGTTTAATCATTAACTAATTAACTAATGGTAATGCAATACTGTATGCAACTTTTAATATATAAAAAAAATATTAGTATATTTTAGTGCTGTCAGTCAATTAATTTTTTTAATCGTGACTAATCGCATAACTGTTCATAGTTGATTGTGATTAATCGCATATTTTGAAAGTGCTGAAATTTTACTCTATATATTTATTTTCCTGTCAAAATGCACTTATTTCCTTCTTAGGAAAGAAACCAAAACAATATGTAACAATATAATGCTTTATTAACATTTTCCAAACAAACCATTTCACAATATAAAGATAAAAATGCACTAAAATAGCACCAATTCAAGTAACATTAAACGTTTCCCAAAGTATAAGTGAGAGTTTGACAAACTGAAAGAAATAACTCATTAAATTCTCATCCTCCACAATGTTAATCAGCCATCAGACTGTGGCTATCTTTGCTGCAGTCATCGTGAAGCCGTGTTCATGATTCGCGTCAGGGTGTCAGAGCTTTGAACTCCACATGAAAAGCGCTGCAGACAACGTCTTGTTCTGCATTTTCATGATAGTTAAGACTTGACGTGCTTCTGTGGTAATTAAACTGCACCTTACAGAGGCTGCAAAGTACTTGATTTATCCCATCTGGACTTGTTTTGTACAACAAATAACATTAAGAAGTCCTCTCCCCATCATTTGATCACTGACACGGATGTTGTGTGGTGTGTGCATCAGTGTAATGACTCCGGGCAGACATATCGAAAAGGTTCCGCCCTGCTCTGACTAGTGCTTATGCTGGTTTATGCTTTATTAATGGTACATGCTTTAATCGCGATTAAGAAAATGTAACGTGTTAACCTTTTACAATTAATCGAATGCGTTAACACGTTAACTTCGGCAGTTCCAGTATATTTAGAAATTAACATTAACAACTTAAAATTTTACGTATTTAACCATATTTCAGTCATGACAACTCTCTGAATGATTTTAGGGTGTTAACATGAATATGACATGTTGACAGGATTTGGTCTTGGCAGACTAGATCTGCTATGCTGCAGCAGAGCAAGTACGAAGTCTAGCTACTGCTAGAATATACACAGACATGCTGTGAGCATGTAGGACTTGCTACCGCTGCACAATTAGACGTACACAAAATACCCTTGAAGCAGAACTAGACAAGTGGTGCTGGGGAGGAAGAGGGTTTTAGCAGGCTGCATTGAAACGGTTTATCTGCTAACAACTGAGAAATTAAAATGTTTGACTAAAAAAAGAGAGTACGCAAGTTGATAGGCTAACAAATAACATGTCAAAGAACGTATCGGCTTGGGCCATGGAGTGTGCAATCTGATTGGCTAACAAATGACATGTTTAAAGGACCCATCAGCTTGTGCCATTTACAGTGTCATGACTGAACTTAAATTCATTTATTAATCAGTTAATGCATTAACTTTTGCAGCCCTAAAATACTAAAACAAAAACATGAAAACAAAAAAAAAAACTAAACTAAAACTAACAATCAGAGTGAAACGAAACTAAGTGAACGAAAACAAAGCCAAATTTAAAGGAAAAATTGGAAACAGGACGCAATTTATATTAGGTGTTTTTAACTACTATGTACTTAAGCATTTGATTCAATGTACTCATTATGTACATAAGTGTTGTTGCATGTAACTACATCTGTAGTTTCAATCTTAATCTAACCCCCTAACCCTTTCCTCACCCTAAACCTAACCCCCAACCCTAACCCTACACCTACTCATAAACTACCTGTACCCTGACCTAAGTAGCAGCAAATATGAATATTGTGAGAATGTAGCTACACATTAAGTACATTTTATTGTATGGTTTTTAATATTAGTACATAGTAAAGACACATAATATAAAGTGGGACTGTAATATAGAAATATAAACTAAATAAAAAATGTAAAACTATAATAATGCTGGTGTCAACATGTTTGAATTTAATGATGAATATTTACAGCATATATACACAAGTAACAAAATTCAATTGTTAATAAAATTACCTGTCTTGTAGAAGTGAGCCAGAAGTTTCTCCTTTTCCACGAATCGCTGATACAGCCAATCTGTAAGTGCTTCTGGCTCTAATGGGACTTCCTTTATAGGGTATGTCCTAAAAAAAATGATAAAATGAGAACTTTTATAGAATTCAGAAACATTCAAAAGCAGAATTTACTGTTCCTGCTCTAAAAGCTGACTGGTATGTACAGCTTAATAAAATAATGACTGAATGAAAATATATAGTAACTGATTTCTAAAATAAATAAAGGCACTGAGGCTAATCTATAAAGAAAATGTATTAATTCTGCTCCATGTCATGCCTAACAATGTTTTCACAATATAGCAAAGCATTTTGTACATACTGCTTATAGTATAACAGCTAACCTGTTCAAACGATTGTTCAACTAGCTACTTTGTACCATTGTGTCCTAACCAGACAAGATGCAATAAGTTTCCAAGCAATTTGTATGTCAAAACTAAGCGTAATAATATTGCGTGGCATCATTAAAGCCAATCAGAACATTTTAATGTTTAGTGTACAGTTATGAGTAGTATTTTGGACCATTGAGATTTTAGTAGTCAGGGCTGCCCAGCACGACGCTGCAAAAATAGAAGCCAACATATCGACAGAATATTCTATCACTCGACATGGTTGGTTAGGACAAAAACCCGGATAAACATGGAAGCTATAGCTTTTAATCACATGATGCTTTATCGTGTTCCATAAGGTTTGGACACGATGTAAGCAATAAAGCACTCTATGCAAGTGCAAGTTAAAATGCGGCTTGCACTATTCACTGTTCCTGATTTTGCCCTCTTTTTCTGTCCTTTTGAAAATGGCAAAAAAACAAAACGACAAAAAAACAGCAGCAGCAGAAATCTGATGGGGTGAGGAAGAAAGTAGCAAATGGAACAGACGGACAAGCATAGCCGGATGTAGGTATTGGCAGAAGTGGGCTAAGCCCACCTAAACGTGAGTCTTGCCCACCCAATCATACATTAGGCAAACACAATAATAAATAAAATATTATATTTTTCTATGATTTATGTGTGTTGCAGAGTTTGAGGGTGGGCTGTAGACCACCTGAACCAATCACAAAATAGCACCAGAAATTTGTAGTATTTTTCTATTTTTGTCATTCGCCGAAAGCAACAACACGACTACACTCAAGAGGCGGCTTCACTCTACTGCAAACTAGTCTTGTAATTTATGTTGGGGCAGGGAAGGTGTGTACTCTTTCCCTCGCCAGTACTGTTCAGAACGTCAGACTGTCTAGCCATATGACATGGTTCAATTTGCTCCATAGCACTTTAAAATAGAAAATTCAAATTTGTCGCATGCACCACATAAACGAGGGAAGCCTCATTTAAACATGCGAGTCGCTCTGCGCTACCCTGTCACCGGAGCTCGCATGTTGAGGGAAGCCCGGTTGACGCACAGACACGGAGGGACATAGCAGAGCGCAACTTTAGGCTTCAATCACTCCACGCACATCCGTGTCCCACATGAGAAGCATATTTAGTGCTTTTAAAGAGAAAGGATATAATAAGATTAGTGCATCGCCTGACTGAAATGTGTATGGACATGGCCAGCATTAGTGTTTCAAAATAAATGTGCATCTTAAGAAAATATACATGGATGTTTACACGTTGCATCGATGACATTGCACCGGTGGTTATTTGTTCAATGCATCGATCCAGCTCGATGAAACGTTACACCCCTAATGTATTGTTTCACAAGTAAAATAACAATACTCCCTACTCTACATGGTTAAAACGCAGTAACTACAACACTGAAACTGTGAAAAATGGCTTGAATTATTATGATGTGGATTTCGTAGTTACTGCATATTTACACCGTTTTCTCTGAAACTCAGCATGCGAGCCAAACCTTTCTGTCACAGGACAGATCATAGTCTTAGAGGTTTTTAAACTGAAAAAAAAAAAAGAAAAAAAAAATTACATTTTTGACACTATTACTGTTTTATTCTGAAATCATTATTTACAATTATTTTATTGTATTGAGAGCTATTGTAAAAAATAAAAACAGAAATAAAAATAAACCCATGCAATTATCTAATCAGCCAATTGTGTGGCAGCAGTGCAGTGCATAAAATCATTCAGATACGGGTCAGGAGCTTCAGTTAATGTTCACATCAACCATCAGAATGGGGGAAAAACATTTGTGAACTCAGTGATTTGGACCGTGGCAAGATTGTTGGTACCAGATGGGCTGGTTTGAGTATTTCTGTAACTGCTGATCTCCTGGGATTTTCACACACAACAGTCTCTAGAATTTACTCCGAATGGTGCCAAAAACAAAAAAACATCCAGTGAGCGGCAGTTCTATGGACGGAAATGCCTTGTTGATGAGAGAGGTCAACAGGGAATGGCCAGACTGGTTCGAACTGACGAAGTCTATGTAACTCAGATAACCACTCTGTACAATTGTGGTGAGAAGAATAGTATCTCAGAATGTTATTCTGAGATGCGGGTTGGCACTGTTTTGGTGGCACGAGGGGGACCTACATAATATTAGGCAGGTGGTTTTAATGATGTGGCTAATCGGTGTATTTTCCAGATCATATTTTAATAATTTCTTTTGGATTTAGTAAAATGAAAATATAAAAGCCAATTATTTAATTTTGCTAACAAGAAGTCTTTATAATATCATGCTTACTACTTTTATCACACAGGGGGTCCCTCGCATAAGTATCATCAAATTTGGAGGTTCTTGGCATCAAAAAGTTTGAAAACCCCTCAACTAAGAGACCTGATATCAGTCATAACTCAAATTTGCTTTTTGCCTTTGTAGGGCAGTATTATTGCTAATTAAATTTCCATTTAACCAATTAATCAAAAAATTTAAAGAAAAAATAATCATCATTTGATATCACACTGTATCATTATTTCTTTAAGCAGTTCCCATCTGTTTAAATTTTAGGTTCTTAATCTTTTATGTTATTGATCTTTCCATCTAATATATTTCCTTCCACTCCATCCTTGTATTCATGGAGACTAATTTATCTTTGTAATTTGCAATTCTAATTACTCTGAAAGTGTATTGCTGTAATTTATTTCTTAATAATGGAGGTAGTATACAAAGAATAAGGTTGTCAGGGCCCACTTCAATTTTATGATAATGTGTATGTGTTTAATTTCTGTATTTAGGGGGCCAAGCAGCGAAGTTGCTGGAACTCTATTGTAACTGTACTGATTTTCTTCTTTTTCTCTGCCCTAAAAGTGTCTGGGTGACAGAGACCTACGTCGTGGAGACACCAAACTTGGCAGGATGATGCCAAATCCCCTCACTACTCAGGCGCACAAACGCACACCCATCTGACTCTAGGTGGTGCTATAATAAACACTTTTACGTTTTGGCTCTGATCTCTGCAGCCATAAGGGCTAGAATCAAAATTATTTATTCCTCTGGTTCCTTGACTCAAGCCCTACAAATTGTATTTGAAAAACCTACTTTTTCAAACTCCTCCTAGACAGTTAGACTGATCAGCACACAATTTGGTATACATCATCTACAGACCCCCTGACAAAAAGTTATAAAAAGAATTTTGATACGTGAAATTGTTCCGAAGATATTAACGATACAAATCCTTCGGTTTAACGCAATTTGAGTAATTGATCAATATCTACTCAACGCAAACTCCAAATGTAGCCAAACTCGGTACAAATAGTAGGGATGCACCGATCCGATACCTGGATTGGTAGCGGCTCTGATACTGAAGCTTTTAGATGGACTGGGTATTGGTCCGACGAGCCCGATCCAAATCCGATACTGTGTGTTAGTCATGTTCGTTACTGTCAAGCTCCAAAAATGACATAAAAGAACCATAAAAACACCATTAAAGCAGTTCATATGACTTATGCATTTTATTCAAAGTCACTTGAAGACGTGCAATAGCTCTGTGAATCAGTAAATATATAGTATGCACAGCACCAGCGTGTTAGTGAATGGTGCTGCTCTGTTGACACAAACTCACGCACAGGCTGGTGATGCACTTGCGGCTATTTTAGCCTTCATAGCGATGCGCAATATCTGAGCGCTACTCATGAACAACATTTCAGATGTAGATGCTCAATAGTTCAGTTCACTTATAATATGCATTTAGAATCATTTTACCAGAATCTGAATAAGTGAATTAAACTACTGTGAACTTGCCTTCAAACAGACACATACAGGACTTCCTGGAGAGTTCAGAATGTCAAAATAAAAGTGTGAGGGATTAAAAAGTGCACGATTTAAATATATTACTGTTGTATTTAAAATTTAAAAAGTCAATAATAATACTAATAACAATTTATTATTATTATTACTATTGTCATCATTAGTATTTGTTAACAATTTATAACAATATTTAAGTTGAATGGGTTTCAAAAAATAACTTTGTGAATGAAAAGTGGACTGATATCTTACAACTAAATTGAACAAAAACGAGATCTAAATCCTTTAAAGTCCAGATACAAGTTGAAATTGTTTTGCAAAGACTGCCGCCTTTTCCACTGAAGACTTGTACTGGAATTCCTGTTAATTTTGCTGCTACATTATCCAGTATACTAGTTAATAATAAAGTGTTTCTTAATAAGCTATACTTTTATATTGAAATAATGTGTAGTTAGAGGTTTGTGTTTCTTTACATATTAACGAGTACTCCCAATTAGTTCCACACAATAATGATTCCCGCAAAAAAACTTTATCACAAATATTTTTTTGAAAACCTACTTTTTCGAACTCGTCCTAGGCTGTTTTTTCGATTCACACAAAAAGTTATCAAAATAATATTGATAATTCAAATCGATCTGAAGTTATAAATCAAATACGTTTTGGGCTGTGGCCCATAATAACTAATTGGCCTGTATCTTGTTGGCACAATTTTCAAACTTAGCAAAACTGAAAAAAAAACAACAACAACATGGGAAAAGGAACATTGAGGCCACATGCAAAATTAAATAAATTTAGCTAGAGCTATAACAAGAAATAGCTATTTATAAAAGTGAATTTATTTAGCTATTAGAAATGTATAGAAAAACAGGCTGTTTTACCGTTTGTCCACCAGAGGGAGCCACACGACAAGAAATGTCTTCAAAGACAGACAGTTAAATTCTGCCATTCAGCCACTCCTTGTAAATCAGATAAATTATTAAATTAACAGCTTTTTTTTTTTTTTTTTTTGCACAACAGGGAAAAACAGCTGAAAATAATGAGACAGCAGTTTGGGAGACGTGGGTGATGTTTTTATTTTCTACTTATATTTATTAGCCTACTATGTATCATTGTATATAAAACAGGGGTCGACATTAACCCTTGACCGGACAAGCAGCCAGTATAAAATGTCAATAACCAAAATATATATATATATAGCTTGCTATATTTGTGATAAGGTCTGTGTCATTTAATACAAAATGAGCATGAAATTTGGCAGGGGATTGCACACAATTTTTTCCGCTTTCTATCGTAATATAACATTCACACCACAGCTGAATGTGGCCAAAATCTGATTTTTCACCCACATGACACATCTGTTAATTGGTGTGAACAGCCAAAAGCGCTTTGAATATGACATTTTCAAATTCGATTTGGGCCACTTTCATATGTGGAATTAAATCAGAAACGCATCTCATTTTTTCCAATGTGTCTTCGGTGTGAACAGCCAGGTCAAATTTAATGTGACTTTTACATTCAACATTCATCATTTGCATGCTTGATTTCCAGCGTGTATATACGCCTGTTATATTTATAAACTTTTAAGTGTGAGTCAGATCTGTCTAGTTAATACATTCAGTTTCTTTTTAAGCAAATAAAAGTATAGGCTTCAACAGTTGGGTTCAGTGATTCGTTTGGCTTGCACGTTAAATATGTGTATGAAAAGATACAGATGTAGATTTATATAATGGCGCTCTTTGCTAGTCACTCGCTCAGAAAACACAGTTTCTATATTTCTCAAGCTGTATCAAAAGACGAATGTCAGTCAGTCAATGGAAATATAAAATAAATACAAGATAACTCTTCTTACCTTACATAAACACTGGCGGCCAAAAGTCTGTTTCGGAAGGAAATTGGTACTTTAATTCACCAAAGTGACATTCAACTGATCATAAAGTATAATCAGGACATTACTGATGTAAAAAAAACACCACCATCACTATTTGAAAAAAGTCATTTTTGATCGAATCTAGACAGGCCCCATTTCCAGCAGCCATCACTCCAACAGATTATCCTTGAGTAATCATGCTAAATTGCTAATTTGGTGCTAGAAAATCACTTGCCATTATATCAAACACAGTTGAAAGCTATTTGGTTCGTTAAATAAAACTTAACATTGTCTTTGTGTTTGTTTTTGAGTTGTCACAGTATGCAATAGGCTGGCATGTCTTAAGGTCAATATTAGGTCAAGAAATGGCAAAAAAGAAACAGCTTTCTCTAGAAACTCGTCAGTCAATCATTGTTTTGAGGAATGAAGGCTATACAATGCTTGAAATTGCCCAAAAACTGAAGATTTCATACAAAGGTGCACACTACAGTCTTCAAAGACAAAGGACAACTGGTTCTAACAAGGACAGAAAGAGATGTGGAAGGCCAGATCTACAACTAAACAAGAGGATAAGTACATCAGAGTCTCTAGTTTGAGAAATAGACGTCTCACATGTCCTCAGCTGACAGCTTCATTGAATTCTACCCGCTAAACACCAGTTTCATGTACAACAATAAAGAGAAAACTCAGGGGTGCAGGCCTTATGGGAAGAATTGCAAAAAAAAAAACACTTTTGAAACAGAAAAAAAAAAAGAAAAGGTTAGAGTGGGCAAAGAAACACAGACATTGGACAACAGATAATTGGAAAAGAGTGTTATGGATCTTAACCCCACTGAGCTTTTGTGGGATCAGTTAGACTGTAAGGTGCGTGAGAAGTGCCCGACAAGACAGCCACATCTATGGCAAGTGCTACAGGAAGCGTGGGGTGAAATGTCACCTGAGTATCTGGACAAACTGACAGCTGGAATGCCAAGGATCTGCAAAGCTGTCATTGCTGCACGTGGAGGATTTTTTGATGAGAAATCTTTTAAGTAGTTTAAGAAGTTCTGAAAAATGTTATTCAAATTGTAATAGTCATTTTTCACATTATTAATATCCTGACTATACATTGTGATCAGCTGAATGCCACTTTGTTGAATAAAAGTACCAATTTCTTTCCATAAGAGCAAAATCTGTACATTATTCCAAACTTTTGGCCACCAGTGTATTTAATGTTGTTTTTCCTGCTGTCTTTCCAGTTTATGGTGTTTTGCTCGTAGGTAATATTACACTTAAACTTTGATGATTATTTAAATTCCACCATACGAAGGCAAATTACTACATAAAAATACTTTATCCATCAACGGTCTTTCACTCGCGGATATATTATCAGATAGGCATGTGTCCTATCTGTGTTAAAAACGGACAATTACATTTTTAATTATCATTTAATTCATTATTCATACTATAATGATGAACACGCCAGAGTTTGTTGTTGTTTAAAACCACTCGTCAATGTCATTTGAAATGACCAATCAAAGGCGGCAGGACTCACGCATCGAGAGGAGCAGCACACGGCTTGATGCAAAGCAAGTTGTTCAGCAGTCAGTGCCATGTACGATGTAGTGAAACTATATGGCTTTGTTTCTTTCAACACACCCTCTGATGTTCATTCATTTTTTTCCGTGCTCGACGTTGGGGAGTGAAAGCATTTTGCCCTGCTCCATTTGAAATTTTACTGCAATTTGTTTGTTTTGGTCATTTTGCCATATGTGCTTGGCCCCCGAAAATAGTCGCTTGCAGCTATATTTCAATATATTTTTTTATATAGGAAATAAATATTAAATATAGGTATACTGGGCCTTATGGTCTTCACAATTACACCCAAAGCTCCCTTTCACAGAACAATTATACAATAGGCTTATTTAGTGTGTTTAGTTTTAAATAATAATAATAAAAAAAAAAAAATGAATCCGTACCTTTTAGGCATATTCTCTTCAGACATAAAGTAGTTTGACTAGACTAGATCATGTTATAAAAAAATAAAAAAAATACAAAATCAAATGAAGTAGATGAAAGGTTGTTTAGGCAGTCTAATGGGCTCTGAAGAAAACAGATAAGCTTGAAGATGATCAGTCTTCATCAGATCTCCATCAGTTAGTGTGGTGAATTGGAGAGCTCAGCTCTTTACACTTCTGAGCTGCGAAGAGTGTGACAGGCTCAGCGCTTGTGCTGATGAGATGCTCAGACTGATGACACCACTTTCTGCTGAAACACTGCCTAACATCATACTGTGCTGAGACGTACAAACACACCACTGACTGCACAAGCCTCTTACAAACAAGCAAATACTTCTGAGAGGACGTGACTGACAAAAAATTACATCATTGCAAAATGACAATTTCCTGACTGAGCTGACTTCTGCTTTTTCCCTTTTGTTGGAAGAAACACAGTAATGCTTTATTAACATTTTCCGATCAAAGCCTTTCACAAAAATGCACTAAAATAGCACCAATTCGAGTAACATTAAACGTGTCCCAAAGTCTAAGTGGGCGGTTGACAAATTTAAAGAACTAGTTTCCCCATAGGTTGCATATTCATTGCAATGGGCATTAAATCTCTTAAAACTTTCTTCCTCTGCAATATTAATCTGGCGGTAGACTGTGACTATCCCCTTTGTTACAGCAATCGTGAAGCCGCGTTCATGAGTCACGTCAGAGCATCAACGCCAGCGTCAAGCTTTGAACTCACCATGAAAATAGCTTCTAGACAAAAACATCTCTTTCTGTGTTTTGGTGATAGTTAAGACGACTTGCTTCTGTGGTAATTTTCTGTGGTGTAAGAAACCCATTTGTTTCAAAATTATTAGCACCATTAGCATACAAACATTGACAAAGAGTTTAATCTCGATGATAATACTGAATTTAGAACCCGGTTATGACATTTGAAACACTTTGTGTTATTTTTGTAAATACACCTCAACAGTGTGACCTCGAAGAGAAGCAGATTGACACTTTTTAACACGCCTACATAAATAACTGGACATGAAATACTGATTTGAGCTAAAAAAAAAATTGTGAGAAGATGCCGCAAAATGATATGATAAATATGAAATCGGTTGCCTGGGACTAGTGTTGTCATGGTACCAAAATTTCAGTAGTTGATACCGATACCAGTGAAATTTCACGGTTCTCGATCCAAATTCAATACCACAGCAAAACTATGCTAATATGATAATGTGCTATTCAATACACCAGTTTAGTTATTTTTAATTATTTACTAATTTAATTATATACTTTACTATCAACTTGGTACCAAGAACCGTACTTTTGACAACACTACCTGGGACAGCAGTCAACTATATAGTTTAGCGGGTATTATTCAAATATATTTGCAGAACCCACAATTCAGAATGAAAAACATTCCATAGAACTATGTAATATATAAAACAGGGCTGGGAAATTTAACGCGTCAATTTCTGTGATTAACTGTTGACAGTTTAACATTACCAATTAATGCTGTATCAGTTTTTTTTTTTTTTTCACGTCCTGAAAATTTATCAATGTTTTTCCCCACTTCCTGTGACAGAAATTGGCATATTTAAATTTACAGGAGATACACACTTGACTGCACATCCTAGCACAGAAACCGATTTTGTGCAGCAATGCACGCTTATTACGCGCGACACGTCCCGGGTAAAATAAACACGGGAGCGGATTTACAGCATGGAGAATGGAGACTTCACCCGCAAGTGGTGAGCCAGGTGTGGGAGGGATACGGCCAAGTTGCATCACTCTTTGCATCGCCCGAAAACGCTCACTCACTGTCATCTGAATCAGTGTCGAAAGCGAAACCACGCTATAGTGTCCCAGCCTGTGCGCGATAAAAACTGGAGAAAATCATTACAACAAATTAAACTTCAGTACTCAATTTGTTTTGTATCTGTATGTCTTGAGTCTAATAATGTATTGGCAATGTACGTTTATCTTGTCAATAAAGCCTGATATACAGTAAACTGATTCTGCCTTATTTGATATTGTTTTTTTTGTTTGTTTTTTTGGATTTTTCCCCCTTTTCACCTAATTTGGAATGCCCAATTCCCAGTGCGCTTTTAAGTCCTCGTGGTGGCGTAGTGATTCGCCTCAATCCGGGTGGCAGAGGATGAATCCCAGATGCCTCCGCATCTGAGACCATCAACCCGTGCATCTTATCACGTGGCTTATTGAGCACATTGCCACGGAGACATAGCACGTGTGGAGGCTTCACGCCATCCACCGCGGCATCCGCGCCCAATTCACCACGCGCCCCACCGAGAACGAACCACATTATATGAACCCCATGTGATTCTACCCACCCTAGCAACCGGGCCAATTTGGTTGCTTAGGAGACCTGGCTGGAGTCACTTAGCACACCCTGGGATTCGAACTAGCGAACTCCAGGGGTGGTAGCCCGCGTCTTTTACCACTGAGCTACCCAGGCCCCCTTTATTTGATATTGTTATTAAAAAGTTCCACTGGAAAATGGAAGATTTGTCCCAACTTTTAATTACAGCATGTCCGTTGATTTTATGGCATGTAATATACATGTATCACAGATTTATACCTGTAAAAATATGGTCTAACTTTATCCACAAAAAAATAATTTTAACATGTACATATTTAAATAATTAAAATAAATTATTACTAACCAATTGCTTGCAAGGTCTTTGAGACAAAGTATGAAGTAGATATATTCATGATTATATAATGTTTGTTTTAATGTACCCTGTACCATGATTAATTGTGACTAATCACAGAAAACTGTGCTATTAATTAGTTAAAAAATATTAATCGATTCACAGTCCTAATATAAAATTAACCCATTGTTTCTCAAATATCAGCACACCTCAAAAGTAATATAATTACTGTTTTAATACTTGTATTACTGAAGTAGGGCTGTCAATTAATAAAACAATTTAATCAAATTAATTACCTGATATGTCAATTAATCAATCACATATCAATATCTGCTGAGAAAGGCTCTCAAATAACAATTTCAATATAAATAATACAAAATATATTTGCAAATTTTTAGAAATGTTCTTAATTGACAAAAGTTAACGTTAATAAATGAAAATCTATTAAACATTAACAATAATAAATTGTAAGTGGTAAAGACCTTGAAACTCAAAGTACAAGACGCATATTTTTCTTCATAAAAGCTTTATTTATACAGTTATATTTTTGACTGATCAATCATTCTGATGCAAATCTGAAAACGTCAACACTGCTTAGCAGAAAAATTCCTTAATGTAAAAGGAAACATGAAAACATGAAACGGCCACCGTAGTACGCATGTTTACTGTTTGAATACCATTTAAAGAAATACACTTGTGAAATGTGAGTATTGGAATTTTCCTCAAAATATTTTCAGCAGTGTGTATATATATATATATATATATTTTGGATACACTAGATTGACAAATGCTTATCAATAATACTCTTATGGCTAAAAATGTTTACAGTGTTCCGTGACTAAAATGTCAATATGACTAAATGTTACTAAAATATGACTAAAATGTCAACCAATAAATGTTTATTTCATAGTCTAAATATTCAAAATATTTAATAACTAAGACAATTTAGTGATACAATTGCCCCAGTCTCCTCTACTATATTGGTCTACTGAATATCACAAACAAAACTCCATGTCGCCTACTTATTCATGTATTTATTTGTCCGAGTTACTGCATTCGAAATCTGTGATGATGGTACCGCTGATAGTAACGTAGATATGTACAAAGCTGTTGAATCATCTATAAACTATCTCAACATCTTATTTTTCTTTCGACTTGTTTATCTTCACTCTTTCCACATACCACACACAAATCAATAGGTGTGAAGTAATAAGGCCCTAGGGGACAAATTCCAGAAAATGGCTGCCAATAACACAGGATAAGAGCTCTGGGAACACAAGTCACCTGAGATACAAGGAAGCATCTACGGGTCAGATCTATGCAACAGATCACGTTTTCACCATTAGAGGAGCATATGGCACCGTAAGATCACTACACACTAGACTTGCCACGATGTCATAATTTTCATACCGGTGCGTATCCACTTTCAAAACCAGTTATACCGGTAATACCGTTAGTTGGAAACTCAGTGGTGTTTTGGTGTAATTTTCGTTGCTCATTGGCCTACTCAATAATACAAGGTAGCTTGATATCAATCTTTGAATTTAATTTATTATTTATTTCAACTAAATGAAAGTGAAACTGAAAAAAATAATAATAAAGTGCAATCAGAATAAACTGTGTGTTGTTCCACAAACCTCAACCAACACGCCACACAGCAAACATAGGCTATGTACAAAACGAACATGCCGAACAATAAATATTTACAGTAATCATGTACTTCATTCTGTGCCGTTTCAGACACGGTGCTGGTTGCGCAAATATTTTTTGCCAGCAGCGGGTAACGCGGCTCGTTGGCTTTCCACAGGAGATGTCACTATTTTATGGTAATCATACATTAGTTCATTCCGATAATGGTCTTGGCGCCCAACGCGCCCATGAGCTAAAACAACGCAAGACGCAACAATCAGAATGCAGGTGTATCGAGATGTGTTTTGAAGTTATTTTTTAACTGACAAGCTGTCAGCTCTCAAAGAGGTCTAACTAGAACATAATTACATTGAAAAACAGCACTGATGGACGCAAATACGTGGATTAAACAGCCCCAACAAATAGGCCTAATGGAAAAGGCTACAACCAGGGAGAAAGAAAAAAAATCATCATCCACGTTTCCTTCTAATAAACACTACTTTTCCCAAAAGAACGAATCAATGGATCAAGTAGGCAATTTTTTCTTTAAGGGTTTTCTTCCTCGTAATTAATATGCCTTTTCCGTTTCCCGAAAAGCGCTCTCCATTTAAAATTGGGCTCATCCATTTATAGTATATGACTAACGTGCGAAAATGGTATCACTAAAATAAATTTGGCCTTTTAGGGCCACTCTCTTTGTACATGTTAATAATGTTTTTATTATTATTATTTTTATGTAGAAAAGGATTAACATGAATGTAGTGTATTTCTCTTTATATTTAAGTGCTGCAGATTTTCCTCACAGTCCTCATTTGAGTCTCTCACCATCTTCTGTCATGAATGTGTTTTTACTGGTGTTTTGGAATCACAATGATGGGAAACAATTATAATGCACTCGATTGCTATATTTTTGATTAAATTCTCCTGCTTTTGATGGAAACATGACAGAAGACATGCACAGAGTGGCATTGATCTTAATTGATCTTTCCTCGCAGTCACTTCGGTGATGTCGTGTCTGTGCTGTCTCACACAACTCACCAATAGTTGAACCTGATGCGAGTATATGGCTGGATGCATCTCCTACACGTTCGGGTAAATTTTGGGTGCGTACGAGTCGCAAAAATATGGGGCAAACCGCGTCCCACCTCTCACAATTGTTGCCGTCAACTTAAAGTAACGTCTTCTGTAAGTGCGTATTCACAGTCATTTTGATAAGTCGATAAAGAACATCTGGCTTTCAATGCATTCATTTAGGTTTATTTATGAGTCGCACACTCGTTAGGTGACTTTATGTAGGCAATTCTATTCGTTTGGCTATTGAAATAGGAACTGTTGTCGTTAAGTAAGTTTCTTTCATAATGTTTACCCATTTTACCAGTATAAAATTTCACACCGGTGTCGTCCTATGTACAGAGTATAACCGGTAACATCGTATACCGTGGCAAGCCTACTATACACACTTTCTCATGTCATGTTCCTGATGCGTCCTCCTATTTTTTTTTAATTTCCACATGTTGGCAAAACAGTTTTTTTTGTGATATGTAGGCCTATGTTCTATAGGGCAGGTCAGGGAATGGCTGACTTATGCAGGATTTATAGATCAGAATAAGGTTTCTTTTTAACTTTCTGTTGCCAAGAAACCCCAGATAAGATGGTCCCTCACAAGGGACTCTTTCTGAAATACTGTATAAAGGCAGCTATATGTATGGTTATGATTATGTATAAATAACAATAATGTTTTTATAATGTGTGAGAAAAATAGTGAGCATGATTTCATAAAAGACAACACATTATTAAATTATTTGCAAAACTCTAAATTAAATAATTGCCATTTTTATCATTATTGTACTAAAGCCAAAAGAAATTACTAAAATATAATTTGGAAAATATTTATTTTGTATTTAGTTGACATGTTATTTTCTGCACTATTATAGTAATGTAAGATGTATTTTTCAAAAAAAAAAAAAAACTATATGCAGATACTTTTATTTCTTACTGTTAAAAATTAGGGCTGTCAATAGAATTTATCTCATGATTTCCAACCAGTCTTTAGAAAGCAAAATTAAACAGTACTAATATCAAATTTGGCAAATGTTAACTATTTAACATTTAATATTTTTTCCCCCACATATATTTTTTTATGCAGTCTAGAACCTCCTTGCAAATCCTGGATTAAACGATGCTTCTTATTGTACACCATATTGAGGCGATCACTTTACAAAACATGGACCTAGCCATTATTTTGAAGTCAATTCAAATAATTATAAACTGTGAAGCTAATGTGCTAACAACACTGTGGATTGTGACACATTCCCTAGAAACAGCTTGAGATTTCCTTGAAATGAAGCATCTTCTCCAAACTAATTAAAGCTCTCAGTTAACTCCCCTTGCTGCTGCCCTTTTCCAATTTTTTAGATTGTGATGATTATGATGACCTTAGTTATCTGTGCCTAAAAGCATGGATTTTTATCTTACGCATGGCTGCAAAACGGATATGTACCGAATCTATGGCCAAATATGACAGTGGATGAAATGAAACTTTATCTTCTCACTGCTCACAAATTAGACCACTTCTACCATGCAGTGTGATTTTAACTTTAAGTTCCGTTTAGCCATTGTAAGAACAAATTCTGCTGTCTGGGTGCAAATTATGGCCACGTCCACAGTAATATGTTTTCGTTTGAAAACGCATCTCTCTCTATATTTTGGCCTTCCGCCAACACTGTTTTTGACAGTAAAAACTACGCTTTTCGAAAACGCACTCTCAAGTAGATACATTTGAAAACGGTGTATGGACAGGGAAAATGGAGAAATCTGAAAACGATGACGTATTTGTTGTCATGTGACACATTCATGTGATCCATTCAACCCAAAACAATCCAGATGGCAGCCCATGTTGTAGCGGCGTTGTTGTGCCTGCTATCCACTTGATAGCCTTGAAATAGTGCTACTTTGTACAACCTTCACATCGCAATCCTTAAAAGGTGACGGGAAGCTTCATCGGAAGTGCTGTCTGGCGACGGAACATGAGGACAACTGCATTTCAGATGGTACATGGAACGGCGATTTTTCGCATCCGCAGTAAGGGGCTCTAAGAGTTTTCATACGTTTCAGTGTGGACGAGAAACCTTTGGTAAACGCTTGATAACGGCAGTGTGGACGGAGAGCGTTTCGAAAACAAAACACCATTTTTAAATGCATCTGGATTCATGTGGACGTAGCCCAAGACAAAAACTACTTGGGGGTGGGTAATTTTGGTTGATAATATATTTAAGCAAACAGAGTACCTTATTGCTTCTATAAGATAGTTACAACATAATAAAAAGATTTTTATTCAAATGTTATTTAAAGCTGATGTAACTTTTTCAGTGTTAAAATAGTTAATAGAGACAACTATAAGCAAGTAATTCATAGGTTAATTTTCTTGAAAACTGTAAACACTGTCTCATGTTTGTTTTGAGCGACCCATATCGAGAGAAAATAACATTGATGCATTTCTAAATAAACTGGGCTGCACGCAGACAGTACACACAGAAAAACGAAGTACACTTTGGCTTTAAGTTTATATTCGACAAGCACAATAAACGTTCTTAAAGGGGTAGTTCACCCAAAAATGAAAATAATTTCATTATTCACTTACCCTGATGTCATCCCAGATGTGTATGACTGTCTTTCTTCAGCCGAACACAAATGAAGATTTTTAGAAGATAGAGCTGTCAGGTCCTTATACTGGGTGTCAGCATCTTGATGGTCCAAGTCATATTTAGGCAGAATAAAATTAATCCACACGACTCCAGTCGATCAACGAATGTCTTCTGAAGCAAATCGATAAGTTTGTGTAAAAAATAGCAAAGATTTAAAGTTAAAAATGTTTTAATTATCGACTTGAATAAATTTGCTTCAGAAGACAAATCCACTGATCGACTGGAGTCGCATGGATTACTTTTATTGCTGCCTAAATACGACTTTTGGACCGTCGAAGTGCTGGCACCCGTGTACTTCCATTATAAGGACCTGACAGAGATCATCTTCTAAAAATCTTCATTTGTGTTCTGCTGAAGAAAGACAGTCATACACATTTGGGATGGCATCAGGGTAAGTGAACAACGAGATAATTTTAATTTTTGGGTGAACTATTCCTTTAAAGGAATTTTGTGGGTTCAATCTACAGCATTTGTGGCCTAATGTTGATTACCACAGAAAATAATCTTGACTCGTGGTTGATTGTGGTTACAGTAAGATAAGTGAATGGAGCCCATCCATAAATGTTAAAAAAGACGATTTCAAAAGTATAGCACAACATGTAAACATTATACATGTTAATGTGGTTTTAGAGTGAAAATCAGGGATTTGCTGGCATTATATTTACCAGATTTCAAGGTTTACCTGCATTACATCATCATGAAAAACAAAGTTGTAATATTGGATAAAACTTACACAGATATGGTTGGTAAGCAATTTAATCACACTTAAATCATGTGAACATGTAGCCTCAATGTTTCAATGTCGTAGCTATACTTCAAAACGTATACAGTTTTAAATGTTTATGGACTGGCATCATTCACTTCCATTGCAGGTGCCTTTTCTGAATTTTTGCTATTTCATAAATGATGGACGAGTCAAACATTGGTACATGGTAATCAACATTATGCCTCAAATTCTTTCGATTGAGCTAAACTTGTATTGAAACCGAAACATTCATTATCTTTTTTTTAAGTTAGAAAATATTCATTTAATTCACAAAACTGTTTCATGAATCCAGCACCAGGACCAGAACCATCCAATTTTTTAAATCATGATATACAAATTTTTATGAAAAAACGATGCAAAAAAGTTCCTTTAGACTTAAAACAATACCCAAAGCAAAGTTAGGCCACATGACATATTTGAGGGACACTTAAAAATAAATCAATAATAAAATATCAGCTTGCTAGCATTTTTCTTTTTTCTTTTTTAATCCAAACAAAATTTGTCTTTTTAGATGACTATGATTAAGTGCTTTGAATTTATTTAGCATTAAATCATCACTCCATTATAAATAAGTGTTGATAGAAAAGCCTGATGGCATTAGCAACAGTAACTAAGTGAGCTTATCGGATGCTCAATTCCACACAATACAAGCTCTTATTTATTTCTACCACGTGGCAGCATTCTGCACAACCGCAATAGAAACTCTGCTTTCTACTGGCACACCCCTAACATTACTGAGTCTACACTAAATAGTTTACTTATGCAAACCATGGTGCTATGAACCAAGGATAAAGAGCAACGCATTGTTTGAACATGTATGAGCTCATTGTATTTGATCTGACAGATGGCCATAATCTATTCATGTGGCAGGAAAAACAAGAGCTCGCAGAGGATGTCTGTCAGTCAGAATTCATATCAGACTCAAGTCCTCTCATAGGGCTATGTGTGAAAAGGGCAATAGTGCCCCTTTAGCAGAGACATTTGTTAGATTTCAGGTTTTATGGTGTTTTTTTGTCCTTTTTCGAGCTTGACAGAACAGTCACTAGTCAATTACATTGTTGCAAATCCACAGAAGTCAGTCAGTTATATGAGTTTCACATTAGGGTGAGTAAATAATGACAGAATTTTTATTTTTGTGTGAACATCTTTTTTTATGTGACACTAAATAAATGTACTTTTCTTGTGAAACTTCATTTACTTGACACTTACGTTTCTTGTTTTGCCATTGAGGCTGTTCTACGGCAGATGTGGATATAAAACTGCAGCCAGAGAGCTGATGAGCAAATAAACTGTGAGGTGCTCATAAATCACAGCACTTTTCCCTGAACTCTGACAGGATCAGCACGCAGAAAGCAGAACAACAGACAGAGTGTGCAGAGTGAAGGAAACAAAAACAATCTGTCGCTTTGTGAAAGAAAGGCAGTTTGCTGGCCCAATATGACCAATGCTTAATTTCTAAATTATGAGGTCTCAGAATAAGGACTGTTGCTGGTTCTGACAGTGGGCTTGGGTAGTGACAGTTCTGGCTAGTTGGTGCATGGAACCAATAAAAAAAAAAAAAAAAGTGTGTGTTTATCTGGTAGAACGGGTACGCTGACATAGCGTTACTACACTGGTGGCGAGTTTCCCAATAATTTGCATAAAGGCAAATTAATTTGTAAATACGAACCAGTTCTTGTTCAAAATGGATTCACATTTTTTTTCTTTTTAAAATACCAAAACAGTGTGATTTTCATGACTTTCCGTTCCGTTAACGGTTATTGAGAGAGCAATTTTCTGTCGATGCAGATGGAACACTACTATAATACTCCTGAAAGTGTTTCCTGCAATGCTGTTCGGTTCATTCCATTCCATTGTAGTCCAATTCTCGAACGACAGACTTTCGCATTCCGTTTCGCAATGAAAAACCCCGGCATTATATCTTTAAAGCATCTTTGTTAAAGCAAGGAAAAGGGTTATGAAACTCAGAAACTGGCATTTCTCTGTGCGGTCAGTGCCACGTCTATGAATTGCGTGAAGTGACCGGGGAAGAGATTGAGTCTTCTCCCGGCTGATGCACAATCTGGCGCGGGGACGCTCATCACTCGCGTGCATTTGCTGAAGCTAGATTATAACGTGATGGCTCGCAACGTAGTGAATCTTAATGTACTGTATGTGTCACGTTCACTGTGTGTATCTTATCGTGAAGAAAACTGGCGATACACGGCACTATTAATAAGAGAAAGTATGTTTTTTGTGAGTTAAAGATGGATCGAAGTGAACATAAAGGTGAGAGCGTGTCTAAGCCTATTATACAGAACAAAATACGTTTTGATTAGTCTTTTTTGGCTTGTTTTCCAAAATTATATCTGAAACTCCTTTAAAACAACATAGCTTTAGGAGCTATACTGCAGAAGAAAAAACTGTTATCTGAGAATGTTGAATACAATAGTTAATGTCAAGGCTCGACATTAACGCTTGTCCGGGACAAGTGGATTTTTGAAGAGGCAAGAGAAAGAGAATTTTACTTGCCCGACCGGACAAACAGACTGATTAAAATGTCAATAACGGAAAATTAACCGGCTATATTTGTGATAGCCTAGGTCTGTGTCACTTATTAGAAAGGTCATATTCCTATTCTGCTGTTGAAAATAATCCAGAGCACATAATTTTATAATTCGCTAGTGATCTAGTAACAGCTGCGCCCTGTTTGATTGACAGGCGGTGTATGTGTGTGTGCTGAAAATGCTCACGCTAATGCGCACCTGAATGGTCAAATACATTTCAAAATTCCGCCCAAATGCCCGTCTTGTTGAGGTATTCAGGTAAACACAGAGAGTGATGTTGAAAGTGAACATAAACAGCGGAGAAAAAGTGGATTTGTATTAAAATGTTGGACTTGTAAGTATAAATGTAAGCTAATAGACCTGCTGCTGTCTAGTGTGTCATTATAATAATCAAACAAACATAACAAGAAAACCACTCACTGCTCTTGACTGGGTAACTTTAGTAGCTTTTTAAAAAGTATTAATTACACATTGAAGACCAGTGTGTGTGTGTGTGTGTGTGTGTGTGTGTGTGTGTGTGTGTGTGGGGGGGGGTGGGGGGTTGTAGTGTGAAGCATGTACATGTTTCCATTGAACATGGTATAAATAGTGGGGGGTTGTACTTGCTTGTTTTGATTATTGGGGCGGTTACCTCCCCCCCCCGGAATCTACACCCCTGCTAGAAGTGCATGGTAATTAATTCAAGAATTCACCATGGTGGGGGGCCTGGGTAGCTCAGTCAGTATTGATGTTGACTACCACCCCTGGATTCGGGAGTTCGAATCCAGGGTATGCCGAGCGACTCCAGCCAGGTCTCCTAAGCAACCAAAATGGCCCGGTTGCTAGGGAGGGTACAGTCACATGGGGTAACCTCCTCGTGGTCGCGATTAGTGGTTCTCGCTCTCAATGGGGCGCGTCGTAAATTGTGCGTGGATCACGGAGAGTAGCATGATCCTCCACATGCTGCGAGTCTCTTTGGTGTCATGCACAATGAGTCACGTGATAAGATGCGCGGATTGACAGTCTCAGAAGCGGAGGCGACTGAGACTTTTCCTCCGCCACCCGGATTGAGGTGAGTAACCGCGCCAGCACAAGGACCTAGTAAGTAGTGGGAATTGGGCATTCCAAAATTGGAGAGAAAAGGGGATAAAATAAAAAAATTGGCACGCCATGTCAAAAAGGTTGCCGACCCCTGCTATAGAGCAAACAAACAACTTACTGAGTGTTGTCTGATTCCCAAAAGAATGACTCTGAGCTGGTTCTTTAGAATATATAGCGCAAAACACACATTGTAGTGCGGTTCTCTTAACAAATTACATTACAGTTACGGAATTAATCTTAAGAGGCATGTGCAAGTAATGACATTCGTCATGTTCAACTTGACTCAACTATTTCTTTTTTTTTCTCATAAAAAATGAATGAAATACTATTGTTAGGATCAATTATTGGATTGCATTTATACCTCTTCAAAATCTGTGTAAATGCACCATGTAAACAACTTTTGCAAGAAATGTATTAAATTTACTTCTGATTCTGCTCTGTCGAAATCTGAAATGATCATAATTTTGCAACAGGCTGATGGAGGGCAGTGCATGTAATATAACTGCTTTTTTTTTTTTTTTTAAGCTTGAAGAGGTGATCACCATAAACCACCACTGTATGACATCACTGAGCACAACATTTTTTCACAATTTCTCCCTTTGTGTTAAGAAAAAGAAAGTCATACAGGGTTATAACAACACAGGGGTGAGTAAACAATGACTGAATTTTCATTTTTGGGAGAACTAATCCTTTAAGCTCTGGGTTCAGAAATATAATAATTTTCTAATCTCTTTTCTTATATGAGTAACACTTTCCATTTCATCATTTGTATCATATCTTGTACTCGCATGTCTTCTCTGAGATAGATCATAACAGTGCGGAGGCCTGCCTCTATGAATCAGTGCTTAAGTTCAGTGAGTTTTGAGTTCTCAGCAGAATAGTTAATCGCTACTGTGTGCATTCAAATGCGTCGGTTATGCTTAAGCAGACAACGCACAACATTTGTGTCCCAACCAGGCGCAATGTAACACATTTCCAGACAAGTATTTTGGCTGTCCACAATGAAAGCAACACCTGCTGTGCAACAAACATAATCACAGCCAATAAGAACATATTTGATGCTTAATAGAGCGCAACAGTGCCCGTCCACTTATTCAGCCGTCTGGGTTTCGGAAGTAATTTTCCCATTAATTTCTTCAATAGGCTTTTCATAAAATCCTTCATAAAAAAAGTTGTAAGCCATGAACCAAACTAACCAGCTCCAAGGTAAATCACGACATTAAAAACTTTGTCTTGAGGCAAAAAAGTATTTGAAAATCTGACATAAAGACAAAGGCACAAGACTGTGTACTTGCCATCTTTCACGAGGGCACAAACTACAACCCCATGAAGCATTGCGAATTATGTCATTGAATATAAAACTATTGATTTTAGATTGTTGTTTTTTTTTCCCCAATTTGGAATGCCCAATTCCCAATGTGCTTTTAAGTCCTCGTGGTCGCGTAGTGATTCATCTCAGTCCGGGTGGCGGAGGACGAATCCCAGTTGCCTCCGCGTCTGAGACCGTCAACACGCACATCTTATCACGTGGCTTGTTGAGTGCGTTGCCACGGAGACAGTGTGTATGGAGGCTTCACGCCATCCACCGCGGCAACCACGCTCAACTCACCACGCGCCCCACCGAGAACGAACCACATTATAGCGACCACGAGGAGTTTACCCCATGTTACTCTACCATCCCTAGCAACCGGGCCAATTTGGTTGCTTAGGAGACCTGGCTGGAGTTACTCAGCACGCCCTGGGATTTGAACTAGCGAGCAAGCGAACTCCAGGGGTGGTAGCCAGCGCATTTTACCACTGCGCTACCCAGGCCACCGATTTTAGGTTGTTAAGCATAGAAACAATGTATTTTATGTTAATTGCTAAATATTCTGATATGTACAAGTAGATAAGTAGTTTAAGGGTGAAGAGACACCGACTTGATTATGTTATTCACAGTGCATCATGGGAGTGGGCGGTCGCTCTGAGGCACGTTTTACGGGCTTGGTTGGTTGCCAATTCTCTGATTGGTGATGCTTTCGCTGCTGGACCATGGGTAATGTAGTTGTTTACCATGAATTCCACTATCAAATACGATTTTTAAGCAATTAAGTTGAAATAACGCAGACGGATGGCTTCAAAGGAAGCATATACTATCGATGAAGAACCTTGGAGCTCACGGTAGGTCTGTCTTTAAAGGTTTATAAGTTATCGTTGAAAATCAGTTAGTCTATGGAATAAATTAAAGGGATTTGTACTTCCGGACCATACTGTTGCGCTGTATATACAGTTCTGTGGAGTGGAATTTTGGACCAATTGGATTTCACTATAGGCGGGGCTAACGCATGAGATTTACACTGAAGAGCTTGTCACTTTGTCACGTCATGCAGGGTTAGGACATGCTGTAAGGTCATGTAAACATCTTAAACGGTGTTGTAAGAGCTTTCGCTTTTGTTTTTCTTTCTCTGTATTCAGTATTTTCGGCACAATATCTAGCCTCTAATGACATTTCCTCAGTACTTGCAGTCAGAGATTATCTTGCAGCTGCTGCATTGCCTTTGTAGCTTAAAAATACAACATTTTTAGCGCTATTAGAGTTGGACACATGTCTTACCTGTAGTGCACGTGTGTGACTGTTGGATCTCTATAGCCAAAAATCCATGTCTGAATGTCCATGGGTCTTGCATTAGGGTATGCTATGGTCATATCTATTACCCACTGTAGTCCTTTAGATCTGTTACCTGAAAGTGGGTAGATACAGTGACTTGAGTGAGTGACTGTGTCCAAGAAAGAGCTTTACTAATGTTAACTTCAAGGCCTATTCACATCAAAAATGAAACGAAAAAGCACTATGAAAAATCACATGCTTTAATGCAAGGTATCTACAGATCCAACTCACTTGTGAACACTCTTCCCTCGGCTGTAGCTCTCAAATCTTATGTCAGTGATGCCAAATATCAATTGTTCTAATGTCTTGTGACTAATCGTGACACATTTGAAAACTTTGAACTGAATGCAAGTGCAAATAAGGTTTGATCGCCACAGTGGAAGGGAAGAAGCACCTCAGTCATTCAGGTAAAAAAAAAAAATAGATAAAACACATGTACTATTACAATGGAAATGTGAATGTGGAAAAAAATAACTTTCATTTTTCTATTATAAACTAGATGAGATTCAAATAAGTGATGACAAAGCTATTGCCATCATTGCAAAGGAGTTCAAGGAAGAAAGGAGCAGCAATTTAGACAACTTCAACATAAGGGCTACCTTCAGTAACTACAGAGGATAATAAACTTGATAATAAAACCTTGACCTTGAAGTATTTTACAGCATCTTCTCAGCTGAATGGACAATTGCCTTTTCATGCACTCAGGTTACTAAAAAATGAACTGAATGACTAGGGCTTGGTTTCTCCAGCCACCTCACAACACGACACATCACAATATCATGATTCAATTAGATTCACAAGCTGTCAATTCAAATTCACTTGGGTATATTTAAGTTTTCATGTGCATTTTTCTTACATTAAGTATGAAATAATTTCTCTTTCAGCTAATGCTGTTATTAATTATACAGGGGACCTTCTATTTGGTAAATTACGGAAATATTAATTTAAAAAATTTTTATATAATCATTAGTTTCTCATTATTTTAGTCTTAGCTTTTTATAAATATACAAATTCCATTTATTTCCTCAATACATATAATGTCTTGAAATTGTATATATAATGTTGCATATATATATATTTATATTAGGGACGCAGTGATACCACTTTTTCTCTTCCTATCCGATATCTGAAATCTCAGTATCGGCCGATACCGATCCGATACCAGTGTTGTTTTTTTGCATAATCAGTTTAGAATATCTTTACATTATTGTGTGGAACTAATAGGGAGTACTCTTTAATATGTAAAGAAACACAAACCTCTAACTACACATTATTTCAATATAAATATATAGCTTATTAAGAAACACTTTATTATTAACTAGTATACTGGATAATGTAGCAGCAAAATTAACAGGAATTCCAGTACAACTCTTCAGTGGAAAAGACTTGTATCTGGACTTTAAAGGATTCAGATCTCTTTTTTGTTCAATTTAGTTGTAAGATATCAGTCCACTTTTCATTCACAAAGTTATTTTTTGAAACCCATTCAACTTAAATATTGTTATAAATTGTAAACAAATAATGAGTATAACAATAAATTATTATTATTATTAACATTGACTTAGAATTTTAAATACAATAGTACTATATTCAATCATGCACCTATAACTTTAAAACCTTTGGGCTTTTATTTTGACATTCTGAACATTCACTAACGCGCTGATGCTGCGCATACTATATATTTACTTATAAAACACAGCCTTTTGTGATTCACAGAGCTATTGCACATCTTCAAGTGGCTTTGAATAAAATGCACAAGTCATATGAACTGCTTTAATGTTTTTTTTAATGGTTCTTTTATATCATTTTTGGAGCTTGACAGTAACGAATATGACTAGCACACAGTATCACATTGTTCACATGCCTAATTTGTAGGAGTGTAAAAATTCACTCATCTCACGATTTGGCTCATGATACTGAACTCACGGTTTGGTTCACGATTCTTTAAACTAAGCCTGAATCAAGAAAATTTAAGATTGAAAGTTTTTTTATTATTATTACTTAAAGACATGCAAAACAATTCCTTCCCTTTAAAATTAAGCTAAAAGTACCGTTCTTAAAAGTGCTAAATGATCCATCAGAGATGTACTGGGATTAAAGATCAGCCCAGAACAGGTCAATGGTGACACCAAATGGAAATATTAGCTAATAATTCTGTTTGCTGAAAATACAGACTTATGTTAGATACATATGCTGCTTACACACTGTCACTGATAACATACATTTACAATATTTGATACAATTATTATTATTATTATTCTTTTAAATAATATTGTCTCTGATTACATCTACACCGATAAGTCAAAACATTATGACCACCTGGATCAGACTTGTTGGTCCAGCACATCCCACAGATGCTCAATCTGATTGAGATCTAGGGAATTTAGAGGCCAAGTCAACACCTTGAACTCTTCATCATGTTCCTCAAACCATTCCCAAACAATGCGAGCAGTGTGGGTGGGCTCATTATCCTGCTGAAAGAGGCCACTGCCATCAGGGAATACCATTGCCATTGAAAGGGTGTACCTGGTCTGCAACGATGTTTTGGTAGGTGACACGTGTCAAATTGATCTCCACATGAATGACCGGACCCAGGGTTTCCCAGCAGAACATTGCCCAGAGCATTACTGGCTTATCGTCTTTCCACAGTGCATCCTGGTGCTATCACTTCCCCAAGTAAACGGTGCACACGTACACGGCCGTCCACGTGATGTAAAAGAAAACGGGACTCAACGGACCAGAAGACCTTCTTCCACTGCTCCAAGGTCCAGTTCCGATGCTCACGTGCCCACTGTAGGTGCTTTCGCCGGTGGACAGGCGTCATCATGGGCACTCTGACTGGTCTGTGGCTACGCAGCAGGGTGCAATGCACTGTGTGTTGTGACGCATTCCTCCCGTAACCATCATTAACATTTTCTGTAACTTCTGCCACAGTAGTACTTCTGTCGGTTCAGACCAAACGGGATAGCCTTCGTTGCTCTCACGTGTTGATGAGCCTTGGGTGCCCAACACCCTGTTGCCGGTTTGTCCCTCCTCGGACCACTGTCGGTAGGTACTCACCACTACAGACCGGGAGCACCCCACAAGCCTTGCCATTTCAGAGATGCTCTGACCCAGTCGTTTGGCTAGAACAATTTGACCCTTGTCAAAGTTGCTCAGGTCTTTACTCCTGCCCATTTCTCATGCATTCAACATATCGACTACGAGAACTGATTGTTCGCTTGCCTTCTAATCTACCCTGACCTTGACATGTGGCCTTGTTAGGAGATGATCAACTTTATTCACTTCACCTGTGAGTGGTCATAATGTTTTAGCTCACTGTAAATATTATTTTCAAAAATACATATTTAATGGCATGCTTATCCAGTTAAATAATAATTTGCTGATGAAATCAATCAGACATTTGACATTAGGATTATATTCCCCCATAGCATTATTATACGTAATATTCAGCATTACATAGAGTAGATTGATATGGCACTACCATTAAACCTTTACAGATCGCTCAAAAAGAGATTCAATCCCATGCGCTGAAAAGACGCGTCTCTCTCCCGCTGCTCGTTTCAGTTTCAGCAGTTTCAGCCGAACTCATCATACAACACCTGTTGCTGCTAGTGTGCAATCGTATTTTAGAGCTCCTTGTGCACAATAAAGCGGTTTCCATTTGTATGCCCGCCTTACGTAGGTTTAGGACGTTGCGCGTATTGGATAGAACAGACGCTAAAATAATGAACGATGCCACGATGCGCATCATCACGTTTTTTAACTGTGATGCATCATGCCAAGATAAACCGTTATACCCCTACTAATTTGTACTATTTACAAGTATTTACATTGATATGTAGAACACGTGCTACAAAGGTACCGTCTCTTTAAAACCAGCGGTAGGGACTTTGACAGAAGTGTTTTGGTTGAATGGCTTCTTCACAGCATCCATTCTATGTGTGATTAGAATTCAATGTTTCTTTTGTTGTTTTTGATCAAGAACTGACTGTAGAAAAAAGAAAGGGCATTAAGACACATTATTCAATTACAAATGGATTGGGTAGATCTAGTCTTTGGACACACATTAAACGGAAGGAGTGAATCCAAACTTTTACTCGCAGCATGCAGTGAAAAGAGCTCAGTGCTGAACTTCTTCACCAATACACTACTCACACACTGGTGAGTAAAATCTGAAAAATTAGCAGCTAATCACAGACATTTTTAGTTGCGAGTGATTGAAAGACAAGAGCAATTTTAGGATTTTAAGAATCGGCATCTGGATCATTCAGATGAAGATCGTGATTAAGCGGAAAACAATTTCAAAGCTCCAAAAAAGACAAAAAGCACCATAAAAGCGTCCAGAAAATATTTCATAAGACTCGTGCAATATTATGCCTTGTGTGAAGAACAAACCTCAATTTAAATTATTTAAACTTCATTAAAAGATTAAATGAGTCATTTTTAAATCTTCACAGTTTTTGGAGCTTGACTGCTTGCACTGTATAGGTATGGAACAACATGAACAGTTGTCTTGGATAATCTCTTCATATCTAATAAAAGACCCTCTTAAACGGTTGGTTGTAATAACAAATCTGCAAAAGACAATTTAAAATTAAGATGATTTAAAAAAATGTGCTTTCTGCGTAAGGAAGCCTTTAAATGTAATTCAGAGAGATTGCGATGGCTGTCTGCACATATTTACAGGGAAATAATACAAATAGCTAATTACAGTTTAAGTCATAAGTTTACATACAACTTAGCCAAATACATTTAAACTCAGTTTTTTAATATTCCTGACATTTAATCGTAGAAAACATTCCGTCTTAGGTCAGTTAGAATCACTACTTTATTTTAAGAATGTGAAATGTCAGAATAATAGTAGAGAGAATGATATATTTCAGCTTTTATTTTTTCATCACATTCCCAGTGGGTCAGAAGTTTACATACACTTGCCTTTAAATTGTTTAACTTGGGTCAAACATTTTGGGGAGCCTTCCACAAGCTTCTCACAATAAGTTGCTAGAATTTTGGGCTATTCCTCCAGACAGAACTGGTGTAACGGAGTCAGGTTTGTAGGCCTCCTTGCTCGCACAAGCTTTTTCAATTCTGCCCACAAATTTTCTATCGGATTGAGGTCAGGGCTATGCGATGTCCACTCCAATACCTTGACTTTGTTGTCCTTAAGCCATTTTGCCACAAGGTATGCTTGGGGTCATTGTCCATTTGGAAGACCCATTTGCGACCGAGCTTTAACTTCCTGGCTGATGCCTTGAGATGTTGCTTCAATATATCCTCATAATTTTCCGTCCTCATGATGCCATCTATTTTGTTAAGTGCACCAGTCCCTCCTGCAGCAAAGCACCCCCACAACATGATGCTGCCACCCCCATGCTTCACGGTTGGGATGGTGTTCTTCTTGTAAGCCTCACCCTTTTTTCTCCAAACATAATGATGGTCATTATGGCCAAACAGTTCAAATTTTGTTTTATTAGACCAGAGGACATTTCTCCAAAAAGTAAGATCTTTGTCCCCATGTGCACTTGCAAACTCTAGTCTGGATTTTTTATGGCAGTTTTGGAGCAGTGGCTTCTTCCTTGCTGATCAGCCTTTCAGGTTTTGTTGATATAGGACTCGTTTTACTGTGGATATAGATACTTGTCTACCTGTTTCCTCCAGCATCTTCACAAGGTCCTTTGCTGTTGTTCTGGCAGTGATTTGCACTTTTCGTACCAAACTACGTTCATCTCTAGGAGACAGAATGTGTCTCCTTCCTGAGTGGTATGATGGCTGCGTGGTCCCATGGTATTTATAATTGCGTACTATTGTTTGTACAGATGAACGTTCAGACATTTGGAAATTGCTTCCAAGGATGAACCAGACTTGTGGAGGTCCACAATGTTTTATTCTGAGGTCTTGGCATATTTCTTTTGATTTTCCCATCATGCCAAGCAAAGAGGCACTGAGTTTGAAAGTAGGCCTTAAAATACATCCACAGGTACACTTCCAATTCAGTACACCTCCTATCAGAAGCTAATTGGCTAACTGTCTAAAGGCTTGACATCATTTTCTGGAATTTTCCAAGCTGCTCAAAGTTACAGTTAACTTAGTGTATGTAAACTTCTGACCCACTGAAATTGTGATATAGTCAATTAAAAGTGAAACAATCTGTCTGTAAACAATTGTTGGAAAAATTACTTGTATTATGCACAAAGTAGAGGTCCTAAATGACTTGCCAAAACTATAGTCTGCTATTAAATCCGTGGAGTGGTTAAAAAATTTGTTTTAATGACTTCAACCTAAAATGTATGTAAACTTCTGACTTCAACTGCATCTTGTTTTATCAGGCTTGATGTTTCTGTGTTTTGAAGCCAAGCCTGTCAGAATCTAACATCTCCATTAGTTAACTCAATAAAATCAAGCCCTTCATTAAGCAAAGCAAATAAATACTCTGAGGTAAAAGCAGGACTGTGCTCCAGAAAAAATAAAAAATTCAAGCATGCAGTAATTAGAAGTTATGGGGAAAATATGAGTTATATTTGTGCATTTAAAAGGGATAGCTCACTCAAAAATTAAAATGGTCAATTTACTGACCTTCATGTTGTTCCAAACCCGTATGACATTATTTCTTATGCGAAACACAAAAGGAGCAGCATTATTGAATTTGGCAGACGGTTTAAAGCTTAAAAAAAAGGACAATTATAAAAGTATTATAAAAGTAGTCCATGCGGTTTGTGCATCACATTGTGAAGTTTGGACAATAAAGTTGAAGAGCAATTAAGCTGTTTGACCTAAAAATAAAAAATAAAATATTACATCATGGATCATCAAGTGATTTTGTTGCTTACACTGATCTGGCAGACTTCCTTCTGTTCCCAGGATACCGTTTTCCTGCTGGGGTCCCAAGCTCTTCAGGATAATCTGTGTGGCCCCCAACCGTGGCAGTGTTACATGAGTCAAGTAAGGCAAGTCATTCTTTTTGGCAAAGGACTGACTTGTCTCTCGCCTCTTTCTTAGGAACCCGCCCTCAGGAAACAGCACAATCCACTTCCTGTCTCTACTGTAGTAATACTTGTCCAGGTGATCCTTCAGGTAAACTAGCTGTTTTTCTCGATGTGCTTTGCCCTGTTGGTAATGCAACATAAGTTTGTATCAGTGTCCAACTTGTCCAAGTTCAACAACATTTCTCTTTTGCACTAATAGCCATTTCATATGTTTGGGTCTTCATGAAAAGCATCAGATAACCAGAGAGTAATGAGACCCTCTACTTCAGAGGTCTGTGGACCAAATACCGTAAAGATTTGGCTAAGAAGCTGAGCAACCTGTTTAACTGATTTATGTCATGGCTAAAAGAAGTTGACTTTTTGCCATACTTTCATGAGGAGTATGTACATAATGTAATTATTAGACAGCAGTGGTGACAATTAGCAGTAATTGTGTACAATTAACAGAACTCGGCAAAGCTACGGTATCAACTCTCTTTTCCAGCTCTAATTATGTTACAAAACATCCATATTTACTTTTCAGTGCACTTACCTGCCTAATGAAGAAATCTCCATGAATCAGGGACACGAGCCCAAAATTGGTATATTTAAAAACATGGTCCATCAACCACATCATCTTTTGTACAACCTGGACAAGAGCATGAGGATTAGTTTTGCTGTCTGATTACAATCTGGAATATCATCAGTGTGACAAGCCTTAAATAGAAGTAACATACAATTTACAACATCAGATCAGGGTTCACTAAGGCTGTCAAATTAAAATTTGAAACTTAAATAGTTGTAAAATATAAGCTAAAAATGCAATATTGTGCATTCGAATTTTAGATGTGGGCCGAGCACTGGCTATGACTCAGGCCACATCCACTAAGACTGGGTAAAAATATAGATTTTCCTATGCATCAGGATCTTCATTTGAACAATCTCAAAATCGATTCTTAAATCCCAAAGATCAATCTTTTACAATTTGCGCAACTCTACAATGGGAGTAAATTACGCATAAGAGACCAAATTTCATGCTATGTGACTAAAAATGTCCGTGATTAGCCACTGGCTGGTAAATGTTCGTATTTCACTTACCAGTATGGGTGTAACGATTCACTGGTTTTCTCGATGCATCGATTACTAATCCTGCCTATTCATATGTACTGATCTTGAAATATGATTTTTGAATCGAGAATAGTTAAGGTTGGTCAATAATTTAAACAGTTAATCAAATGAATCTCAATTCAGCAAATTAGTATACAATATTTTAGAAAATATAAATATTAAATTAGTTACATGTGCGATTCTCTTCATCCAGCTTTCCCCTCACAGACGCACACTGAACTCTTCCATCGCCCTTCATGGGATCGCGTCTAATCTCCGTTCCATCCGTAACTTTCACTGAAACTTTTTCTGAGCAGCTTTCAGAGTCTTTCAAGCACATTATGTCTGATATCGCCTCCGGATGGCCACTATCTCACAAGCAAATGACAGCTTGCAGTAGCGCTCTTGACGCGAGTCAAATGGCATCAAACTTTTTGATACAGCTGCTAACTCGCTGTGTGGCCACAACATGGTCTGAAATTAAGGGGAGCTTGGGGCAAAAATGGCATTAAAAATCATTAAAATGCTCCCGAAATTCTAAATGTGGGGGCAAAAAATACCCTCATAATGAATTCTTCTGTTTTTTTATTTGTAACTTCTGATATAATTGATGTCATTTTAGGGTAAGACGTAACACATTCTCAGACATAATAATAATAATAATAATAATAATAATAATAATAATAAATTTGTATTAATTGATTAAATTGACATTTTGACACAAACAGATAAGACACATTTTATGTTTTAAATTGTTAGAAAAAATTATGCCCTCATAAAAGGTAAATAATGACAAAAATCAGGGGGCAAATATTGATCCTAAATGTAAAAGTTAATTTCTGACACTGGGTAACTACTGAAATACAGTGATTTAATTGTGAGGAAACTTTATGCCATTATTTTGTATAAGATAAAATAGTGCCATTTTACTGGTATCATTGTTTAGTTGGGGACTTGGTGTGCAGAAAACATTTAAATTTATGTCATCTATTTGTTTGCTTTTCTCTTTTCTTTGAAATTGAATCTAGTCAGATGATTTGCAAAAATTGTTTTTGAATCAAAAACCTGTGAAACGTGATTCTAATCGATTTAACTTTGAACCCAAAGATTCACACCCCTACTTACTAGTGACTGAGTAATACACTGGCAAAGTTGTTCAGCATCCTTTCACTGAGTGTTGAGAGTAAAAGTTTGATTTGACTCATTTCGTGTAATGAGTTCAAAGACAAGATCGACGCAATCCATTTGTCATTAAGTCTCTTTTATTACACTTTCTGTTCTTTACAATACATTTTTGATCAAAAACAACCAAAAATTAAACATTTAATTCTAATCATGAATAGTATGGATGAGGTAAAGAAGCCATTCGAGTCCTTTTTAGTTAATATGCGCTCATTTACACATGCTCTATATAGAACAGCCTGTTTTCTTAAAGAGACAGTACTGATTTTAAGCACATGTTTTAAAAAAAAAAAAATCACTGTAAATACTTGTAAATAGTATAACTTAAGTGTCTGACCGATACACCGGCCGATATTAGCCTTTCACCAATATATCGGTATCTGCGTATATGTTTAACGATATGTGCAGATATGAAAACTTTTTTTCAGAACATATAATGCAGAAAACATTGCTTTAGGATTGGTGTCATTACGTAGTTTGTCCAGCAGAGCGCGCTCCGACTCCACTGTTTACAGAGCTGACTCTGAACTGACGGTGGATCTGCAGACAGGGCCGAGATAAGCAGTGCAGATTTGAACGGTGTCTTCTTGGCAAGTTGCTAACTAGTTTGTGAAATACATCATTTTCCCTTTTCAATATAACTAATATAATGTTAACCCTGTCCCTGACAAACATGTCACTCATGTCTGTTTGCTGTTAGCCAGCTATAGTTTGTCAGTGCAGTCAGTAATGTAGCAGATTGAAAGGTAAACATCAGAGCATCTTTTTGCAGCTCAGCAGACAACGGTGCGGTGATGGATTGTGTCTGTTGAGTGTTAATTTCACGCTACGTTGTTATCTAGTTGGTGAGACGCAATGCTGGTCCATCTTTTGCTCTCCGTGACAATGAGCTTATAGCTAACTAGCTAACCACGTAGCTACTTTCATTGCTTATCAGCGGAGTGGAAGCTAATGTATAAACGCATTCACCAAACTGTTTTGTTCAGGATTCACAGTTTGGTACCCCCTTCAACCAAACAATTCCAGTCGTTGCATTTATAAAATGTAATATTTAAAAGTCTGGTTTTCCATCATTGAAATTTTCCCCTGAACTTGTATAACAGAATACGGTGTAACACCACTGCCGCTGTTTATCTTGACTCGGCAGGTGTAAATGCTTCTTGTTTACTGCCAATAATTGACTGGCAGTATTAATATAATCAGCATTTGACTGATACTAAACAGTAATGATGTTTATTTAGCTATTTATTTTATTTGTATTTATTCTTTATTTTAATGGTCAGCAACTGACTGATACTAAACATACTGTACTGATGTTTATTTAGCTATTTATTGTATTTTTATTTATTCTTTATTTTTAATGGTCAGCAACTGACTGATACTGAACTGTACTGATGTTTTTTAAGCTATTTATTTTATTTTTATTTATTCTTTTTTTCTCAGTGTTCATTTCTAGAATTTGTTGACAATGTATAATAATAATGTCAAATATTCTTAGATAAAAATATTTAAGAAAGCAGCCTTCTGAGTACCTTTGCATAGTCATATCAGTGCAAAATCAGTGAACAATCCACATGGAAAAGGTCTGTTTTCATCCCAGCTCAAAAATTAACTATATCGGCCACCATATCAGTAATCAGTGAACTTTCGGTATCGGTCTCAAAAATCCCATATCGGTCGGGCTCTAGTATAAATTATGCATATAATATATGCAATGTAATATATTTATTGATTAAATACATGGATTTGTACATTTTTTAAAATATTAAATGTGACCAAAATGATGAAAAACAATATAATTTGTGAAATTTATTTTATTTTCGTAATGTACCGAGTTAGAAGGTCCCCTGTATAATTAACATTACAAGCTGGGAGATAATTTATTTCATATGTAAGCAAAATGGACATTGTAACTGAAATATACACTGTGAATAATAATAGTTATGTCAAATTGTAAAAAAAATAATAGTTAACTCAACTTAAGCTTTTACTATTCTAACTAGTTTGAATTAAGTTATCATTACACTCTAAATCCTAAAAGTTGTCATCAATAAAAACACTTGAAAAGTACTTGAAATGTCAAATTTTTGACAACTAATTAGAGTTTACAGTGTACCACAATGAATCAATATCTAATGGAAAGCTTGTGAATCAGAATTGAATAGAAAAATCTGTATCAATATCCAGTCCTAATGTCCACACAGATCCATTTTCCTAACAACATGGTTTTCCAAAGTATGCAGTTATGAAGAGCGTTTTCGAAAGTCTGGTGGAGGAAAACTATGTTCCAATGTGGATAAGAGTAAACATAGCAAAAGCAATGCATTGTCAAACTAAAAGTATTAAAAAAGTATTACAACATGTCCATACCATGACGCAACACACGATAAAAAAAGGCATCTTTTCCATGTTTATTACAGTTTTTGTACTAACCAGCTGTGACAGCGACACGCGGCAGGGCATTCTATATTTGACATGGTTTCTATTTCTATTTCTGCGATGTCACGCAGGGTAGCCCTGTCTGCAAATGAACTTTAATAGGTCTAAAGTCCTTCTCATAACAGCATATTAAAGCCAGCATCTCACTTGCCAGTTGAGAACAATAAACAGAATGTTCTTCCTGACTGTCCAAAGTATACTTCGGTTTTGACGCGAACACTTAGCATCTGCGTACAGCCCAAAGCAGAGTCTTTGAAAGTATACTCTATTTGACTGTGCATGCATACAAAGGCTACATAGGTGCATGCGCGCTACGACTGCTATGAGATACTGGACCATTTCTCTTCAAGATTTTACACCCATAAAAATGTCTTTGTAGTCCTTCAGACTAGAGTTATACAAATGCTGGTATCTCCAAACCTCCTCACACAAGTGCTCTTGATGTGCACATCCACTGTTGTTTACACCTTTATTGTCTTTTGTTTACCGGCGATTACATCTTCTTCCACTTCTTCGTAAAAGCAACGGCTCAATTGCGTGTTGCCACCTTGTGGACCCAATTATTAGTGCAAATAATTCCAGGCGTATTCTGCACGTTCAGAGTACGCACAGTTAAAAAAAAAAAAAAAATCGGCCTGCATGCATTCAATGCTAGAGCACTCTGCTGATGACAAAATTTGTGTCATGCATCCTGTTCACAGACGCCTAGCCTTCGGGTCTAACCAAAGTACACTTTGGGCCTTAAGAGATAACGCTGATTGAAAAATCTGCTGATATCACAGATGCCCCCCACCCCCTCCCCCCAACTGTATTAATGTTAAATATAATTAAAATTTTGGTAATAAAAATTCAAATTGTATCTCAGCCCTGTTGACAGCCCTAGTGGTTAGCCAAACCCAACCATCAAAAGATTGTTTACCCCAAGCCAACTAGGGGAGTGCTTACCGTGCCCTTGTCCTGCAAGCACATCATTAGGGTGCACACATCTCCTGTAGCTTGATGGTTGACTATAACCATGGCTTCATCTTCAGACATCGCTCTCACATCATCACCCCATTCTGTTACTATAGCCAGAGAAAACAAATTCAATAGAAAGGGTCTTAATAACAAAGAAACAAATTACAAACTTTACATAAATAACCATGATGGGACCAATTTATCAGTCAGACCAATTAATCTGGTGATATTTGGTCATTTTGAACCTCCCCACTTGGCTGAACAAAAGTGTTAGTTACCGCTTATGATTTTGTGATGCATCGTGATGTACTGAATCATGGCATGTTTATTGTAAAGAGGTTTCTGATAGTAATTTATTTACGTCTGCATATGTCTCATTTGTCATCATTGAATTGTATTACCAATAGGGGTGTAACGATCCATCGATCTGGATCGATGCATCGATCCAATGACCAACGATCCAAATGTTATCGATACAACATGTAAATATCAATATAGACAATTCTTTTTAAGATGCACCTTTATTTTAATAACCCATTTGAATTTTACATGAGAATTTGCTATTGTAAAGTACCATGGAGCAGTTCAACCATAATGTGAAACATCTTGACAATGCTGACATTCTGAACAGCACTAATAAGGGTAAGAGAAACAAATGCTCAGCTCCAGCAACAGTTATAAGTCTTTACACATCTACACATCAACACCCTTACTAACATTTAACCCAGTTAACTGTAACAGAATTTTTCATTACAAATTTGGAAGTTGTAGCCAAGAAAACCACAGATAGCAAGGACAGTTTGAAACAAGTCATGGTTAAGTACTTTGAATTGGATTGAACTGAAAAATAAGATGTAATCAAACGATTGATGATCACTTGTGTGTGACGTTATTTTTTATATTATTTTTATATAGTTTCTTTCAACATCCGAAGTACCTTATTTTGTTGTAGATGTCCCAATGTGGACACTAAATTTGCACTTTTCAGAGAGCTCAATAAAATATTCAAATTATATTTTGGTTGCATTTGAGGGCTAAAAAAAAAAAAAATTTAATTGACTGTGTAAAATAGGCACATAATATCGGAATATCGATCGCAGGGCCCTGAATCGAATCAAAATGAAATCATATCGCGGCAGACTTTGAAGTATCTGCAAATATCAGATCGCAGGCCAAGTAATCGATATAAGATTGTATCGAGATGAAACGTCCAATTTACACCCCTAATTACCAATATGTTGGCCATCAGCTACACTCTTCTCAAGATATTGCATCATCTGATGGTAAACACAAATACACCAACTCAAAAATTCTCTTTTATGCTTGTCAACGTTGCATTTTCAAGGTTAGTTAAGCAATATAACTTAAAGACAAAGAGGACACTTTGTTAGTGCACAATAGGGCAGAAATCTCCCCTACACACCTCTCCTGTACTTTGCCTTTGATGGTGTATTTAAACAGCACTGTGAAGAGCAGGAATTCCAGCGGTCCTCTCCTAGAGGTCATGTTGAGTCATGGCATGACAGCCTCTGCTGTTATCAGCAAGTCAAAGATCACAAAAAATAAGCCATTACAACACCTCCACTGTATCTAGCTGAGGGGTTGAGGGCACCTGACATGAAAAGTTATGGTGCACCCATGTTTGCAAACCACAAACCCTTCTACTAACTAAGAGTATTTGCTTACAGACTTCTCGCAATTACTTACAACCAGGGCTGGTGCAATTTCAGACTGAGACATTCTTGAGTTTTACCACAGAAATAAAAAAAAGAATGGTCACTGTCTGACTGTTTCAACAGTATTTGTTCAGAGATAACAAATATTTTATAAAACAATTAGCCATAAAAGGCTGTGCGTTACAGTGATTTTACAATGGATATGTATTTCTATATCATTGAACATGAGCCTTTCGCTGGCCCTCAGTCAACATCAATTAATTTTGTAAATCAAGTTTGTACTGGTCTGATAAGCTTCCGAGTTTCTCGTACCGCTTTGCATTTTCTTTCCACCATAAAAAGCTATCCTAATCCACTGGCATGCATGACTTTAACAAGAACCAAATACCAGTGGAGTAAAATTCAATAAAAATCTAAATATTGAAAGCACTGCCACACTTGGCTTTGTTTGAAAGCATAATCTCTCAATCAACACTAAGGCTGTCAAAATATTTGTTGAATTTATGATAAAAACGCACATTCGAATTTTGGATGTGTTCCAAGCACTGTTGATGACTTATATTCTTGGGCTAAAACAGGCGCAGTGCAACAAATAACAGAATACAGGTATTTCTAGACTTCTTAAATACTGATCTAGAGACAGAGAAACATTAAAGTCTTTTTTTTACTATAAATTCTCCTCCCTGCCCAGTAGGTGGTGAAATGCACGAAGAATGTGAATCACCAAAAACAAAAGAAGAATGTGAAAGTGAATACTGATAATTAAAAAGGACTTAAGTATTGATCCGTTTCTCACTCACACTTATCATATCGCTTCAGAAGACATGGATTTAACCACTGGAGTGGTTAAAGGTGAATAGTGCCCATTCACTTGCATTGCATGGACATACAGAGCGGAGATATTCTTCTAAAAATCTTTATTTGTGTTCATCAGAAGAAAAAGTCATACATACAGATGAAGTCAGAAGTTTACATACACTTAGGTTGTAACCAAACGCCTGAAGGTACCATGTTCATCTGTGCAAACATTAGTACACAAGTATAAACACCATGGGGCCATGCAGCCATCATACCGCTCAGGAAGGAGACGCATTCTGTCTCCTAGAGTTGAATGTAGTTTGGTGCGAAAAGCACAAATCAATGCCAGAACAACAGCAAAGGTCCTTGTGAAAACAGGTAGACAAGTATCTATACCCACAGTAAAACAAGTCCTATATCGACATAACCTGAAAGGCTGCTCAGCAAGGAAGAAGCCACTGCTCCAAAACCACCAAGAGCAGTTTGCAAGTGCACATGGGGACAAAGATCTTACTTTTTGGAGAAATTTCCTCTGGTGAATTTTCATTTTTGGGTGAACTATCCCTTTAATGTTTCTTTTTACTTTTTGATCAACAAATGACTGTAAAGAACAGAAAGTAGAGCTGCACGATTAATCGTTAAAATATTGCGATCTCGATTCAGACACCCATGCGATCTCATTTCTAAATTACATTGATTCTGCAATATATATTAAGGTTCCCATGGCATGCTTTTGTAAGGCGGTCAAATTAAAATGAGAAATTCACTTCAAGATGCATTTTTAAATGTTGATCTTTTAAACTTTATATGGCATCTACAAAACAGCACTCCTGCATGAGACACTGAAGAAATTAAAATAAAACAGCCAAATACGTTTGTCCAGCATAGTGGTTTACAAACTGCAGTGTGCAGCCATGATTAGCTAGGAGTGTGACGGAATCTCTGCTCAATTCAATATTTTAATAGCCACAAACCGATGCAAAAAATACCGGCATTACCCAGATCTGACTAAATTCGCAACCCGTGCACTGTTTGATTACAACTGGCTGTTTTCAAATGCTCACATGCGTGTCTGCCCGTGTGCTTGTGTCTCGTGATGAATACAGCGCTCCTGCACGAGACTCTGCGCTGTTCTTAATCAAAATACCCCTCTTTAGGTGATATTAATGTAAACTCAGCTGTTAATGAATTACCAGTGTAAACAGATGGAATTAAATTTGAGCTGTCTTGACGAGATATTAAAGCAAACACAGACATTAATATATAAGCAGATGGGACAAATTCTTCAAAATGTTAGATCTGTGTTATGTCTAAATGTAAATAAGCTGCATGCTGTCTGTTATAGGCATTCTTACTGCATCAAATCAGTATTAATGTAGATCTATCACACAGTAAAGAGTGTCAAATATTTAAGTACTTTCTTTTGCATTAAATTACCTTTTTTTAATGGTTTTATACTATAATTTGTTAATGTTTAATTGCTACTGTTGCTAAAAAACTTAAAGCACTATTTACTCTGTTCTCTATTTAATTACTGGCTCTTGAATAATTCCTTTAAATGCTTGAAGCAATTTTTACAAGAGACACATTGTTTTAATTTAAATTGTTAATATATTTTTTTTTAAATTAGTAAAATAACAGTGTTTTATTGCATATTTGCCTACCAGTACAAATCTAAGTTGACATAACTGTTAATGAAGCTTTTTTCTGCTCGTTTTGCTTTTTACTTAGCATGTGAGAAACAGGCTAAATCTTTTCATTTTTTTATGCACTTTTTTTATTAGAATTATTATTTATTTATTTATTTTGCAATAATAACAAGGTGCTGTTTAGTTTGTAATGTATTTGTTGCACCCTCTTGTGGACTTATATTTATATTTATATTTATATATATATTTATATATATATATATATATATATATATATATATATATATATATATATATATATATATATAAAATTTACAACTTTATTGCATTTTTGCATAGATTGAAGTAGAGAACATTTTGTCAGAACCTCTAGTACATGTTACTTTGTTTAGTACCCTTTATTTCCAGGTTTTGTAAATCACATAAGCATTTTTTCCTTCAGAATCGTGAAAGAAACGTGATCTTTATTCTAAGCAAAAAAACTTGTGTTTCTCAATTTATCCAGAATCGTGCAGCTCTAACAGAAAGGATATTAAAAAACACATTATTCATTGCAAGTGGAGTGCATAGATCTCTTCTTTAATGGACACACACAATTTTCTCAGTGTTTCCCATTAATTACCTAGACTGTTGCGGCCCAAGAGCACATCATTTTATAATTCGCTAGCAATCTAGTAACAGCTGCGCCCTCCCCTACCCAGTGCAGTTTACATTTCTGTAAAAGAAAAATCGAGTTGATTGCATAGGTACAGTAATAGGTTGGGCATCGGCCATAATTTTAGAAAAACATACAACAGAAACTTTGACATGTACTTGAGCATGTAACTTAAATGTCCTTTTTTCTCTCCGGACAAGTACCTTTTTTACTCGGACAAGTGAATGACCAATTTACATGACAATGCTTAATGTCGAGCCCTGGCCGAAATGTATGCTCTAGTCGATTTTGTGTTTTGACCATTTGTAAACTGCGTTAAACTCCATCTCGTTTATGCTTTGTGGGTGTGACTTTTTTGCTATGTCATCACCATTCATATCTATACAACCAATGTGTTTATGATTAGATTACTACTAGAGCACAAAGTTCTTCACAGATCTAGCCTCTTAATTTTGCTCTCAAAGTCCACCAGATTGATCAATTTAACTTTAAAATGTACAAAATTTTCTTCCAGGGGAGCAAGAAGGTCCAAGGTCCACCTACCACAGTCTCACAAAATCCTGTGGGAAACGCTGATTCTGTTTCAATCTCAAACACTTTTCAACAAAACAAGGCGATTTTCCAGGTAATCCAGTCCTTAAATTTGTAAAAGCTAAATTCAAGCACCTTAAGCACTTTAAGGAACTTGTGCAAACCCTGTAAACAGTGTAGAAAAAGGCAAAAGAGAGATTTTAATATTTGATGAGTGTGACAACGGTTCGTGTTTGGAGCAGATGAGGAAGAAGCGGGAGCTGGTTTCCACAGTCCACGTGAGTCACTCTTTATTAAAATAAAAGAGTAAACGCTTTCCAGCTTTATGTCAAACAAAAGACTGCTTTTCAGCATCAATGGAAATCAAGATCAGCTTTTCAGCAAAACACTCAGGCAATGTCTGTTTCAATAAGGTGATTGTCAGTGTGCACGTTCCAGTTTCTCCCATTCATTTTAATATAAGTGGTTCGTCTTGGGCTAAACAGTCTTTGGTTTAATTCAGCATTGCCAACGGCAGGCAAATGCGTGAAGGAAAATCAATTTCCGACATTCAAGTAGTGTTTTTAATAGTCGACTAGCTGATGCAAAACGAGTACTCTATTAGTTGATTACTTGAATTTATAATATTTGTTTTTCTGGAATTTATTGATATCAAGCTCATAACCTAATTTTCAAGATAAGCTGTAGATGCTTCTAAATGGCATAGGCTATTGCTGTTCTGGTCATGGGAGACACAAAACTTGGACCTCAGACTGATCGGGATGTCAAAGCAGACCAGCTCGAAAGATCAAGCCAAAGAGCTTCATCATGTCTCTCAATCTCATTTGTAACCAGTTAAAGCAAACTCACATGAACAAAGACAGAGCACGGTGCTGTCCAGTCTGGCTAACGTCACTGCTTAAAACAAACAGGGTGGATTGTGATTATCCAGTTTGGCTAGATTTGATTCTCATATCAGAGAAAAAAAATTATGCAAATCTGCAATTTTTGAAAACAATGTAGGCTAAATAAAGCATCTCTCTCCATGTTTTGCATGCAATACAGGAACATGGTCACAGAGACCTTGCGGCAAAGTCTCATGTAAGCAAAATGCAAAAGCTGTCTTTTTTCATTTTTAACTATAGAACCATCAATAGGGTACTGCAGAAAAATCTGTTATTATATTTCAATATTTTTTAGCATATTGATGTACATCTCGATGCTCTGAAATGGCTCAAATGTGATTCTTTTAAATCAGAGGAACCATAATTTCATCCAGACAGCCATTGTAGCCAAGTAGATTCAATATTTTAAAGGCATTAAATAAAAATGTATTATAGTATATATCACCTAAAAACAAATTATACAGTTGAAGTCAGAAGTTTGCAAACACCTTAGCCAAATACATTTAAACTCAGTTTTTCGCAATTCCTGACATTTAATCGTAGAAAATGTTCCCTGTCTTAGGTCAGTTAGGATCGCTACTTTATTTTAAGAATGTGAAATGTCAGAATAATAGTAGAGAGAATGATTTATTTCAGATTTTAATTCTTTCATCACATTCCCAGTGGGTCAGAAGTTTACATACACTTTGTTAGTATTTGGTAGCATTGCCTTTAAATTGTTTAACTTGGGTCAAACATTTTGGGGAGCCTTCCACAAGCTTCTTCCAAATAGTTTCTGGAATTCTGGCCCATTCCTCCAGACAGAACTGGTGTAACGGAGTCAGGTTTGTAGGCCTCCTTGCTCACACACGCTTTTTCAGTTCTGCCCACAAATTTTCTATCGGACTAAGGTCAGGGCATTGTGATGGCCACTCCAATACCTTGACTTTGTTGTCCTTAAGCCATTTTGCCACAACTTTGGAGGTATGCTTTGTGTCATTGCCTATTTGGAAGACCTATTTGTGACCGAGCTTTAACTTCTTGACTTATGTCTTGAGATATTGCTTCAATATATCCACATAATTTTCCTTCCTCATGATGTCATCTATTTTGTGAAGTGCACTAGTCCCTCCTGCAGCAAAGCAACCCCACAACATGATGCTGCCACCCCAATGCTTCATGGTTGGGATGGTGTTCTTCGGCTTGCAAGCCTCACCCTTTTTCCTCCAAGCATAACGATGGTCATTTTTGCCAAACAGTTCAATTTTTGTTTCATTTGACTGGAGGACATTTCTCCAGAATGTAAGATCTTTGTCCCCCTTGCATACTCTAGTCTGGCTTTTTTTTATGGCAGTTTTGGAGCAGAGGCTTCTTCCTAGCTGAGCAGCTTTCAGGTTATGTCGATATAGGACTTGTTTTACTGTGGATATAGATACTTGTCTACCTGTTTCCTCCAGCATCTTCACAAAATCCTTTGCTGTTGTTCTGGGATTGATTTGCACTTTTCGCACCAAACTACATTCATCTGTAGAAGAAAGGATGCATTTTCCTGAGCAGTATGATGGCTGCGTGGTTCCATGGTGTTTATACTTGGGTACTATTGTTTGTACAGATGAATGTGGTACCTTCAGGCATTTAGAAATTGCTCCCAAGGATGAACCAGACTTGTGGAGGTCCACATTTTTTTTTCTGAGGTGCTGGCTGATTTCTTTTGATTTTTCCATGATGCCAAGCAAAGAGGCACTGAGTTTGAAGGTAGGCCTTAAAATACACCTCCAATTCAGTACACCTCATATCAGAAGCTAATTGGCTAACTGTCTAAAGGCTTGACATCATTTTCTGGAATTTTCCAAGCTGCTCAAAGTTACAGTTAACTTAGTGTATGTAAACTTCTGACCCACTGGATCTGTGATATAGTCAATTAAAAGTGAAACAATCTGTCTGTAAACAATTGTTGGAAAATTGCTTGTGTCGTGCACAAAGTAGATGTCCTAAACGAACTGCCAAAACTATAATTAAATCTACGGAGTGGTTAAAAAAATTTGTTTTAATGGCTTCAACCTAAGTGTATCTAAACTCCTAAATTCAACGATATATGCCAACAAGAATGAACACAGTAGATGTGTTTATTCTTGTTGGCAGTTTTTATTAGCATTATGAAAATGAATATTTTAAATTACGCGACAGAATGAAGACACAAGAATGACATTGATTAAAATCACTGGAGTCTTATGGATTAATTTTATGTGGCCGTTATGTGCTTTTTGGAGCTTGAAGGTGTTGGATGTCATTCACTTGCATTGTATGGACAAACAAAGATGATATATTCTTCTAAAAAAAATTTTGTTCTGCAGAAGAAAGTCATACACATCTGGAATGGCATGATGGTGAGTAAATGATGAGAGAATTGTAATTTTTTGGTGAACTATCCCTTTAATTTCAAGTCAGTAACTGTAATCTAACTGAAGATCTACATAATGAGCTGCACTACATTTTGACCAAAAAGTAAGACTATTGTAACTAATTATTTTGTAATCAGATTACATTCAACACTGTTAGAGAGTAAAGATTGTGTTTGAGTACACAAGATTTAGAAAAAAATTTGTTTGCAAAAGTTTAACATAAAAAAATAAAAGAAATCTGATTCTCCGATGCATCGTGATTGTTTCTTCAACGATTCTGAATCGTGGTTTAAATTGAACTGAATCGACTCTGAATTTAAGAATCGATTCAGTTCAATTTAAACCATCGCAGCGGCGCTTATGTGTGCACCAGAGACAGAGTGAGATGCAAAAAACAAATGGTCAGACGTGCAAATACTAAAGCCAATCACACACTTCACAACTGATCACAGACTGGATGTATATTAACCACACAACCATTGTCCTGACTGAAACAACAATCCAGAAATTCATTCAAAAACTCATGTACATAGCAACGTGAGAGTTTATTCGTGATAACACATCAACAAACAACATGAAAGATGGGCTTGGGCCCGTAATTGCACTAATTTGAACAGAACAGGAAAAAACAGCTGAGAATAATGAGGAAGCATTTCAGGAGACGTGGGTGATATTTTATTTTCTAATTATTTATTTTTTTGTTTCCTGCTTCCGTGTCTTTCTCTCCTCTTGCACTTTCTATTTCTAGGTTGTTTCTCATTGCTGGTCTCTTGTTCGTCAATGCTTGATTGATTTCTCAAGCAGCAACCCCGCTATTTGTGTCACTTTACTATCACCTTTGGTGTGGAAAGGAAAAGCTGACATCTGCACTCCCAAAGCAGCAGATATCTCATGTAGCCATCCTAAACAAGCAACCGATAGTTGTGGTTATAGTTATAGGCTAGGGATCGATTAATTCTAAATTCATAATTTAATACTGTTAAATAAAAATGATGAACAATGCTTTAAATATACACAAAATATTTTACTATGATCAGTTAATTTAATAGTGTTCTTATGTAATGTGACTCATTCTGATTTTTGAAAACAGCTTTTAAATAAAAAGCTGAAAGGGAGAAAAATCTCTTTGTTGCGCCCCCTTGAAAATGAGCATATAAGGGGGCTCTGTAGCACTCCCATTTTCACCTACAGTCTACAGTTTATGGTGAAAAATAGAAAACAGGAAGTGCCTTATATCTTCTGTGTGCTTTGTGTAATTTTGATAAAAATTCAGCTGTATGTTTGGTAATGGGGGCTGATCACATTTATGCAGCTATTATGGGTCATATCGCCATAACTGGCAGCAAGAAGTATGGCACTTTTAACAGACTTTGAAATAGCCCTCTTATGTTTACATGAATTGCTTCAAAAATTTTTAGAATAATGTCAAGACACTGCTGATGTAAATTTTGTGAAGGGATATTTAATATCTTAAATACTGTTGCCATGGCAACGCATTAATTGTTATTATTCCTTTCTTCCTATATTTGGGTGTTTTTTAGGCACTTGACATGCTTAAAATTTAGTGAACTTTAGCACACACATCAGAGTCATTGGCATTAGGTCTGGGCAATAGTTCATGCATGGGCGTGTAGGGGGGCCTCTGTAGTAGCCCCATTTTCACCTACAGTCACCAAAATTGGTACATATATAGTTCTCATCAAGCTGCACAACTTTCATAAATATAGTCATTACGTCCGCCCAACAGGAAGTCAGCTAATTTGGACTTTTTTAATATTGCAGTCTTTTAAATACAACTTAAATACTCCTCCTAGGTGATTCATGAGACTGTCACCACATTTAGACAACATTATGCCAAAACATAGATGCTAAATTGCAAACAGATTTTGATATGTCAAACGGTGTTGCCATGGCAAGGCATTAATGGTGAAAAATGGGAAAAAGGAAGTGTCTCATATCTTCTGTGAGCAATGTGTGATTTATATCAAAATTGAGATGTATGTTTAGACTTGGGGGCTAATCACATGGATTTGACTATTTTGGTTCACGGTCATAGCGCCACCACCTGGCAGCAGGAAGTGTGGCTCTTACAACAGACTTTAAAATAGTCCTCTTATAATTACTCAAATTGCTTCAAAATTGTTTAGAATAATGTCAAATGCCAAATGCATGTGTCCACCTTGCATTGTTTTCCGAAAGCCACCAGGTGGAAATGGACCAGCTGTGCTTGGGCCAGTCATCGCTGCTTGCAGCTATATTTATTATTAGGGTCCAAGCACTGAAAGTGCGGAGGCCCTATTTTTCTTCTAAGGATTAGTATTATTATTATTATATAGGAGATTCATGTGACTGGCACCAAATTTGTGCATCATGCCAAAACATTGTAGATGCTAAATTGCGAACGGATTTTTGATATTTTGAACAGTGTCGCCATGGCGAAGCAATAAATGTATGGAAATAAATGGGAAACAGGAAGTGCCTTATATCTTTGGTGTGCATTGTGTGATTTTGATGAAAATTCAGCTGTATGTTTGGTAATGGGGGCTAATCACATGGATGCGGCTATTATGAGTCACGATCATAGTGCCACCAACCGGCAGCAGGAACTATGGCACTTTTAACAGACTTTGAAATAGCCCTCTTATATTTACCCAAATTGCTTCAAAATTGTTTAGAATAATGTCAAATGCAGGTGTCCACCTTGTGTCTGCATTGTTTTCTGAAAGCCACTGGGTGGAAATGGACCCAAGGTGCTTGGGCCCGTCATCGCCGCTTGCAGCTAGATTTATACATTATATACACAGTTAAATATAGTACAATCATCTGTTAACGCTGTGCAGATTCACTATCGCGCTGAAAATAGCATTGTTGCTCATTGTATTACATGCACTCTTTTGAGGAGGAGAAATAATCTAAAGCACTTTAAAAACCGGCACACATTTTGATATCCATGAAAGCTGCATAAATGATTACACTGAAACTGAAATCAAGTTATGATGTTGCACAAGTTTAATGAAAATGATGGCGTTCCCTCTCCATTGTGATCAGTTTGATTGACTTGGATGTGCACCCACGTTTGCTCTGTGAAGTTTAACGGAGACTCGCATGTGATAAAAACAAACAGTTTTGCGAAATACAGTACGCGCCTGATTTTGAATTCATAACATGTATAGAAAATAGTGGTAAAATATAAGTTATGCTTTGGAGAGAAACAACACTTAAGTGCATCAAACAGCAGCACACGCTCTCATTTAATGCACCTGAAACAGCAACCGCTCCAAATTAAACTGTATGCTTATTATGATCTTGTTTGAAGTGTAATAAACTGCTAGCGCGCACTGGACAACTTGGGTCTTGTTTTTTTTCGCTTCATCTTGTCTCCATTGTTTTTCAAACGAGTTTCATCATGCAACATATTTTCACTGGGCAGTAAAGTGACATCACTGATGGAGCTTCTCTGTGCTTGCCGCATATAGCCAACTAATCGATAATAAAATTGGTTGTCGATGATTTCCATTATCGATAATTACCGATTAGTTGTTGCAGTCCTAATAAATATATAGTCTGCATGTGCTGCGCACTTCAAATGTGAGCACTTGTGAATGTGTGGAGACAGCTTCTCCTTGGCTCATACACGGAAAACACCGTCATGACCATCAAGCGCTGTTTGTTGCAGATGACAGTGAGCAGAGTGCAAAGTCACGTTGTAGCATGAGGCATAAAGAGAGTACATATTTAATTAATTAAATAGCAGCATTTGGGTTTAATAATCACTTGGAGTCACGTAGCAACCGGATTTTGATGATAAAATTAAACTGTTGATGGAGTTAATAAATAAATAAAAACAGGTATCGGACTCGGTATCGGTGAGTACCAAAAATTAAGTATCGGTACGTGTACTAAATAGAAATGGTATCAGGACATCCCTAATAATTTTGTAATAGAATCTTTACCCTTTGAATTGAAAGGCCAGTGAAGATTCACACCTCTATAGCATGTCACACTGCAGGAAACGTCACGTCAGCTACCCTTATCTGAGATCCTGTAAAAAGATGACAAATGGTCTCATCCGTTTCCATGATCACCTGTCTGAGGATTCCTGACCTTGTGCCTCCATTTCAAAGTCCACACAATTCAGACTAGACTGGAGGTTTTTGTACAAATCAACACACTTGCTACTCTTAAGGCGCGGTCATATTTACCTTTGCACGGTGACATTTCGAGGGCAAAGGTGAAGTGGGTGGACATTGAGCAAGTGTGAAACCAGCAAAAAACAAATTGCCAAGTAGCCTCTTTTTTATACTCCAAACTTACTTCAAAACCTTACAGAGTTTACACAACATCATCATCTTCTGATCATTTGTGGATTCTGTTCATAGACTGCAGAAAATCTATTATTTGTACCTTTTATACACTGCCTGGCCAAAAAAAAAAAAAGTACAAACTCTAAAGGCCCAAACATCCTCTACATAAGTATGTGAGCGCAGATGCATCTTGCTATGCAAGCTCAATTTCACTCATCGTTGCATTGTGAATTGTGTCAGAACGCAATTCATAACCCAATGCAAGTACGCACTGTATTCTCAGGGTTGCCGCAAGGGGCGCTACAGCGGATTTTCTTTTTTCAATCAACAACTGTCATGGTGGAGCAGAAATTTGAAGAGAGTCTTGCCAAACAATTTAGATTATACAAACATATTTTTCTGTCATCTTTTCAGCAAATGCACACTCCTCAACTGCTGACATCTTGACTCCACCACATCTGGTTTCGTGGCACCTAAAAAACTCTTTCTCCCCCTTGTGATCCAAGGTTTGTTACCGCCAGAGCAACACAAGAGTGCACGTAACGTATGTACAACAGGACCATGCGTTGGACATGCTGTAACGTTTTCCAACTCTTAGTTTGGGTTGTTTTGTATGCTGGGTGCCAGACAGGATTTCTGTCATTAGCTCAAAGTAAAAAAAACGTACAAAGATCTTGTGTCTTACACAAAACCCATAACTTAATGAGATGAAGGTTCACACACCGGTAATCAATGCAATAATAACCACTCTTGCTCTTAAATAGAAAAAAAAAAAAAAAAAAAAAAAAAAAGAGAACATTAAACACAACAGGACTCAGATAAGAATTTGCATTCCAATCTGTATATTCAAAATTTAGCAAATTCAAGTGTCTCAAAATTGCCTTTTTATTTAGCAAGGAAAGAAAGAAAAAACAAAAATCAATTCAAAATTGTCCAGCCACAAAATAGGCTAAAAAAAAAAAACATTAGTCCAGTTCACCAGGCAATTAGTAGTCCAAACAGTAAATAATCAGCAGTAAAAGACAGTTTAAATAGTCAAAGTAGTAGAGAAGAAAAGGAAAAAATATTCCCCCTATCAAAATCAGTCAACAGTCAAGTCAAACAGTAATCCACAATTGTACTCACGACTCCTTGTTTAATAGTCTGGTACATATTATCCGGGACTTCTTAGGCATTGTACAGGGCTGGAGGCTCCCACTCCGTCAATCCAGTTCAGGTTTTGGAAGTTTACACTCATCTTACAGTTTTCCCTGCAGCATCTCAACGACTGTCAGCTAGTCACATAATGACGAGGATCCTTTCCTTTGCGAAATCCAGAGTGTGCGATCGCAGTATAATGCTGACGGTAAGCACTCTTGCCGCGGATAAAACAATAAATCGCTACGGGAGACTTCACCAGGAGCTCCGCGAAGTACACTCAACGCCACCCGACAGCCACCGCCATCTTGCCGTGAATGACGCACGTCAGCCAAATAAAGGTAACTAGGGGCTGAAATAAAAATGTCACCATCTTGATTCGGGCCATATAGAACGATGACTGTAGATCCATAGAATATTTACATATCTGTGATATTTGTGGATAATGATCACAGATTAATTTTACAGATGAATGATGACTGATAAATGCAAAACAGATGAACAATTAATTGCAATTAATTTAATGATGACATCGTCACAATGCGTTGGCGAAGCGCTCGCTACTGCATTTGCGTACCTGCGTGAAGTATGTTTGGGCCTTAATATTTCATTGGACCGCCTTTAGCTTTGATTATGGCGTGCATTCATCGTGGCATTGTTTCGACAACCTTATGCAATGTCACAACATTTTATTTACCTCCAGAGATGCATTAATTTTTGGCCGAGATATTATATTGATGACAGGAGAGTCGAACCTCTCCGTAAAGTCTTCTCCAGCTCCCCCTTTAAAATGGGCATGTAACGGGGTCTCTGTAGCACCCCCTTGGTACATATATTGTTCTCATCAAGCCGAACAACTTTCATACTTGCAGTCATTAGCTTGCCCAACAGGAAGTCAGCCATTTTTGTTTTTCTGAAAATCGCAGGCTCTGAACTTTTAAACACACCTCCTAAGGGATTCTTGTGACTGGCACCAAATTTGTCCAACATCATGCCAAGACATGCTAAATTGCGAACAGATTTTTTATATTTTGACAGGTGTCGCCATGGCGAAGCAATACATTTATGCCAAAAAATGGGAAACAAGAAGTGCCTTATATCTTCGGTGTGCATTGTGTGATTTTGATTAAAATTCAGCTGTATGTTTGGTAATGGGGTCTGATCACATGGATGCAGCTATTATGGGTCACGGTCATAGTGCCACCAACTGGCAGCAGGAACTATGGCACTTTTAACAGACTATGAAATAGCCCTCTTATATTTACCCAAATTGCTTCAAAATTGTTTAGAATAATGTCAAATGCCAAATACATGTGTCCACCTTGCGTTGTTTTCTGAAAGCCACTGGGCGGAAATGGACCCATGGTGTTTGGGACCGTCATCGCCGCTTGCAGCTATATTTATATATTATATTCAGCATTATATACACAGTTAAATATAGTACAGTCATCTATTAATGTTGTGCAGATTCACTATCGCGCAGAAAATAGCATCATTGCTCATTGTATTACATGCTCACTTTTGAGGAGAAATAATCTAAAGCACTTTAAAAACCGGCACACTTTGACCTCTGAGACATTTTGATGTCCATGAAAGCTGCATAAATTATTACATTGAAACTGAAATCGAGTTATGATGTTGCACAAGTTTAATCAAAATGATGGCGCTCCCTTTCTCCATTGCGATCGGTTTGATTGACACGGATGCGCGTGCTCATTTGCTCTGTGAAGTTTAACAGAGACTCGCATGTGATAAAAACAAACAGTTTTGCGAAATACAGTACGCGCATGATTTTGAATTCATAACATGTATACATTATAAAACAGAAAATAGCAGTAAAATATAAGTTATGCTTTGGAGAGAAACAACACTTAAGCGCATCAAACTGCACGCCCTCTTTTAACGCACCTGAAACAGCAACCGCTCCACATTAAACATTATGCTTATTAACTTATAAACTTATAGCGTGCGCTGGACAACTTGGATCGTGTTTTTTTCCGCTTCATCTTGTCTCCATTGCTTTTCAAACGAGTTTCGTCATGTAACACATTTTCACTGGGCAGTAAAGTGACGACACTGATGGAGCTTCTCCATGCTTGCTGCATATCTCCAACTAATCGATAATTATCGATTTTATCAATTAGTTGTTGCAGCCCAATATATATATATATATATATATATATATATATATATATATATATATATATATATATATATATATATATATATATACACACACACACACAGTCTGCATGTGCTGCGCACTTCAAATGTGAGCACTTGTGAATGTGTGAAGACAGTTTCTCCATGGCTCATACACGGAAAACATCATCATGACCATCAAGCTCTCTTTGTTGCAGATGACAGTGAGCAGAGCACAAATTCACATTGCAGCATGAGGCATAAACAGAGTACATATTTATTTAATTAAATAGCAGTATTTGGGTTTAATAATCACTTTGAGTCATGTAGCAACTGGATTTTGATGATGAAATTAAAATTAACTGTTGATATGGAGTTAATAAATAAATAAACACAGGTATTGGACTCAGTATCGGTGAGTACCAAAAATTAAGCATCATACTCGTCCTAAAAAGAAATAGTATCGGGACATCCCTAATTGTTTTGTAATAGAATCGTTACCCTTTGAATCGAAAAGGCCAGTGAAGATTCACACTTCTATAGCATGTCACACTGCAGGAAACATCACGTCAGCTACCCTTATCTGAGGTCCTGTAAAAAGATGACAAATGGTCTTATCCGTTTTCATGATCACCTGTCTGAGGATTGCTGCCCTTGTGGCTCCATTTCGAAGTCCACACAATTCAGACTAGACTGGAGGTTTTTGTTCAAATCAACACAATTGCTGCTCTTAAGGCGCGGCCATATTTACCTTTGCACTGCAAAATTCGGAGGGCAAAGGTGGAGTGGGTGGACACTGAGCAAGTGTGAAACCAGCAAAAAAACTAATTGCCAAGTAGTCTCTTTTTTATACTCCAAACTTACTTCAAAACCCCACAGAGTTTACACAACAACATAATCTTCCATTCATTTGAAGATTCTGTTCATAGATGGAGGCAGAAAATCTATTATTTGTACCTTTCATACACTGCCTGGCCAAAAAAATGTTGCATACTCTAAAGGCCCAAATATACTCTACGCAAGTTTGTGAAGGCAGACGCATCTTGCTATGCAAGCTCTGAAATATGTCAGAGCGCATTTCACAACCCAACACAAGTACGCACTGTATTCTCAGTTTTGCCGCAAGGGGCTCTACAGTGGATCTTCTTTTTTCAATCAACAACTGTCATGGCGGAACAGCAATTTGAGGAGAGTTTTGCCGAACAAGTTACATTATACAAAAATATTTTTCTGTCATCTTTTCAGCAAAAGCACACTCCTCAACTGTTGACATGTTGACTCCACCACATCCGGTTTTGTAGCACCTAAAAAACGTTCTCACTTGAACTTTTGGGGGGGCCGGGGACCAAACCATTTTGGGTGTGAAGGGTCGCAGGTGTTGAGGTCACAAATATAATTGTTCTCTTTGGTCCTTTAAAATAGTAAAGGCTCTGAGCAAATCCACTTTTACTTTTTGATAGTAACTGTATTGTGATTATCTACGATTTAAATTGTAACTGCAGTGGAATACAATTACTTATATTTTGTATTTTAAATATGTAACACCGTTACATGCATTCCATTACTCCCCAACCGTGTGTGTGCGAAGCACCGCCCACACAGAGGTCACTGTCAAACCAACTTCATTTGGGTCAACGTGGAGAATACACCTCTCAAAGTTCACCAAACTTGAGCTCCACACAAAATCCACAAGGGGAAGTTCTTCACGTCCGGAAGTCCACCACACGAAATACACAATCCAACGGATCCCCATTGAAATTACTGTATTTCACGGAGTTTCAACGTACAAAGGTAAATGTGACCATGACTATGGTACAAGCATGCAACAAAACAAATTACCCGTAAACTTTAAGAGTGAGCAGGCTGCTTATTAATTCTCCTAGATCCAACCTAGCCAGCGTTTCAAACTGGTTTTCCCAAAATACTTATGGCTTATATCCCCGATGATCTTCAGGCCATTAAAAACACACTACAAATGGAGCAATACAGGCCATTTACAGTCCCTGATGAACGATGATGCTGATTCATCAAGAGAGATGTGATGTAAACAATGATGTCCCATGAGGTTCTCCCTGTATAATGTTGTGTAAATACAAACTATAAAGCCAACAAGCACAATAACACCTTAGTCAAACTTATCTCCCAAAAAAAAAAAAAAAATGAAATCATTGCAAACACAGAAATTGCTACAGTGTGAGAGTCAATAAAGATTAATATATAGTCAATAGATGTGCATTCAGCAGTCAAATTGTGGCGCCACAAGATGATATACAGGAGACACAAGCTGAAAAAGTATAGAACAATGCATAGCTCAATTGAGACCCAACATAACCACAAAGAATTGCTGTTTTGCACTTTGAGGTAGTGAAATGTGAGATTTAGGGCCCACACTGACATTTAAGGGATTGTCAAGGGACAGTCATCATTTCATCACCCTCATGTTATTTCAAACCAGTAAGACTTTCATTCTTTCATGGAACACAAATGGATATGTTAGGCAGAATGACAGCCTCAGTCACCATATTATTTCCCACTGAATACTGCCTAACATCTCTTTGTGTGATCCACAGAACTAAAGAAATTCACTCAGGTTTGGAACAATGACCACATCTACATGCACTGTATTCCAGGGTTTTTGCAGAAAGCGCCGTTCTGAAACATCATGTAAATGAGAATGCCGCCTTCCTTGCGCTAAAGCTGAGGTCACATTAAACTTTACACTTCAAAATTTCGCAGGTGAAATACAGTCATCTCAATGGGAATCCGCACGATTGTAAATTTTGAGCAATGGCCTTCCGGTGGAGAAGAATTTCCCCTCGTGGATTTCATTTGGAGTTCAAGTTTGGTGAACTCTGACAAGCAAATTTCACCACATTGACCAAAACGAAGTTGCTTGGTTTGGCAGTGACCTCTGCGTGTTTGGCAGTGACCCCAATGCGCTCTAGGTCCTCGTGGTGGCATAGTGACTCGCCTCAATCTGGGTTGCGGAAGACAAACCTCAGTTGCCTCCACGTCTGAGACAGTCAATCCGCGCATCTTATCATGTGGCTTGTTGAGCGCGTTACCACGGAGACCTAGCACTTGTGGAGGCTCACGCTATTCTCCGCGGCATCCATGCACAACTTACCACGTGCCCCACCGAGAGTGAGAACCACATTATAGCGACCACAAAGAGGTTAACCCAATGTGACTCTACCCACCCTAGCAACAGGGCCAATTGGTTGTTAGGAAGCCTGACTGGAGTCACTCAGCATGCCCTGGATTTGAACTTGCGACTCCAGGTGTGGTAGTCAGCATCTTTACTTGCTGAGCTACCCAGGCCCCCCCGAGTTTCTTTTTAACTCAAGTCTCACAGAGTATAAAGTGCAGCATTAATAAGAGGCTTCTTGACATTTATATTTGTGCTGGTTTCACACACGCTCACCGTCTGCCTACGCTATTTTCGCCCGCAAGATTACGGGTGTATCAACGATTTACTCTTTTTCTCGATGCAACGATTACTAATACTGCTCATTCATACGCATCGATCTTGAAATATGATTTTTGAATTGAGGATTGATAGTGTTGGTCAATAATCGATTTAAACAGCTAAAAATCTAATTAATCGCGATCCAGCAAAATCGTATACAATATTTTAGAAACAAAAATATTAACTTCATTACATGTGTGATTTAAAGGAGACATGTGCGCCGTCATTCTCTAGCACGCCTCAAAGCGTGTACTCACAGCTCTCCTTTCACAGACGCATGCTGTACTCATCCATCACCCTTCACGGGATTGCGCCCACTCTCCAATCCATGAGTAACTCTCATTTAAACTTTTTCTGAGCAGCTTTTCGAGGCTTTCAAGCACCTAATATCTGATCTCTTCTCCGGACTTACGCTGACTATCACATGACCAAATGACAGCTCGCAATAGAGCTTGTCGAGTCCAATGTGCTCAGACCATTTGATATTGCTGCCAGCTCTTGCGTGGCCACTACTGAAATAAAATGTTTTTATTGTGGGGAAACTCATTCGTTATTTTATGTAAGATAAAACAGATGCATTTCCACTATCGGGCCAAATGAGGGCGGGCTAGTGCGTGCCAGGACCAGTTGCGTTCCCACCGTCACTTCCAAGGCTGCATCATGCCTTCTCTGGGCTTTCTCAAGGCCAACATCCAATGGCCTTTGGCCGCCGATTACCCTTGGGCCAAACAAGGCCAACTGGGGACTGAGGCAGGATCAAAATAAAAGGCGGAGTTTCGCTGAGTCAGAGGTTAGCACTAAGATCGCTAAACTTGTCAGGTTGCGTATACAGCGCACAACAGTGCAGATACGGGAACATTTAAAAAAAAAAAAAAAAAAAAGCACTGTACAGATGCGTTAAAATGCACAGTGAACAAAGTGATGCCCAAAAAAAGGAACTTTACATAGTTTGAGATCATTGAGCTGTGAAGTGGAGAGAGCACTCAGAAACCCATGGCAGTACAGTCGGCGTGTTGTCAACGCCTACTTATCTTTCTAGTTAGCCAATGTTTACATATGATATAAACTTGATATTCAAGATAACTAGATAATATGATACCTCAACTTGAGCTTCCCTCTTACTTGTGGAATAGGCGGGGTGTGTGACACTGGCACCAGGGCGCCGTGTTAAGCTGGGTTTTTGGGCAATGCTGCGGGGATATTGGCCCGATAATGGAAACTAGGAATGGGCACGAGTACTCGGAATTGGCAGCAATGATCAATCGTGAAAACGATGATTGATAGTGATCATGCATGATGTGACTTTTCACTTAATTCGAAATCCAGTGACAATTCCCTGACAACTAAACACAAACGTGTCAAAGAGAAAGCTTATTTTTAATTTTGAGATTGATTACGTTGTGATTTTGAGGGGTACATTGATTATCAGAGACGTCTCAAAGCAGCCAAACTCATAGGACGCTGCAATGCTATCGTTACGATAATCAAAAGAGAGTGTAATTAACCGTGTTTTGAACACCTGTCTCTGCAAAACATTTGCTAAACACGTTGTATTATCATTTAAAATGTAAGAACTTTGATATTATTTAATAAAAGTGAACGTTTGTTACTGACTGTAAACCTCCCTGCCCTGGGTGGCGTCATGTTTGCGTGATGTGACACACACCTGCATCTCGACGAAATGAAGATTTCTGCACGAGTTTCTAAGTTAGATGTCCGATATAAAGTGTCATTCCATTGCACTTTCTCAAGTTGAAAGGTGGAAATTCTGACTCTCCGAGTTGAATGGAATGCTTCATGAATCACAGCAAACACAATACGGAGCATCGAGGCTTTCCCCACAAGAGCAAACACTTTGGACACGTGCACACACACACACACACACACACACACACACACCAGGCAGTGGACTCAACGCGCTGAAGCAACGCATATACAGCAGGCGAGTGTTTCAAACACTTTGACAGAGTGCAGCTAAATGGAACCGAATGCAGTGTCTTCAAAACTGAAATTCAACTTAACACGCATATTAAAAACGCGAGGGTTATAGCGCCTCCTGATAAGCCAAATGCGATTTGAAAATAGAAGGTTCAGACAGTCACTAAAAAAAAAAAAACTGGTGCATGCTTACTAAGATTACAATGGTAACCTGAAGGAAGAACAGACAGATGCGAATTGTGCACATTCTTTCAGAGCTGGGCAGTGAATCTTCACATGACGACAAAATATGATGCATTATATTTTGATTATGCAATCTTTTGTAAATTTTTTAACATTTTATTTTATAACAGCCTATAATGATGAATAGACGATACACTGGAACAACAAGACACAATGCAGCAGCTATAGACGTTTGTCAGACATGTCATTATATATACAATTATGTACATGTAATTACGAGTAATTAGTCCGAGTACTCGAGTAGACAAAATGACCAAAATGCCCATCCCTTGTGGAAACACAAATCGATTTTGATCTCACGGCTCAAGGTCCGAGGCTATTGGCCCTAGCTGGCCAGTTAATAGCCCTGGCTTGTACTGGCCCGATAGGGGACAAGTGGCTATTGTTTAGTTGGGGAATTGATGTGAAGTTTAAGTCATTTAGTTGATTGCATCTCTTTTCTTTTAAACTGAATGCAGTCAGATGATGATACTTTTTTGTTGTAATTGTTTGTTTGAATTAGTTCACTAATTCAGGGTCCCCACAGTCATGGAAAACCTTAAAATACCAGGTAATTTTAAAATTGTGATTTCCAGGCATGGAAATGTCATGCAAATTAATAAAATCTTAATGACCACAAACGTTTTATAGTGAAATATGGAATAAGAAAAACGTTTCTAGTGAAAGGTGGCCAGAACTTTGAAGGTCCAAAAAGCACATAAAAGCAGCATAAAAGTAATCCATGAGACTCCAGTGGTTAAATCCATATCTTCAGAAGTGATATGATAGGTGTGGGTGAGAAACAGATTTATTTAAATCCATTTTTGCTATAAATCTCCACTTTCATTTTCAAATTTTTCTCTTTTGTTTTTGTACACCTACTGGGCAGTGAGGAGAATTTATAGTAAAAAAGGATGTATCTATTAATATTGTATAATATTGATCTGTTTCTCACACACACCTATCATATAACTTCTGAAGACATGGATTTAACCAATGGAGTCTCATGGATTACTTTTATGCTGCCTTTATATGCTTCTTGGACCTTCAAATTTTGGCCACCATTCACTTGCATTGTATGGACCTACAGAGCTGAAATATTGAGTAAATGAGAAAATTTTCACTTTTGGGTGAAATATCGCTTTAAGGAAACAACACAGCGACAACTCTGGGATAACTGGAAATAAAGCTAAGCAACAGAGAATAAAGTAGCAAAGTCTTTCTCGAATCCCATGTTTGTTATTTACACAAGCGTTGCTGATAAATTATGTTGCTGCGTCTATAGGAGTAAAGAGAAAAATGCGAACACAGAGCATGTAAACAGGAACGTTGCTTTCCAGTCTTAAGCAGCTTTCTGGTTAAAACGGCTAATTGGAGTCCATGTAAATGAGCACAATATGAGGGTTAGTAAATTATTTTCATGATGATTTCATTTTGTGGATTAAAAATTCCTTTAAAATGAGCACAATAGTGGGTATACCTGAGCCTAAAAAAGGTCAGGAAAGTGATCAAATGTTGACCTTACCTGTGTAGCCCGCACACCAGCCCCAAGATGCCACCATCGCCAGTAACCATCTGAACATCACCCCTTCGATGTACCAGAACGTGTGGGCATCCAGAACTCTTAAAGGCTGCAGGACTATCAGGTAGAGGCAGTAGGATGGGATGGCAACACAGTTATTGATAAACATGAAGGTAAAACGGAGCAGTGACTTCAGTAAAATCCAGGCCAGTTTCCGGGCCGCGTCCACATGAGGAGCCATTCTGTACTGTCCCGCCTGCAGAAGAGAGAAAAACAGATCAGTGCGAAATAAATCCCAACACTTAAGCAATCTGTGCAGCTGACATTCATTTAAATCAATCCAGTGAATGGAAATCATGGAGCTGACTAAAGGAGTTTCTGGCAGAAAATAAATAGACTTTGAAATCAATGCATAGAAATTAGTGTATAGAAAGCTTACATCTCTATACTGCTTTACAATTACACAGATCCAGTAACCTCAGATATAAATATGCAAGTCCATTATGATACCCTTCAAGCCAGTTTAAACATTGTTGTCATGAAAAATGGGGGAGGAACTACTTCAGGGTAACCACAGTGACTAAAATACAAAATACAGCTCAATCATCACCAGACTGCCAAAATTAATTTCTGTATTTGTCTGGTCGTATAAATAATCATCATCATCAGGGCCTAGGTAGCTCAGCGAGTATTGACGCTGACTACCACCCCTGGAGTCGCAAGTTCGAATCCAGGATGTGCTGAGTGACTCCAGCTAGGTCTCCTAAACGACCAAATTGGCCCGGTTGCTAGGGAGGATAGAGTCACATGGGGTAACCTCCTCGTGGTCGCGATTAGTGGTTCTCACTCTCAATGGGGCGCGTGGTAAGTTGTGTGTGGATCGCGGAGAGTAGCATGAGCCTCCTGTGTTGTGAGTCTCAGCGGTGTCATGCACAACGACCCAAGTGATAAGATGTGCGGATTGACTCTCAGAAGCATAGGCAACTGAGACTGTGTCCACCGCCACCCAGATTGAGGTAACCGCGCCACCATGAGGACCTACTAAGTAGTTGGAATTGGGCATTCCAAATTGGAGAGAAAAAAGGGGTACAAATTTAAAATAAAAAAATAATAATAATCATCATCATTATAGTAGCCTATATTCACAACATGGACAAGATTTCCTATCAAATGAAATAGATATACAATAACAGGTCCTTACTCTGGTTGACACGCTTAAACACTGTTATAGTTTGCCTGACATTTATGCACGTTTAACCCTTGTGCGTCAATTTAAAAAAGTTACTCCTTAGAGGACATAAAATGTCCACGTCAAAAAACTTCCATAATAATATTATATATTAATTTATTTAACAAACATCAGTCCTGATCATAACTACCAAATATTCATTCATTTTCATGATTTTAACCCTTTAAATACCAGTTTGTTTATATAATGCCACTGTTGTTTTTTTTACACACACATCTCAATACACACATACAAAATACACTCTGACATCCATACCAACACACCCACACAATTTTAGCTTAAGTATTTATTCAATTGGCCTGCAGTGCTCTATAATACAGCAAACAGAAAATAGGAAAAAAGCATGTATTTGCTCCATAGGCTAAACATGAGAAAAATTGAGCCATGTGGTGGAAAATATTAAAAATGTAAATTTTGAAGCCAGGGCTCTGGAATGAAAGCATGTCATAGAATTCATGATTTTATGCTTTAATTGCACTGGGATCAATTATTGCAGTTTTAATGGGATTCAATGGGGACATTTTTGTCCTGAAGGTCCTCAGTGTAACTATTTTGTGTACACAGTGTATTATAGATGTATTATAGGAACTGAGGTTGAAATATCAAAATTCCCCCAAAAATACACACCTTTGGCCAAATGTATGCCGTTAGCATTAACACAGCCAAAATGATTGAAAAAACTAAAATGAAAGACAAAAATGTCCCGAAGGTCGCACAAGGGTTAAGTCAACAAATCCTCTCAATAAAGGTGAATGTTTGAAATGAGTTGCTGAATAAAGCGCTAACGCGGCTAACATCCTACATACAGGTTTACCTGCTGCTTTATTAGCATTGTCGATCTCCTTTAAGCAATTTGTCCAGTTTTAACATTTAAATATAAACATATGAATTAATAAATTAAGGCGATAAACAATATCGTTTCCATTAAGACAAAAGCAGAATGTGTTGTGTTATGATCTGTGTTAGCATGCTAAGCTAATGTGAGCTCGGCTCATCAATTCCGTTAAACAGTCAGGTTGGGTCATCTGATCGTTTCTTTCGTTTCATTTACGTCTTCATTTGAGTGACTGTTTCATTGTATGTGCGTGTATACAGTTTATATCATCTTCTATTATTTGTCCTGTAGTTTAAGTGTTCGGTGTCGGGCTGATTCGGGTGTTTGATGAGATTTGGACTAAAGTCCTTCACGGATCCGTTACACACCCGACCCAGATCAGAACAGGACTCCAGGTCTACTAAAAACGGTTCAGACGGCATTAGCCCAGCACAAATCTCTCTTTACGAATCCTCTAATCTTCATATGTGCGTGTGTTTCTCACCGTGCTAACGCGCAGCCCGTTGGTGAAGCTGCAGATGGGTTCGGCCGCTTCGGTTCGGTCACATGTAGCGGATGATGATCGATGAGCCAGTGAGCTTGATATCGTGTGCTCCACGGCTTGATTCGGTTCCGACAGTCCGTGCCCTGATCGGATGCATGCGCTTCAGTTACTCACACGCATGCTGCTGCTGTCGTTACCGCTGGAGTCACACAGGCGGCCGGACCTCTGGATCTGCTCTCAAATCCTCAACTCGAGCACAGCACACGTCTGATATTTGACTCATAAACTCATGTTTCTGCTCCGGCTGAGGCGTGTCCGACATGTAGTCACAGGGCCTCCTCCAGGATGATCTTTGCTCCGTTATTCTGAACCTCCTACAGGCCGCGGGCACGCGCAGACTCAGATTGGGGGCACGCGCACCGGCTCGTCTTCGCTGCTGGAGACCCCAGGGGTTAAACTGTTGGAGTGATATTACTTCCAGATTTCTGCAAGAGCAGTAAGCCCTATATGCATTGTGCTGGGCAGTTTCATAAAGCTCACAGTAAAAAAGCTGTAGTTTAAAAGAAGATAAAGCTAAAGTAAACCCTAATCAGAATCTACAAATAAAATGAAACCAAAAAATATTCAAGTGTTTTGCATTTTTGCAATACTTGGATTTAAGTTGGTAGAGCAAATAAAATCCTCTTTAGTTATTTGTATACCGAGGAATAACACTATTTTTGGCAGCAGTAACATCATCTGAGAAAACAGATTTTTTTTTCTTTTTTTTTCTTTTTTTATTGGAAGTTGTTCACATTTATTGAGGTTAATTAACATTTAAACCTTTTTAAATCTTTGGAGAAAGATTGAAGGGTTTGCAGAACAATAGGGATTTGCAAAAAGTCTTCTATGAACAAAGCAATATCATTCAGCTAGCCAGTAATGACTATTTCTGTTGTAATGCAGTCTTTATGTGGTCATAATGTGACCTCTATGATCTCATAATGCAGTCTTTGTGATATCATAATGGTGCCTCTGTGATGTCATAATGGGGGATTTATGATGTCACAACTGTGCCTCTATGATGTCATAGTGCACTCATTTTATGGCATCATAATGGTGCCTCTATGACGTCATAATGCAGTCTTTACAATGTCACAATGGTGCCTCTATGATGTTATAAAGGGGTCTTTATGATGTCATAATGGGGTTTTCATCACACAAAGTGATCATGCTTTAGAAGACTTGGAATATTATACAGTAGTGGCCAAAAATATTGGCACCCTTGGTAAATATGAGCAAAGAAGGCTGTGAAACAAACCTGCATTGTTTATGCTTTTGATCTTTCATTAAAAAAATTCACAAAAATCTATCCTTTAAATGAAGTAAAACAAATGAAAGTGGGGGAATATCTCATTGTTAAATAAATGATTTTCTCCAAAACACGTTGGCCACAATTATTGGCACCCCTAGAAATTCTTATGAGTAAAATATATCTGAAGTATATTCCCATTCATATTTTAAAATTTTTAGTACCCCTGGGTGACTAGGAACGTGAAATTGTTCAGCCATGACTTCCTGTTTCACATGAGTATAAATATGAGGTAACACACAAGCCAAATTCCCTTAATCATCAATCACAGTGGGTTAGACTAAAGAATATAGTTCTGATGTGCGGCAAAAGTTTGTTGAGCTTCACAAAATGGGAAGTGGCTATAAGACAATAGCTAAAGCATTGAAAATGACCATTTCCACCATCAGGGCAAAATTTACAAGTTCCAATCAACTGGAGATGTTAAGAATTGGCCTGGAAAAGGACATGTGTCTATATTGTCTCCATGCACAGTGAGGAGGATGGTTCAAGTGGCCAAAGAATCTCCAAGGATCACAGCTGGAGAATTGCAGAAATTAGTTGGGTCTTGGGGTCAGAAAGTAAAAATAAATAAATAAATAAAAATCAGACATCACCTACATCACCACAAGTTGTTTGGGAGGGTTTCAAGAAAAAAGCCTCTGCTCTCATCCAACAACAAACTCAAGCATTTTCAGTTTGCCAGACACTACTGGAACTTCAAATGCAACCGGGTTCTATGTTTAGATGAAACAAAAAAAGAGCTTTTGGTAGCAAACACCAGAGATGGGTTTGGCGCACACAGAGATGAAGAAGTACCCAATGCCCACAGTTAAATGTGGTGCTGGATCTTTAATGTTGTGGGGCTGTTTTTCTGCCAAAGGTCCTGGACATCTTGTTCGGATACATGGCATAACGGACTCTATCAAATACTAACAGATAAAAAATCAAAACCTGGCTGCCTCTGCCAGAAAACTTAAAATGGGCCCTTGCTGGATCTTCCAGCAGGACAATGATCCAAAACAAACATCAAAATCAACACAAAAATGGTTCACTGACCACAAAATCAAGGTCCTGCCATGGCCATCCCAGTCCTCTGACCTGAACCCCATGGAAAATTTGTGAGGTGAACTGAAGAGTAGAGTCCACCAACATAAACCTCTGAATTTGAAGGATCTGTAGAGATTCTGTATGGACGAATGGTCTCAGATCTCTTGCCAGGTGTTCTCCAACCTCATTAGGCATTATAGGAGAAGACTCAGAGCTGTTATCTTGGCAAAGGGAGGTTGCAAAAAGTATTAAATAAAAGGGTGCCAATAATTATGGCCAATGCGTTTTGGAGAAAAATATTTATTTAATAATGATATATTTCCCATTTCAGTTGTTTTACTTCAACTAAAGGTTAGATTTTTGTGATTTTTTTTTAAATGAAAGATCAAAAGGATAAACAATGCAGATTTTTTTCACAGCCTTCTTTGATCATATTTACCAAGGGTGCCAATATTTTTGGCCACCACTGTATATAATGTAGTTGCATTAATTTTACTCTGCTGATCACATTAGTTGCTTTTAAAGTTTGCAGGCTTTGTGGAACATGTAAACTGTGCATATTTCTTGGCCTCTTAAAGGGATAGTTCACCCCAAAAATAAAATTCTCTCATCATTTACTCACCCTCATGTCATTCCAGATGTGTGTGACTTTCTTACTTTTTTAGAAGAATATCTCAGCTCTGCAGGTCCATACAATGCAAATGAATGGGTACTACAATTTCGAAGCTCCAAAAAGCACATTTAGGCAGCATAAAAGTAACCCCATTGGTTAAATCTATATCTTCAGAAGTGATAGATAGGTGTGAGTGAAAATCAGATCAATATTTAAGTCCTTTTTTACTACAAATTCTCCTCCCTGCCCAGTAGGTAGTGATATGCACAATGAATGAGAATCGGCAAAAACAAAAGAAGAAGAATGTGAAAGTGAAAGTGGACATTTATGGTATAAAAAAAAAAAAAAGGACTTAAAGGTGCTGTAAGCAATTTTTTCATGGAAAAGTATGCAAAAAATGTTCCTACTCCCTTCAAGATATTAATGAAATAACTGTCCTGAGATATCTCACAGGTCTCTGTGACAGCTGTAGACTTTGTAAACAGCAAACAAAAATGTGTCAGTGGACCGCGGACAATGACGCTTTCTGCCTGTCAATCATTTTGCTCGTTCTCATAGTGTTGTCTTTGAAGCGGATCATTGAGTCTATGATTCATAATGTTTGTCAGTTGAGGGCGCTGTTGTGCCACTGTTGAATTTGACAGCCACAGGAACAAACAATGCTTCTGTTTTGCTGGTTTATGTCTCAAAATTATCTTTTGAGGGTGGGTTTTGGAATGAGGGGGCAGGGCTAATTCAACTGCTCAGTCAAGTGAAAGCTTCAGAATGCTGAAATCACTTACAGCACCTTTAAATGTTGATCTGTTTCTCACTCACACCTATCATATCACTTCTGAAGATATGGATTTAACCAATGGATTACTTTTATGCTGCCTTTATGTGCTTTTGGATCTTCAAAATTTTGGTACCTATTCACTTGCATTGTGAGGACCTTCAGAGCAGAAATATTCTTCTAAAAATCTTAATTTGTGTTCTGCAGAAGAAAGAAAGTCATAAACATCTAGGATGGCATGAGGGTGAGTAAATAATGAGAGAATTCTATTTTGGGGTGAACTATCCCTTTAACAAACCATGCCCTGTTTAATGGCATAATTTTCGAAACCTCTGGTAGATAGTCAGAGTTATTACTAAAACTGAGTCACGTGCACTTTACATGTGCATCTGTGTTATTTTTTTTGCGGTATGCAGTCGCAAAAATCTTGAGTAAAAGTATTAATTTTCTCTTAAAATGTTATGAAGTAAAAGTGAAAGTCAACAGAAACATTTATTTTCGAGTAAAGCAGAAATATTGAAAAGTAAGTAGTATTAGTTAAACACTAGATATTAGATACTATGCTCCTCTTAAATAAACTCAGTAAACCAACCTCAATAAGGACAAGGCAGTCACTGTTATGTGGTCAGCTGAGGTTGAGATCTACTGATACTAGACCAGAAGAACTTTAATGATGACGACTGTTTTTCTCTTTTTAAACGTTACATAAGTTAAACACAATTGAGCTGGAACTTGAACAACTTGCCAAACAACTTTTGGTAACTTTTCAAAACATAACTGAGAGTGGAAACATAGAGAAAAAGTAATATATTGTTAGTTAGGCAATTAAAATCTTCTGTTATAAAAGGCCTTTGAAGTTTAAACATTCATGACCACACTGATTTTTTTATTTTTTTATTTGCTTTGTGTTTCGTATCTGCCTTTTTGAAACAGCTCAGAGAAATCCTAAAGTCAGGAATATAAAGGAGATATCATTCATAAATATTCTAAAAGAATGTGATATAATTTTAGTTAAAGGTTCATTCTAATTAAAATATGATTAATTAAAGAGTTATTAATTATCTATTAAAGTGTAGTAATTATAAAAAGAGTATTTTTTATTTTTTATAGTATATTTTTAAGTATCACATACAATCAATAATTTATACAAAGTGTAACGTTTGTTCACAGTATGAATGCCATGTTTCTTTTACCACCAGAGGTCTCTGTTGTAGCAGAGAATAGGCCTAATCAATGTGATGATAAGTTTTCTGTAAAACAAAAACAAAAAGTTAAAAATGGTACTGTAAAAACCTGTTAATTGTTTAACTAGGTTAACTTGCCATATATGGGGGACATTATATTATATTTTAAAAGACAGTAAAAAAAAATTAAAAGTAGATTGTATGAATCACCTCATATTGTATAATTATGTAGAAAATTGTATTTCGAGAGAATCACATTTGTTAACATTTAAAAAAAAAAGTTATATTTCTTCTTTGTTATTAGTGTGCATTGGAGGGCTTCACTTGTATGTTACATATTATATTATTAATGTTTGTTTGTTTGTTTGTTAGTTTGTGCATTATTTTTGTGTCATGTGTGTTACGCTGATGGTGTTTTGTCATTGTGTGTATAACACACACACACACACACACACACATATATATATATATATATATATATTCAACACGGTTGGCCAGTACATATTCCGTTTGTACCACCTGATTTATTAAGGTGGCTATCAGTACAAATATATGAAGTCGATTTTTGTGATTTAAGTAGGTTGGTACAGTATATTAATATCGTTTAATGATGTACATGGTTATGAACTGTGAAATATGCAGTAACCATCCCATAATGCCTGAAACATTGTTATTGTGTTTTTGTCAGTAAAGTTATGGCAAACAATGATACCATTTTTTTTAATTAAATACAATAATACAACAAATACAATACTAAATACAATATCTGACACAGATCCAAACACAGGTGCACTTTTTCTCTTGCAAATAAAAACATGGAAAGAATAACAGTGTTCTGTTAATTTCATTCTGTGTGCTGTTTTTTTTTTTTTTTTAGTCTTTGTGTTGTTCAATGTCATGCTGTCCACTTACTGTGAAGGGTCAGTCAGAAATAAAGAGGCAGCACATGTTTATTTCTCTGTGACCTTCTCCTGAGAAAATATTCTTGAGAGGTTTAACAGACTGAGAACTTTTTGCAGTATTATTTATCTTTATGCTCTATAAGAGATTTTGTAAATACGATGTTACATATCAGCCACATTACAAGGCCACTGGGACACAAATCATTTTCAATGAGAGTGATGGACCTTAAGACACATGCACAGGACTTGTTTATGAGCTGTTGGCTCACAGACACCTTTAAATCTTATGACTTATGTCTCAATTCATCTCCCTCTATCTCACCTCTGCTATCTTGTCTATGCTGTACTCTCCTCCAACAGCCCAAAATAAAATTATAAATGAAAGATGTTGGAACTTTTAAATCTTTGTAGAAAGAGGCACAACATAGCTATGGTGCTCAGTGAAGCCCCCGGAGCCCTCTGTATAGTGCCATTGCTGAACAATGCATTGTGGAGACCTGATTTTGTGCAAGATGACATTGGTCTGCCCGGGGGTCGTGGAGAAGACGTCACTGAACTGATGGACCAGGTCCTCCAGCTCATTCTTCTGGACCTAGGAGAGATGTTCACCTAGATCCCAGTGAAACCCAGTGTTTCACCACTGGCCAACAGGGCTGGGAAGGTGGCAGTGTCTTCCCATCGCTTCAGGTAGTCCCGGCGTCTCCCTGGCTGCTTCAGCTGGTAGGTCACATGTCACACCATCTCCACTACAGTGTAGGGTCCCTGCCAAGAAGCCAAAAATGTTCATGAGGTGTTAGACAAAAAGACAAGGACCCGGTCACCCTGGTGGAACACACGTGCCTGAGCCGGCTGGTTGTACGTTTGCAGCTGGAGCATGCTGAGCTTCCACCATGTGTTCTCTCACTAGGGGTATGACCTTCTCAATCCTTTCCCACATGCTCCATACGTGCTCAATGATAGAACAATGGGGAAAGGGTTGTTGCTCCCAGGCCTCATTGGCAATATCAAATAGGCCTCGAGGTTGACGACCGTACAATAACTCAGAGGGAGTGAACCCAGATGAGGCCTGGAGGACTTCTGGGATTCCCAAGTGCATGTACGACAGCATGAGGTCCCAGTCACGCCTGTTATCGTCTACCACCCAGTATAGCATGCACTTCAGAGTCTGGTTGAATATCTCCACAAGGATGCTGGGTGCTGGGGAGTGGTTGCTGGCACACTTTGCAGCAATGGAAGAAACGTCATACCTCAACATCCATCCGCTGGTCAGTGGAAGCAGTCTTGGATATGCTGCACAGTATTCTCTGCTCCGAGTCAGACTGGCATAGGAAAGGAGTGTTCCAGGTCGATGACCATATCCAGCAGATTTTTTGTCTCACTAGCCTGGATGTCATGCAGTTGAACAAGCCGTTCTGGACCACGAAGTGAGGGGTTGTTCTGTCCCTATGACGATTCTTACTTGCTGTCAGATTTGTTAGACGGTCATCCTCCCTCTGTTCTCATCCAAATGAGCCCCCGATGGTTACCTGCTAGAACAAATCAGAATATATGTCAAAGATCCTTTAAAATCCCCACTTCTATTGTCTACGTGCCGGGAGAGGGTGAGATAGTGACGGCAGGGGTGTAAAATAATTGAGTAAAAATACTTAAGTATTATACTTAAGTATAATGTTTTGGGATTTGTCCTTTACTCAAGTGCAATTTAAACAGAATACTTGTACTTTAACTTAATTACATTTCCAAAGAAATTGTTTACTTTTTACTCCTTACAGTTTTATTTAAACTTGAGAAGTACTCACTAAATTTTTGCAGATCATTTTCTTACGTCTTAAGAAGTTTTACGTCTTTTCACTGCATCCGACAAACGACAGATGACAAGACCAGAGGTCAGTTGTTTCAAATCCCGTGTCGCACAGCGGCTGTGTGGACTATCTACAGAGGTAGAATTTCAGATCTGATTTGAGCTTCGGATACGTCTAAATATTTGTGCGACTAGTCTGTATTTTACCGCCCGAGTAAATGTGATGTATTCATTCAAAACTATGAGCAAGAAGTGAAAAACACTGACAGTTTTTGTCCTAAACTTTATTCTAAACATTTGCTACTTCTACAGTTAGGTCAGTTATGAAGTCAAAAAGCTGGGTGCTCTGACATCGCAATTCGACCAACCGCACAATTTGATCACACTTTCACACAAAACAAGCTTGTAAATGTAGCTGGTTATGTAATGCAAACGTTAAAATGAGTCATATGCTATCGACCTTTTACCTGAACGCGGAAGTGTTCCACGATTCGACTGTTTTCAATTTCCTGTGTCCAGTGTTTTCATTCGCGTCAGCATATATTCTTAGTGGTAATGTAATGTTAGATAATGTTAATGTTTGTAAAATGGTCAAAATAACATGTGGCTGTATAGTGTTGATACTTCACAGAGTCGAGTGTGTAGATGTCATGAAGCGATGGTCCGAGGTTAGTTATGTTAATATCATTAACTACTTTGAGTTGTTACTACAGCCAACAACTGCACAAGTTAATTTTTACTCCAAAAAAACTTAAACGGTTGTTGTTCTCTGTCTAAATTGCTGGTTTTGGTTAGTTTTACATTGTGTCTCGAGACCAGAAACAGAAAACAGGCAATTAGAATCATCATGGCCCAGTGGTTGCTCAGGAAAACAGTGGATAGTAAAATTGTTTAGATGTCATAAGATAGCATTGTGTGAGGAACAGAGCAAAAAGTGTTTATGAACTCGTGATTTGAGTGAAAGGGATAACACTCATTGTTGTTTTAGCGCCTCTAGTGTTCATTCCACCAGGAAATTGCTGTGTTATGTACAACAGGCCGCATAAAAATCATTTAGCTAAAATGTAGTTAATGTAACATGATTCTATGACCAGGTTGCGAATGCCACTGTAGGAGAAATATGACAGACCAATCGATTTTAAAAACATCCTATCTCACACAATCTTCTCTCTTGATTTCACTTGAGATAGGAAAAAAGTTACTTTTTACTTTAATACTTAAGTACAATTTAATGTAAATACTTTTTTACTTTCACTCATGTATGTTTTTGGCTAGATACTTGGACTTTTTATTGAGTACAATTTTCAGTCAGTATCCATACTTTCACTTAGGTATAATTTCTGAGTACTATTTACACCCCTGGGTGACGGTGTGGACGGGGATATACCACGTATCTCAGTGCATGCAGGTAACCGGTAGCAGAGCCTGACGGAGCTGCCAGTGTCCAGTATGACATGGATCTTTCTGCCGTTCAGCCGGACAGTTCATTCTGGAGCACCTGTGGGCAGATTTTTGTGAACAACCCAGCCCGTAATCCAGAACCATGTTTTAGGAGGATTGTGATCCCTGGGCATGGGTTTCGGCTGGGCAGGTATGCCTACTGGCTTAAAGGTGCCCTCCACTGTGTCTACCCGGAGTCACAATCTTAGGAAGCCTCCGACAGCGGCCTCGACAAGCACTGCCAGTGTTCCAGGGCTGGCCATCCCGGCCGTTCTTTGATATGGGTGGGGAAGGGCGCAGAGCATATGGTCCACACTGACTCTTTCTGCTACATCGCCTGCCACCTGCACCCTCACCAATCGTAAAATTTATGGCTAGCACATAGTGCCGAAAGCCCCACCCGTTGAGGATCTCTCACTTTAAAATATTATTATCGCTTGCAGTGATGGCCAGCAGCGAGTTGCAAACCTGCTGAGGCTCCCCGGTTAAAAGGGCCGCAATAAGATGAGTCCACTTAGCGGGTTCCCACACCTCGTGGTCGGCCAACACCACAAACGTACAGTATGTAAATATGCTTCAACATCGTACTGATCAGTCAGTTTAGTTAGGAGATTTTTTTTATTTTTAGTTAAGGCGTACAGTTCAACACTTATAAGGTTCAAAAAGGAACATAACAGTACAGCAGAATTAGACTAAAGAAGAATAATCAAATGCAAAAATAGTGTTGAATATTTCTTAAAAAAGAGAGAAACAAACAAACAAATAAATAAATAAATAAATAATAAAACAAAGAACGGGCAGTCAAAAGAAATCACAGCATTTGCTTAATACAAGCATTAAGAATACAGTATGTGAAAAAGTGCAAAGCAATTACATTCCTAGGTATTCCAATACAGGCTTCCACATTTTTTCAAATAAATGTGTCTTATTGTTTTTGAAAAATCTTAGTTTCTCTATATGTATAATGTTCACCAGCTCTCTAAACCAAATATCAAATGATGGAACTGTATCCAATTAACACCTATGAAGGATCAATCTCTTTTCTAAAACCATAAATAAAGAGATAGACAGGTGCTCACTCTTGTTAAATGAAAGCTCGCATTTTGCCCCTAATATGGCCACAACTGGATCTGGCTTAACCTCCCTTTCATGGATGTTTGAGATAAAGGAAAAAATGTCAGTCCAATAATTGTGGAGCTTACTGCATAACCATAACGTGTGAATTGGTGTTCCTTCTGCAGCTTTGCATTTATTGCAATCAGGTGATATTTCTGGGAAAAATGTATGTAGTTTAGTTTTACACATGTAAAGCCTATGCAAAGTTTTCAATTGTACTAAGTTATGTCTTACGTGATTGTAGTAGTATCATTGTCTAACCGATTAATCAACACTTGGTAAAAAATAAGACACTGCTTTGGGATCTCCAGCATTAAATCTATTTATTTCCTCTAGAGACTCGTGTTTCTTTAACGTCTCAAAATTTGGAAAGTGTTTTCTTACATAATCTCTTATTTGCATGTACCTATAGAAGTGGGTTCTGGGTATCTCAAATCTTGTTTGGAACTCCTGAAAAGACAGAAACTGTCCATTCTTATAAAGAGAGCTGATGCATCCATAGGGAAAAAGCTTAGTCATTGAGGGCAGGGATAAAGGAGTGATTTTTGCATATGGGACTATCGACATATACATCTGGGGTTTTAATATGCATTCTAATTTGCTTCCAGATGTTTAATGCTTGATCGATCATAAAATGATTGTTTTATAGATACTTATTACCTTTTCTGGACTATTGAGGAGTGCCTGCAGCGACGTATTGCAGCAGAGGGCTTGTTCTATTTTAAACCGGTCAGGTTTCTCATATACTCCCTCTGTATGATCTACTTTCCACCAGGAAAAAACTTTAAATGAGCGGACCAGTAGTATCCTTTAAAAAAAGGTAAACTAAATCCCCCTTCTTCCTTAGGTTTAATTAAGTGATTTTTATTGATTCTCGCTGTTTTATAGTTCACAAAATTTTAGTTATTATCTTATCTAGGGATGGCTTGAAATAAATGGAGGAATCTTGGTAAGATTACTATCTTGATCGCATTAATTTTACCTGCTAACGACAAGTGTCCTCCAGTATTCTATATTACTTTTTAGTTGATCAAACTTCTTCTGCCAATTAACTACAAGCAGATCTTTTGTGTTTTTAGTTATTGTGATGCCCAGAAACATAAAGGAGTTATCCATTATTTTGAATGGGGTGGACTTTAAATACTGCTTGCAGATATTAGATGTAACTGGCACAAATATACTCTTCTCCCAATTAATGGTAAAACCAGATATGTTGCCAAATCTTTTAATAGAGGTAAGAAGCGGTGGAATAGATTCGCTAGGATTTTTAACAAATAGCAGTATATAATCTGCATACAAAAAAACATGCTGTAGAGTGTCTCCTACCACAATGGGCTGAATATCTATCTGTTGTCAGATAAATGATGCCAAAGGCTCAACCGTAACTGCAAATAGGAATGGGGAAAGCGGACAGCCTTTTCTTGTCCCTCTATGGATCAAGAAGGGGGCTGAGATATTTTGATTTGTCACAACCGAGGCATTTGTAAATGAATATATCACTTTGATCCAATCTCTGAATATAGGGCCAAATCCAAATTTCTTTAATGCTGACATCATGTAATCCCATTCAACTTGGTCGAATGCATGCTGAGCATCTAAAGAGATAACCACCACTTCTGATTTGTGTTCTGAATACAGGTGCATCTCAATAAATTAGAATGTCGTAGAAAAGTTCATTTATTTCAGTAATTCAACTCAAATTGTGAAACTCGTGTATTAAATAAATTCAATGCACACAGACTGAAGTAGTTTAAGTCTTTGGTTCTTTTAATTGTGATGATTTTGGCTCACATTTAACAAAAACCCACCAATTCACTATCTCAAAAAATTAGAATATTGTGACATGCCAATCAGCTAATCAACTCAAAACACCTGCAAAGGTTTCCTGAGCCTTCAAAATGGTCTCTCAGTTTGGTTCACTAGGCTACACAATCATGGGGAAGACTGCTGATCTGACAGTTGTCCAGAAGACAATCATTGACACCCTTCATAAGGAGGGTAAGCCACAAACATTCATTGCCAAAGAAGCTGGCTGTTCACAGAGTGCTGTATCCAAGCATGTTAACAGAAAGTTGAGTGGAAGGAAAAAGTGTGGAAGAAAAAGATGCACAACCAACCAAGAGAACCGCAGCCTTATGATTGTCAAGCAAAATCGATTCAAGAATTTGGGTGAACTTCACAAGGAATGGACTGAGGCTGGGGTCAAGGCATCAAGAGCCACCACACACAGACATGTCAAGGAATTTGGCTACAGTTGTCGTATTCCTCTTGTTAAGCCACTCCTGAACCACAGACAACGTCAGAGGCGTCTTACCTGGGCTAAGGAGAAGAAGAACTGGACTGTTGCCCAGTGGTCCAAAGTCCTCTTTTCAGATGAGAGCAAGTTTTGTATTTCATTTGGAAACCAAGGTCCTCATAGCCCAAGTTGCTTGAAGTCCAGTGTTAAGTTTCCACAGTCTGTGATGATTTGAGGTGCAATGTCATCTGCTGGTGTTGGTCCATTGTGTTTTTTGAAAACCAAAGTCACTGCACCCGTTTACCAAGAAAGTTTGGAGCACTTCATGCTTCCTTCTGCTGACCAGCTTTTTAAAGATGCTGATTTCATTTTCCAGCAGGATTTGGCACCTGCCCACACTGCCAAAAGCACCAAAAGTTGGTTAAATGACCATGGTGTTGGTGTGCTTGACTGGCCAGCAAACTCACCAGACCTGAACCCCATAGACAATCTATGGGGTACTGTCAAGAGGAAAATGAGAAACAAGAGACCAAAAAATGCAGATGAGCTGAAGGCCACTGTCAAAGAAACCTGGGCTTCCATACCACCTCAGCAGTGCCACAAACTGATCACCTCCATGCCACGCCGAATTGAGGCAGTCATTAAAGCAAAAGGAGCCCCTACCAAGTATTGAGTACATATACAGTAAATGAACATACTTTCCAGAAGGCCAACAATTCACTAAAAATGGTTTTTTTATTGGTCTTATGATGTATTCTAATTTTTTGAGATAGTGAATTGGTGGGTTTTTGTTAAATGTGAGCCAAAATCATCACAATTAAAAGAACCAAAGACTTAAACTACCTCAGTCTGTGTGCATTGAATTTATTTAATACACGAGTTTCACAATTTGAGTTGAATTACTGAAATAAATGAACTTTTCCACGACATTCTAATTTATTGAGATGCACTTGTATATGACATTGCACAGGCGATGCAGGTTAAAAAACATTTGCCTGCCAGGCAAAATTTTTTTTAGCAGCATCGTATCAGGGTTATTTTTATGCAAGTCTTCGAGTGCAAGGGTGTTCTCAATTTCAGTCATCCTCGCCTTTGTTTTCTTCCTTTGAGCTGCTTCAAATGCAACTGTTTCTCCTCGGACTAAAACTTTTAGTGTCTTCCATAAATTTGGGTCGTGCACGTCACTTTTGTCATTAATGTCTAAGAATTGTGTAATCTTCCTCTTGAGATCTTTGCAGAAATCCTCATCTTTTAAAATCGCATTATCTAATTGCCACCAAAATTCTCTTTTTGAATTGTCTAGTCTAAGATCTAATGAGTAAGGTGCATGGTCCGATATTATTATATTGTGATATTTTGATTCACTGACACATGATAACAACTTTGAGTCCAACAGAAAAAAAGTAAATCCATGAATAAGAGTTACTGTATATACTGGAGAGAAAAGCGAAATTTTCCCAGAAGGGTTAAGAACTCTCCATATGTCTGCAATGTTTAAAGACTGCATATAATGTCTTATCATAGTGCTCGACTTGGATGCAGCACTGGCTAATTGACTTTTTATCTAAAGTATTATCCAAAACGCAATTAAAATCCCCTCCAAAAATTATACTTGTTTCTGATATGTCAGGGATTAATTTAAAGACTTTCTGAAAGAAAGTTGTGTCATCAAAATTAGAAGCATACACATTAACTAAAGTAACTTGTTTTGAATTTATAGAACCCACTACAATAATGAATCTACCATTTTGATCAGAGATAGTCTTCTTATGTATAAAAGGTAAATTTTTCCGTATCAGAACAGCCACCCTCCTGGCCTTAGTAGTAAATGTAGACTTATATACTTGAGCAATCCAGTTAGCTCTTAACCTGTTTTCTTCTCCTCTCTTAATATGTGTTTCTTGGATAAAACCTATATCTGTTTTTAGAGATTTCAGGTGTGAAAAAACTCTCCCCTGCTTCACAGGATTATTTAGTCCCCTAATATTCAATTTTATGAGTCTAATATTACCCAATCCGCTGTTGTGTTTCTCATTACCAGAGATATCTGTTGACATCTTATTTAATAAAAACAAATTAAATGTATTATATATCCGTACTGTTAAGGAACATGAACCTTTGGACCTTCCTCCAAGCTAGTAAACTTAAACACAACCAACCGGTACCCCACATGGTACAGCCCCCTTCCCCCCTCCCCTTTACCTTAAAGCTTCCCAAGAGTCTCTACACATAGATCCCTCCACCTTCTTATCGTTACCTTAACAGCGGCTGTATACTAGCCCCTTACCCTCTCTACTCTTGTGACTCAAATAAAATGACCGCTCTTATCATATAGTCCTTAGATAATTTAAGTCCTCATACATACTTGTAAATCACCTATTCTAGACAAAGCCCCTTTAAGTCTGCTGCTTTTCATTCCGGCTCGTGGGAAGTGTCACCCTGGTCTCTACTGCGATCTTCTGCCGTAGAATTCCAGCCCGGAATTTTGTCTGCCAGGTACTTACCCGCTTCGGTAGACTTTTCAAATGTCTTAGTCTCTTCCCCAGCTGTCACGATGAATTTCGCAGGAAACTTGAAGCCGCATGTTATATTTTTTGCCTTGCATTTACTTCTGATGCTGTTAAAGTCCTGCCTCCTCTTCATCGTTCCAGATGTCAGATCTGGAAATATCTGTACAACGTCTCCATCATAACGAAGTGGAGCCTTTTTTCTTGCCAGTCGTAACACGAGTTCTTTCACAGGGAGATGATGTAATCTGACAATGATAGACCTGGGTCTGTTGCCAAAAGCCGGTTTCACACTCCTGTGGGCAATGTCAATTCAGATGGTCTTCTCGAAGCGATCATGTCCTAGTAGTTCTGAGAGCAGCTGAGAGGGCTTACCACCTTCCTTCTTCTCTTTGATCCCCATGATGCGAATATTATGTCTGCGAGAGCGCATTTCCACATCCTCCAACTTGTCTGCACTATAGTCGCCTTGGCTGCCAATTTAGCATTTAGCCTTTCCAGCACTTCGATATGGCTTTCGTGTGCCTGCACTGCTTCTTCAGTTTCCTCAACTCGAGTTGTCATGTCAGAGAGTGCCGATGACAAATTAGAAAGTGTAGAAGAGAGCTCATTGAATCTTTATTCCACCGTCTTGTTTAAGGTGTTTTTCGCAGACATAATGTCTTCGTTTGTGGTCGGCACAGACTTAGTCTTGGCTATATCCATAGCATTGGCAGTAATTTCATTTTCCTCTGCTCCTTTTTCCGATTTCTTCTGATCATGGTGAGCTGTGATTCTTAAATGTTGCAAAAAATAGGTGACATGAATTAACCTGACGTTGTTACGACATTTTGTAGAGATTTGAGTGGAGCCTCGAAAACACGTGTACTCCATGCAAAAAGGAACCAGAAGCCCCAGTTAGGAGATGTTGAGCAGAGCTTCTTGGATCTGGTAGGGGCACCCGCCCGGCTGCTACTGCCAGCAGTCGAGTCAGCTCATCCGCTTTCTGGTTCTGGCTGACAATGAGCTGTACAGTCAGCTGCTGCTGGTGAACAGAGACTTCAGCAAGATAGCGGAAGATGTATTCAGTCCCTGGGGAGTAAGCTGCAGCTTGCTGGGGTGCCTGCTTATGCTTTCTCCACCAGTGTAGCGGGATGAGGAGGTGAAATAAAGAACAAGACAGCTATGGTGTTCAATGAAGCCCCCTCGATGGTGGTTTATTGAAAGTTTTTAAACATGGAGAAGGAAGTGAGATGTAAAGTGCCATGATCAGTGCTGGTAGGGCATGTATGATTTCGGCAGGAGTTTCTTCTTGGGCTAAGAGCCAGGAAATAGAGCCGCCAAAGGGAGCATGAAATAGAATCTCTATCCACTTCCAAGAGAGAGAAAAAAGAAGAGAACAGACTATTTGGTTTTCTTTTTCAGTCTTCTGTGGCACCCGCTGACATTTATATCTCCCTCTCCTCGATGGGCAAATAGGCCTCAGGTGCAGGCGATCAGCACGAGAAGCTTCATTGATTACTGTTGCCAAGGGTGACACTGATTGTCTCCACTACAGTATATTTACTTTGCATTTAAAATTGATTTTGACAGATGGCCCAGCGGGAAAAGTCCCTATGGCCAGTCCATTCCTGGTCGTACACTTTGGTAGTATGGAAAACACTAACACTAACAAACCTCCCTGAGAGAGATCACTATGCTTTTTGCGGGTGTTCAGTGATGTGCTTGATGCATTCCTGGAGCACACAATACACTCTATTCTTGGATGACTTTGTGCAATATTGTCATCAGGAATCTCATGTTTGAGTAAAATTAGGCTACTTCATGGCAATTGGGTTACAATAAGATGATTAGCAAAAACAAAAACAACAAAATCTGTCAAAAAGATAATGCAATAAGTCAACAGCTGTGGTTTTATATAGATTGCTCCATGCATGAATACACTGCCCCCATAATTGCTCTCTAATCTCTAATGTATGTAGACAGAAAGAAAGAAAGAAAGAAAGAAAGAAAGAAAGAAAGAAAGAAAACAAAAAAAGAATAATAGACAAAATCCTACTTGACCAATAGAATGTGTGTTGTGTCCACGGTCGCACAGGTTCAGTGATGCTCATTCATTGATGAGCAAAAAGGAGGCCGGCAATGTGTTCTTTTTTTTTTTTGGCAGGATCAGCTATTTGATTGCAATAGGAAATAAACTAAAATGTGACTATTCCTGATTTATTTTTGTTGACAGGTACCCAATATGTTTTCTAACTCAACAAGAGATGAAGAACACAGTTACTACAACTCTGATATTTTTACCTCTAAACTTGCACCAGCTGCTGATTTTGCGGTCGGACTTGCCATAATGTCAACAGGTGAGTTTGATGTGATTCTCTAATACTTGATTGTTTTATTATGTCCATTTTAATAGTGATGTTCGGTTCGCAAACTGGGCGGGGACCTTGTCTCGGCTCCTCAGCACAAAACCTGAATGAGTGGTTGCAAGCCAGCTCCTTTTATACCCGTATGTCCGGGGAAGTGGCATGCAATTTCCACTCGCCAATTCCCATTGGCCTTTTCTCAAAGATCAGAGGTGTTTGGGGCTCCCAAGGGCGACACCATCAAGGAACGGAGGTTACGAAAGTAACCAGGACATTTCATTTTCTGTTAATGCGTGATCTTCTGTAAAGCTGCTTTGAAACGATGTGTGTTGTGAAAGGTGCTATACAAATAAAAATGACTTGATTGACTTGACTATCAGGTTAGCAGAGGCCTACAGCTGTGCACTGGGTGTACACCATAGCTACAACACAAAATTCTGATCTTGAACTCTCGGTAGCAGATAAATCCACAAATAATCAAGCATACTTACAGGTTGTGATCCTGCTGTTATTTTTTCCTTGTTGGATTATTGTTCATCTAACATATCCAATGGTTCTCACTCCAAAAACATGAATTTTTACCTTTATTGATTTCAAAATAAGTAATGACACCAGTTAGTACCCTATTCATGGAAAGTGCCACCGGAAAGACTTTGATATCCGTTTTATGTAATTATGTTTCAATAATTAAGGCTGAAAACATAAAAGATTTTATTGATTTCTCATTACATAAATATAACATTTATAAATTGATTTCCTGAACCTCTAGGCTAGGCTATTTATTTACATTAAATTCAACATTTTCAAACAACACACATACAGCTATAACATACAGAGGATCAGACTTTGGTAACTCACTTTAGACATTTACAATTAAAGGAATATTCCAGGTTCGACAGCATTTGTGGCATAATGTTGATAACTGCAAATAAAAAAATAAAATAATAATAATAATAATAATAATAATAATAAAAATAATAATTTCAACTTGTCCCTCCTTTAAAGAAAAATAAATACTCTGGGTTTCAGTGAGGCACTTACAATGTAAACGTTAAAATTCTCACTGTTTCAAATGCCAGAAGATGAAAACAATATAAGTCTTAACATGACTTTGGTGTAATAAAATCGCTTACTAACCTTTTCTATATAAAGTTATATCCAATTTTCCAACTTTGTTTCCATGACGACATAACATGTAAACCCTAAAACGACCATAAAAACAACGGTTTTAACAACTTTAGTTTGCAGATGAATTAACGTAATTGCTTTTTAAAATTATACGCTTCAAATTTCTTTCTTTAAACCCACAAAAAATTGTTCCAGTTCACTTCCATTGTAAGTGCCTCACTGTAACCTCGATTTCTGCTTTTTTTTTAATTCTTTCTTTTCTTTTTTTTTTTTTTTTCAAGAAAAGGAAGGACAGGTCAAAATGATTTTTTTTTATACCAAAAAACTAAGCTTAACTTGTATTGAATCTGAAATATTCCTTTAAGCTTTTTTGTTAAGGCCTTGAAATGTTAAATATGAAAGCTTTTAAGAGAACTCATACTCAGTGCAGACTAAGCTGTGTATTTCATTAAATAAAAGTCCACACTTCACATTAGTTATACAGAGAAAAGCCTTACCCATTAGGGATAATGAACTCTTTGCATTGCATAGAAGAAAGAAAGTCATGAAAAGTCAGATTTGAAATGACATGAGGGAGTAAATGCTCATGAAATCAGTTCCATACATTTAATAATTCAGCTATCCCAAATATTCAAATACATACCCAAAACTATCATAAATAATCTCCACTGAGGCATGGAATGACTTGATGACATTGGTGAACACTTATTTAATATACAGTTAAAACAATAGACAATTATAGACATTAATGTACAAATGCAATGTAATGTTTTTAAAGCCAGTCAATTCATGTTCTCTTTTCAGCAAGTAACTGTGAATCAATATACCTGTATTATTATTTGAGAACAAAAACTGTCATGTAGAATCATAACGGATGAAGACAAGGTTTGTTCAGCTACTTCGCAGAGTTACAGACACAAAAAACATAGTGATTAAAATAGCTTCCCAACATAGCTTGGCAATTCTTAAAGGTGCACTCAGTAACTTTTGTCTTTGTGTTATCTTGAACTTACACTGACACCTAGCAGCTTGGATGCAGCATCATTTAAAATCAATAGTTTTCAGTTTCAGATGCCATTATAAAAATTTAGTATTCACGGTCAGCTATGATTACTTTAATCAATGAGTGAAAGTGTCAAATAACAGGATGGTTACTGAGATAAAGCAAGTAGTATTTGGCTGGTCATGTGATTCTAACATGGCAGCCCCCATATGGGACCCTTTCCGTGTAGAATAAAATGGTAACACTTTACAATAAGGTTCTATTCGTTAACATTAGTTAATGCATTAGGTATCATGAACAAACAATTAGCAATATGTTTGTTACATCATGTATTAATCTTTGTTAATGTTAGTTAATAAAAATACTATTCTCATTGTTAGTTCATGTTAGTTCATAATGCACTAACTAATGTTAACAAATGCAACTTTTGATTTAAAAAATGTATTACTATATGTTGAAATTAACATGAACTAAGATTAATAAATGCTTAATAAGTATTGTTCATTGATAGTTCATGCTAACTAATGTTGTTAACTAATGTTAACAAATGGAACCATATTGTAAAGTGTTACCATTAAAATAGCTTTTATAAGGCTACTGAAATGACTGGAGTCTTTATTTTAATGTGAGTGGTCATGATTTCCCACATACAGTATATTGCAAAATGTAAATGCATGTCTTTAAGAGTTAAACTTTTTAATGAGGAAAAAAATGAGTGCACCTTTAAGTTGAGGTAGGTAAAAACTGACGATCAGCCCTCTGCTCACCAATTGTTGTTGTCACCATGTGACCATATAGACCTGGTCTTTTGCTACTCTTGTCCTGAGGATAGCAAGGAGTTAGTAATATTAAGAAGAGGTTCTGAGATTACAGGGAATACCTCTTAAGAGCTTGGTTGGTATTGGATCCAACATACATGTTGTGGCTTTAGATGTTTCGATAAGTTTTTTAGCAATTCATGACCTATGACAGTGAAGGATTGAAGTTGCATGTGACAGATGATTGCATAATTCCAATTTTATTTCTGATTATTTCAATTTTATCTGTAAAGAAATTCCTGAAGTCATTACTCTTGTGCTGCGATGGAATATCTGGTTCTGTTGAGGCTTTATTCCTAACCAATTTAGCCACAGTACTGAATAAACACCTAGGATTGTTGTGGTTATTTTCTATGAGTTTGCTAAAATATGCTGACCTCGCAGCTTTTAGTGCCTGTCTGTAGCTATAGACACTATCCTTCCATGCGCCTGTCACGACGGCACTGGGCTCTTCCTCACCATCAATCACTCGCTCTCACTCGCCTGTGTTCTAATCACTCACACCTGCAGCTCATCTTCACTTTGTTTGGACACGCACTTAAACCGCACTCTCACCCTCAGTCAGCATCTAGCCTTGTTGTAGGCACCATGGACTCTCCCTCTGCTTTGAAAATGTGACTTGCTGCACCTCTGCATGTCGCCAGTCTGTTCACCGATGCTCTGTTCAGTATTCACAAGATAAGTGACTTTGAATATACCGAGTGTATGGCATGCCGACTTACTGGTATTTACCCCACTCCTGTTTTGATGAGCTGCTCTGTTCTCACAAGATTAACGATTAATGTGAAGCCTGAGTGAATCCTACATAGACATTTATGAATGACTCCTTGGCTGAGTGTTACTTCATTGTTATACTGCACCCCACTGTGTCAGTGCTGGATATGTGACTTTGTTAACAATGTGTGAACCTCTAGCCTTGTGATGCAAACCAGCTCCCCTGTTGAAAGAAGAAACTCACCTTTATGCTAGCTTGAAGCTTAAGTTCCCTGTTTCGGCAAGTGCCGTGTATAATGTTACCTATAATGGATTTGTGCCTACTGCCATTGTCCTGTGTTTAACTGAAGATTATTGTCTTGGACTTTATGCCTATCCTGTGATATTCTGAATACACTACTTACCTGTTTCACCTGTGTTCTCTTGAAATAAACTCCCGCATCTGGGTTCATCACAGCTCCTGTATTGGTGTCGTTACAGCACCGCGAAATACCTCTAATTTTGTATTCTTCCACTTGCGCTCCATTTTCCGAAATGCTCTCTTGAGAGCATGAGTGTGATCATTGTACCATGGTGCAAGGCTTTTTTTCTTTAATTTTCTTTAATCGAAGGGGGGGCGACACTATCAAGAGTGTTAGAGAAGACTGTATTTATATTATGTTATTTCACCAAGTTCTTCTAGGCTCGGGGGTTCACTGAGTGTATGAGATAGATCTGGAGGATTATTAGTGAAGCTATCTTTAGTGGTCGAAAGAATAGTTCTACCTGAACGATAGCGTGGTGTAGATTGGGTAACATTAGCTGATCGCAGCATACAAGAGACGAGGTAATGATCCAAGATGTCATCGCTCTGTAGCAGAATTTCTATAGTATCAACATCAACATCAACTCCATATGACAGAATTAAATCTAGCGTATGATAATGGCGATGAGTTGGTCCTGTTACATTTTGTCTGACTCCAAGACAGTTGAGAATATCGATAAATGCTAATCCCAATGTGTCATTTTCATTTTCTATGTGAATGTTGAAGTCACCAACAATTAAAACTCTATCTACAGTAACTACAAGATCTGATATAAAATGTGCAAATTCACCAAGGAAATCAGAATAAGTCCCGGGTGATCTATATACTGTAGCAAGGGTAAAAGACGACAGTTTTTATTTTTTTTTTTTTATTTTTTTTTTTTTTATTTATATCTGACAGTGTCACATTAAGCATTATTAGTTCAAAAGACTTAAATTTATATCCTGTCCTGAGTAACACCAAAAACTTCACTGTAAATTGTAGCAACACCTCCTCCTCGACCCTTCAGACGAGGCTCATGTTTACAACAATAACCTGGGGGAGCAGATTCATTTAAACTAATATATTCATCCGGTTCAAGCCAGGTTTCATTCATACAGAGCACATCCAAACTGTGATCTGTAATAATTTCATTTACAATTAGTGCTTTGGTAGAAAGAGATCTAATGTTTAGTAGCCCTACCTTCATATGATGTTTATCTTTATTTTTATTTATTTTTTTCAAGTTTGACCGTAATCACATTTTTTTCTAAATGATTTAGTGAGTTTTGTGTTTGGTAGTTCGGGGAACAGACACAGTCTCTATGTGATATCTAGGTGATACAGTCTCTATGTGTTGTAGTTTATGTGACCTGTGTGGTGTCTCAAGGCAGCTAGCAGATGTTCAGATTAACCAGTTTGTCTGCTTCCTGACCTGGGCCCCAGTTAGTCAGATACTATCATTATTAAGACTATGAGCCAAATTACTAGAGAGGAGAGCGGCACCTTCCCTGGAGGGATGTAATCCGTCTCTTTTTAGCAGGTCAGGTCTACCCCAAAAACTCTTCCAACTGTCTATAAATCCTATTCTATTCTCCAGACACCACTCAGACATCCAGCCATTCAGTGACACTAGTCTACTATAAACCTCATCACCAGGATGAGCAGGGAGGGGGCCAGGGCATATTACAGTGTCTGACATCGTTTTTGCAAATTCACACACCTCTTTAACATTATCTCTAGTGATTTCCGACTGGTGAAGCCGGACATCATTAGTGCCGATATGAATAACAATTTTAGAAAATCTACATTTAGCATTAGACAGCACTTGTAAATTTGATCTGATGTCAGATGCACTGGCACCCAAAATGCATTTAACAATGTTGGCTGGAGTCTCTATTTCCACGTTCCTTACAATAGAATCACCAATTATTAGGGCTCTTTCAACATGATTCTCAGTGGGTGCATCACTGAGTGAGGAGAATCGATTGGAAACACTAACAGGAACGGGAGAGTGGTGTCGCTTTGCTGAGCATGATAGCTAATGTTATTATGTTGAAATAGTTTTGCTAATCAGCTGCAGGCCCACTTTTACCTACAATTGTGTAGAATTATGCAGATTGTTTGTCGTTCTTACTATCATGAATAGTGATCAAGTGTGGAGATGGATTTTATTTTTACAAACGGTCATTTTACATCTGCAATCCATGGTAGTGCTCGGCTAACTTGCTATGTAACGTTATTGTTTTGGTTAAGGGTTTAATATTCAGCTGTGGGCCGGCTTTTACCTAAAACTGTGTAACAAAATGGTCGATCTCAAGAGTCTTATATAATTATATAATTACAAGCTGTAATGTTACGGCCGCTATCCACGGTATTCCACGGCTAACTTGCTCACTAACCGGGAGTAAGCCTCTATTCTCCGTTCATATCTTGGGCGAAAAAGTTTGGCTACACCCATTCCAGCAAAAGATGACTAACTTAGATGCACTATGTGTCTTTTACTTGAAGCTTTGTTAGGTTCACAATAATCAACAGTGTACTTGTAAGAAAGCTACAAAAGTAAAACTTACCACTGTGAAACGTCCTGCTCAAGTCGTGCTTGCAAAGGTGGTTCGGGTCAATCAGCTTGTTCTTCCAAACTTTCATTATTGGACTCGGACTCAAACTGGTACAGCAAAAACCGACACCACTGTTAACATAGTTACAATAGTGTTTACAGCTGTTAAGGAAGCCTGAAACTCAGTTATGGTTAGGGGCATTACATTTCCGACACGCTGTACGTGGTTGACCAGTCACAACAGACTAGGCCAGCTGACCAATCAGAAGACTCTTTTGGAAAGGGGGGCTTTAAAGAGACCGGACCTAAATCAGAGCGTTTCGGCCAGAGTATGAAAAGAAATGTACAGTATGAGAAAAAGAATGTGTTTTTTGAACATTAAAGCATATAAACCTATTCTAGTAGACCCCCAAAATAAAATCATGAACCTGTAAATTAGCATAATATGGGGTCTTTAATACATTATTATATTCTCAGGGATACTTCACTATGAAGTAATTCAACTCCCTCCTCATAATCTGAACCAATTAGTGACAAAACACAAGCTCAATTGATTTGCACATTTCAATTCAAGCAGGAGAAAGACTAGGTGGACGTGCAGATTCTGTGAATGACTCATTGCATTATACAGTTTGCTATGTGATATGCATGTGTGATCTGACCAGTTAAAGCACATGACAAAAAAAATAAACATGGATTGAAGAGTTTAAAGCTGAAGTGTGTAATATTTTTAGGTTTCATTTATGGGCTCCACAGAGGTCTGGGCTAAGACCTTGAATATCCAATGACCCTAGAACCATCCCTGCTTAAAATACTTTCTTATATCCCAGCTTAATATGCACAGATACATGTAAGTAAACTAATCGTAAGTTAATTAAACTGAAGTAAAATGAAATAGAATCACAACACAAATACACTTCCTAAGGGTCCTAAAGATAGACTAAATTTTCTGTGTAGTTTTCACTAAATAGTTGCACCACTTTTGCATACAGTATTTCTGCGTGAAAACCTGTCTGATTCACTAAGCAATCCAGTTCAAGGCCTAATTGCACCAAATCCGTTTTTTCACCATGAATGTTCGTTCCAAACGAGCTGTGGAAACAATGGATTCCCATAACACTATTTACACAGTGTCCGACAAATTATCCATCAGCAATCCAATGCTTTTTTTGTATGGGGAGGGGTCTGATTTTTTTCTTCAGACTGTGATGAAAACAGACTGACCAATGAGACGAGCTTTTTGTCATTTTATAAATAATAATATAGTTATTTAATAATATAGAAGATGTACACATTCTTTCTTTTTAGAATATTTATGTAATGTGATGATACCTCATGTTTTATAAAATACCTGGTGTTTTGTCTTAATCATTATTTAATATTTATCTCTCTGTGTCTGTTATATTCTCATGGCATTAAAAATAGCAGCGAGGTTTGGCAATTTGTTTACACTAAGCTCGTAGTAAAATATCCCATAAAAAGACTCTTTACATATATACTCCTTAAAATTAATCAACACCATGGAGAGAACATAATAAAACAGTTATTCCAAATTAGGTAAATAAATGCTTTAACAGCATTCAATATATTAATCTCTAGCATTGACAGCTGAATGCTGAATGGTCCTGGCAGGAAACAAGTATAAATGTTTGTAGAACAGCAACAGCGCCTCCTACTGTACAGGGGTGAAAAATTCTTTATTTGTATTTCTATGGTCTGAATAGACCTTTCGTCGGAAGTTCATCTATCAAAAACCTCACAGATTTGGTGTGAACAGGACTTTAGTGCTACGCCGTCAGTATTTAAATGAAGCCTTAGTCATTTTTTTCAGCACAAAAATCATTACTGATTAGCATAGACCAGGGGATTTTCAAAGTCTTAAACAGTAAGCCCCCCCCCTGACAAAATGTACAAGACCATGGTCCATTAAGCTATTAGTTTTCATTTATCTTGACAATACATTTTTATTGTATTTATGTATCTTTTGATTTTATTTGGTGAATTTATCATAAATCTCCACACCTCCCCTGACATGCTCTTGCGCCTCCCAGTTTGAAAACTGTGGGCATAGACAATTAACATCATACGATTAGGTGCGCACATCTAACTACCGCTCACCTAAAGTAGGCAGTAAATGGATTTTTGTAAAAAAGAGTTATTTATTTTATACATTTTCTATAGATTCGGCAACAGTACTTCATCAAATGATGGGGAAGATCATTATAAACTAACATATATCCTGACGTTCTGTGTAGCTGAGCACAATTTCAGCGTTTTGAAGACCTGATTTAGGTGCCTGAATCTGTAGCGTACAGTCCCAGTAATGCATCCTTTACAATTTAGCACTCAGTACTGACCTGCAAGTTTAAGTTACCCGAATTTGCACAATTCCTTTAGTGAATCAGGTGGTAAAACCAGAAAGATTACATTGTGAATTTGCAAACAGGAGGTCAAAAGTTCTGCTGAAATCGGTGCGTACCGAAATTCGAAACAATACCCCCAGTGGCTGAAACCAGAAGTGTTGTTGAGGTTAAAAGTCCACAGGGTTGCATTAAAAGTGAATTGTTTTTAGTTGTAGATGATCAAATACAGTAAACAAGAAAGCATATTTTAATTAACCCTACTCCCTAACCCCAACCCTAAACCTAATTGTCAGTGGAGTAAAAATATAATTTTAGAGCAAAAATGCAACCTTCGAATCACCCTCACCATTGTTTAGGGGGTGCGCCATCGGTAGCGCCACAGGGAAAGGTAAACATATTTGAATTGATACAAAAATGTCTGATGGGGGATGGTGCTTGTCAGTTAATCAGCAGTATGGGGTCGATTTCAGGCTATATGAACATTCGGAAGTAGCATGTCTTTTTCCCGCGTGAACATGCTATTTAAAACAATGTAAAAAGTACATAAAAATAGATGCCGCTATCAGTGGTTGCAATTCCTGTGTGAGCGATCATCATTAGCTTGTAAACAGGAGAGCGGCAGCAGCAGCAAATTGTGTCAGGAAAACCCCTAAAGAAGTGGCTGCCACAGTGGGCAGGTTCAGCCCAGGACAAGCGGAACCGCTTTCCCCTCCCACTTTTTCTCTATTCTCCTGCGTTGTTCTCATCCTCATTAGTCACTGCTGAAGATGCCAGTCAAGAGAAGCCAGCATACATTGCAGGCTGGAGTGCAATTGAGGTGCTGGCAACTCCTCTGAAAGGCTCCTGTTTAGGAAAAGGGTCTTCAGGATAAACAGTGTGGGACTCTGGAGGAGGGCGGTGATCTTGAAAGAGCTCTCAGGATGAGGAGAGGAAGTTATGATGGCACCACTGCCTCCATACAGCCAGTGAGTAGCCTATAGCTCTAATGCAAGGAGCAGCAAAGGTCTTATGTTTCAAAATTACATGATACAAAAGGTTTTGTCAGGTAACCTAAAATATGTACTTCATGTGGTAACATCTAAATTAACTGGTTTTATTCAATTTAAAAACATTATTCAACATGACTAAAGCAACTTGACCTCATTAGTTCACAACATTTTTATATGAAGTTTACAAAAATAAAAAAATAACACATTTTTTAGGGTTAGATCAAGTAGAAATATATTCTTAAGGTAACTTTTGCATGTTTTTATGTTAATTTTTACAATGTACAATTTTTTTTGGACTTTATTAAAAAATAGAATATAAACTTTTATATACATTGGAATTCAATTAATATCAAGCAGACATTATATTCCTGATTTCTAATAGAAATTGGACCTAAAGAAAAATATAAAAATAGAAAAGTTCATACATCGTATCAAGTGGCTTATTTTTTATTTGCAATATAAAGACACATTTGAATGAGCTATCTATTGTGAAGCATTTATTAGTATGAAATTACTTGGTTACCATAGTATTATTATAGTATATATTAATTTAATAATATGTTTTTTGTTTTCAGATTTTATTACAAATAGAATATAAATGTAAAATATATATTGTACCTCAGTTAATATCAAGCAGACTGTTTATTTAATTTATAATAATTTTATAACATTTTCTTATAAATTAAGGAATTCAATAACATTAGCTCTCAGACAAACTATTACAAGTTTGTAAGACTATTTAAAATAAATTATACATGGTGTAGAGGACTCAGGTTGTAAACATCTTAATGAAATGGCATATTTATTTTCAATATAAAGACAACATTTGAATAAGCTATTTACTATTAAGCATTTATTAGTATGCAGTTACATGCTGTTACCATAGTATTATCGGAGAGTGATATATATATATATATATATATATATATATATATATATATGTTAATTGACTTTATTAATTTAAATGATTTAACATTTAAAGGTGACTTTTTATGAAAAAATTTATATTTATCAGTGATTACAGTGGGATATTGGGAAGGGATATGAAGTCCTGCTTGACATCACTGCTTGCCAGCAGACTACCATGCAGTCAAGAATATTGCTGGGTCTTAAAACCAATTAACATTTAGTAATCAAGAGAAATGTGGTGGCATTGGGTTTACTTTACTATTAATAAAGTGCCCATTTTTCACTTTTTCTGCCAGAGTCTATTGCCAATCTCTGACAGACTGATAAATTGGCTCCATACTATATGACAGACTTGTTTTTCAATAGCTGCATGAACAAGTGATCATTGTTTGGGCCGCATAATTGCCCCAGAATGCAATAGTATGAAAGAAGGTTCCAGGAGGGCTCTGTAATTATGCCACGTTGCATTAATATATACTAAATACCTGAATACTAATTAATGCATGCTGTGCTTGAATTGTTTGGCTGCTAGTGGGACTTATGTCAAGATTCTTGAACCCTTTTGATATGTGAATATTAAACTGGCTCTTGAAGTGAATGCATAATTGTTATATGAATGCATAATTATGTTTGCAATGACAGTGTGCACAATCATTTTTGAAATTCATGTTTGTCTGTTATTCAACACGCTTGGTTCTGAAACTACTGGCTGCTACTATTTGTATGTAAACTTGACAGGAAAATGTGCATACACATGTTGACTTAAAAAAAATAAGTTTTAATAAACTAAAGAATAGCTGATCCACTGTTATACAGTGGCCCTAAAAGTATGTAGATACTTAAGCAACACTTAAAATGTATGAATGTCATTGCATTAGTTAACAAAATATTAAACTAATATAAATGTGACAGGTTCTTTAATTCTCTTGTGAAAATGAGGAAGCAGGAGCCAGATGAATTTCCACCTTTCTCTTATCTTTATTTAATAATACCATGCCCCAATCTCCACATATCTCCATCGCCCAACTCAGGCCGGGGAGCCGTCTGGCCTGTCACCCGCGTGAACACCTGCTGACACGGCTCTGTCCACTTGACCGGATCTGGTGACCCCTTTTTAGTAAGATCAGTCAGTGGGCTGGTGATGGTTGTAGGCACAAACATACGATAACAGCCAGCCAGCCCCAGGAACTGTCTCACCTCCTTTTTGGTCTTAGGACTCAGGGGACCTCTCATACCGCAAATAATAGGGGCTTGAGCCATTTGTCCCAATTTCGAGCGTCTTCATGCACAAACTTATGAATCATATTCTTTAGGGTCTGATTAAATCGTTCGACCAAACGCTGGTACGAATCTATTTAATCCCCAATAATTCATACAGTTCGTAGTGTACGTGACATAAACGTAGTGCCTTGATCAGTGAGTATTTCTTCACTCGGGAGGTAATTGTGAAGAGTGCCTCCACAACACCATGCTGAAATTTTGCGCAGAGGCACTGCTTCCAGGTATCGCATTGCGTAGTCAACCAGAACCGACACAAAGCAATGCGCGTGCCATCCTCTGTAATGGCCCGATAAGGTCCATTCCAATTCTTTAGAAGTGGACCTTGATCAATGGAAGGGGGTGTAATGGATCTCTTGGGTTGGCTGGTGGATTCACCAGCTGACATTTACAGCATGTTGCACACCACCTGCGAACATCCCCGTGAATGCCTGGCCAATAGAAATGGGCCATTAGACGGTTCAGTGTTTTTTCCTGCCCTAAATGACCTGCCATCGGATTATAATGAGCCATCTGGAATAACATTTCCCAACGGTTCTTCGGTACTAACAATTGGGTTGTATCCTCCTTTGTCTGAGTGTCCTGCATCACTCAATACAACCGATCATTGATAATCGAAAAATACGGATATGTGAGTGCAATGTCCGGCTGGAGACGTTGACAATCAATCACTCTCACTTGGTCAAAGGTGTGCCTAAGGGTCTCGTCTCGCATCTTCTCCAGAGGGAAATCCCCTGCAGGGAATCCACTAAGGGCTGGGGAAGCCGAGACTTCCCCCTCCCTTACGTCCTCCTGATGTGGAGCTGATGTAGAAGGCCCTGGCACCACCTCTCCAGCCAGAAAATCACACATAACACTCTGATACACTTTGTTGCAGGACCCATCCACACATATTCCCCTCAAAGTTGTTAATGCCAGCCAATTCATACCCAAGATTAGTGAATGGGACAATATGCTTTTGTCCCCAAAACTGAAAAATGACCATCACTAAATGGTAATTTTGAACATCCCCGTGCACACCTTACCGTCACCTGCCGGCCTGTATCCAAAGCCTCAGAATGAACCAAGCTTTGGTGAATGGAGGTTTGATCACAACCTGAATCCACCCAGGTTTGGTATGTACCCCCTTAATACTCACGGGTAACCGTAATGCTCCTGCTTAATCGGGGCAGCCTGTAGCGCATCGGGGATCCGGTCCAATGTCTCCACCTCCATCACGGGGCATCGGTCCTGGAAGTGCCCAGGCTTCCCGCAGCTCCAGCAGACCAGCCCAGACTTCACGCCCACACCTGCAGCAAGGGATTCACCAGCCTGGGGAGGAGAGCAGAGACAGATAAGGGGAACCAGCAGATTAAAATGTCCCCAGGTCCGGAGAGCCGGTTTTGGGGGAACAACTCCCCGTTTCCAAGGAGTAGGAAAAGGACAGGGAAAAAGGAGGGGGAGGGAGTAGAGGAGAGAAAGCGAGAGAAGGGGGCTCGCTGGCCCTGGTGTACACCGCCAAATGGTCCTCAGCCAGCTGGATTGCCTCCGTCAGCGACACCAGGCTGTGACACTGGACCCACTCAGCTGTTCCTTTCGGTAACCGGTGACTAACTGCTCCAGTACCACAAGGCAGATGACAGCTTCGGCGTCGCGATCCTCTGCCAGCAGCCACCTCTGACAGGCATTGTGAAGCTGTTGGGCGAAGGCAAACTGGTGACCGCATTCACTGTACGGCAGCGTACGGAAGCGCTGCCAGTGTTCTTCAGGGTTACGGCCGAACTGTTGCAGGATGGCCCCCTTTAGGTCCACATACTCCATGACGTTCATGACCAGAAGTTGTTGGGCCACGAGCTGGGCTTCCTCGGACAGCAAGGGCAGCAATCGGGCTGCCCACTGGGTGTTAGGCCAGCCCCACACTTCAGCCGCCCGCTTGAAGAGCTCAATGAAGGCCTCTGGATCGTCTTCGCGAGCGTGATGTGGGGCTGGGCTATGGTTGTGGCCAGGTTTGCGGCTGGAGTACTCCCCTGGGCCATCAAGATGGAGGGAGTAAATGTTAAAATTAAGTGTTATTTTGTGTTTTTGTGCAAGATGAATACAAGGGGAGAATAGTCATTATTTAATGTTTGTTTTGTTGAGATTTAGAAGAGTTTCTGTAATTCTGGAATTTTTGGGGTTATGTGAAAAGTGGAGCTTGAGCATGAGGACAAATACTTAAAACTTTAATATTTCTTTGTCCAAAGAGCTATTTTTGTGCCACTCACAGCAGATTGGTAAGACTCTACTTTGTTGGGATTCATGCCAATACATTTACAATGTCAATGCGAACTGCTGCTAGCCAGTTGTTTACTGGAAGAATCAATTTAACCTATGTAAGTTCAATACTTATTATCAAGTAAAATTAAAATAATAATAATATGTAACTAACTCCAATAAATGATCCAATTTACTTGAATTTCTTTGGTTCATATAACTTAACCGTGGCTTGTTGGAACTACTCAGCATTGTTGCGTGGAACCCCTTTTTTTTTTTTTTTCTTTTTTTTAAGTAAATCCAAAATTTGATACTGACTGTATAGAGATTATTCATTCATTTAGCCAACAGGAGGTGCACAAACAAAGCAGTTATGTAAAGACAGGTGTGAGTGTGGTGGTGATTGTACAAACCAAAAAAATCAGGCCTTAGGTGGGTGACCCCAGACCTCTCTCCATCCTCAATTTTCACAGACCTGCTGTGTAAAAAAAAACAAACACTGAACCTCTTGATCTCTCTGAAATGTCCTTGCATCACTGTTGCATTTTGAAGTTTATTTCTACAAATTTTATCATATGACCTTTGGTGTGCAGTTGCTTCGTGAGCATTTAAGTGTCACTTAAACACTGCTCTGTTTAAAACAGCACCTGCGTAGTCTGGCACAGAGGAGGCATTCTGCACCAAACCTAGTGCTGGGGAAGGCTTTAGGAATGACTTGGAACCTGATAAGGTATATGGATACATAAATAATTTTATAATTCAATTGGTCATTTTGAATGAGCATGTTTTTCTTCAGGGAGGAAGCTCAATGTCTGGTGGCGGTGGATAAGTGTCCCTTCGTGCTGGGATTGACCAGTGAGAACTCAGAACTGATTCTGGATGAATGTGCTCAGCTGACTGAAGGGCCGAAGGCCAGGGAAAGGCACTTCTTCCTTCTCAGTGACTTCCTAGTTGTTGCCAAGCTCAAGTAAGATATGGGAATTCAGTTCTGCTTGAACATACACACACATACATAATCATGTCCATGCACACCCTAATGTAGGCCTACTAACAGTTGCTTTCGCTTTTAACCTTAAATGGAAATCACCTTTGATGTAATGGGACTCCCCCGGCAGAAAGGTCAAATTTACACGGGTTAAAATTAGGTTTTTGCAATTCATTGGTTAAGTGTTGACTAAGTAAAATGACCCTGCTGAGTGTCGATAAGATAATGAAAACAAATCAAATGAACTGTAATTTGGCTTGAAGGAAGTCACAATTTCCCCTAGTTATACTCAATCACAGTAGTAAGAATTGACACTGACAATGTATTGTAAATTAAAAGAACTTTGCTGGTAATCTGATAATAAATAAAAAGAGACACTGGGTGTGTCTCATTCAAAAGGTTGCATGCTCCAGAGGTCGCATTTGAGTGTCACATATGTCACAGAGGCTGTCTTGTTTCAAAAAAGCATGTAGGATACTCCGAATGCAGCCTTCGAATGTGACCTTCTTTCACAGGAATTCGGAGGATGCAGGAGGTGTATCCTTCGTTGGAACTCACAACTCACAATTTTTGTGTCAACATAAATGCATTACGTCAGAGTAGGCGCAATAATATAGAATGGTGATTAAAACTGTCTGGAAATACCTGTGCATGCATTCCAGTCAATTAGAATTGAGTATTCAAATAGACCATGGTGTAATGTAAAATAAAGTATTAGTGAATATAAAAGTACAGCCACAAAATCCATTTTCCTTTCTCTTTACATCGTCATAACTCTCCTAAAGTTTACCTCAGATTCCCATCTCACCCAGAGCGTTTGTGCATGTTGAAAGCGACCATGTTATTACTGTCTGTGATAACCCCATGTTTCTGACATGTGTCATGGTACGTGGTTTTTTTTTTTAAAGTACCTTGGAGTACCATGACGGTATCATCAATGAATATAGCAATCATTCAGTACCATGGTAATGGCACAGAGTTTTTTTTGTTTGTTATAGGACTCTAATGTTTTTCATGTCTCATCACTCTTATCACTTTCTTTCATCTTTGCACCTTCACTTCATCATAACTGACACTTATATTACTTTATCTTTATTTCTTTTAATATTCATATAATGCTATTTTACTGTATTCCTTCATGGCTTATGAGTTTCAACAAAAAAACAAACTGGATTTGGCTGAACCAGACAGCTCCTTCAGTTAATGGCAGTATCCTATAAAAGACGAACTGAATTTCTATCACTGAAAGCGACGCAACCGTTTATAATCCCAGTATAATTAATAAATCTATCTACACTGCAGGTGCGTGATGTCAGAAATGCAGTAGCAATTGAGTATTATTCTTTTGATGACTTTTCAGCATGTGAAGTGGACTTTATATCTGACCTGTTACTCGTCTGAGGTAACGGCACATTGATGTTGCATTTTTTGCTTCCTTGAAGGGCACTGCTGTGGGAGGGGACACCACTTGAAAGCTCATTCAAAATGAATCTTTTCTCGAAGGGCCCTTCCACAAGACTGTTAGAGAAGGGTACATTTATACAGTAATGCCATGTTTCCATCAGAGTACCCACTTCAAGAGTCACCTTGAAGTGAATATAGGGCATAGGGAGAATCACTTGTGATTTGGAATCTGCCCCTGATCAGCTGTAGCTCGTGCTCTTAAAGGCACCTCCACTTAATTTTCATTAACACGCCCACGATTTACGAAGTAAATATCATAATAACACATTATTAATGTTATTTTAAGATTGTTATGGGATTTTGATTTTGTTTTATTTAACGATTTGAATTTTTTTACATTTCTTCCCTTTTTCTGGACGACCAAAAGGGCACCTTTAGATTTGTGAATGAAAGGGGCAGGGGCTTGTGCCTCTGCTGCCCCCCCTCAGTGCACGTCACAGGTCCCTACCATCATTTCAATAGCCCCGAAGCATTGCCAAAAAACCCGCCCTTAACACGCCTCTGCGGTGCCAATGTTACACACCTCACCCATTTCACGAGCAAGAGGGAATCTCAAGCTGAGGTATCATGTTTTCTAAAATATTGAGTTTATATCGAATGTAAACAGCAAGATAAGTTAGCTTTGACAGCTCACCAACTGTAACTGTCATTGTGTTCCGAGTGGTCTCCTCACTAACAGCCAAGGAAAGTAATTTCTTTGGGTATCGCTTTTTCCATTGGGCGTTTTAATGGATTTGTACTGTGCCCAAATTTTTTTCTGGACCTGTATCATTGTGTGCTGTATACACAACCTGGGAAGTCCAATGAAACTCCAACTTTGACATTGAACCCGCCTCAATCTCCGGTTGGCCTTGTTTAGCCCAAGGGTAATCGGCGGGCCAAAGACCATTAGCCCCGAGAAAGCCCAGAGGATGCACGATGAAGCCCCGGAAGTGACAGTGAGAATGCAACTGGCCCTGGCACACACCAGCACGCCCTCATTTGGCACGATAGTGGAAACGCTGCTAATGTGAAGGAGAAAGGTGAGGTGCTGAGTGTATGACTTGTGTGTAACAATGAACAAGGAAGAAATATAGACATTATTTTGAATTTGTTGAGCGGAAAAGTGTTTTAAAAAGTAACTTAAAAGTAAAGTAATTAGTAATGTGATTATAATTAAATGCATATGTACTGTAGGTGCAGTTATTCAAACCTTTAAATCAAAACTTTTTAAGATCATGATAAAAATAAATTCAGGATTAATTTCATTGGTGTGAGCTAATGACCTAATATATTCAGGTTGATTCTGTCATATTAAATTCTATTTTTTTACTTGAATAAAACCATTTAATTTAGATGTAAACCACATGAAGCACATTTTTAGGTTATTTGCCAAACCATTTTTACAGTGCCCATGGCTAAAGCACGAGCTGGGTTTTGGTATGATCTTGTGTAGCTGTCATATGGAAACCCTGTGACCTTTACCTATGGTTTATCCCTGGACAGCCTGGATATGTCATGCTGGCTTGATATAAGCATCTTCCCTGCACAGTATCTCTACTGCTCTGTACTGACTGCTTCCTTATATATTGACTGCCTGTTTGACCTTAATGTGATAGAGAATAGACAGGATGCTCAGACGCTTCAGCCACTCAGGGGGCCATCACTTGTGTGAACTCTCACTTAGGATCTCAGAGAGCAGTTGCACTAAGTGGGAAGACAAATCAAATATCCATTGAGTTCGGATGGTCAAAACAAGTGACCCAAGATCTAATGCTAAAACACTAAGAGTTCCTTTAATCTGAAGAGAACTGTTGCTATAACATAATGGAAACGGCGATATTGAAAAACAAAACAAATACAAAAAGACTTATATTGTAACTTTAGCAACACAGAATGACAGCATTCTGCAGTCATATTTATGTATAATGACCACTAAACTATATAATTTACCATTCAGTTTTAAACATCTCGTTGATTAAATTTAAGGTTTTATGATGGATATGAGAAGTTGGTAGGTTGGTCTTTGCAGTAGATCTGCTTATATTGCAGAGCAAGTATGAAGACTTGCTACTGCTAGAATATACACAGACATGCTATTTTAAACATGTAAGACATGCTGCTACACAATTAGACATATAAACAATCCCCTTGAAACAGATCTAAACAAGTGATGCTGGGGAGGAGGAGGGTTTCAAAGAGAAAACTCTCATAGTGTGCTGCTGTGAAATAAGCTTCTGCAAACAACTGAGGCAATTGAACTGTTAGACAAAAAGAGAGTACGCAGTTTGACTGGTTAAGAGATTAAATGTTCAAAGGAAACTATCAGCTTGCGCCAGTGTCATGACTGAAATTTGAATAATTTGTCCTCGACAACCAATTTCCTACATGCTACATAAATGTCTCTCATAACATTCTGAGGCCTCTTCTCACATAATAAAATATTTTGACCTCAAATTAATATTTTATGTCCATTTATTTATATATTTGGCAGGTAGCTATGTAAAAGTGGAACTCTTCTTTGTGTCAGGGTCCTGATCACCCTGTAAGGTTTATTTTGAGATAATAAAAGTTTGACTGTATATCCCTTATGTAGTTGACATACTGTACAGAGAATGTATGGTTAAACAGCTCATCGTGGATTATGAATGAAAGATCACACACAACAGTGTCTTTCAATGTCCATATCCATTGTATAAACGGATGCAATGATTTATTTATTTATTTTTGGTTGAACTTAATTCAATTGTGGACATTGGTTCAACAAAATGAAAACTTTTCTTTGATATGATGTTAAAATGTAGGCTCTACTCAAATTATTTGTGTAGCAAAAACCTAAATGCATTAAGTTAACCTAACCTAACTTAAATTTGATTTGTCCAAATAATTCTATACAGCTTGTTGATAGCTATCAACAAACACAGCTTATTATATATATATATATATATATTATACTGTATTTTGTACTGTTTAACTAGTATGGTGCGTAGAGTTTACAGATCCCCAACCACCCATTATACTGATGACCCCTCAATATCTGATTCATGAGAAAAACAATACACTCTGAATTTTCAGTAGTAATGTACACAACCTCTACCTAACCATTAGTTCCACTCTTCACCACAATTGTAACCTCCAAAAAAATTCAACATGACAAACTCATCTAAATCCCGACATTAAACACTAAGTCTCCTTGTTTCATTTTGCGTAGAAATACATTAAAATACTTCATTTTAAAATGTACTCTCCCAATCCAGTCCCAAGCAAAGCATGCTGGGAAATGTAAGAGCAGCATAGTTCTAGCGGGAAGAAAAGCAGCTTTACATCATCGCATCATTAGCTAGGTAACCCCTAGCCAATCACATGTTAACCATTGCTTTATAAGTCTACTCACAATCTGTCACACTGGTGTTTCAGTGTGCTAACACGGCAACCTCTACCACCCCACTGCCACCAGTTGAGTCCCATCCTGCATGGGGGTAGGCTTCTCGCCCCTGCCTCCTAACTCCGGCAGGATATGACGGTTCCGAGTACAACTTCTTCGGACCGCCAGACGGGGTTTACGCCAAAGCGAGACATTATATTTCTGTTTTATATTAATCAAATAAATGTCATCTTAAATTTCACTCAAGTCTGCGAGTCTTCCCGATAGAACTGGAAATCCCCTGCCTGGTTTCAGCAATACATTGATGAAACTAATATTATTTATATAGTCCCAACACAATTGGATTAAGTGAATATATATGGATTGTACACAATGAAATTAAGTTGAGACCAAATGCTAAAGAACTGTGTTGCATTAGCTAATTTTAAATAAGTTAATTGAGCAAGCAGTAAAAATCATGTTGAGTGAACACCATCCAAAAAAGGTCTAAATCCATTTGAACATTTAATAGCAATGTGATCATATTACTTTTTGATGACTGTGTTGAATATCACTTGAACTTTATGCAATATAATTATGTTCTCATTTTAAACTTAAATTTATTAAGTTGATTACAAGTGTACTGGTTTAGGATTTTCAGTAGAGCTGCTTTCCCTTTTTTCAGTGTGCTTGGAAAAAACATTGCCATGATACAGAACATAACAAGACAATAAGTCTGGGATCTTTGTGTGTACAGGTCAAATGCAAGCTACAGACTGAAACATAGGATTGATCTGAAGCACCTGTGGGTTTGCAGCTTTGAAAATAATGATGAAGTGGCAGAGGATGAAAATACAGGTGTTGATTTAAGGACATCCATCATATTGGCCTGGTCTGTCTCTCTCTGCCTGGTGTCATTCCGGTGAGTTTTTTGGACTGAGGTCTTTGAATGAGCATGTTCGTGTCATCCCATGACTGTATCTTTACATATAATTATATTTTTAACATCTACTGAACATCAAGTCAAGCTCATAATAGTCTTGCAGAGCCAGACTTTGATAATCAGCAAAAAACATGGTCCACATTGCAGCTTATTCTGGTCAAGAAAAGTCTGCTCAGATAGAAAGTCTATATGTCCAATATATAAAGCAACCAACCGCAGTCACATTTAAGGGTAGGTCAATCTGAAATCGATGCTTCTCCAATAGTAGACCGGCATGCAAAAAAGTAGTAGCTCATTGAAAAACTGAAAAGTGCTACGGACAACACCAAAGAAATTAGTAGACAATATATGCAGACTTTGTGGTCAGACTTTCTGTCTGTCCAGAAGTAAAATGTTATGACTATTTCATAAAAACTTGGGAAGCTAAGCAGACTATTGTTTACTTGCTAGTACAATAACTGTCTCAAACATAACTTTTGAATGTCTTTCAAAGATTTGAATGCCATGAACCTCACAAACGTCATATACAGCTGCTACTTCTTCTTCAGAAGTGCTCATTGTAGAAGTCTGCTTACTTAAAACAAATAAAGTCCTAGCAGATGGATGAAACTGTGTGCTTCCTGACAACTACAATTGCGTAGCAGTCAGCCAATCAGATTGGACCTAGAGGTTTTTCGCCAGCTCTTACCATTGACCGTGTCTAGACGGCAACCATCATTCTATGAAACTCTTGTGGCATTCTCCCTAACCCCAACCCTAAATCTGATATACTGTATGGTGATGTGTAGACAGGTGAGTTCCTAGACTTGTATCATTACTGGGGCACAGCCCCACCAATAATTCTGAAAGTGCCATCTTATTTTCTAGGGGTTTCCATGGGCATAATCTCCTGGGAGAATTATTATTATTATTATTTTATTTTTTCAAAAAGAGCACCAAAGCGTTCAGTTCTGGTGACTTTGTGCAGAATTTTTACTTGTTTTTTTCCCTAATAAGCCAATTGTGTGGCAGCATTGCAGTGCATAAAATTATGCAGATATGGGTCAGGAACTTCAGTTTATGTTCACATCAACCATCAGAATGGGGAAAAAATGTCATCTCAGTGATTTCGACCATGCCATGATTGTTGGTGCCAGACGGGCTGGCTTGAGTATCTCTGTAACTGCTGATCGGATTTTCACACACAACAGCCTCTAGAGTTTACTCAGAATGGTGCTTAAAACAAAAACATCCAGTGAGTGGCACTTCTGCGGACAGAAACGCCTTGTTGATAAGAGTGGTCAACGGGGAATAGCCAGACTGGTTCGAACTGACAGAAATGCTACGGTAACTCAGATAACCACACTGTACAACTGTAGTGAGCACAATATCATCTCAGAATGCACAACACTTCGAACCTTGAATCTGGATGGGCTACAAAAGCAGAAGACCATGTCGGGCACTTTATTAAGACCATAGTGTTCATAATAAAGTGTTCGTGAGTGTATAAGTTCACTATCATAGGAAATCTTGTGGTTTGTTTATTATTTTATTAATTTAAGGTTTACATAGGTTGCATAAAATCTACTTGTGTTCATTAGTGCAGTGTCAGGCTGCTTAAGATGCATTGAAGGGTTAATGAAATGAAATGCGGACCATCCAAGGTTATGAGATATCGCCTTTGTTCCTTTTCCTGATGTTTGCTTATCCTCACCTAATTGACTGCCGCTCTTCTCTCCCTCGGCCACCACCTGACATTAAAATAGTTTGCCCATACATAAATGCCGTAAATGTGTTCAAAATGCTGATATATGTATTCAAAAGAATGCCTAGTATAATTTTTTATTATATTTTTAAAGTCGGAATGCACTGTTGCTAAAAGCTTCGTTACACAGTATTTGATAAAGATATACATGTTAGACAGAGTCTGCTGCCCTTCTGAACTCCACAGCACCACTCATTTTTTGGAAATCTGTGGTCAAATATGGTATTGCAATGAGCCCTTATTGAGACCCATTGAGGCATAAATTAATCTGCCCATAAACGTAGTGCCAAACAGGGCCTTATTAATGCACGGGCTTGCACATAACATCAGTAAAACAAGCTGTTTTAATCCCTCAATGATGATTTAAAGTAATATATATGCAGTATGTGCAATGTGTCGTTTTTACATTCTGCATTCATGGTGCTAATGCTAACATGCTATATGGCCTCATGCACCAGTTTCCATCTCTTATTGTATTTTATAGACTTTTGAAGACGTAATCTGAAAAACAAAATCACATAATATGGCCTTGGAAAATGTCTCCCCTTACAAAAATAGAGAGTTTATGGCAAATTTAACGCAAACTTGCCGGTAATTCGCCACAGATTATTTTCACATATGCAAATTAACTTGTGATTCACCGCAAATGTTTGAAAGGAGTTTGCAGCTTTTCATCGGTAGTAGTGATCCTGCAGCAAACCTTTAGCAACAATGGACAATTATCCACAAAGCTCATTTGGATGTGAAAATAATCGGTGGCGAATTTGCGGCATGTTTCTCCCGAAGGGTCTACATGAACAATCATACAGATGTAGGTATGTTATGACCAGCTGTGCAACTCTGCACTCCAGTATGTTCATGCTGACTGATCTCAACTGAGCGGCAAAACAACAGGAAAAAGTTGGTGTCAGAGTAGGTGGATCTCACCCACAGATGATGTGAACTAATGGCAGTAAGAAGGTGTTTAACAGCTGGTATTTCCTGAAAGTTTGCATTGTCGAGCTGTTTCGAACCACCTCAACAAACTCAAACACCTTTTTGGCCAGATTTGGTTTGAAATTACGTCACACTTGATCTTTCTTGAGATCCAGAGGTAAATTGGTACCTTTACCCTAATCCTAACCCTCGGTACTAACAAATATGTGCACATTTCCACAGCATTGCCATTTAGACATTACCCTGTTATGTATTACACAAAAAATGGTGAGGGTAATGTCTAGCTGGTAACCCTTGTGCTGCAGAAACTCTTTCGAGAGTGCATTTGGTACTACCAAGGGACAGGGTTAGTACTAGAGTTAAGGAGGATCATGCAGCATGATTATTGTTATCTAGACACAACCATGTAACAAAGGGTCCATCAAAGGCATGTTGGTTATTCTTTGGATGTGCCATCTAAAGGATTCTACGGTTAGTGTAAGATACATGAACATGTTCATGACAACAAGAACAGGTCAACTGAATTGCAGGTGTATAAAGAAGTTGTGAGTCATGTGAAGTCATTGTGAGATATAAGAGTAGGTGAGTCTTGACGCTTTTGAAAGTGGTTGGGATGTATAGCTGTTTTCATGGGTGTTGTGAGTTATTTAAACCAATGAGAAATAAGTTGCCTGATCTGAAAAATTAGAATTCCCTCACGCAGCCACTTCTGCTGTTCAATTGAAAAATGGAACTTTGCATGGCATCATTATGTGGTTTTAGACACAAGGGAAAAGGAAAGTCAGTGGCGAATTACCATCATCATTAAAGGGCAGTTAGTAAAACAAGAATAGTGTAACTCATCTGTGGGTTCAATCACATGTTTTCAAAACCAGCAGATGCCTTCCAATAATATGCCTACTACTGCTCATGGGAAACAATGAGGGCAAAGAAAGAGAAGAAAGGTTTTGAAAGTAGCCAGTAAGAGTCACAGGGAGTCGCCTACCCCTTTTAGCCAATCAGAAATGCTCTCTGCCTTACAGTCATTTTACATGTTATGGTTTGTTGACATTGAGTTGTCTATGTCTTTGGAGGGCTGGGTTTTGGAGACAGGGTGTGTGGCTAAAGGAATGGGGTAGCTCTAAATCTGTGATTGGCCTAAATTAGCAATATTTAAATAATATATTTGTAGTGTTACTGTGATGTTAAAATTTTATTGTTTAGCAGCTTCTATTTTAAAACAAATATTTAGTGCATAATTCATATAGTTATGCACTGGGCACTTGATTAGGCACACTATGATCCTAATAAAGTTACCAATGTGGTCTTCTGCTGTTGTAGCCCCTCCGCCTCAAGGTTTGATGTGTTGTGCATTCTGAGATGATATTCTGCTCACTACAATTGTACAGAGTGGTTATCCGAGTTTCCGTAGCCTTTCTGTCAACTCAAACCAGTCTGGCCATCCTCTGTTGACCTCTTTCATCAACAAGGTGTTTCTGTCTGCAGAACTGCCGCTCTGGTTTTTTTGTGTGTGTGTGTGTTTTTAGCATCATTCTGAGTAAACTGTAGTGACTGATGGGCGTGAAAATCCCAGGAGATCAGCAGTTACAGAAATACTCAAACCAGCTGTGGCAGCGGGGTGTTGTCAAGCGTCCGTCCGGAGAGAGAGAAAGCGGTAAGGGCGCTTGCACCTGAGCTAGATTGTGTCTCTAATTCCAGTAAGCATGGGGAGAGAGGCATATAAGCAGCCACGCCACCAGCAGAGAGAGAGAGAGGGTCTGGCACAAGGAAGGCCACGGTGCTCCTGAAGCTGCTACGTTTAATCTGTTATGTTTATGAAGCTGATGTGTTTAAGTTACTACGTGCCTGTGAAGCTAATGAATTTAAGTCTACGTGCCTGTGAAGCTGACGAGTTTGTAAAGTTGTAAAACATTGAAGTGGCCGATTAAAAGTCCTACCTGAGCCTGGAAAAACTTGCTTTCCTGTGTTCTCCTTCCCTTCTCTTTGTGAGCTGTTACACCAGCCCATCTGGCACCAACAATCATGCCATGCTCAATCACTGAGATGAAATTTTTTCCCCATTCTGATGATTGATGTGAACATTATTTGAAGCTTCTATGTATTGCACTGCTGCCGCACGATTGGCTGATTAGATAATCGCATGAATAAGTAGGTGTACAGGTGTTCCTCATGAAGTGCTCAGTGAGTGTATATCATATTTATGCACCTGTAATCTCACATACAGTACAAGAAGTGTAAATGGAAAAAGTACAACAAAAAAACAATTTTTTTTGACATCATTCATCTTGTCTGCAAAAAGAATCCGTGCTTCACACTATTCCACAAATATAGTTGTCCATTTTATTTTTATTTTATTACATTTTATTTTCACAACACACATCGTTTCTAAACAGCTTTTCCAAAAACTGATGCTGTACCAGAAAATTATGCTGTAATGTCTGTAATGTCCTAAAGTCCTCATTGAGTTTAAATGAAAACATGATTGATAATCATGCTTTAAAAATTAGGCCCCCAGTGAGCAAGCCAAAGGTGAAAGTGATTGTGACAAGGAACCCAAAAATCCATAAGATGATGTTAATGAAGAAAAAAAACCTTGGTAGAAACCAGGCTCAACTAGGGGAGCCAGTTCCCATCTGGATAGAGATGTTTTTAATCATTTCACACTCCTCGTAGCCTAGTGTTTCATTGAGCCTAACTTACCTTGCAACTGTGAACTGCAGAAGAGTCGTACAGATACATTTTCCACTTGTCGACCAAAAACTCTGAAAGAGGAAGTGGTAGCAGTGATGCTGCTTCCTGCCACCATGACTCACTGAGACTTTCCTGCCCTTTTTTTTTGTAAAGAGGTCGAGAGTTTGTGGCCTCTTTATATTCACAACATCTGTGTGCACTGAGCTCTCTCAGTGGTGACTAGTAACTCAAACCATGCCGTTCTCTTACTTGCAGTCTGCCTGAGATGAGGGATCGCTGGTTAGACACTCTACACTGGTGAGCTGTGATTCAGTACATCAAACTCTGTTTTTTACATGTCAGCTATTAGAATCACTTACCTTTGTTCAAGCAATATTCAGTGGCCCCTAAAAGTATTTGGACACTTTTAGACACTAAAGCCCCACTTAAAAATGTATGAATGTTTTTACATTTAAATAACAAAATGGCAAACTGAGTGGCATCTGCAAACTTATGTTGCTATAGCCATTTTTTATATTGCTTCACTGTTTTATGACATGAAACTTAATCTAAATCTTAATTTTGTGAAATTTAATTAAGTATGTTTTTGCAATCTGCCTTTAAAATAAATACCACTTGCTTTGATATTTTGTTATATAATGTAAAGACATTCATACATTTTTCAGTGTGGCTGTAGTGTCCAAATACTTTTTGGTGAGCCACTGTATCGTCAGCTGATCAATTGCTCTCTATGCTGAAGTATGTTCATTTTAATAATGCTTACAAAAATAAATGCACAGTCTCGTTGGTTAACAACATACAAGTGTGCAATTAATAAATATTTTAGTTAGCACACAGTACAAAAACTTTTGTCAGGTAACCTACAAAATTTGCTTTATGTGGTAAGATCTAAATGAACTGTTACTTTTTTTTTTTTTTTTTTTTTACATTTAATCTGACTAATTAAAAGTAATTTTTAGAGGTTAGATTGAGGTAACAGTAACAGGTTGCTACTTTTTCAGTGCATGTTTAACAGCTGTGCTGTTCGTATGAGTAACTCAAGAGACATTTTGTGTACTCCTTTCTGTGAGTCACTATATAAAATTAATCAATTTCAAATATCATGGTAGGAAAACTGCAGAGGCAAGATCGAGAGCAGGCAGCACTTCCCCACCGCCCAGTGTCCTAATGAAGGTGTTGAGTGGCAATACCACGGTACACTTTCCTCTGTCACTGATACATAAACATTAGTGATCAGCAGCATAAATGCTTGGAATGGGATATTTTTCTTCTATGGCTTTCATCTCAGATGGTGTAAGTCCTTGGCTGTGGTGTATGTATGGAAATGAAACTTGCGGTACAGATACCGAACTGGCATTTACTCTGCTGTCTTTCTCTGGCTTACAGAATAAAACTCTAAGTGGAATTGGGATGGACTCTGTTGTCGAGTTGCCTCTTGATGTGAGCACACAATATTTCTCATATTCATCACTTTATATTTATATTAATGCTCTTATCAAATGCTTCCCTGCTAGAAAGACCAGCTTATACCAGCATGAATTTCCATGCTGGCCCACACTGGCTTATGCTGGTCTGGGGCTGGTGGACCAGCAATATTCAGCTGGTGAAGTTGGTTGACAAAGATAGACTTGCTAATTGAGTCAGAGAATAAGCCTGTTGGCAACACCAGCACAAATTAGCACATTTGCAAAACAATTAAATAATCAAAAGTCTCTTTGTCAAAGTTTTGATAGTTGCATGTTTGTAAATGGAAGTGTGATTTTGCATGTGTAATTAAAGTCACACCCTACTCTTACTTCATGTGCTCATGACCAACATGTGCCTGTTTCCAGGGCAACGTCAAAATCTCCACCTACTCAAAACAGTTTCATAATCAGGAGGCACATGCACAGCAGCCTATTGGTGAGTTTCAACCAGTCACAATGACTGTTCTCAACCACGTTTGGTTATGCGCCCATCAGATTTACCAAATGAAACTAAATGGGTGTTAAAAAAAAAATAGTGCAAGAAAACATAGGTGTGAAACACACAGTCTGAAGATGAAGTTGAGTGTCATTTGAGTGGAAATTTTTATTATTTTTTAAATCATAAGAAAATTGTAAATAGTCTAAATTGTACAACTTAACTAAAAAATGTATTTGCATCTAAAGCAGAATGACTTCAAGACATTTTCAGAGACTTATTGCTTATATCTCTCATCCTCAGGAGAGAACGGGAGCAAAAGGAGCTTGTTCTCATTCAAGCTGAAGAGAAGCTCCACAAACCCAAGTGTACCGACTAACCTTGAGTCCACTGCAAAGAACTTGCTGTTTGGACAACATCTCCAAGATGACACCACACTTCCAAAACCAATAACTGTACGGCAGTCTATTGTATCAATGTATTATTGTATACTTAATTTTTTTTTTTTTCAGAAACAAGTATACAGTAATCTGTATACTATCTTCTATAACATCTCCACCACAGGTGCAAAGAGTAGAAAACATGAAGTTCCTTTGATAGAAGGCAGGCACAGTTTCTTGCTAACTTTATCGCCACCTCAATCAAAATTTCTGACAGAGATCATTTTGCTTTGCTTTGGAAAAAAAAAAAAAAAAACATTTTGTAGTTTTCATAGAAACATTCCAACCCAAAAAAACTTTTACTGTGTAATGCTAACAGTGAAAGTTTAGAAACTAATGTCATGCAAAGAAAGTAAAATGCAAAGGCAAAAGATTCCCTTTTATTTAAGTCAGCATGAAACAATATTTGCAACCCATTGGATTGTGAATTGGGCTTTCCTTACAAGAGTTTGCAGCCAATTGTGGAGGGCTACTCTACTCCTGAAAAATGGAAAATCATTTTAAAGGTGGAGAAAGTTGTTACATTTCAATGAAATATTTTGAAGTCAAACATCTTGGGGCAGGATTATCAGTACAACAAATGGATAATGGGAGGGAATTTTCTGGAATCTGATAACAGTGATTATTTTTGTAATTCCAATTGGTGCAGAAATTTCACACTTTAAAGCCTCTAAAAGATTTACATTTCATGTTTTTGTCTTCCACTAGGAAATCTTCCTGCTGTTGTTCAGGAAGGGTCCATTAACTGAGGGTGTATTCAGAGTCCCATGTAACAGCAAAAACCTGAGTGCTCTCAGAGATCAGCTAAACTCTGGGGCCGAAGTGGACATGGAAGCCCTGCCTGTGACTCTCTTAGTTGGACTGTTGAAAGTAATACTTCATGTTTACACTAGCCTTTGCCTTTGCCGATACAGTATATGTCTCTTGCCTATACCCCTTCTTGCAGTTCTGATGTGTCTTTGAGACAGTGAGTCATTACTTTATTTTTAACATAATGACAGGTCTTCCTGAGGGATCTCCCTGGAGGTCTGCTGGTATTTGAGCACTATGAAAGCTGGATCAGTGCTTTGGAGAAAGAGAGGACACAGGACATTCAAAGTGAGCTCCGGAGGTAAGCAAGTTGACTTTTAGCCATAAACTCACTGTACCCTACTGAAAAGACCACCATAGATGGTCTAGATGGTATAGAAAGTTTGCTTGCAAGTTTCTTAACTAGGTTAACCAGCATCACAAGAAAGCCCATGCTGGTCGACCGGCTTCAACAGCTAAATTTTGCTGGTACACCAGCTAGACCAACTCCAGACCAGCACTAACCAGCAAAAACCTGGCTGGGCCAGCATGAGTAGCCTCACAGTGGATGGCAAATATAAACATTGAATGGTTGGGGATTCTGATTAATGAAAGTCCCTTGCTTTCCACTGCTTCCAAATGTCAGTACAGAGTGTTTTTTTGTGGACTTTCTATGGACTTTGAGATTTGAAAATAGGGAAATTAGTAACAAAGGTTGACCACAAAATGTCAGAGAGACATTTCTGTTTTCAACCATCTCCCCTCATCAAAACAAAATGGGATGAGTGGATAAAAGAAACAAAAAATGGTTCTATATTGTTCTCCACCCTCAGAATGGTCAAGAAGCTGCCCAAAGCAAACAGCCTCCTCTTGCAGCGCTTGCTATGCCTGTTTCACCACATCAGTCAGCGTTCAGAAACAAACAAAATGGATGCCAAGAACCTTGCAGTTTGCATTGCCCCGACCCTGCTGCATCGTGAAAGCCAGCCCCTAGATGTGGATGATGTAGATAAGGTCAGACACTTGGAAAATGTTTTTTCACAAACATCACAGATTACCTTTTTAAAGGAACTCAGTAGTAGTTTTATAGTTTATAGTAGTTTTATTATATCACAAAATGATTTCTCTGGGGTGCGCATTGACTGTGGCGACACTAAAGGAAGAACTTCGCTTAGCGGGGGGTGGGGGGGGGAGGGTGCTGGGTAGCTCAGCAAGAAAAGACGCTGACTACCATACCTGGAGTCACAAGTTCGAATCCAGGGCGTGCTGAGTGACTTCAATCAGGCTTCCTAAGCAACCAATTGGACCGGTTGCTAGGGTGGGTAGAGTCACGTTGGGTTAACCTCCTCATGATTGCTATAATTTGGTTCCCGCTCACGGTGGGGCGCGTGGTGTGCGTGGATGCCGCGGAGAATAGCGTGAGCCTCCTCTCCGCGGTGATGCACTCAACAAACCACATGATAAGATGCGCTGATTGACTGTCTCAGACACGGAGGCAACTGAGATTCATCCTCCGCCACCCAGATTGAGGCGAGTCACTACGCCACCACGAGGACTTAGCGGTCATTGGGAATTGGGCATGTGAAATTGGGGAGAAAAGGGGAGAAAATCCACCCCCCCCCCCAAAAAAAAGATACACCTCTGCAGTCTCATTTTGACTAATCTGTTGATTTAAGACCAAAACCTGCTAATGTTGTATGCATGGTGCGGTTTCAGATGCAAACAAAACAACAACACCAAAAAGCACTGTAACATTTAGTACTCCTTGAGAGTTGCAAAACACATTGCTTTACATTATATTAAATAGACATTAATGATGATCTTTTTGTTTGTAGGTCACAAGACTTATCCAGTTCCTAATTGAGAATTGCTGCGAAGTATTCGGGCATGCTATCTTGACTCTACTTGGGGATTTTGAGGAGCAGGAATCCATAGACACATTAGGTACATACGTACATTTTAACTATTCAGAAAATCCACACTTTTGCACCACAATAAATCAAATTATCATACTTATATGACCATTAAGATCTATTCATCACTGATGGACTCTTTCTGATGCCTCATGAAGCCATTTTAAGCTGTATTCCAACAGATCATATGAAGTACATTACTTAAAAGCATAAAATCTTGGAGCTTCATTTATGATTTTGAGATTGGCCACCAACTTCAAGTATCAGCAGAAACTACACCAAACTACTATTATAAAATGCACATGTTGTGTTAGTACCTTTGCAATTGGAAAATGTCCTTAACATGTATTCACCCTCTACAGATTCAGCATCCTTGATGCCACCTAATATTAACTTCAATGTCCAACGGCACGACAGCACAGATCCTGATGTTGACGGTGACTTTGTGGAAGCTGAAGGACACACTCAGGATGACAACATTATGCCGCATGGAAGCCCAGCCTTAAGAAAGATGGGACGATCTGACATTCAATCGTATTCCAATGACATAATATTTGATGCTTTCACAAAACCTTTAAATCGGCGGTGCTCGGAGCCCTCCATCTTCCCTTCAGCAACCATAACAGGCTTAAGAGGGCTAGCTCGCAGCCATGATGACTTTTCCACCGAGAAGGATTTTGAGGACCAACTGCTCAAGAAGCAGAACTCTGATGACTCTTTTCTGCATCTCTGTGAGAACAGAGGATCCCAGCCATCCCTCAAGAAACTGGTTGGGAGTTTGAACATGGACTTGCCCATTAGTGTGTCTTCTCCTGCATCTATGGCTGGTTCCTGCCTATCCTTCTGTTCCTCAGATAGTACCTCCTCAAATGTCTCTGAGAAATCGATAAGCATGTCACCTATGCCATCCCCTGCAAGCCCTCGCAAAAGTCAGTCTACAAGGCATTCATCATTTATAATCAAGCCTAGAGCTAATCCTGCTAAAGGAGACCTGGAAGTGAATCGACGATCCCTCTCAATGAGTACCAAAAGCCTTGGAAACTTTACGTTTAACAGAGGGAGTCTGAAGAAAGGGGACTCCCAGAAGGAAGTTGTTTTCCCATGTGAAACTCTCCAAGAGGACTCTCAAAATGAGACAGAACACCCTGTTGAGCTTGTTCGGCGCCGACGGCCTCTCTCTGCCATCGAAGTCTTCCAGCAGGTGGACAGTCGTATGCCGTGCAGCCCCCCCTCCTATGAGCAGGCACTGCAAAGTGGAGCCCAACCGGCCCCCCCACAGTATGGGGCCATGACAGTCCAACATGCCCGAGAGCTGGGCAGGAAATCTCGCCCCATCTCTATGAATGACTACCTATTGGACATTTACAAAGTTAACGAACCCACAAAAAACACATTTACAGAAAGTGTTCAGTTAGATGAACCACAGCCGGTTTCTTTCCGGCAGAGGGCTATGTCAGAGTCAGTGTCCCAGTCGAGACATGAAAGAGTGTCACGCAGGTGTAGTCAACATGTGTCTGTGGAGTTCTCCTATGCAAAAGAATCTTATGTGTGAGTGTTTCTTCTTTAATTGCAATGTGAACTCCTTTCACCACAGATTAAAAGTAACGTGCAACTGTTAAAATATTTAAGATGAAATATTTGACAAAATAACACATAGGGGAGAATTCACTAAACAGTTGCACCATTTTTGCACGTGGTATTTCAGTGCAAAAACCTTCATCTTATTCACAAACAATCTAGTTTAAGCAGGCACAATCAGCATTGAAAATGCACTGCATCTGGAGCATTTAAATAAAATCAGTTGCACAAACACGTCGTCTTTCTATGTAAATTAGGCTCAATATTGATTGCACACAGCTATTGCCACCCGAGGAAAGCCGGCAGTAAACTGAATTTTATTTAAAAGAGATGTTTGTGTACATTTTCTATCGATCATGGCAGCAGTAATTCATCAAATAATGATCAAATGTTGGAGAAGACCATTATAACCCGCAATAAATGCAGATATGTGGTCTAGTCAAGCACACTTTGTTAAATAGATTGTTAAAGAGCGCATGCTTAAGAGGTGATTCAGGTGTCTGGATCACAGTAGTGGAGTGATGCTGTTCAGTCCCAGCAGTGTGTGCCAGATCACAGTGGTCTGCAGCATCCTCTGCTAAATAGCACTCAGAACCGGCCCACAAGATCGTAATTGCACATGCTAATTGCGTTCAGCACAGATTTTGTGGGCACGTTTGCACCGCTGCCTGATCTGCAAAATTTGGGTGCAAAATTGGGCACTAAACCAGCGCAGATAGTGCGTGCAAACAGATTTTTACTGGGTGCTCTTATTTCTTAGTGAATTCCCCCTATATAATTTAGTGTGCTGCCTTATAACAGTGATTTCATATGCTAATATTGAATAATTTTAAAGAGATAGTTCACCCAAAAATGAAAATTCTATAATTTATTTGCCCTTATGTTCCAAACCTATACGACTTACTTTATTTGGTAAAACTCAATAAAGTAAAATGACAGCCTCTGTCACCATTCACTTGCATTGTATGGAAAAAAGATGCAATGAAAGTGAATAGGCTGTCATAACTTAATAATCTGTCTAACATCTCCTTTTGTGATCCTTGGATGAAAGAAAGTCATATGGTTTTGGAACAACATAAGGTTGAATAAATTATAATAGAATTTTTATTTTGGATGGATTACTTTTAAACTCTTGCCAGTATGAAGCTATGTATATAGACCAGTTAAATTGTATAATATAGTAAAATAGTTTACAGTTGTAACAGATTAAATCATTTTGATATAGTCAGTACGTATTGCTGTATATTGCAAAGTTTTGTGTTATTGCTACTCTTTATTTCACTACAATAAAGAATCTTAGACCTTAGGCCACATTGTTTGAAGTCATATCTAAAAGTCTCAAATAGCTGTTAAGTTTTAATAAGTCTTTATTACGTTCCTTTAGGATACCAACAGAAATTCCTTGTCTCACTCATGTTATGAGGAACCCAGTAACTTTCACACAGATGCCATTTTTATTGGCCTTGTTCCCCATCTTTGGCAAGGGTTGTGTAACATAGAGAACACAATGTTATGCAGAACAACATGTTCTCTGCTGGAGAGGAAGTCAACGATCATGTGGACTGATTTGGTTTTTTGCTGAATTTGGTCTGTTGCCTTACTAGCCTTGCTATAGATGTGCCCCCATTTCCTCCTTTTTCAGCCTTACTGAGAATCAGACTGCAGTATGTCAGAGGTCTTTTGTTTAGGATGCTTTCTAGAGTATTTTGCACTCGCTCACATTAGTCTGTATAAGGGTAGTGTTGTTGGCAACTTTCCTAAAAATTCTTATCAAGACACTTTCATGGCAGATATTAGAACACTGTTTCTTTGATCATCTTCTTAGCGGGTCTGAAACGTTTTGATCGTGCTAGATTTCTTAAATTATAATGCTAGTTCATGGTCTAGCTGGTAGACTTGCATAGCCATGTTGTTGAATAGCAAAATTTGCTGATCATCTGTCATATTCTTTCTGGTGAAGCTGGTTAACCAGGGAACTGGTTAAAGCCTAGTGTACACTACATGACTCAAGCTCGTCTCCTTTGATGTTTTGAGATGGCGACCGGTCTGTAACAAAAAGTCTCAGGTCTCGCAACGAACGGTCTTGTTGTGCGTGCACTCCTGCGACAGGCTGAGAGTAATCCCAGACGTTACGACAGTTTTCAAAACAGCTTGATATCTAGATGTCTTGTCGTCAGGTGTGCGCACTACAAGAGGAGGGCAAGGTATTAGGAAGCAGAAGACAAAAAATAATTAGAAAATAAAATTAAACTTCACCCACATCTCCCTATGTCTTTATTATTTTCAGCAGTTTTTATTTAAAAAAAAAAAAAAAACCTTTTCAAATTAGAGCAAATATACGTAAACATGGGCATTGTAGTGCCAATTTAGAGGCAGGGACGGATTAAGACATCGAGATACCCTGGGCATGGATGCCTTTACACTTCTTGATGCTCTGGAAATGAGTGGCACGTCAAAACGTGACAAATATCTCTCCCATTTATCTCAAAGGTGCTGTCGCGCACATGCAGTGTAGAAATGGCTAATTATAATGTAATCAGAGTGATCTTTATCATGTCGCAGCGTGATCTTCAAGTGTAATGTAGATGAATGGATGTCAAAGATCCACCAGTAGCAGCACATTTTCCTCAGCGTTGTTTACATGTGTATCAGCCTTTAAACAGCATTTAATGACAAGAATACACGACTGGTGAAAATGTACACATCACACCGCATTTTAACGAAGACAACAAACCGGCCTATTACATTTATTATCAGTATCCACTATAGATTTAAAGCCACTCCAGATCATGCTATCATAAGACAATAAACACTAGCAACATATCAACAAGCTCAGAAAAATAAACAGTGTTCGTACCTTAGCTGATGGGTCTCTCTATTGCTTCCCTTCAAGAAAAGTCTTCCACAACGTCATTAAAGTTCGGTTCTCCCACCAGTTCACTTTTTATAGCAACTACAGAAAGTAAGTTGCTTTGTTTTTTGTTAAATAGATCCAGTTGTGACTTTTCAGTTCATTTTGTTTACTTTGAAAAAACGTGTTGCTTAACGCTCGTATAACGCAATTATTTCCCCTCACCACTAGGTGCCCCTCACAACTAAGCCAGAAGGCTCTGACTAAGCAGCATAAGGCCTATTTATTATTAATTGACAATTATAAATGAATAACAATTGCCAAACGAATCATATGATAATATTCAACATTGCTCTGTTGCTGTAAAATAGTAATTTGAAAAAAAAAAAAAATGTTAATAAAATTCTGTTTAATGTAAAGTTTCTGCAGTTCGCCAGGGCCCCCTGCTGGTCAGAGGCCCTGGGCAAATGCCCGGTAGGCCCGTGCATTAATCCGTCCCTGTTTAGAGGTTCCGTGCAGATTTAGAGGGAAATAAGCATACGATTGGAAAATATAAAAAAGCAAATGCATGAACATGCACAATAGGGACACAGATACATGCAGCATGCACATTAAAAGCTCAGTTACAGGTACTGCACTAAAATAACTCAGATAACTCGGCTCTAAACATCATGTTTGCGAAAAAAAAATTTGTGCTTGATTATAATTTAGTTAAGCACAGACATAATGATTGATGTATGTTCTCATGAAATATGAGACTCTCCTCGAAATCTGAACACAAGTGGTCAGAAGAGATTACCAGGTGTAACCGTGATGTGTCTCACTTGTACATTTGTGATCGGATCACCCAAAACGCATCTTAATACCAGTGTACACATGGCCTCATTTGGGGGCAAATGGTTGTGTCGTTGATACACTACCGTCCTGTAGTGTTCACACCAGCACGATGAAAAACAGGACTGTGAGCTGTTGGCTTAAGCTAGTTAAGAAGATGGGTACACCGGCAAATGAAACTGGGGTCCATCATCCCATACACAAAATATGTTGGTGACCAGCAATGCTGTTTTTTTCAGCAGGGAATATCTTCCAGACTACAATACCATATGTGCATGCTAGGATATCCAGAGTAACTTGGTTTGCATGAAGGTCTCATAATAATCAGCAAGCAAAGTATTTCTTTTGTAACATATTTGTACAGTTCACCTGAAAAAGTGGAAATGCTACGCAGGTTATGACTTCATCCTTTCCAAAATTTACTACAAGTAATGCAAGCCAACAGAGGTTAATTAATAGAGAATACTTATTAACAGTGATAGAGACAAAGCAAGGGACAAATGTTACATAATGAAACTGTGAATGGTAGCATGTGCTCATGGACAGAAGTCTCTTAGTTACATAACACAGCGGTTTGCGCTCTGTTGCTATGGCTGTGTCCATTATACAGTGATGAATAAGCACTTATGCAATGAATACTTTAATGGTAAAATTAAAGTAACATTAAAATTAATGACCAATAAGTGACTATTCACTATATAAGTATAGGATTAACAAACAAATCTAAATAGGGAACAATAGTATTTAATAATAAATTTAATAATTTAATAATAAAATAAAATAAAAATAACGATGTAGTCCGAAACGGACATCTGTTAAAAACAGTTACAATTATCAAAAATCAGGCTCAATAATTGCAAAATGGAAATTTCACTACTGCAATTTGTGGCCGTCATACTTTGTTGCGCTATGGAGGCCAAGCCCAACTATGTGACTGTATTCTGGAAATAAGCTCAAAAATGTTATTCACTAAAAATCGTCCTCTCAGCCATAGGTGCCTGAACACCCATCCCACACTGAAGAGAATGTGTGACATAATTGTCAATCTTTCAGTTTTAAAAGTCCCGTTGGTGCTTAGCCTTCCCCATGGGTGCTCGAGCGGGTGTTAAGCACCGGTCACACTAGGCTTTGAGCACACAAAATTATTTCAGACATTGCAGCAGACCAGGATTTAAATAATAAATCACAAATAACAAATAATATTATATATACAAATTTAAGAATATACCGTCTACTCACTTTACAGCAACAATAAATACATGCAGATTTGAAATATGTATTCTTTGAATTGAGCCAAAAGTTCTGTGACATTTCGATCTTCTATTGATCACACGTCTTGTTGTCATCCAGATTCAGTGTTCAGAGTTTGCCAAACTTTTATTTTCCTCTACAGCGTAGTGCAAAATTTTTTCACATGAGCTTGCGTTTCCGGTCTCCCACGTTCTGATGCGTTTGAATCAGGTAGGTAAAGCTGCAGGCAGGAGACCTCTAAAAAGGGTGGGGTTACTCCAAAAGGGGTTGTGCCAACTCCAAAAGGGTGCATCACTTCCACTTATGGATAAGGTCAGGGAAAGTGAAAGGATTAGGTAAGGGGCTCCCTATATTGGAGTGAATATGAGTTTTCATGAGTAGGCTCTAAATTCCCTTGCAGTGCCTACTGGAGTAAGTTATGACACTGCACAGCTGGTAGAGGGGGTGGAGTGTAGACAATGTTTTTGAATTTTATTTAAATTTTTGATGTTTTGTGTCATAAGAATATACTGTATGTGATATAGTAAAAATGTGAACAAATAGGTTATGTCTACTGTACTGTACTTGTTTTATTTATTTCATTTTTATAGCTGCAAAAAACAAATGAACAAATAATATCAGCAGTCCGGTTTGACGTCTCAGACATTGTGAGCGGTGGTTTGGGTGGATTACGAGGAAAACATTTTAGGTTACAAACTGGTAATTATAAGGGTATTGTGCTATTAATGTGGTTTATGAGGACATTTCTAATGTCCCCATAATTCAAATCGCTTAAGAAAACATACTAAACAATGTTTTATTGAAAATGTAAAAATGCAGAAAGTTTTTATGAGGGTTAGGTTTAGGGGTAGGGGTAGGGTTAGGGGATAGAATCTATAGTTTGTACAGTATAAAAATCATTATGTCTATGGAGAGTCCTCATAATGATAGCTGCACCAACATGAGTGTGTGTGTGTGTGTGTGTTACAAGTGCTAATGTAAACAGACTTGGCTGCGTGCATCGGATAAATGCACTCGATCAGCATGTTTTCACTGTGAGTATACGAGTATAAAACTGTTATTGTGGTGCTTTTGTGATAGTTTGGCTGTCTGTTTCAGAAAACAAACATATTATATGCCTGAAAAGATTGTTTGAGTTGCTGTTGTGTGAATGAAAACCGTATCTGCACCTAATTAGCAGAAAATGGCTGTATGAATGGGAAGATCGCGTTTAGATATGATGGCTGTGCATATACAAGCTGTGAACTGTTATCGTGGTACTTTGGTGACAGCTTGGCTGTTTGTTACATAAAATAAACATTATGTGCTTGAAAAGACTCTTTGAGTAGCTGTTTGTTTGACGAATGAAAACCGCTACTAATGTAAACAAAAGGCAGCATCGGAGGAAGTTTGATGTATTGACTTTTTTCGTGGTACTTTGATGATGAGTTGGAAGTATGTATATAAAAGAATCTTATTCTGTGGTTTAAAAGACTGTATGAGTAACTGTTTGAGCGAATATAAATTACAGACGTATGACCAGTGCAGCCTGTGTCGGCGTGAAAGCCGATTTGAATCTGGCAGCTTATAACGTAACTGGCTGTTTCAGAAACACATATGTGCGATGCTACTCGGCGGGCCCAGTTGGTACGTATGAAAGGGTTACATTAAGTAATAGTGCATATGTAAAAATTTAAAAACATTTCACTATAAGGAAAGCAGACTATGAGAAATAACTGACAACTTCACGCGAGCCACTGAAAAATTTAAATGGGATGAATTTGGCCCACGGGCCGCTAGTTGATTTTCCAAAATCCCTTACCCAATTCTACTTCTGTACAAAATTTTGGCATCTAACTTGTCCCATGCCGTTTGTACATGAGTAATGGCTCAAATCGTGTGGCTACATGAGAAGATGGTTGCTATGACTTTTATAAGTGATTGGGTGTTTGATGTTACAACCTAGCAACCATCCAGAGCACCATAGCAACTGTATTCACCTTAGGCGCCAGTGAAACTAGCGTGCAGCCATCTTGAAAATTGTGTCTTGGAACTTCCGGTCTAGTGGTTTCTATACACAGTTTTCCTGAGCAACCACTGGCCGGTGCCATGGTGATTCAAATTGCCTGTATTCTTTTTCTGGTCTCAAGATGCATTGTAAAATTAACTGAAACGAACGATCCAGTAAAAATTGATTTCATGCTCAACTTGTGCAGTTGTTGGCTGTCATAACAACTCAAAAGTAGTTAATAATATCAATGTAACTAACCTCAGACCATTGCTCCATGTCATCAACATTGGGTGAGGCGCTGTAAAAAATACGGTCATCTCCTATAGAGTCACATGTTTTTGTTTTTTTGACAATTTCTACACATGTAATTACCCGCCAAGAATATATGCCGATGCGGCGGAAAACACTGGAGACCGGAAATTTAAAACAGGCAAATCGTGGAACACTTCCACGTTCAGGGAAAAAGGTGGATATACGTAGATATCTATGGTATTGATGTTAAAGTGTAATTAGCTAACGAAGTGGATTTATAGGTTATAGAGTAGCCAGAAGTTATCATGAGCATTTTAAAGTGTTCATGGGATGTCATAACAACTGGAAGCAGAGCGGGCAGATTTTAAAACAAGAGTTCTTCATTCATAAATACACAAGATCCTACCTTCAAGCTGTGGACATACTGATATGCCTCTGTGCTCATGAAACGCCAAGAGACAACACAAAGTCAATAAAAATTTCTTGTAATTGAAGTGTACGAAGAACGTGTATGCCAAATATGTAGAAGTAAGTTCATGTATATTAAAAAAAAGTTCAGCAATTGATCTTTAGGCAGTTCTTGTTTTTCTACAGTAGCACTGTAAAAATGCTGTAATAAATGCACACTGTTATGGAGTCAGTGCAGTGACTTAAGGCATACAGTATGTTTGCCATATTTAACCATGACCACAGAGTTGTTTATAATGAGAGCTAATCTTTGGTGTACATTTGCGGGTATGAAATTATTTCTGTCAGCATCAATCTTCTGTTTCTTCAGACTGAGAACCCAAAACCACTTCCTGATGAAAGTGTCAAAAAATTCAATTTCTCAATTCAAAAACAGGCCTTGAATGAATAACTTAAATAGGTTTGGCCAGAATAATATGAATGCTAACAGTATGTAATAAAATAAAAAAATACCTGTGACAAGATTCACATTTAACTTGACACAAATACATTTTTGTTGATACACAACACAGCAAATACTCTAAATATGTTGAGCTTGCGCAGAGTACTTTCAAAAGTGAAAGTGTCCCAGAAATCACAGTGTGATCACAATCATATCTAAAAAGGTGGTTGGGCCAAATGGAAAGCTACAAAGTTGTTTTGTCCCATCAACCACTAGTTACAATAAAGGTGAAAAATACTATTGTCAACAATATGTTGGAAGGCAACACTCTACCTACCTGAACATGTCTCTCTCTACTGAATATTGTGACGCTGCACATTATCAGACCTTATCAATCATATTCAATCTTTTGTCTTTTGGAGAATCCTAAAACCTGAAGCACAGATCAGAAACATCCTTTCATGAACTGATGTTTTACAGCAAGACAGCTGCATCCAGTCATAAAGCTCTTTTCTCTCTAGGAGAAAACCAGTTAAATTTCAAAGGCTATTAAAACACACCTTTTCATGCCTCGGACTGCTGTACAAACTGCTTTGTGTGGGAACAGTTCATCATGTAATGAATTAACTGATTTGGGTGCTAACATTTCAGTATGTTTGCCAAGGTATATTTATTTGTATAGGACTTTATATGTAGTTTGCTATGAAAAAAGTTTTAGAAGTGAAGTCAGGATTTTTTATAACATCTAAAATATTGCCCAATGTTTATGGAAAATCAGATAATCTGAAAGTTGGCTGGAAAAGCCAATAGACTTTTGCAGACCGTATCTGTCAATTTACATTCATGTGTTGACGGACGGCTCTTGACCTATCCAATATGGCGGACGCGCTGACGTATCGCGGTCCATAGAAACATCTGCTTATAAGTTATCTACGTATAAATATCTATATGTGTGTCCCAAACTAAAGCATGGGGGTGGCAGCATCATGTTGTGGGGGTGCTTTGCTGCAGGAGGACTGGTGCACTTTACAAAATAGATGGCATCATGAGGAAGGAAAAATATGTGGATATATTGAAGCAACATATCAAGACATCAGCCAGGAAGTTAAAGCTCGGTTGCAAATGGGTCTTCCAAATGGACAATGACCCCAAGCATACATCCAAAGTTGTGGCAAAATGGCTTAAGGACAACAAAGTCAAGGTATTGGAGTGGCCATCACAAAGCCCTGACCTCAGTCCGATAGAAAATTTGTGAGCAGAACTGAAAAAGCGTGGCGGCAAGGAGGCCTACAAACCTGACTCAGTTACACCAGTTCTGTCTGGAGGAATGGGCCAAAATTCCAGCAACTTATTGTGAGAAGCTTGTGCAAGGCTACCCAAAATATTTGACCCAAGTTAAACAATTTAAAGGCAATGCTACCAAATACTAAGGAGGTGTATGTAAACTTCTGACCCACTGGAAATGTGATGAAAGAAATAAAAGCTGAAATATATCATTCTCTCTACTATTATTCTGACATTTCACATTCTTAAAATAAAGTAGTGATCCTAACTGACCTAAGACAGGGAATGTTTTCTATGATTAAATGTCAGGAACTGTGAAAAACTGAGTTTAAATGTATTTGGCTACGGTGTATGTAAACTGACTTCAACTGCAAGATCGATATACAGTATATACAAATTTTATTTTATTAACGCATTTATTGCTAAAACTGTGGATGATGTGGCCTTTGATATCAAGTAAAGAAAGTGGACAGCAGTTGTTGGATTCAGTCGCCACAGCAACAGTGACAACAAATGCGGAAACGAGTCCCACTCACTGATCTATATATATATATATATATATATATAGATCAGTGGTCCCACTACTCAACAACCAACACTGAATGATTTCAGCCCAAGTTACATATCTGAAATCTCCGTTTAAAATAAGAAAATGACCTCAACATTACAGCCACAGAATGAGGTGCAGAGCGGAGTTTACACGTTTTCCAGCCGTCTGCGTCCATTTCCCAGCCGCCCTAAATACAGAAACAGCCCTCCGCTGCCGTGAGTCTCTCCACACCTCAGATCCACTTACATCTTTTCCCATATTAAGCATGTTAAGCGGTATTAATAGATTAAATCTATATTTTTGCCGTTTGGAAAGTTTTACAATGTCCTGGTAAAATAGTTTTTGTTCATGTAATTTACTGTACATGCTTTTAGTAAATATCTCATCACCTCAATGACGCTGTTTTATGTCCCTTACAGAAATATACCGTTTTAACCAAAGATGTTCCCCAAAATATTATAGTTAAAGTTATTTCTACTCCAAAAACATACATTAATACTGGCTCTCCTTCAAACAGAGTAAGAACAGTCAGAATAATTTTGTGTAATTTTGTTCAGAATTATAACTGTGGTATTTTGGCGGATAGATTACCATGGTAAGGTTTTTTAAGGGCTTTATCTTGATGTGGAGTAGAGTTCAAAGGGGCTAAAAGCCCCCCAGGGTAAAAGGCACTTTTTGATTTTATTTTCTCCCAAAACACTAAACAGCAGCACAAAGACCACCACAGTACTTTCCTGTTTGTCACTATACACCATGAGATCATTGCGTGCAGGGGCTTAGATTCCAGGGGGAATAATCAAAACAAGCAAGAATAAATGTCTATTTTTCCAGCCTGTTGTATTAGTATTTATTTATCACCCCTCATTTATTTACACAGGGCAAATATACTATTTATCAAATCTAATTTTATTATGTATCATATTTTAATGGGGATATAATTTATTACAGCTGACAGTTACATGAACAAACAAGGTTTGTACATCAACCGTAACAAGATCAGATTGAAGTTCACGGCTTTTTAACACTTCTGTGCACAAATCTGAAGGCTGCTTATAAGATAAATACAGGTAAATGTCATTTTATGTGACTACGCATTACTTTACGGAGAGCTTACAACCTACTAGTTAAGTCTTGCCTTAAGAACAGGTGGTGCAACCAAATTAAGCACTGACTTAGTTACAAACTAACTAGTAGTTACTAAGCCCTTAGTGTGAACTTTAGGTCCTAACTTACGTGAGAACTTACGCACAGCTGGTGCAACCCTACCCAGTGGTTTAATCAATGTCTTCTGAAGCAGTCCAATCGGTTTTGGGTGATAACAGACAAAAATGTAACTCCTTTTTCACTGTAATTTTTGACATCTGCAGTTTCCTTGGCAAACATGATTACAAGCTCAATTACACTTCCTAGCGCCATCTAGCCCTCTGTGCATGCGTCAGTAATCAGTGTTGGGTAAGGTACGAAAAAAATTAATCCACTATAAATTACTAAATAGTTACTAAAATTATAACCAGATTCATTCAAAAAGTAATCACAGTACTAACTACTTAAATACTTTGTAGGTTTCTTTCTAAAACACACTTGTGCACTTGTTACGCATGCGTCTTGCGGAAGAACGTTGTTATGGTAATTACGTAAGTTGTGCTTCGGCTCTGCTCCTCTGCGCTGATGAATGTGGTTCGAGGCACCGGTGGACACAAGGATACAGGACATCTTATCAGAGTGAATGGACAAATAAATAATGAAAAAAAAAAAGGAAAAGATGGATATCCGAAAACATGTCACCTGAGCAGGTAAGTGCCATATCTTATGCTGTTGTCTTGACTTGGAAACATTGATGTTTTGAAATAAATGATGTTATAAAAGTTAGGCAACCTTCGTTAACATTAGGCATAACGATTGCTAGTCTGATAAGGTCAAACGCTGTAAAGTTTTTAGAACTGCAGGATATTCTGGCCGAATAGACGACGGTAGTAACTCATTTACAGATTGTCATTGTTACCAACCAGTGGTCAACATAATTTCAAGACTCACATGTTCTTGGCAAGCCTAGGACTAAAGGATTTATTTATATAAACTACTGCCATTATAAAGAACAATACACACGTGTGCTAGCAAGTGAATAGCACACACACAGATGTGTTGAGTAAGAAAAAAGCCATCTCTGGGTCGCTTTTAAATCCTTTCTCAGAGTTGTACACATCTGAAAAGCCAAGCCGATGTTAATTCGGGTTTTATTACGGACTCTGTCACTTTCCCTTTTTGCTTGTAGCCTCTGCTCTGTTCAGGGTTTCTTTGTTTTTACAATCGGTGATTCCCTGGAGGTTTTCCGTTTTGAATGATCCATGGTCAATTTTTCTTGTTCGTACAGCTTCACGCTACTCCCACACACATGCTACAGTAGCCGGATCTTATTTTCTCTGTGTATGGATATGATGTCAACACACACGGGCGAATGACGTATGTATGCAATTTCCCACGAAATCCGTCCTGACAGCTCTAAAATATCAATAATTATCAAAGTGTATTTGGATAAAGACATGGTTTGGAAGATGGATTTTTGTTGCACTCTCTCATTAATAAATGTTTTTCTTTTTCTTTCTCTCCTTTTCTCCCCAATTTGGAATGCCCAATTCCCAATACGCTCTAAATCCTCGTGGTGGCGTAGTGACTCGCCTCAATCCGGGTGGCGGAGGATGAATCTCAGTTGCCTCCACGTCTGAGACAGTCAATCCGCGCATCTTATCACGTGGCTTGTTGAGCGCGTTACTGCAGAGACGTAGCGCGTTTGGAGGCTTCACGCTATTCTCCGTGGCATCCACGCACAACTCACCACGTGCCCCACTGAGAGCGAGAACCACACTATACATTTCTTTTTTTATTTATTTATTTTTTTTATAAAATTAAAAGTTTAAATGGAAATAAATGTTTGAATCTTTTTTCTTGAATCTTGATATCTTGTTCAGTAGAGAGGTCTGGTTAAACAGAGGTTGGTTAAATAAAACTTGCTTCACTGTATGATGCAGAAATGAAGAACAGGGCAGTTATGGAAACATCATGTATGATCGACGTGTTGTCCGAGGAAACACGTATGCGCAACATATTGTAAGTATTCCTACACTCAGAAAGCTTAGAATCCTCTCCGATTAGAACAGATACAGTTTGTGTTGTCTGAAAGCTTAATGAAAAAATCCAGAAAATATTTAGCTTTGTACTGTGCACTGTTTATTAAATTAGCAATACTTTTTGCTCCATGTTGATGGCACTTACAGTAGGCTACTATGATAATAAAGTCATTAAATTAATATAAATGTGTTTTTCAAACATCTCAGCCCGATCCAGTTGAATTCCTGAGACAACAGGAAGCCAGAAGAAAAGCTATGTCCAGGAAAAGGGTGAAGGAGCACTTTGGGCCGAAAACACCAGAACCACTATAGGCCAGAAGGAAGATAAATGTGCAGACAGGTAACAAACTGTTTTGGGAAGAAAAAAAAAGTCTCAAAATCTCAAAATGGACACACATTCTAATCTGTGACTCACCATAGACTTGTAAACAGTTGACCTGAGACTTAATTTAGACTCCAAATTAAAGACAAGCCTTTGCTGATCACAAGGAGAAATATTTTCTCTGAATATCGCAATACTAGATAAAAGAGGGTCTCTCACGCAGTTGTTTTTCCTGTGAGAATGTGCAATAATTTTCACTTGTATTCCACAGCAGTGCTTTAACACTATGACAACAGCTGGTTTAATGTTTAATGGTTTAAAGACATTGATGATTGGACAAATACAAAGTGCCTAATTAATAAACAATTCATTTTAAAAGTGCATGGTATTTAAGGTAAAATTTATTTTCTGATTCAATTAAACTCTCATATACAGTCCTCTCTTTTATAGTAGATAAGTACACAGAAAAAGAAAAAAAGATTTTGTGGTGAAGTAAATATAGCAGATAAGATTAAAGGGATAGTTCACCCAAAAATGAAAATTCTCTCATCATTTACGCACCCTCATGCTATCCTAGATGTTTATGAATTTCTTTCATCTGCAGAACACAAACGACAATTTTAAGAAGAATATTTTAGCTCTGTAAGTTCTTTCAATGCAAGTGAATTGTGATCAGACCTTTTAAGCTCCAGAAATCACATAGCAGCAAAAAAAATAATCCATAAAACTCCAGTGGTTTAATCCATATCTTCAGAAGTGATCTAATTGGTTTTGGGTGAGAAACAGACTAAAATATAACTCCTTTTTCACTGTACATCTTGTCTTTGCAGTGTCTAGGCACTAACATGATTTCAAGCTCGATTAAACTTCTTTGTTCTTGACGCATGTGCAGAGCACTAGATGGTGCTAGGAAGTGTAATCAAGCTTGAAATTATAATTGCCAAAGAGACTGCTGATGTCAAGATTTATAGTGACAATTTTGTTACATTCTGGCCTGTTCTCACCCAAAATCGATTGGATTGCTTCAAAAGACGTTGATTAAACCACTGGAGCTGTATGGATTAGTTTTATGTTTCCTTTATGTGCTTTTTAGATTTTCAAAGTTGTGGTCACCATTCACTTGCATTGTATGGACCTACAGAGCTGAGAGATTCTTCTAAAAATCTTTGTTTTCTGCAAAAGAAAGAAAGTCATACACATCTGGGATGGCATGAGAATGAGTAAATGATGAGAGAATTTTCATTTTTGGGTGAACTATCACTTTAAGTACTTTCTACATTGAATAAGTTAAAGCGTGCACTTCAAAATATTAAGTAAATACTTTATTTGTTTTTAATTCAAACATGTAAAAATTAATGCTTTAGCTTATAAGTAAATATTATTTATGTTTATTTATTATTTTTTAAATGTGTCATCATATTTCAATCCTAAAGTAGAAAACCTTGTCATATGTATCTTCTAATTTAACAACATTTCTGTGATAAATACGTATGTTTCACTTATCTTTTCGAAGCTGTTGTTTCCAGTACGCAGGCTTGAATAATAATGAGCTTGCATGGCGTGCAAGTTTATATAAACCATTTTTATTGTTGATTTTGTTGTTACGTTCTTGTTTTGTGGAGTCTCAAGTTCATTTTCTACTCAAAATTACCCATTCATGATAAAAAAAAAAAAAAAATGGTTTCCATCGTCTTGCTTTGTGCACGGTCTGCGTGCCCAGCTCCGTATTGTGATTGTATTGCCATTAATGCAAGGTGATGTTGTCTATTAGACTACATAGGATGCATGGAACTTTTCTGTGGAAAGCTTCCATATGTCATGTGGTACATTATTTAACATGTTAATAATGAAAGCTCAAATAGGGGAGTGTTTGAGGAAAATGTTCATTTAAATTTTACTAAGCTTATTTAAATACCATGTACATCAGATTTGTATGTTTAAGTAAAATTTACTCCCTCATTTCATTAATATTATGTCATGAAATTAAGTAGATTTTACTTAATTTTATATCATTAAAATTTACTTAACTGTGTACAAAAACTTGCAAAATAAAAATTAAGTACATTTTACTCACCATTTTTCAGTGTATGAGTTTCAGTGAATAAGGAAATGTATTGAAATTAATTGTTCTGCCACAGGGTTTATAAATCTAACCTGCAACATACACTGCTGAGCCAAAACATTATGACCACCTGCCTAATATGCTATTGGTCCTCCGCTTGCCACCAAAACAGTGCCAAACCGCCGAGGCATGGACTCTACAAGACCCCTGAAGGTGTCCTGTGGTATCTGGCGCCAAGATAATAGCAGCAGATCCTTCAAGTCCTGTAAATTGCGAGGTGGAGCCACTGTGGATCGGACTTGTTGGTACAGCACATCCCACAGATGCTCAATCGGATTGAGATCTGGGGAATTTGGAGGCCAGGGCAACACCTTGACACTTCATCTTGTTCCTCAAACTATTCCCGAATAATGTGTGCACATTATCCTGTTGAAAGAAGCCACTGCCATCAGGGAATACCATTGTCATGAAGGGGTGTACCTGGTCTGCAACGATGTTTAGGTAAGTGGCACGTATCAAATTGACGTCCACATGAATGGATGGACCCAGGGTTTCCCAGCAGTACATTGTCCAGAGCATCACACTCCTTCCACCAGCTTGTCGTCTTCCCACAGTGCATACAAGTGCCATCACTTCCCCAGGTAAACGGCGCACACGTACACATCCATGTGATGTAAAAGAAAACGGGACTCATTGGACCAGGTGACCTTCTTCCATTGCTCTAAGGTCCAGTTCCAACACTAGTGTGCCCATTGTAGGCGCTTTCGACGGTGGACAGGGGTCATCATGGGCACTCTGACCGGTCTGCGGCAACGCAGCCTCATACGCAGCAGGGTACGATGCTCTTTGTGTTGTGACACATTCCTCCCATAACCATCAGTAAAATTTTCTGTGACTTGTGCCACAGTAGACCTTCTGTCGGTTTGGACCAGATGGGATAGCCTTTGTTGTCCTCATGCATCGATGTGCTTTGGGAGCCCAACACCCTGTCGCCAGTTTTAGTTTGTCCCTCATCGGACCACTGTCAGTAGGTATTCACCACTGCTGACCGGGAGCACTCCACAAGCCTTGCTGTCTCAGAGATGCTCTGACCCAGTCATCTGGCAATAACAATTTGGCCCTTGTCAAAGTAACTCAGGTCTTTACTCCTGCCCATTTCTCCTGCATTCAACATGTTGAGAACTGATTGTTTGCTGACCATTTAATCTACCCAGAACTTTACATGTGGCCTTGATAAGAGATGATCAATGTTGTTCGCGTTACTGGTGAGTGGTCATAATGTTTTGGCTCATCAGAGTATAGAGAGCCGCTATACAGAAATTTGATCCTTTGATGTAACTGAATACAAAGACATGAGACTTGACTTAGTTTTGGCCATGAAAGAGTTGACTTGGACTCAAAGTCTGCATCAGGGACTTGTAAACATGTTTGATTAATACAGTGATTAGCACCAGAATTCAGGAGGCTGATCAAGGCTCTTACTGATGCTTATTGTAGAAACATATCTGAGGAGTTAAGTGATCATATAGAGGATGCCAGCGTTGAATGCCAAACAGACATGTTCCTGGACAAACCGGCCACTCCCCTCTTCATTCCAGCAAAAACTGGACGAGATGCAGCCACACAGATAGAAGAGGGAGAGGTGCAGTTTGAATTCTTGAGTTGTCAGTTTTGCATGACTTTTTCTTGCATTATACTGCAGTTCTCAGACCCTCTGCATTTCTTGCCCAAATCTCTGTTCGGTATTAATGCAACGGAAATTAATAGTAATACATTATTTAATACAATACAATCATTTCTTTAAAGTAATTCTTGCAGGTAACTATGCAAGTGACGGTTTGTGAAAACTTTGTGGTTTATATTTGTTAAAGGGATAGTTCACCCAAAAATGAAAATTCTCTCATCATTTACTCACCCTCATGCCATCGCAGATGTTTATGACTTTCTTTCTTCTGCAGAACACAAATCTCAGCTCTGTAGGTCCATACAATGAAAGTCAACAGGGTCCAAAACTTTGAAGCTCAAAAAAGCACATAAAGGCAACATAAAAGTAATGCATAAAGTATATGATAGGTGTGGGTGAGAAACAGATCAATATTAAAGTTCTTTTTACTATAAATTCTCCTCCCTGCCCAGTACCATGGGTAACGATATGCACAAAGAATGCGAGAACTCTTCAGAGAGAAGAGCGCTTAAGAATGCTGTTTGAAATTGGAGATTTTTAGTAAAAAAAAGGACTTACATATCGATCTACTTCTCATCCACACCTTTCCTATTGCTTCTGAAGACATGGATTTAACCACTGGAGTCGTATGGATTACTTTTATTTTGCTTTTATGTGCTTTTTTGAGCTTCAAAGTTTTGGACACTGTTGACTTGCATATGGACCAACAGAGCTGAGATATTCTTCTAAAAATCTTCATTTGTGTTCAGCAGAAGAAAGCAAGTAATACACATCTGCGATGGCATGAGGGTGAGTAAATGATGAGAAAATTGTCATTTTTGAATGAACTTTAATCAGCTCAGGGCTGTTAAAGTCTGTTCATTTTTGCTGCTGTTTGTCTTGGTCGCAGCTGTTTGATTTTGATGTGGAGGTGCAGCCCGTGCTGAAAGTGTTGGTGGGGAAGACAATAGAGCAGGCCTTGCTGGAAGTGGAGGAGGAGGAAGAGCTGGCCAGCTTGAGGGGTCAGCAGTGGGTGTTCAAGGAGATCCGTGACGCTGAGCTGGTGGAGGTACAGAGGCTAGAGGAGAGGGAACGGCGCCTCTGTGTGGAGGAGGTGAGAATCACGATTTGGTGGCAGGTGGTTGAACTGGGCCAAGAGGGTTGTTGACAAATTACATGGTCTTTTTTATTTTATATCAAGATTTTAGGATAAAATGTATATATGATACTGTATGTTCAAGGAAAATGTTGTCCGGAGGTAGCAGGGATAGTACTAGCAATAATTAATTGAATAATAAACAGAATGATGACTAAATTCTGTCTGAAACACAAATTTTAAACAGCCACATGCTTTTCCTAATCTTACCACAGTCTTTTGTTTTTGAACACAAATTTAATTCTCTGGGTTTAAAGTATATTCACAGTATTAATGTGTCTTCAGATTAATCTTTATGTGTATGTTTTTCTCCAAATGCAGGAGAACCGGATAAAGCAGAAGAAGGCTGTGCTGGAAAAGGAGAAAGAGACTGCAGAGAAAATTGCTGCAAGAGCATTTGCTCAGCAGTACTTGTCTGACTTGCTGCCCTCAGTCTATTCCAGTCTGAGGGATAGTGGCCATTTCTATGACCCTGTGAAGAGAGGTAAGTGTGCATGACAAGTAGAGACACTGATTTATATTAATTGTCTTTGTATCTTAAAAGATCGTAAATGACTTAATGCAACCTCAGCAAACACAGAATTATGTAGCGCATACTGCTCCGTCTAGTGTCACCTTGAACAAATGTATTGTAAAGTTAAACGAGTGTTCATTCTCTCTGCTCCAGATTTAGAGACCAAATTCCTCCCTTGGCTGATGAAAGAAGTCATCAATACTTTGGAACAGAGATATGTGGCTAGAACAGTGCTTGACAGTGAGTGAATGCTTTTTCAGGCAAAGTTCAGTTACTGTAACTTCCTTATTGTAGTCTTTTTAAAAGATTTTCTGCTGCCTACTAAACAAAATGTAAATTTAGGATTAATCAGTGAATTCTGTGGTCATCTTGCTAAGATCTATAAGGCAATGATGACATTCATTTTGGGTATAATTAGACTTCCCCTTGTTCTTCTGCAGTGCTCATTCAAGACGTCACTGACCAAAGATTTAAGGCCTTTCAGCTGCAACAATAAACTAATAGATCCCAAAACAATATCAGTTTAATTAATGAGTATGTTTCATTCTGGTTTGTGCAACAACAAAGGAATGTTTTGAACAAAAAGTTAACAATTAACCTTATACAGTTGTGCTCAAAAGTTTGCATACCCTGGCAGAAATTGTGAAATTTTGCCATTGATTTTGAAAATATGACTGATCATGCAAAAAAATGTATTTAAGGATAGCAATCAAAGGTTAATTTCCCACACCTGTGGCTTTTTAGATTGCAATTAGTGTCTGTGTATAAATAATCAATGAGTTTGTTAGCTCTCACGTGGATGCACTGAGCAGGCTAGATACTGAGCCATGGGGAGTAGAAAAGAACTGTCAAAAGACCTGTGTAACAAAGTAATGGAACTATATAAAGATGGAAAAGGATATAAAAAGATAACCAAAGCCTTGAAAATGCCAGTCAGTACTGTTCAATCACTTATTAAGAAGTTGAAAATTTGGGGATCTCTTGATACCAAGCCAAGGTCAGGTAGACCAAGAAAGATTTCAGCCACAACTGCCAGAAGAATTGTTCAGGATATAAAGAAAAACCCACAGGTAACCTCAGGAGAAATACAGGCTGCTCTGGAAAAAGACGTGTGGTTGTTTCAAGGAGCACAATACGACGATACTTGAACAAAAATGAGCAGCATGGTCGAGTTGCCAGAAAGAAGCCTTTACTGCGCCAATGCCACAAAAAAGCCCAGTTACAATATGCCTGACAACACCTTGACACGCCTCATAGCTTCTGGCACACTGTAATTTGGAGTTACGAGACCAAAATAGAGCTTTGTTTGGAGAGGGGTCAACAAAGCCTATAGTGAAAAGAATACCATCCCCACTGTGAAGCATGGTGGTGGCTCACTGATGTTTTGGGGGTGTGTGAGCTCTAAAGGCACGGGGAATCTTGTGTAAATTGAATGAATGCAGCATGTTATCAGAAAATACTTGCAGACAATTTGCATTCTTCTGCACGAAAGCTGTGCATGGGACACTCTTGGACATTTCAGCATGACAATGACCCTAAGCACAAGGCCAAGTTGACCCTCCAGTGGTTACAGCAGAAAAAGGTGAAGGTTCTAGAGTGGCCATCACAGTCTCCTGACCTTAATATCATTGAGCCACTCTGGGGAGATCTCAAACGTGCGGTTCATGCATGATGACCAAAGACTTTGCGTGACCTGGAGGCATTTTGCCAAGACGAATGGGCAGCTATACCACCTGCAAGAATTTGGGGCCTCATAGACAACTATTACAAAAGACTGCACGCTGTCATTGATGCTAAAGGGGGTAATACACAGTATTAAGAACTAAGAGTATGCAGACTTTTGAACAGGGGTCATTTCATTTTTTTCTTTGTTTCGTTTTATGATTGTGCCATTCTGTTAAAACCTACAGTTGAATATGAATCCCATTAAGAAATAAAAGAAATGTGTTTTGCCTGCTCACTCATGTCTTTAAAAATGGTACATATATTACCAATTCTCCAAGGGTATGCAAACTTTTGAGCACAACTGTATTCCATTATTCTCATTTCAAGACATACCAGAAAACCACTCCAGGAAGTTGAAAATGCATCTGGAAAAATATTAAATATTCAGTTTCTTTACAAAAAAATAGTTTATTTTTCAACTCATTGGTTTTGTATTTCAGTGATATTTGGAAATAGATTTGCCAATTGTCAGCTTCATACTATTAAAGAAATTCAAACTGTCAATGTGCTGCCCTGATGTACTTGTACAGAGACTATGGTTGTGTCAGAATCCAAAGGTAGCTGCCTTGTTGCCTCGCTGACCTTGGCAGAAATGACTTAGCAGACAGCAGTTGCATACAAAAGTACCTTTGGAAACTGGTTTTGGACAGGCTTCCGAGGCAGCACTACGTCACATCGTTGCTAGGATACCAGAATTAATTCTGTCCAACCGAACCACAATGAACTATTAAAGAGACAGTTCACCCAAAAATAAAAGTTTAGTCATTGTTTACTCACCCCTGTGTCGTTATAACCCAATATACCTTTCTTTCTTTTTCTTTCTTTTTTTTTTCTTTTGAATCCCCTTTTCTCCCAATTTGGAATGCCCAATTCCCACTATTTAGTAGGTCCTCGTGGTGGCGCGGTTACTCACCTCAATCCAGGTGGCGGAGGACAAGTCTTAGTTGCCTCCGCTTCTGAGACAGTCAATCCGCGCATCTTATCACGTGGCTCGTTGTGCATGACACCGCGGAGACTCCGCATGTGGAGGCTCATGCTGCTCTCTGCGATCCACACACAACTTACCACACGCCCCATTGAGAGCGAGAACCACTAATCGTGACCATGAGGAAGTTACTCCATGTGACTCTACACTCCCTAGCAACCGGGCCAATTTGGTTGCTTAGGAGACCTGGCTGGAGTCACTCAGCACACCCTGGATTCGAACTTGCGGCTCCAGGGGTGGTAGTCAGCGTCAGTAATCGCTGTGCTACCCAGGCCCCCGCCTTTCTTTCTTTTTCTTAACACAAAGGGAGAAATTGTGAAAAAAAAAAATATTTTCAGAAAATATCATAGACTACAAAAGCTATTAGGATATCCCATATTATTTACTTGACTATTAAATTGGTTTTGAACAAACTTGTTTATTTTTTCTTAATGATGCATCACCTTGTTGTATGATTTGTGTCCTTGGTATGAACTGTTAACCCAAATCAAGTATGCTGTGGCAGGGTGGAGGGCGGGGCCGGGTGTGTAGCATCACGGCCCGGCCCCGCCCTCCGCCCTGCCACATATGCCTTACTTTGAATTTACTGATAGTCATCTAAGACCATTTACTTTCATTTAACACTTGGCAGAAAATATCTTGTAAACACTTCCTGCATTAAATACATGAAAATAATTCATTATGACAATTCTTATTATTTTAAAATGTCATTTATTGTCACACTGACATGTATTGATCAAAACACAAACAACTGAAACACAACGAATTGTGAGCTGTAAAAATACAAATTAACAAAAGACCAGTTATTGTCACTCGTGAACAAATCATTCGTCTGTTATGCTGAGCCTAGTAGAGGTCACATGAAAAATGAACAAAATTACTTATATAAAGATTTTTTTATTTTTGCTGAATGAGATTCAAAGATCTGATAAAATAAGTCAGTAAAATTATCTGATTATTAGACAGTTCACTTGGAGAAATAAACAAATTACACAACAATCGACACTTGACCATGTTATTTTCTTTGGTTTTAGAACATAAGGTTTTACAAACTAAAATTTCCCCAGCTAATCTCACTGATCATAAAGTTTTAACCATAAAAATTATGTTTAAAGTAAGCCAATTAATATATAGGAACTTAGGTTACTGGAAATTAAATAATTAGCTTCTAAATCATCAGGCTTATATGAAACGAAACAAATCCAATAATTATTAAGTAAACACTGTACTCAGGTAAATAGCATGAAATAATATGGTAAGATGTGGGAACTATAGAAATCTGAGATAAGACCATTTAGCATTGAATTCGGAAAGAAGTTGTCTAAAAAAGATCACGTATTGCATACATAATTCGAGAGATCACAAATTTGACTCAAACACCCACACCATCCCAAAATATTGTTATAAAAAATGTACAGAACTAGCCAAGTTTATGAAGAAAAAAGATCTAGAACAATATGGATGGAAGAAGGTGAGAGGAACACTTAATACAACCTTGAGAAAAGGAATGCAGAAATTATTATGATTAAAAAACTAAAACATGATGCGGATATTTTTGAAGACTTAATAACAATCTCAAAATGTTTTACTAAATGTTAAACAAATATCTATTCATGTGAAGAAAACCAGGATAATTCTAATCTTTTAAAAATAATTAAAAATACAGAAATGCTATCCTTAGAAAGTAATGTAAAATGCTCCCAAAATCTTTCTCTAAATGAAATTGAGCTACAAATATCCCAGAAATGATGGCCTTACATCAGAATTTTATACAGTATTTATTGACAGTGTATCTACATTTTACTTGCTGTATATAAACAGATCCTTCCCAAATCATTAAGACAGAGTTTCATCACTTCAAAAGGATACCATATTATTAGAAAATTAGCGGCCTGTTTCATTACTTAATAATGATTGCAAATTAATAGCAGCTATATTTGCAATGCCTAATATAATTGATGAAACTCAATGTGGTTTCATGAAAGGGCATCATATCTTAATATCCACTTATAGATCTTGATTTAGTACAATATAGCAACTTACTAAATGAGGACCCTTTAATATTGTTTCTAGACTCATTTAGTAAGTTGCCTTCGACACAGTAAGTCATTTTTGACTCCTTAAAATTTGTTTGAAAGTGTGAAAACAATGTATTATGGTACTAGTAATAGCTCTGTTAAACTTGCAATATGGAATGTCTCCTAAATTAAAATATCTCAGCTTGCTGACGATACAACAATTTTTCTTAGGGACAATAAAGAGGCACCTTTGGCTTTAGACGTTATTAATTATTTAAAAACTTTTCAGGGCTAAGTCTAAATCTGACAAAATGTGAGATCATACAGTTCAAAAATAACAAATTATTCACGGTTCGTAACATCCATGTAAATAACACGATAACCTAGGCATTAAAATCTCTAAAAATACTGATACAATGGTTGATTTAAATTTTAAACCTTTTATTGAAAATATAAAAAAGAAATATAAATGATGGTTAATTACAGATCTCTCTATACAAGGAAGGGTTATATTAAGTAAAGCAGGTCTTTCAAAAGCAGCATATTTTTTCTCTTCACTTAGTGATCCAAAAAGCTGACTAATGGATAAAATACATTTTAACTTTATCTGGGAAAACAAGCCACACAAAATTAAAGGTAAGTTACTCAGTAACTTTTGTCTTTGTGTCATCTTGGACTTGACACTGACACCAAGCGGCTTGGATGCAGCATCATTTAAAATCAATAGTTTTCAGTTTCAAATGTCATTGTACAAATTTTGTATTCACAGTCAGCCATGATTACTTTAATCAATGAGTGAAAGTGTCAAATATATATATATATATATATATATATATATATATATATATATATATATATATATATATATATATATATATATATTAGTATATACTTCTCTGTCTCTTACCTACACTACTCCAGCCACCTTGAGAGCTTGGCAGTGCAACACTGTAGATGTTGTTGAACTTTGTATGACAAATTGCTTGCTATGATCCTCATTTGTAAGTCGCTTTGGATAAAAGCATCTGCTAAATTACATGTAAATGTAGTATACGGCTGGTCATATGATCGTAACATGGCCGCCCCCATGTGCGGACTCTCTCCATGTAGAATAAAACAGCTTTTATAAGGTTACTGATTTGACTGGTGTCTTCATTTTAATGTGAGTGCTCATGATTTCCCACCAAGGTTATTATCGTAAATGAAAACTAAACCTAAATGTAAAAAAAAAAATCAACATAATTAGAAAAATTGAAACTAAACTAAAATAAATTTTCATGGCTATGAAAAAACTAAACTAAAATACAAAAATATTTAGTTTTAGTTTATGTTGCGATAGGTTTTTAAAACTTTAAACCTGCTGTCACCTTAACATGAAGATCCCACTAGCAAAGACTCACTACAGCACACCATGGAGAGAAGCAAAGCAGGTAGAAAACTAGGGTGACCAGAAGTCTGTCCAGGTTTTACGAGGTGTGTTGCTGTGTCCCGTCATTTCTCTAAAAAATGTAATAATGTCCCAGTTTCAGCTGTTAGGTTGACTGATTTTTTTCTTTGCAATTAAATATCCCAACATCCTTCTTGGTATCATGTCTGGAATCGATTTCAGGGAAGGGAAGATATTTTATTGCATTGCACAATGATTTGACGATACTTTCATTCCATCAATCCGCAGCAATCCGCTCAGAATCTGGTTACCATGACAAAGACTCACACACTTGGCGCTCTCTGCTGCTCTGTCATCATCCAACGCAAATGAGAAATGCTCAAATGAAAATGCATGTTCAACAAACTGAAAGAAGCAGATCTATTTCTTTGCACAACACGTGAAAATGGAACTGAAGTGTTGCTGTCAGTGTAAATGTTCACTTTGGTCACAGGGTTAATATAAGAGATTGCAGGTCATATTCATACAGCTGTATTAGTTTTTTTTATTTTTATTTTTTTTATAGTACAAGCACTTAAATGTGGAATTGCATTTTAACTTTTAAGTTCCAATGTTGCACATTTTGTGTAAAAATGTGTAGCTGACAAGAAATGTCAAGCACTGACAAGTCATATTATTATTACACATGCAATATGACACCATATGGAATTTGTACATTTTACAAATATCTAAAATTTGGTTAAAATTGTATAAAACAATATATAATCAAATCAATTTAGCTACATATTTTAATACAATACAATATATATATATATATATATATATATATATATATATATATATATATATATATACAGTATATACAGTATATGCATGTATGGCGAACCCCCCAGGAGTCCCAGTTTGAGACTTTCAAAATCAGGTCACCCTATAGAAAATGCACTAGCCGTGTCTTTTTACCAAATCAAATCAAATCCCTTTATTGTCACACAACCATATACACAAGTGCAACAGTGGGTGAAATTCTTGGGTGCAGTTCCGAGCAACATAGCAGTCATGACAGTGATGAGACATATACCAATTTACAATAAACTTCAGCTTTACACAACACAATATACATATCTAATGTACATACAACACAATATACAAATAATAATATACAATGTACAGTATACAATACACACAATATAGAATACACATTATACAATAAAAAATAGTATATATCAAATATACAGTAGGTTGTATTGTACTGTATTGACATTCAGGATGTCGGTTGATAGTCAGTTGCCAGTGTGTTGTTAGGAGAGTATATAATTTATGGCAGTCCAGTGTGAGATTAATAAAGTGCAGTGCTGATGTATTGGATAATGAGAGTTTAAGAGTTTTAACATTTGTTGGCATGACTGTTCGTTGTGTTGCCAATGCATGATGTTAAAACAAAGAGAACAGAAACAATATAATATCCAGTAATTTATTCTGACTTTCTCTCTCTCTCTCACACACACACACACACACACACACACACACACACACACACAGGCTTTTCACTCATTCTGTCTTACATCGTCACTCAGTGATTTGTTACATTTCATTTGGAATTGGAGTTTTGTTTGATGTTCAGTTTTTTAGAGTTGTGACAAGACTTACTTTCTCATGTCAAATGCACTAAAGAGGACTTTGTGGTTAAAGTTTGGTAAAAAAAAGAAGCACTCTTAAATCGGAATTATGTGTTTTCTTCCACTGTAATATCAGTAATGAAATTCAGTTGGTCTTATTAAAATGAACATTTTTAATATTATAAGTATTATTTACAAACTGTACATTTGGGTGTCCGGCTACACGACCCACGCTGCATAAATGCCTGTTTTCCCCATTCTTTTCAGTATGTATCAATTGATATAAAAACTAAAACTAAAATAAAAACTAAATGTAATGAAAAACTAAAACTAACAAAGAACTAACAAACAAAACGGAAACTAAACTAAATTGGAGCGGAACATTTTAAAACTAAATAGAAATAAAAACTACATTAAAAATGTAAAACTATTTTATGTAAACTACTGTTTCCCACATATACTGCAAAATGACATTTTATGACTTTATGAGATCAACTTTTTTAATGAGTAAAAAATGACTGAGTGCAACTTTAAGAGAAGTATCCCAAAAAGTTAACTGAAGGTGGGTTTCATGCTCTTGATTTGACTCTTTTCAACCAAATCATAAAAATCAATTCATAAATAAATGAATTCATTTACAAAATCACTTATAGATACTATCCAGTACATGTGTCCATCAGTAAATACTGTATATCCAAAAGATATGTGATAAGTGTACTTTTTACAACACATCAGTTGAAGACATAGAACATTTGTTTTTTCATTGCCCTTATTGTTTGTTTGTTTGTTTGTTTGTTTGTTTGTTTGTTTTTTATTGACTTCAAAATAGACATGACTACAAAATTTCACAAAATCATATATTTAGAGTCATGGAATATTTCGCTTTCTTTAGAAACCCTATATATTTCAGAAAACTAGAAATATTTCCTTAATCTCCTCATTATTATAGCAATGTTCACAAAGCAAGAGTTACTCAGAAAAAGCCTTTGTAACTCTGATCTTAAGGTTTATATTAAAACCCCTTTTTCCCCAAATATGAAAATACAGAAGCCTCAACTTGTGAAATTTTTATTTCGTTTAGTTATTCGTATTCTTTTTCTCTTTATTTTACTTACTTTTATTAGCCTTTTTATACTTGATTTTATTGCACGCGTGAAGAGAGCCGTAAACTGACAACTACGTGTCGCAAAATTTCCGTGTCTTCTTTTATAAAACAGCAATTTTATCGCAGTAAACTCCACACATAGTTCATTCCAGAAGGATCGTTTAGTGTAAAACAAGTTGAAGATTATCAGACAGGCGGTTAATTCATTAAGTGATGTGCTGTTTCTTCACAAACGCAGTTTAATCGGCACACTGAAGCATCTCCTCCATAGAGATCCATTAAAAACAGTCCGTCTCCTCGCCAGTGTAAAGTCCCTAGAATGTCTATGGGACCGACGCGTTGTGCATTGCTTTGCTAATGTAGAAGGCTTATTTGATAGAAGGGCTCTGGCTCTGCATTTCAAAGATTACACTCTAGATGGCGCTGCAGAGTCACTAAATCATCACTGGTCATCACTTCAGATTATTCATTATCCACATGATCGCTGTAACACATACGTAATGTATGGAAACTTGCGACAGGCCCTCATGGTTATTTTGAGTGTGTTAAAACAGCATTTATTTGGGGATATTGATTCAGGTTAAACAGCTTTTGCTTTTGCATGTTCCACTTCTAGCACATAGGCGCTGTCAACAAAACAATTCGTAATTATTCTGTCATAATCACGAGCTGTGGTTAGTTATTGTTCGCTTTTAAATAAGCATTCGTTTGCAATAAAGTGATAGTTTCATTCTCCTGCCAACCTGTCTCGCCTGGGCCAGTGTCGTGTCAGCTGTTTACGGTTCCGCTTCAGCCTTCATTCACCTCCTCTATATACGACTCTATTTTAGCCCTGCTTCGTTATTGGTCGGCTCTCATCTCTGACCACGCCCACTATGTGAATAGGAGTTTCACTGTGGGCGGATGCGGCTCAAATAGAAACCGGGGTGTGTCGATGTAAATATAACACAAGGAAAGACCTCTGAGTCACATTACACTGTACTGAATTATTCCTTCCAACAATGACGTAAATGTTTGCATGATCTAATATTGCTCATTCAAACATTTGAAGGTTTGTCATTATAATATAACATAAAAGTTGGAGGTATTGTATTCAGAGACCTTTTATGGGCAAATGCTGCATCTAATAGTGAATAGGCTACAAATCAAATATAGTTTCTGAGGGCAGCTACTTGCAGTAGTCATCTAAATGAAAGTGCATTGACAGAAAAGATTTTTATGGAGTCACGCATATATATTTGAGCACATAGTACAGTAATGATGGTAATATTAAAATAAAATGTTCATATTGACATTTACCTTTAGTCTGCAGTTATGTAATTATGACTAATAATGGATCTCTTTAGTGAATCAGTGATCAAGTTACCTGTCTATCATTCCTGAGGTTGAACCCAGCTGGGAACACGAACATTTACTTAGCTCTCTACATGACCACATACTTTAATTGTTTCTAGATAAAGCCAATTATAATTACTTCAGACACTCTATAACTCAAACTCTTACTGCACGTCCCACCAATTTTGACCCATCAGTTTTGTCTCAAGGCCCACCAATTTTGCCACCAAAGTACAGCTAAACAGACATGAGAATTTTGAGAAGGTTTTTGTGAATTTCATTTAAAAAAAAGGAGAAAAGTAAGGGATCAAATAATATAAGGCCCAGTTTTTGTACAGATGTTAAAGTGGTAAGTGGGATATCAGAGAAGGCTTGAATCAAGTGAGCGGATCTTTATATTGTGGCTGTCCTAGACAGTACATGAAAGTAGAGTATGAGAGTAAAGCCCACATTTATCATTAATCGACACATTCATTTTCCAAGTAATTGACTTGTATGCCCAGCTGTCCGGTGATTTAATTGTAACAAATACAATATTCTGTACACAGCACCCCATAGTATGAATCTATTTTAGAGGTGATGACAGTAATACCTCCCGCCAAGCTCTTTCTTGGCACCTCAGTTTTGTTCACATACTCTACTGAAAGATGTATGCCTCCAAACACCTGTACTTTTCTGCCAAAACTCCATCTGTTTGTTGAAGTCATTCAGAGGGTTTGCAGGTTTATTATCTGGGTCATTGACAAATAAGGTTGTCTGAGGTGATAAAATGAGAAATCTTTTAAAAATCTAGCTTAAAACATGTGTCAGGTTTGTAAAAATACAATCTTTGTGACCATGTTGGTTTCACAAAAGTGTGAAAAATATTTACAGCATTTTCTACAAAAATTGATTTAACCTCCTGAGACCAGAGTGTGGCTGCTGTGTGCATTTTCCATTTCACTTTCTGATTTGTAACTAGTAGCACCTAATAAACATGCAAAAAAAATAAATAAATCCTAGAGCGAATAGCTTTCCTAATAACTGATGTCCTCATATGTGGACAGCGGAACTAAGTCGTGAAATTTTAAATAATACCAAGCTATAGAAAGTCAGATTTTTAAGAATAAAATTGTTTATTATGTTTCCAGAAGTGTTGGTTATTCATGTTATAGACATTACAGCTGATTATTTATTAACTTTTATGTTACAATGTTTTTTTCTTCTTTGGCAACAAAATCTCAATGTTCTCTCTTCAAACAAACAAGTGATATCCAGTGCTGAAGCATTTCACCAATCAGAAATTAGCATAATTAATTCTGATACAAGTATTGGCCAGGATCGTCCAATCACTGCCAACCATGTTAAAATAAAATAATACATTATAAATTCTGAATCTAAGCACTGATTACCATTATCCCATGTCTGCCAACCATGTTGAGTGGTTCAAACATCATCTGCATCTTGAAACTGAACTTTTGATTGGAAATTTGGATAGAATGCACTTGGCTTCATAGGAAAGCTATAGGATGCTCCCTTGCTCCCTATTTAGTGAATGACTTAACCTTCAGTGTGCTGTCTGTCTTCACTGGTCTCAGAAGAGTTCGAAATGCACCGTATTTTCATCCTAACTCCATTTAAAGCCTCTGAAAGCAAAAAATTTTTTTCTCAATGTGATAATATACCGTAAATATAGAATTTCTAATGAAAACCTTGTGCTATTGTCCACTATAGTGGTCATTGTGTTTAACAGTGTGCTGTTTCGCGATAAATCGGTCAAATATTAAAAATGGCATATCAGATGAAAATAGAGACTATAATCTTTTGACTCAAACAGGTTTCAATGTAAAAACTTAATCAGGTTTCTTACCAGACATAGTTATGTTGGTGTTTCTCCCAAAGACAAACTCCGCTGTGGTCGGCGCCATGTTGTTTTGTTACGTGACTTTGTACATAGAAAGTTTAACTGTTTACTGACTAACTAACAAATGAATTTAAATTATGTGTTGCGTTAATTTCCCCAAAATTTTCAAGGTATTTTTAGTTTTATTTATTTTAAATTTTTACTTTTTTTGAGTCAAGAACATCAAGAAATTTTCTCAGGGTTGACCTTTACAAAATGTGCCTTTTCATTAAAATGTCAAATACTGATATTTAATATTATGAAAATTTCATACACAGTCCTGAGGGTCTAATTGGGGCATCTCTGTTTTTTATTTATTATTTATTTATTTTATTTTTTTTATCCCTCCTTTTCTCCCCAATTTTGGAATGCCCAATTCCCACTGCTTTGTAGGTCCTCGTGGTGGCGCGGTTACTTACCTCAATCCGGGTGGCGGAGGACAAGTCTCTTGAGAAATAGACGCCTCACATGTCCTCAGCTGACAGCTTCATTGAATTCTACCCGCTCAACACCAGTTTCATGTACAACAGTAAAGAGAAGACTCAGGGGTGCAGGTCTTATGGGAAGAATTGCAAAGAAAAAAACACTTTTGAAACAAAATCAAAAAGAAAAGGTTAGAGTGGGCAAAGAAACAGACATTGGACAACAGATAATTGGAAAAGAGTGTTATGGATCTTAACCCCATTGAGCTTTTGTGGGATCAGTTAGAATGTAAGGTGCGTGAGAAGTGCCCGACAAGACAGCCACATCTATGGCAAGTGCTACAGGAAGCGTGGGGTGAAATGTCACCTGAGTATCTGGACAAACTGACAGCTAGAATGCCAAGGATCTGCATAGCTGTCATTGCTGCACATGGAGGATTTTTTTATGAGAAATCTTTGAAGTAGTTAAGTTGACCATTTTTTTCAAATTGTAATAATACTTTTTCATGTTATTAATGTCCTGACTATAGATAGTGATCAGTTGAATGCCACTTTGGTGAATAAAAGTACCAATGTCTTTCCATAAGAGCAAAATCTGTACATTATTCCAAACTTTTGGCTACCAGTATATATATATATATATATATATATATATATATATATATATATACACTACCAGTCAAAAGTTTTCAAACACTATTATAATTATTATTTTTTTTTTCTTCTTCACATTTTAGAATAATAGTAAAGTCATCAAAACTATGGAATAACATAAATGGAACTATGGGAATTATGTTGTGACTAAACAAAATACAAAATAAATCAAAACTGTGTTATATTTTAGCATCTTCAAAGTAGTCACCCTTTGCCTAGAATTTGCAGTCATGTACTCTTGACATTTTCTCAACCAACTTCTTGAGGTATCACCCTGGGATGCTTTTTAAACCATACTGAAGGAGTTCCCATCTATGTTGGGCACTTACTGGCTGCTTTTCTTTATTATTTGGTCCAAGTCATCAATTTCAAAAACTTTTTTGTATTTTTTTTATTTTATTTTTTTTTATTTTAGTTTTATAATGAAATAAATTAATATGGTGGCACAATTATATTTTTGTCTACAAAATTAATTTCAAACATTTAAGCATATGCCTTCAGATCAAAAGATTTTTAAGATCATGAGAAACATTTCAGTCAAGTGTTTCAAAACTTTTGACCAGTAGTGTGTGTGTATATATATATATATATATATATATATATATATATATATATATATATATATATATATATATATATAATATTCCGGTTTCAATTCAAGTTAAGCTAAATCTACAGCATTTGTGACATGAGGTTGATTACCACAAAAATAATTTTGTATCAATCCTCCTTTTCTTTAAAAAACGCAAAAATTGAGGTTACAGTGAGGCACTTACAATGGAAGAAAATGGGGCCAATTTGAAGAAGTGTTTGAAGGCAGAAATGTGAAGCTTATAATTTTATAAATGTGCATACATTAATTATTCTGTTAAAACTTGTGTATTATTCGAGCTGTAAAATTGTTTAAATCACCATTTTTACAGTTGTGTTAGGGTTTTAGTGTAAACGGCATTACGTCTTCACGACAGCAAAGGTGTAAAACTCGATATACCTTTAAACAGAAAAGGTTAACAATTAAATCTCAATAAAATCATGTTAACACACATATTGTTTATGTCTTGTGGCTATACTTTTGAAACAATGAGTATTTTAACATTTACAGATGGGCCCCATTCACTTCCATTGTAAGTGATTTATTGTAACCTCTGTGTTTTCTCTTTTTAAGAAAAGGAGGGATGAGTCTAAATACATTTTTTTACATTATGCCACAAATGCTGTCGATTGGCCTTAACTTCTATTGACCCCTGAATATTCCTTTAATCATATTTTAAAATAAAATTGTTTCAATTGCTTTTTTTTAAAGAAATAGTAATAATAATAATAATAATAATAATAATAATAATAGATTACTCTCCACTTCTCATGCAATCCTTTTTTTTTTTTTTTTTTTTAAATGACAGTTTATCTAAAAACCTTTCATTGATAAGGGATGTTCTATTAGCTTTCCTGTTGGAGGGTTTGATTTGGGTTTGAATTTAAGATTTCTTGCTTTATGAATATGGTATCATGCCTACCCATCCTACATTTATTTTTATTTTTTATTTTTCCCAAGTAGACTTGCTCGCTGAGTTTTTGGTGCAAAAACCTTTCATTATGTGAAAGGCTTTGGGGCCACTTGCGCTCTTGTGTTTCTGATCGCATCCGCCGTCGTGGGCGTCAAAGCCGCAGTTGTTTCAAACAGGAACTGGATCCGCTGTCATTCATCTGAGCGCACAAAGGTGAGCGCACCGTCAGCCATATTCCCACCACCGGACCACTTGCTTATTGCCGCGGAGGGAGGGGAGATTTTCGGGCGAAACTGGACTCAACTGACTCACCAGCTCTGGTAAGATTTGCGCCGATCACATTTTCTCCTGGGTTTAGGACCACAGTTACTGCGTCTATCATTCACGCGTTTCTCTTTGTACAGACGCCGCCCAGTTCTTAGAGAAATCTCTACCAACAGGTGTTGCTCTGATTATTGGATTAGGATTGCCAATATTTTAGTTTACAAACGGGGTAAGTCGTGAGAAGAAAAAAAAGAAAAAGAAAAAAGAAAAAGAAAAAAAGAGGCAATTATGCTCTCCTTTTTGTTAATGACCAACATGACCAGATATAGGCTACTGTATAGTCTAATCTCGATGCAAATGTGCCTTTTGATAGTGACAACTTTAGACCGCCTGTCTCCACCATTTCGATTTCCTCTAAACTATACAAACTCAAACATATAATAGTACCATACTGTAAATGAACTAAACACTATGTCTGACAGATCGGCTTATTAATCACATTAGTATTTTATTATTACCCTGCAGTATAGTTTGTATGTGACTCTTGATGAAGATCTCAGTGATCTTCCAAACTTCTTTATTAATGATATTTGCGCTCCTTTAAAGCAGGCGCCGCTACATTAATAAGCGAATATTTGGATCATAAAGGGACATGTTTGAGAAACAGAGACCATAGTAAATATTTGCAGAATGGGGTGGGGACATGAAGTTGAAAGGCGGTGTTACCTCTTCTGGCATTTTGGGTGAGGCTCTCATAATCTTGAGTTCCAGTTTTTAAGCGTGATTCATCCGGCAGTGCATGGAGTGCGTCAAGGCTCAGTCCTCGGTCCTCTCCTTGTTTTAATGGTACACTGTACGTGAGTCAGTATCACTTGCGCTGCTCAAACGCGTTTCTCCTCTTTCTGTTTTAGAAGGAGGCTCCGTGGAAAGGTCCGAATTGTATGAGAAGCTCTGGGACACTGACAAGAGATTTACAACAGGATTTAAAATGCCGAAACCTGTAAGTATTCACCAAAGTTTACTGTTATTGCTGTTCAACTGTTAGAATGAGAAGATTGTTTTTATTCACTTTCTATTCATTGTTTTGAAATGTACTTTTACAATCTGATAGAAACCAAGGTTTATTTATTTTGAGATTCAAGATAGTATGAAAGTCATTTGTTAAAAGGTAGCCTATATGCCTAACATACAAATGATACACTGAAAAAAATATTTTTGCCAATTTTTAAGATTTCAATTTCATAAAGAAAATTCAGTCAAATCGAGTTGAATGTTTAAGAAAATTCAATTTTAATTTTGCGCAAATTTTATTAAAAATTTTGTATTTTATTTTATTACCTAATTCAATTTGATGGAAACTTGTTATGATATTGAAAAATAGTTTTTGGAGTGTAAGAGCGGTCTTTGTGCTGTTCTAAAAACACTTTAATTTCACTTCGCATAAGTCTCTTTACTAGGAAATTCTGTCATTTCTTTACTAAAAGCGACTTTCTTTGAAGGCAGAGTTTGTCAGGCTTTCTTCTCATTTACATCTGAGTTTTGGCTTGTTTGCCTCAAATGGTTCAGAATGTGTGACTTGTATGTCGTTAAGATATATCAGTTTGCGTTCATTATCAAACTGTTCTAAACTGGAACAGTTCAGTATTGAGTGTGATCTGTATTTGATGATAAAAACTCAGTCCATTTTCCAGGCAGTGCTTTGAAAAGCAAACGCAGCCTGAAGCATGTGTTGTCCGTTTGTTTAGCATGGCTACACGGTTGTCAGGAGCAGGAAAGAGGAAATGACATCATTGTGCTGCTTTCCTATGAGCTCCACATTCATGCCTGGCCCTCAGCACTGCCTGCATTTAGCTATGAATACAGAGGCTTGTTCTTGGTGTCATGCTTTTGATAGAAGCGGAGGATTTGAGTTAGCTTAATCATTTTTCAAGATTGAGTCATTTATACACTTTTAACTAGTGATGGTTTATCAATAGCATTAGACCAATATATTTGGTAATTTTGTGATTATCAGCATCAGACTATAACCATGTACGCTTGGCAAATGAACTAAGAAGTGTTAAAGGAATATTCCGTGTTCATTACAAGTTAAGCTAATTAGACAGTATTTGTGGCGTTATACTGATTTCCAAAAAAATATGTATTTTCTTATCGTCACTCCTTTTAAAAAAAGCAAAAATGGAGGTTACAGTGAGACACTTACAATGGAAGTGAAGGGGGGCCGTTTTTCAGGGTTTAAAGGCAGAAATGTGAGTCTTATACTGTTATAAAAGCACTTGCATTAATTTTCCTAATTTTTAAAACTTGTGTATTAATCGAGGTGTAAAGTTGTTTAAATCAATGTTTTGTTGGCAGACTATGAAATTACTGAGAAAACAGGGTTTACAGCGTTACATCGTCATGGCAACAAAGTTGTAATATTGGCTATAACTGTACACAGAAAAGGCTAGTAATCGATTTTATCATACTAAAACCATGTTAAAACTCATAAGGGCGAATTCACTAAACAGTTGCGCCACTTTTTTTGCAGGTATTTTAGCGCAAAATCCTGTGTCTTATTTACCGACAACCCGCAGTCTAGTTTAAGCAGCGCAATCTGTGCTAAAATTGTGCTGCGACTTTAGTAGGTAGTCATTGTCATTCCTTTTCATGCAAACACACCTTCTTTCTATGTAAATTAGGCTTAATATAGATTATGCTTCATTCACAAAAATTACCTGGCGGAATTTACATCACACTATTATCACCAAATGAAAGCAGTTGGTAAAATAAATTTGATTTAAAAGAGATGATTGTGTACATTTTCTATCAATCTTTTCAGCAGTATTTTATCAAAAAATTATCAAATGATGGAGAAGAGTTTTTTTTGTTTTTTTATTTTTTATTTCAATTTTTGAGCCTAACAAAATGATTACTTAATAAGAGAGGACTTAATAAATGTTAGGTGTCAGTTTTAATGGATTTAAAGGTTGCCATGTATTTCTTTTCTCTATTCTGTGTCTTAATATTTCCCCACCTGTTTCATTACATGTTTCAGGTTTGTCTGAAATCAGCAGCTGAGGGTGTTTCCTCTCTGAGTCCCAAATCTTATCATTTGTTCTTCTGAATAATTGATAACTAAACAATGTCTGTTACGCCCTTTGGTGATGTAGCACAAAAGCTCATTGTGTTGTAATCAATCCTCATGCACTCTTTGACTGTAGCTCATACAGTACCAGCTCAACGAAAGACTAAAAGAACTCCAAATGGGAACTTTAAGCGAAAGGCAATTCAAAAAGTTCATGTAACTCAAGAAAAGCCATTCTTTACAAAATCGTTACAGACCAAACTTCTTGTTGCCTACTTTAAATGCACATGAAGGCAACATTTGTAGATCATTAATTTAGGCTTTGAGTGATTAGATGGTTTCTCTGCTGTTGCTTTAGCCCATCTTTGATTCGGCAAAGGGATGCATCAATATTATCGATTGATCAATTATTTTCTAGTCAGAAACATTTTTTAGTCTACTTTACAAAGTTAAATGCTCAAAAATGAAAAAGCATTCCACTTAGACTGCTGTGATTGGTCACCTTGCTTGAGATCATACTCATGTGAATTTGTTTTTCATGTTTTAGTCATGTTTAAGTTGGTTGTAACCATCATGTAATGTAGATTGCTTGGTCTGATGACGTTTGTTGGCGAATGACACTATTCCGAAACTGAGCTCAGTGTCTGTGCTGGACTTCGCCTGTGTATTGCAGCCAAAAAAGTTTTCCTGGCAGCTAAAACCTTTATTTCTGCAAGATGAGAGCAATGCACAGAAACTGTGAAACTCTACTGAAATGCAGCCTGATGCAGGAGGTGGATCACTGAGAGGATGTTTCTGAAAGAGACTCTTTGTTGTGCTTGGTAAATGGATACCCCTCCATCTCCCCCTCTTTGGGATGCCAGTCTTTAAGCTGAACTCTTCACCACAAGATTTCAGATGTGCATAGTAGGCCTATGAAGATCTGTTTTTTATTATTATTATTGTAAATGGAGGTTAATATCAAGTTATTTGTTTAAATGAATTAATAATTGCATATTTAATTTATCAGTTAATTAACACCAAGCATGGGTGCATAAATTGTGCGTGTGAGCGTGATTGTGTGTTTAACAGTCTGTGAAGCTGTTATCACAGTGCTCAGGATAAGTCCCAGAACTCCTCTACTAGTACAGTACAAGAAGTTCTTTCCATATTATGAGGAAAGAACTGGTGACATTCATTCTACGTTTCTCAGTAGCATGATAGTAGCTCAGCCATTTTCACAGTAGTGTAGCTTTTCCAGTATCGAGCTACATTTTCCAACAAGTAGCAGTATAGCACCACAAAATGCTATATTTGGACATTGTATTGTGAATGCATCAATGAAGCTGAGGGAGTAATCAAACACGCCTACCTAGTCCTCTCTCGCATGTAGCGCTGGGAAAACCAAATCATTGAAGTGAATCAGTTCTTTCGGATAGTTCATGTCAATGAATCTGTTAGAATAAACAATTCACTTACATTTAGCGCTGGGAACTCCACATGCCTGGATGTTGTATTTTAGCTTAGATATACACAATGCGTAATTTTATTTAAACCAACTGATCTCAGTTCAGGAGACTTTGTGTTGTCAGGGTTAAGCTTTTGACATATTGATTCATGTGACAAAACAACATGGCGCCGATCACAGCTGAGTTTTTCTTTGGGAGAAACACCAACAAAACTATGTCTGGTAAGAAACCTAATAAAATTTTTACATTGAAACCTCTTTGAGTCAAAAGATTAGTGTCTCTAGTTTCATCCGATATGTCATTTTTAATATTTGAGCGATATATCGCAAAATGCCACACTGCTAAACACAATGGCCACTATAGTGGACAATAGCACAAGGTTTTAATTAGAAATTCTATATTTACTGTATATTATCACATTGAGAAAAAATTACTTTCTATAGCTTGGTATTATTTAAAATTACACAACTTGGTTCTGCATAAATGTTTAGGAAAAGTAGTTGCTCTAGATTTTTTTTTTTTTTTTTTTTTTTTTGCATGTTTATTAGGTGCTACTACTGCAGTTACAACTAAAAAGGGAAATGGATAATGCACACAGCAGCCACACTCTGGTCTCAGGAGGTTAACGGGACTTTATCTTCTTTTTTTAATCAAAATATTTAAATATTTATTTTATTTCTGCTGTTTATCACTATTTCATGTGGTGAGTTGCTTCCCCACATGGCTTATGGACCTGGTAACACTCTACAGTAAGGTTGGATATGTTAACTTGGTTAATGTTGTTTCTACATATGCTAATACATAAAATAAATAAAAAAAACATTGTTTAACACATAGAACCTTTAAATTGTTACCATAAATTTTCAAATCAATATTAATTTTCTCTTTACATATATATTACATTTTAATGAGCCCATCCCATCCTCCTGTGTTGTCAGTTCTTTGTTGTAGCCTGATCTGGTGTGTACATTTCTCTTATGCTTAGTTAAGATATTGCATAGTGGGGCATTTTCTTTTTTTTTTTTCTTTTTTTTTTTAAGCAGTTACATAATTATGATTTTTTTCTTACTCGCCAGACAGTGCTCACACCCAGTATGGTGAGTTTTGTAATTCTCCACCAACAGTCAACACCATTTCTTTTTGTTCAGTCACCTTCATTTCATTCGTTTTTTTTATCAGTGCTCGATGAGATCACATAAATATGAATCATTAAATTAGTTTTGTGCTTTACGATCGAGCTTCGATGGGTGTTGACTGCTTTTATCTAAACAATGGGAATTCTTGACTACTGGAAACTCCTCTTAGAATGCTGTTTTCTTTTCCTGGATGAGAGCGAAATTTAAAGCTGATGTTACATTTTCAGTGTTAAAATTCTTCTATCCCCACTTAATATGCAGAGACAACTATAAGAGAGCCATTCATAGGTTAATTTTCTCAAACTGTAAACAGTGTCTCTGTGCTATAAAAATTCCCGTGTCTGTTTTGAGAGACCTGCTTAGACCCGCCCTAACAACATTACTCAACCAATGGCGTGAGTTGGGGGTGGGGCTATCTGACTGTTTGAACAACTGCAGACGAAGGACGTATTCAGAAAGCAATTCCGTTCGATGGCGTTAGTATCGCAGAAATTACATACTGTACTTTAGCTGTAATTCTCTCTCCTCCAGATGTAATTTTATTTGGTTCTCACAAATGATGCATTGTTCCTTATTTCTGTGAGCCTGTTGTCTGTTCTTTGGGAGGAAACGCCTCCGTTTCATGTCCCTTGGGAAATTGTTTAAAAATGACTCTTTGTTTCTCTATAAAATGGTGCAAATTTGATTGTAGAGTTGCCATGGTCTTTTGCCTGTTTACTTAGTCCTGTCAAACATTAACTGTAGAATAGACTGGCATTTCCCCTTTTCAAATAGTGGCGGAGATGCATTGTTCTGCGCAACCACTCCTGGGTTCTCCCAACAGACTTGCATGGTATCTCTTTTTGGCCATGTCTGTTTGAAGGACCGTAACCAGGGTTGTTTACCTGCTACACATTCCAGTTTGAGTTATCAATATAGATTGTTGTTAATGTCTTCGCCAATGGGCCAGTTATGAACTCTTTTCTCAACATGCCTGTGATAGTCTTATCATTACAGAATATTTATTGCCTTTTCCTGACTAAGATTTCCAGCCTTATCAGAGTAATTTCTGCTACTGTAAAATGGGAACTTCTTTAGCTCCACTTGTAGAGCATGTAAGTCGCACCCTCAAAATGAAAATTCTGTCATTTACTTATTCTTACCTTTATGTTGTTCCAAACCTGTTTGACATTTTTTCTTCTGTGGAATACAAAAGGAGATGTTGGGCAGACACAATTCAGCTATTGAACTATCCCCATAAACGGAAATAGAAACAGTTTAAAAGTTGTAACCACCTTGTAATGGATGGCAGTTTTCTTCTGTTTCAGTATTTTTGACTACAAAGATGGCACCTGTGGTTATTAATACATTTCTCTTTTTCTCTTTATAGCTAAATGTTCGAGTCACTTCGATGGACGCTGAGCTGGAGTTTGCCGTTCAGCCCAGTACAACTGGCAAGCAGCTCTTTGACCAGGTCTGCACAACTACACATACAGCTACACAACTGAATTAACAAGCATGGGTTATGGTCAGGTTATGCGCTTGAATGCTATCCGGTGGTATCTTTTGGTTAAACGAATGCTAAAGTAAGGTCATTGTGACATAAAAGAGAGGGAAGGGAGATTAAAGGTGTTAGCCAAACCTGTTGAATAGCCTTTTTGCAGAGCTACAGTAGATAATTGACTGGTTTGATATTTATTTGACCTTTCTTTACCGTTTTTTTTGTTTGTTTTTTTTTTGGTGATTCTGTGAATTGAAGTTGAAGTTTACCCTTATGGTTTGAGTACATTTCAAGAGAAAACTTGAACAACAAATAGTCAATTATATGCTAAATTATATTTTATACCTAATGGTAAATTAGGTTTATTGATGGTTACAAGATAATTTTTCCCAGACGCTGTAAGATTTAATAACTCAATAAAGCAGTAAGCCATGAGATGAAGTGCGTTAATGTGATTTTACCATGGATGTTCTTAAAGTTTAATATTTGCCTGAAAAAGTAGGATACTGATTTTGTATGAAAAATAGACAATCGATTTGATCCCGCCCTTATGGCCCCATTTCCACCTGGTATTGCGATGCATCTCGGGTGATCCAATCACATGTGGTCAGGTGACACAACGCTGTTTACACCTGGTCATTTAAATGTGTCTCCTGTGACCACTTGTGTTTGGATTTGGAGGGGAGGGTCTCTGTTTCATGATGACATACAGTACATAAATCACTATGTCAGTGTGTTACTGCATGATAATAAAGCGCAATAAAGTCAGAAAAGGTGTGCTGTTTCTCCCAGATGCGGTTGAAATTTAATCTAAGCACAAACGCGACGTCAAGCAGAACTATCTGTTATTTTAGCGGATTACCTATATTAAAAGAGCTTCAGGCATTTGTGCTTGTCATCTGTGTTGATATCACACAGAAAGAAGATCGTGAAGCTCTTGTGATTGTATATATATCCGCTTTTTACAAATTTCCGATCGGATGGTTATTTCCTTTACAGCCACTCGGTAACGGCAAAGTTGATTGACAGTTGAGTGGTGGCGCTTCACTTCTGCCAGGACGGATTAACGTTTACACCTCAAGAATGATGCGGTCACATGCATTTTTGACCACATTCGTATGTGGTTTTTGTGATCCAATCTAGAGCTGAAATGATTAGTTGACGTTATCGACCACGTCGACAACAAAAAATTGTTGACAACTTTTGTTGTCGAATAGTCTTTGATTTCATTTTATGTAACATGAGATCACATTAAACTCTAATGATGACGCGCGAGAGCAGCACTGCAGTTTGCGCCTGACTGAGGAGAGGAAGAACTACACAGCTCACAGTCCAGATGCACTCTAAACTTTCCAAACAGCTTCAGGTGATGTAGAATGCAAAGTATGAGGGAAAAATACAAAATAAGTAAATACAGAAGCACTCTCGTTGTGGAATAAGCGGAGCCGGAGCTCTTTAAAGGACACACCCCGGCATTACATCTTAAATGCAGTTATATTTAATGTGTTATAGCTTTATTAAAGGTCAAATAATACAGAAGCAGATCATGTAATAACTACAAACTCTGAAACTGGCATTTCTCTGTGCGGTCAGCGCCTCACCTAATGTCCCGATCTAAGGGGGAGAGATTAAAACTGCACCCGGCTGAGGCACACTCTGTCACGGGGACGCTCGTCCCTTGAGCGCACACGCTTAATGCAGCTAGATTATAACGTGATGGCTCGCGACTTATTGAATCATAATATATTTCCAATACGCAGCTTTATTAATAGGAGAGAGTTTGTTTTTGTGTGAGTTAAAGATGGATTGAAGTGAACAGAAAGGTGAGAGAGGGTAGTCTTCGCCCCATTATACACCACAACAAAATAAATTTTTTATTTGTTTTTGTTTTGGCTTGTTTTCCAATATAAATATCTAAAACTCCTTTAAACAACTTTCGTTTTCTTTAGCAGCTATACTGCAGAAGAAAAAATTGTTATCTGAGAATGTGGAATATAATATAAAAAATACAAATATATTAAAATATCTAAAAATCCTTTAAAAAAGATGCATTCACCTGAGAAACAGCATATAAGATATTTAGACTTGCTTTTAGAGAACAGATCTTGAATAGAATTATTTTTTGTCTTTACTGCACTCGCAGAAGTATAACCTACACTTATACACAAAATACACTTATATTAAAGATACATTCTCTTAAAGCAATTCTAAATATCTTATATGTTGCTTCTCAAGTAAATGTATCTTGTTTTGAGGATTTTTAGACCATTTTAAATGGAAAACAAGACAAAAACACTTGATAAAAAATGGATTTTTTGCAGTGAATTTCTTTACTGGATTAAACTTAATAAAAATTATTTTTTTGTTACATTTAATTCAGTGAATGTCATTTAGAGACATTTTTAAAAGATGATGTTGTCCTTTCATTGTTAGTAAGCATATTTAATACAACCTTTTAAGTTGGGGCACAAGCTGAATAATCGGTTAAGAGGTAATGATTAATCGTTGCAATAATCGTCCTAATAATCGTTAGATTAATCGATTATGAAAAATCATTAGTTGCAGCCCTAATCCGATCACAAAATGGTTTAGACCCCGTTTAGACTTGTATTTAGGGCTGACCACATGTGATCATATCACCTGAAATGCATCTTAATACCAGGTGGAAACGGGGCCTGTAATTTGGTTGTGTTCACAAACACTGTATACAGGACATCTGTAATTCATCAATGTAATCCTTTGATGACAGCATTCTATTCTCTTCCCAAACCCCTTGATCTTAAACAAATTTGTCTCTCAGCAAATGCAGAGTGAAAAAGTTTCAAGAACTGTAAACAGTTATTTAAAGAAATGTTATAAGGTAAATCAAGACGTACAAAAGAGCGATTTACATAGTCAAAATGCCTTTCATGCAAACAGAAGCAGCAGGGTAGTATACAGTAGGTTAACAAAAAAAGAGAAGGAAGAAAAATGACTTATTTTATGTTACATGGGTAAAACGATTTGAATGATAAAATATATAAAGCCACAATCCTGAATATGGAAGTCAGTGTAATTTAAAAACTAGTTACTTGATCTGAACAGCTGTTTTATTAAATTGTGTAATTTCTGTGCCACTAGTGTCACCAAATGGGATTGCAAAAATTAATGATTGTTTTCAAACTGGCATTCGAAAGATTCCCCCATCTTCCATTGGTTGGCAGACAGATTGTCCCTCCCCAAACTCACACCATAAAGTGCAATAGTCTGGTTCTGGAAGTAAAAATCCCATTCATTTTCTCCATATACAAATAGATTTTTAACAATAATTTTCAAAGACGGACCTTCCATGAGTTCTGAGGTTGTTAATCGATAGTATATGCTCTTGTTGAAGCCATCAGTCCATGTTATATTAACTTCATTTGTTAAAAAGCATGTTTAATAGCAGATTTCCTAGTGAAGAACTACACTACCCATAATCCTGAACAGAGATCCACCAATCAGAGTATCGTGGCTAACAAACCAAGGATAAAAAGCTCAATTGAGTAGGTTTCCCTACAGTCTCAAACTGCTTATGTTTCTATATTTCTGAATATTTTGCAATAAACTCAAATTTTATACTTGTAATCAACAACTTTTAATAGTTTTGATTTTCCATCGTTTTTTTTATTACAAAATTCGCAGTGCTTCTTGGGATTGTAGTTCTTTCCCTCATTAAAGACGTTAAGTACACATTCTTGTACTTGTTATTAATTAAATTGACAAAATGTGTACTGTAGTTACTGCAGTTTGCATTTGCATGGCATACTGCATATTAAGCTGAGATAGGATAGGAAAGTATTTTAACACCGAAAATTTTAACTCATCACCTTTTAACTCTGACAAGTTCATCTGGGAACTGTCTGTCAGTAGCGCCGATGCCTATTACCTAATTTAATTACTGGCTTGGTGACATGGGATAATCATCTGCAAATAGCAGGACACACACACACAGAGTAAACCTCTCAGGAAGGTTTTTTCTTCTTTAAAAGAGCTTGACGGATGACTCTTTGACCATTACATTAACGTGCTCATTGACTGCCACGGCTGTGGAAACAGTGAATAAGGGCTGTGGCTTCATCCCTTTAGTTTGGAGCATCTACAGCAGAACGTCTCTGATCACACTCTAATTTTCCCTCAGCTGAAACTGTCTCCTTCTGTGAGAGTGCTCTTAAAGGGGTAGTCATGAACTGTGCATGGCAAACAGCACAGATGAGAGATTTTCACTGAACCCCTCTGAACGTACAGCTGTCCATGTTGGCCGGCTGACTTGCATGCAAAACAATCTTTTGCATTTCAAGTGCCATGAATTAACAGGAAAACAGGGCTCTTAAAGTCTAAAGCACAGTGGACCCAACTTGTATTGAACCCACAATATCCCTTTAAAGCAGTTTTGAAGATGAATATCCCTAAACTGACTCTTGACTATATTGTTTAAAAACCGTCCTGTTCTAAATGTTTGAAATCAGTTTTTCTCCTTTTTATTTTTTATTTTTTTTTACTTGTAGAGGATTAAGTTGCTTTTTCTGAGTAGCTTTACCATCCAGGAATTATTTTCTTAAATTTTTATATTTTCTTAGTCACTAAGGACCAGTTGAGCTGGTTTACAGCGTTTCGGTTGCACTCTGGTAACCAGCTCATAAACTGAAGCATGTCATCATCGTTGGTACAATACACATTCTGTTGAAATTTTTGCCTTTCTTCATGATGTCTATCAGTCCCACATTAAACACAGTGCACAGAGCATGGTCTTTACCAAATAAATAAAAACTAAAATGTATATATCAGTTGCAGATGAGGAATGTAAAATCTTCATTCACTTCATGGGCCTGTTTTTTTTTTTTTTTTTTAAACTGCTGAGATTTTTCTATTAAAGGTGCACTCAGTAACTTTTGTTTATTTAAAATCAGTTTCAGTTTCAGATGCCATTGTAGAGATTTAGTATACACAATCAGCCATGATTACTTTAATCAATGAGTGAAAGTGTCAAATAACAGGACAGTTACTGAGATTAAGCAAGTAGTATTTGGCTGGTCATGTGATCCTAACATGGCAGCCCCCATGTGCCGACCCTCTCCATGTAGAATAAAACAGCTTTTATAAGATTACTGATATGACTGGAGTCTTCCTTTGAATGTGAGTGCTCATGATTTCCTACATATATTGCAAAATTACAATTCATGTCTTTAGGAGTTCAACTTTTTTCATGAGGAAAAAATTACTGAGTGCACCTTTTAAGCTGATTAAGTAAATAAATGCAAACTATTAGGCTGCTGTTACCAAGATATATGAAATTTGAGATTAGAGGCTTTGAAGAGTGCTGGAGACTCAATTTAGTTTTCTTTAATATCCCCTTTTTCTCTAACCACTATGTGACCTCAAGCTCCGCCTCTCTTGGTTAGTGATGCTTGCTTTGACAAACTTTACAGAACAAAGGAATTAATTGGAGATTTCCAATCCTTGTGCTTGTAAAGTGGTACAAATAAATTCAGTAGTCTTATTTGTGCTAGAATGGAGTGTTCCAAGAATTTTGATTGGCTGTTTTTCCTCTATAGAAATGGTTAAAATACAAAGAAACATGATTTTAAACTGTGGAGACTGCCACAAAATACTTTAAAAACCTTTTGAACTTTTAGTTATATGAAGTTACAGATGGCAGATGCTATCTCTGGTCCTCTCATTAGCCACCCGAGGGTGGTTTTTTTTGTTGTGTTATCAATACTGAACATGCATGAACAATGTGTCATGATGCTTGTACTTGCTCTGTCTCTTTATTTATGTATTTATTTATTTGTATTCACAGTAATAGTATAGAAGATGGACAAGAAATAATGGCGTTAGAGGGGGAATGGAATTGGGGAATGTTACGTGCCGGGTTCAAACTCGCATCACCCACATGGGCACCACAACTCAATATGATGGAGCATATGTGCTAACCGCTAGGCCACGGCTCCTACACTAGCTTAACTCTTTGTAAACTCTCTGAAGTTGAACTGGGTTTATTTATGTCAAATACAGTTAGTCAGAGAGGTTGGCGTAGCAGCCAGATTAGCCACTTAATGAGGGCTAGAACATTTTCCAAAACAACAACCTACGGTATAGCGTTGTGAACCGTATACAACAGTCATAAAGCAGCCAGCAACAGACATTGGACACACTTGACTGAATTTATGTTTAGTTAATGTTTAATTAAAGGCTTGTGCTTAAATGCTTGACATCAATTTGTACTTTATATTTTTGATGACTACTTTTTTTCTAAAATGGGGAAAATAGCAATAATAAAGATTGAGTAGGTGTGCCTAAACTTTTGACTGGTTATTTATTTATTGTGTACTAAAATGACATATTTTTCCTCACAGGTAGTGAAGACCATAGGATTACGTGAAGTATGGTACTTCGGACTACAGTATATGGACACCAAAGGGTATCTTACATGGTTAAAACTTGATAAAAAGGTAATCATACTGTACATTACCAGTTGTTTAGCAACACCGTAAGATTCAGATTTCTCCAGACATATATATATATATATATATACTGTATGTATATATAATCTTGAATCTATTTGACAGTCAGTAGTTTAAACATTTGAATTATGTGTTTCCTCATTGTTGTCTTTGTGCAGCTGATGCAATATATGAGGAATGATGAATTCTTCACATGTGGAACTGAACTGCTTTTTGAATTAGTTTTGTTTAAAAAAAAAAAAAAAGACCTAAAAGTATTTAGACACTTAAGCCATGCTTAAAAATGTATTACTTGGCATAATATAACAAAATATCAAACCAAGTGATGTATATTTTAAGGAAGATAGCACATAAACACAAGAAAATTTCACAAAAACAAGTTTGTTAGATTATAAAACAATAGGCATAATGATTCTGACAATAAAAGTATTCTAAAACTTTCTGATGGCCAGAATTTGTGTAATACTCATGTACATTGTTAATGTGATCAACTACACCTGTGGTTACTGCGCTACGACACCTGTGTGAACTCGAGGGCAAGTGACCACATCCACATTAATCTGGATACATTTGAAAACTGCGTTTTTGTTTTCAAAACTCTCTCGTCCACACTGTCGTTTTCAAGCGTTTTCCAAAAGTATCTCGTCCACACTAAAACTTATGAAATCACTTAAATCCCCTTACTGCGCATGCAAAAAATCTCCGTTCCGTTTATGGTCTGAAATGCAGTTGTCCTCGTTTTCCGTCACTGTACAGTAATTCCGAGTAAACTTCCCGTCGCCTTTGATGGAATGCGATGTGAAGGTTGTACAAAGTAACAGTGCCGCTACAAAATGGACTGCCATCTTGATTTTTTGGAGTTGAATGGATCACTTGACTGCATCAAATGACAAAAAATACATAACTGGTTTCAGATATCTCCGTTTTCCCTGTCCACAAAACGAAGCGAAAACTGCGTTTTTTTTTGTTTTTTTTTTTTTTGTTTGTTTTTTTTTTTATTTTTTTTTTATTATTTATTTGTATTTTTTTTATTTCTTTTATTTCTTTTATTATTTTCTTATTTAATTTTATTTATCCACTTGCGAGAGTGTTTTTAAAAAGCTCTGTTTTTGCTGGATAAAAATGCCATCTCACTGTGGACAGATGGCCAAAACATAGTCGTTTTCAAACGAAGACGTATTAGTGTGGACGTGGCCTAAAAGTCACTTTGACACCAGTTAGTTATAAGTAATAAAAAATAAAAAATAGCTTGGAAAAGTGAAGTTAGTACTGAGAAAAGCTTGAGCATCGTTTGTTTGCAGATGCCAGTTGTTTGATATTTTGTCTATGCAATGAAATTCATACATGCTTAAGTGTACAAAAGTGTTCAAATACTTTGTGGGGCCACTATATATCTTAGACTGAACAATTATGCTAAAACAGTGTCAATAATGCAAGTATATGCAGGTCGTAACTGAGATTTACCCCCACCCCCAAGCCAAATAAATTGGATTAGGAGCAGTAAAAAAGATTAAAGGGACATTTTCTGGAGAAGGAACTTGTTTGGCTCCATTCCACTCATAAACACCACACAGATCAGAGCTCAAAATTAAAGCACGGAAGAGCAATTGTTTAACCCTGAAACACCCACTTGTGATAAAATGGAAACTGGCTACAGGTTAATTTAAAGGACACTTCCTCCTAAAAAGGAAAATTCATAGAATTGTTTGGTGTTGGTGGCTGGATGTACTATTACAAAACAAGAATTCTCTTCACTTTACGGATAAAAACATGAAATGACTTGACAAGCAAATTTTCTCCGTATTTCTATTGAAACAGGAAGTTGGGGTGGGACATAACGTAGAGCTTGTCCTTTTTAAAAAAATAGCCATTAGCCTTTAGTTTACATCACAGGGTTGACACTTTTGAAGTTCTAAAATACGGGACACTCTCTAGAGTTGTTGACGGGTGGGGGTTTAACTGATGTCTGACGTTTTCAGATGGTTGCTTACCACACCCTCCAGTTTTAGCACATTTTAGCAAAATGTGAGGACTTTTCAGATGGTCCCTTACCCACCATAGGCACAATTTCCAACGAAAATCAAGTTTAAAATTAACGATCTTGAAGGATTTTGCCGTGACTACATTGGACCAGCTTAAATAAGGGACAAATTGTGTCACGGGACAAAAGGTGCACTCAGTAACTTTTGTCTTTGTGTCATCTTGGATGCAACATCATTTAAAATCAATAGCTTTCAATTTCAGATGCCATTTTCTGTGCTATTAGGGGAGGAACATTTTCTTTCTAGTGAGCATTTGATTGGACAAACATTTGGATGCATCTGTGAGTGCAAGATGAGTTGTCATTATTTTTGGTCTGTTTTTCTGTAAAAGTTAGATTTTCAAATGCATTTTTCTGCTAAAAAGATAGTACCTATACAAATTTGTATTCAAATGTTAAGAAATTCTCTTCTGAAATCCAGCATCACCTGGGCTGTTGCCAAAATGTACTGAAGCACATTTGTAGTAGTAATGTGTTCCAGAGTAGTCGGAGGTGTTGCTAATTTCAAAGAAGCCACTCTTGTCAGGATAATAATGTGGTAATATTGAGTTCATTAACTTAATTTGATCTTTCTTGACTTTGACCTACACATGGGATTTCTCAGCACATTTGAGACTAGAGCTGAGAACCTCAAGAGAGCAGCTTTATATTAAATGTCAAGAAAGACCATCTCACAAATGATTTCCCTAACTTCACAGGTCTCCTCTCAAGATGTAAAGAAGGAGAACCCTCTCCAGTTTAAGTTCCGTGCCAAGTTCTTCCCAGAAGATGTGTCGGAGGAGTTGATCCAGGAGATCACTCAGAAGCTGTTCTTCATGCAGGTGAAGGATGGCATTCTCAGTGATGACATCTACTGTCCTCCAGAGACTGCTGTGCTTCTGGCCTCTTATTCAGTGCAGGCCAAATTTGGTGATTTCAACAAGGAAGTGCACCGGCCTGGATACCTGAGCTCTGATCGCCTCCTGCCCCAACGGTAAGGACTTTGAAGGAGCCTTAACTTGGCTCACAGTCATCATCAATGCTCTGAGCTCTTCCAGTTAATGAAACCGTTTAAGAGGATACAACATGAAGCCTGTTGAAGCCTGTTGATTTCCATGCCCCACTCAAGGAGGTCTATAATACCTGGAGAGAGCACCCCCCCATAGTGGCCACGGAAGTATATCATTTGAATTCTGCCATCTTTGTTCTGAAGCCAAGTTTTTTTGTGTCAATCACCTGAGCTGAAAATGCCATGGAACCGATCACTCTGAAGCTACATGAATATGATGGTTCTGACAAGCTTCTTGGTCACACTCTGTCCATATAGCCCAGGATGTAGAGACTTCAGTAAAGAAACTTTGGAAAAAGAGTTCATGTTTATATTTCAGTTGTTTCATTGTCCATTTCTAAATTTTCTGTTGTAGGGTTCTAGACCAGCACAAGTTATCGCGGGATCAGTGGGAGGAGAGGATTCAGGTGTGGCATGAGGAACACCGTGGAATGCTGAGGTAAGCTGAGGCCGGATTCACAAAAATGTTCTTGGGATAAATTATAAGTGTGTAAGAATGTTCCTAAGTGCAAAGTTCTCAAATGTTTTCTTATGAATAAAATGAAATGCTTTACAATTATCATTTTATACTAGCCTGCTCATAAGGTTGCCTTGTCTAATAGGCTCTACAAAAAATGCAGTACTTCATCACTGGTAAATCGTAATGAGAAATGGATCTATTAACTTTTTTGTAAGTAGCAGCACCTCGCGTTAATTTTTTTTTTTTTTAATGTTAAGTGCATGAGATGTGTTAAAATCATTAATCGCCATAGGAGAATGTACTTGCTGGTAACCATTTGATAACTTTTAATTTGACATGGAGGAAAAGAAAAACTTCAGTAGACAAGAGCTGGAGGTTCTCATTGAGATACTGCAAGGGGAAAAATTCTCCTTGGGAAGATTGATAATCATATTACGTCAAAGTAAGAGCCGGGCATGGGAAAGGGTGGCGGTGGACAGCTTTCTAATTATATAATTTTTATGTTTCTATGGACTCTAAAGATCAGGTGAGAGAGAGAGAATGCTATGCATAGCATCCATTTATACTGACTTGCATAATTGGCCACCACATTAAGGCTACGTCCACATTAATCCGGATACATTTGAAAATGGCGTTTTAGTTTTTGAAATGTACACAATGCTGTTTTCAAGTGTTTTACAAAAGTTGCTTGTCTATGAAAATGCTTAAATCCCTTTACTGTGCATGCGAAAAACCGCTGTTCCATGTACGGGATGAAACGCAATAGTTCTCGTGTTTCATTGCCGGACAATAATTCCGAGTAAACTTTGCGTCGCCTATGAAGGAATGCATTGTGAAGACTGTACAAAGTAACATTTATCTTTAACAGTGCTCTCAAAGTGAATAACAGGCACAACAATGGCGCTACAATGTGGGCCGCCATCTTGATTGATTGAAGTTGAATGGATGACATGACATCACATGTCATCGTTTTCAGATACCTCTTTCATCCACACTACAACGCAAAGACGTTGTACACGTCTCAGTGTGGAGGAAGGCCAAAACGTATAGAAAAAGATGAGTTTTCAAATGAAAACGTATTAGTGTGTGGCCTAAGAAGCTTCAAAACAACATTTATGAATTTTGATTTATGATAGCATTTACATAAATTTTCATGGTTTGAATGCTGAAACTGAAAAATATGAAAACAATCACATTTCTACTTAAACCACCAATTGCGACTTCCGACTCAACATGATAGAATGTGCCACATTCGAAAAAACCTGTAAATTCATTTAACATCTTACATTTTGGGGTTAAAGACAACTGGTGAGTTTATCCTGACTTTAAGATGTTATTTACAATGATTTTTAAGAAAAAAAAATTTTTCTCCAAGAATTTGAACTATTAGAACATTAAGAAAAATGATAAGAACTTTCTCAAGTTTTTTTCGAGAATACAAAATATTCATAACTCTTCCTTAAGTTAGAAATTATGAAGAAAATGGTGGTTAAGAACTATTTTCTTCTAAAGAAAGTTTTGTGAATTCGGCCTCTGTTGTCTACTCAATGCTTCTGGGTTTGGAATGCGGAAGTAACGTCAATGGGGTTCTTTTAACAATATATAGGAGAACACGGCAAATATTATTTTTGCGTTCCCATTTGCTCCAACGGCAAAAGAAAGAAATCCACTATTACATTTCCACGACGTTACACACTTCAGCTTTAAATATGGTGTGCATCCACCAGTAATCTCAAAAAGCCAAAAATTGGCTAATTACTTGATTTAAAATTCACTGATATTCAGTATCAGTCTATAAATAATTGAAAGTGATAATTGTGTCATCTAATTTTGTTGTTTTTATGCTCTGTCCTTAGAGAGGATGCAATGCTGGAGTATTTGAAAATTGCTCAGGATCTAGAAATGTACGGCGTGAACTATTTCGACATCAAGAACAAGAAGGGAACAGAGTTGTGGCTGGGTGTGGATGCCCTGGGCTTAAATATCTATGAGAAAGATGACAAGTGAGTTCAGCCTTTCCCTTCATTCATTTCACATTTATCATATTTGCCTCTGTAGTGCCGTTTCAGCTTAAACAAATGTTTTATAGATCATTATAGCATTTTATAGCTTTGCACAATGGTACAGTAATAGTATCAGAGAGTAATACTATTGTTGTTTGATATGTACTGTACCACGATTCTGTATGATACCATATTCGTATTCCATGGTTTATACATTATATCCAAGGTAATTCAAATGAACATGGGACTACAGTACTATCATGGTCTAAAATATTACCATGCATTACCATTATAATATATCCAAAAAAATATTGTAATACCATGGTATTTTTTTAAGGCGTGTTTTGGCTTTTATTTGTTGACCTCCTTCATTTACACCAATCTAAGTTACTGAGGACTGTGTTTTTCACTTTTCAATGACATCTATTGTTCTGATGCTCACTCAGAGTTGGATAACATGATTCTGTGAACAGCCTCTTTTTTAAGTAACATTATTTTATTTCCATTGTTTCCACAAACAGAGGTCTCTCTAAGTGTGTGTGCATGATTTTAGTGGTGACTAATGGCTTTTTCCCCACAGTGCCCTCTATTTTAACCATGGTGACAAAGACTGGTTTTTCAAGCTATGCAGTCCTTAAAAATGTTGGGCAAGGTGTGTGTGTGTGTGTGTGTGTGTGAGAGAGACATAACAAGCATACACATATAAAGATGAGAAAACATGTTGCACAAGAACTTGTGAAAATGTTCACATTCATTGAATCTTTGCATTGTTTTCATGTGTGCTTTGGTCTTTTGGCTTCAGAGTGTCTGCTGAGTGGCCCATATCCTTAGTTTCACATTTGTTTGAAAGAAATACCAAAAAACAAAATATCAATCACCAACAGGACAATGTTGTAGTTCAACACTACACCCTGTAATGTCCTGCAGTGAACTTGGCAAACTTGGCATGAGTCTTGCTGTCCACAGCTCCTTCTGTGATATACTAGTTGTTTTGTTTCATTCGTCACCTCTAAAAAGTCCTTGACTGAAATTTTGCTCATCAGATGTTCCAAGATAAACAGTGGAAAATGATGTCAAAAAATAAGTGGAAAGTATGTTAAGGTGGACACGTTATCCCAGGACATGTTTCTGTCCACTTTCCGTAAAAATATGAAAAAATAATTAATAATAAAATCAGTAATTCAGGATGAGTTATAATGCCCCTCTTAAATACAAACCTTTAAAGACCCCATGAGATCAAAATTGGACTTTTGTTGCTTTTAATCCACGTGTATTAGCTTAGATTCTGTTTATACTGTTTGTTAGTTAGTGTACTCCTTAAAGCTGACAAAATGATTTTTTTAGCAGATTCATAGAAGATTAAATGTACAGTCTTATCTCTTTCAAGAAAACTGACTAAAAATATTCATGACTCATCTTGCACTTGGCATATTCAACTTTTGTCCAGTAAAATGCTCTCTAGAATGAGAATGTCTTTTCCCCCTAATACCACCTGCCTCTAACTTGCAATAGCAAGTATAAAATTCATGGCTGTTCATGTGTGCTATTTACAATAAGGGAATGTCTCACCAAAACTTCTGTTTTAATAGGAAATGGGATAACACAGGAAAGAAAATTAAGCTTCTCACGCCATGTCATGGGGTCTTTAAGTAGAAGAGGCAGTCTAATTTTTATCGAAAACATATTTGCCAAACTGAGCTTTATATCCACAAGATGGAAAACTAAGCTGGAGTTATCATGACACTTTTAACACCTCTGTTCCACCTAGACCATGTCATCATGACAACCTCTCACCTCAACTCTATTTCCTCTAGAGCCAATCAGAGCCAAGCTTAAGACTTCACAGTCACATTGTCCATTTATACCACAAAGAGGACACTAGGGCCACTTTAAGTACTAAGAAGACAAGGAATAGTACAAATATTAAATGACAGCAAAAATTGTACAGTCAGAGCTGTGGTGCAGCAGGACATAAATTTGAACATGTACTGTGTCATGTCCCAATCTGCTTCCCCCTCCCTCTCCCCAAAATTTCCAGTACTCCAATACAGTTGAACCCTTGACAAATGACCATAGTAACCACAGTTTCCAAAAAATACCATAGTAAATATAATTGCTAACACTTAACATTAAGGTTCTATTTGTTAACATCAGCAAATGCATTCGGTATTATGAACTAACAATGAACAATATAGATTTACATTTATTAATCTTGGTTCATGTTAATAATAAATCCTTCATGTTTATGCTTGTCGTATAATATCAAGCTACTCAAAAAATGTAGCAAGCTAAGCTACCAACTAATCAACAGAAAAACTAGTTAAGCTAAGCTAAAAGCTACACTTCATAGAAAATAAGTTACTCTACAAGCTACTCACCAAAAGTAGCTTGCTAAATTTAAGCTACTTCATTTTTTTCAACCAGATGCACAGAGCCATGCAAAGCCAAGGTGCAGTATACTATAGTGCAATACAGTATACAAGTATCACTATTTTCACATTTTATGTTTCATGTTTATACCACTACCTCTACAAACCCATTTGAACATAATTTCCTTTGAACATTCCTGTATAAGAACTCTGCATACATACAGTATACTATTCATCTTGTCTTGTAATTATGTGTCTTGCTGTTGTATTTCTGTATGTACTGGAAGCTTCTGATCAGAGGCCAATTTTCTTGTGTATGTGTGTGTGTGTGAGCACATCTGGGCAATAACAATGTGATATCTGATGGTATCAGATAGTTATTTCATGGTACTTTGAGATACAATTACCATATTTATGTACAATTCTGTATTTACATGGTACTTCAGAGTACTTCAAAGAATACCATGGAAATATAATGGTAATTTGATATATGATTACCATTACCACATTCATATACGATTGAATGTACATGGTGCTTCATAGTACTTCAAAAAATACCATGGAACTATCATGGTAATTTGATATATGATTACTATATTCATATAATGTACAATTTAATTTAAATGGTGTTTCAAGGTAATTCAAATACCGTGGTACTACTATGGTACATTACTATATGATTAACTTATTCCACTGTCTAAATATGGTGCCCCCAGGTAATGGTACATGCCCAAAAAAACATGGTAATGCCATGGTACTTTTCTGATGTGTTTTCGTGTAGGCTACTAAGTATTTTGATACTCTTTTGGTAGTAACATTTTTTCCTGCAGAAGTCGTTTACAAGCTGTACACGTGTTGAACTTTAATAAAGACCTTCTTCATTACAAGCGAATGATGGGACACATTTGCAGGTTTGGTTTCCATTGATTGGAGATCCACTGCATCCAGCATTATCATTATTTTCCATATTTTAAAATATTCCGTGAGCTTGTTGGCACACACCCAATGATTCAGCAGAACGCGTGAGCTTTCTGAGCCATTTAGATTGAATCGCGAACCGATAAAGACTGCTTTGCTATCACGTGTGACCAATTCACCGACTCAGATGAGCGATTCATTTGTGAGTTTGACATCTTTAGTTCTGATTCAAAACTGACGATAGTAAACACAAGTGTGATGTATGATGTAGCGGTGTAACTTTGTGACTTTGCTATTTGTAGTGAAGCTACTGCCCATCACTGCATAATATTTAATATGGAAAGCATGTGTATAGCGACCCAGGGCTTGTTTCTTCCCTCACATGGCCAGACCTGTGTTCTTGTTTATTGTATTTTCTGACTTTTTTGCGATTGACATGCCAGTGCCAGCTTTACAGATCACATACAGAGATTGTGCTACAAATATATGATGGACTGAGTTGTAAAATTCCACCTATTGCTCTCTTTTTATCCATCATATTAGTTAAAATTTTCCTGATACGTAGAATATTTGATGTTGTCTAGATATAGTCAAGATTTTCGTAGGATATGCGTAGGAAGCACAAGTCTGATGAAAGGGGTGTTCTGTTTGGCCACGTTCACACAGCAGCAGAACACGGTTGTCAGACCTGCTTTGAGTGCATAATACGGTTACATTCACACACAGGACCATTATTTATGAGTGTGAAAACCGCTTTCTGTAACCGAACTGACACCCGCAAATTTTCAAGACTCCCAAACGCATTTTCGGCAATCCTTTGCTGTGTGAACTGAACCGTACTGGACAACTAGTTGTTAGTCACGTCATATAATGTGAGAGCCACAGTGCACTGTACACGAGCATGTCTGATGTGTTTCATGTGGGGTTCAGTTAACTCACGGACACGGAGATATGAGCTGTGTGTCATCCGAATATCCAGAGCGTGTAAAAAAGTTTGAAAAAGCGCGCTTTCTGCCACACTCAGCCAGAATAACTACATAAGGACACATAAACAAGTGAAAATGGATGCACAGAACAGAATTATGATAGTTTGAAGTGTAGAGAGAACATCAATATGAAGACAAAGCCAAATGCCAGACATTTTTAGCCAACTTTGACCTACATTTCTGACTCATTCCTCTCAGTCTCTAGTTTAATGCAGACTGAGAGCAGGTATGTTAAAGCAACAGACCTTATTCACAGCAGTGCTATATTTGATTTTTGGCATGAATAAAATCGAGGCTGTGAGGTATAAACTTATAGTCTCTTCGATGACCTGCACTGTATAAAGCTCTAAATCACATCTAATTTTCCACAACTTATGTTTCCTGGTGGTTTTTGTCAATTGAAATTTCTTGTATAGATGCTTTTTCAGTGTTCTTACAGCAGAGCGATCCAAAAACATCAAACCCTCCTGGACTGTTGAATAAAGGTCGACACCTTGGCTGTTCTCTGTCATTTTTGATCAAAAACGGTGCAGGAGTAACTTTTTTTTATTTTATAAAGAAATTACAAAATGTCTTCTTCCCTGAAGTAATAACAATAAAATTATGCACTTAAATATGAGAATGTTTCATGTATTGGGGGCAGATGGCTGACATCTGGTGGGAAAAACAAAAGCACAATTATATGACTTCAATCATGTCATAACAACAATAACCAGTAAATGACGGCAGAGACTGTGTGGTCTGATCGCCTGTAATCACTTAATTTTAGATTATCACAAGTTATGTGCTTGGAGATATATTTAAATAAATACTTTATTATATTAAAGTTATTCACTATCAAAAGTTTAGCATTTTGTATTATTATTGTTGTGAAATGTGACATTACTGTCAGCTTACTGTCAAACCTGACCATGGTGATACAAAGAGATGACACCGAAAAAGCATTTTGTTACCAATAATTTATTTGACAGTAAATATCAAAATTCACTAACTCAATAAAATAAATTAGTTTACTGTTTCTTTGTTTCCATAAAAAAAGGAAGATGCAGTGTTTTGTCTGGAAGGTGAGGCTCCCTCACGTAGGCATATACATTGGGGTCAGACTCAGACTTAGCTTTTTCTTCTTTGATCTGTGCGTGCGAGTTCTGTGTTCTGTCTTCTGGCTGTGTTAGTCTCACCCATTCATTTGTGTGTGTGTGTGTGTGCGCAGTTGTGTGTGCATGTTCTGCATTGTGGGTCTATTATTGTCTCACCCCCTCATTTGTGTGTGTGTGTGTGTGTGTTCTGCATTGTGGCTGATTTATTGATTTTATTTGACATATTTCAAAATTTGCTGTGTTATAGTCTCACCAGTTTGTTTATGTGTGTGTATGTTTTCCACCATGGAAAATATAGTTATTTTAATTATTATAGTCCCAGCTCTTCATTTGTGTATGCACGGCAATATGGCTGATTTTATTTATTTATTTATTTATTTATTATTTTTCCCAACAGATCTAAAAAAATTGTTCTGTTTTAGGGTCTCTCCCATTAATTTCCTATGATCGGTCAATTTTGACCGTGAACAGCAAAGATCTTTATGAACACTTAGAATCATAGAATCAAGATTATTAAAAAAAAATTTAAATTTATGTTTAGATTACAAATCTAGGGAAAGTCACAAAGTCTTGTACCACTCAGATTAAGAGAACCATTTTTATAAAAAAACAAAAAAACAAATCTGAAATCAGTCAAAAATGACGAAAAGCCCAGGAAGGTTAAACAACTGTACAATCCATTGATGAAACAGGAAGGGCGAATTCCAGTCGAAAGTGATCATCCCTATTCCCTACTCACTCCAAAGAACAAAGCTCTTGATGTTGGAATTCTGAAGAGAGCGTGGCACTACAGTTTGATTGTACCCTTCACTAAAAGTCTAGTAAAAGGGTCCTTTGTGGAAAAAATTTACTTTGTTACTTTTGTTTGGAACAACCCTTCGAGTGGCGTCCCCTTCCCGAAGTGCCCTTCGAGGGGACAAAAATGTTGTTTGGAAAACGCCCTTAATCTGTCCCTCAGCCTTGTTGTCATTCCATTCAAAAATCAAAGATGCCGTTACTGTGAATAAGGTCTATGAAGAAAGTGAATGTCTACGGCAAGCGCTTACGGGCATTATTTTTAAGTCTAATTAGGATAACTAATAATGATATTAATACAAACATGTATTAACAAATTACAGTGTACAAATAAACAAATTACAGTGTACAAATAAAATAATGTACAACACTTTTACAACTCTTACAAGACTTTTTTCACAGTATGGTGAAATTAACTTAACATTCATGTGATTTTTATCAAAAAAATACAAATAAATGAATTTCAAAATCTGCTACATAGCTAATGGTAAAACTGTATATGTTATACACAGTCTGTATGCAATTTGGAACAAAAGACAACTATGTTTGTGTTCTCTGTGATAGACAGTCCATTTTTTATTTTTAGTTCATGTTAGTCTATTAACTAATGTTAACATATACAGTACTTAAACTTTAGTTTTAAAAATGCATTACTATGTGTTAAAATTAACATTTACAACACGTATTCATCTTGGTTAAAAGTATTATTCATTTGTTATTAATTTTGTTAACTAATGTAAAAAAAAAAAAAAAAAAGCTCCCATATAAAAATAAACAGTGCAGGATCGATCCTATTTTATCATCATCATCATCATTTATTTTAATTTGTTAAAGTTTGTGCTGTGTGTCATTTGTGGTGGGCCACAATAGCATTATTTTGTCTTGGCTAGCTTCACATATAGACAATGAGATATGTACATTGGTAGGCGTGATTGTAATGACACTCCCAAGAGCTCCACAAAGAGATCACACAGCACACTCCTTACTGCAATGATGTCATTTGCTCACGTTAGTCACAGGCCCTTCCTTGTCTTTACATTCCTCGAGTATCTCGATGTTGGTCCTTCACATGCCTGTGGCACAGCATTCTCAAAGCTTTCCAGTTCAATTGAGCGCAAACATTTTTCTTTTGATGGATCAGAGATATTATGGTTATCTGTAACATTTTAAATGAACATTGCAGGTTTTCTCCCCAGTGTCGTGTTGGTTTTGTGCGACTGTATGTTTGGAATGAACGTGGTTTATTTAAAAAAAAATAAAACACTTTTTTCATTGCCTCTACAGACTCACTCCGAAAATTGGATTTCCCTGGAGCGAAATAAGAAACATTTCCTTCAGTGATAAGAAGTTTGTCATCAAGCCTATTGATAAAAAAGCTCCAGTAAGTGAAACTTTGATTGTAATTCAAGATGTGACCACACAATCCTTCCTGAAACAGAAAAACTGCTTTTTCTGGCCTAATATACAGATATTTTATGTCATTCAGCTTGTTACCAATGTTACAGCTTTTCTTTCTGAAACCTTTTCCCACCAAATATCTTCTAAATGTGACACACTTAAAGGAGCATTCCCACGGGGGGATCAGGGGGGATCAGACACAGACTTGTCAGAGTTGTGAAATACTTGTTCGTTTATTTTACGATAATGACCGTCTGACTGCTCATTATCTCACGTATTACAGGACTTGAAATTATTTTATTAGCTTGCAAAGATTGCAGAGTGATATGAGAGAACACATCACATAACTACGAAAGATCACCCGCAATACCCGGATGACCAGTCAAATATTAGTGTGTGCCCGGATGCATGGATGTCACAATTCAGAAATATTTTACAGCTGAATGCCATGATTAAGAAATCAGAATAGAGTATTTCAGAGATCTGTGTAGTAATAAAATCTTTTTTTTAAATCTGGAAATTCATTTGTCAAAAGGCGTGGGAACCCTGTCAAAAAAACTTTGGTTTGAGAAGATGGTACGGTGCTTTCTAGGGATGTGTAGGTCTTTATTTTTGCAAGCACACAGTGAATTAGTCTGAAGACTGATTTCAAAATAAACACAGACATGGCTTTTGTGCCAGCGCTGTTTTGGCTGATAAACGCTAGTGGTCAGTCACCTCTGACAGGCAGACTTTCATAGAGACTTATCTCTGAGTGTCAGAGCCTATCTTTGTTTATGGCTGCTCAGAACAATTGCCTTCTGTATTTTTTACATGTAAGGCATTTAGCACAGTGCTTAACTTAAGGATTGCGGGCCAAAAATGGCTTGAACACTGATCTGATGGGGTCATGCAAATAAAAATAAAACATGCAACTATACATATAACTATCCATATAATCATGCATAGTTAGGATTGCAATAAATAAATAAATAATTGTCATATCAATATTAAAAAAGGAAGAGAATTCCAAGAGTGTGTCCAATCAAATTATACAGTATTTTGGTGCATAGTCGTATTTAACCCAGTGTTTGTTCCATATTTTAGGCTTTTTAATCACAATTCTGCAGTTGTTAATGCATTTTGAAAACTTTTAATTGTCCTATTCAGCTTATTTCATTTAATAATTTTGCATGGTGTTGGGCCCATTTAGTTCATGCTAATATTAATACCTTTAAAAAAAAAATTGGAGAAAATTTTGTAGTGTGTGTGTGTGTGTGTGTGTGTGTGTGTGTGTGTGTGTATATATATATATATATATATATATATATATATATATATATATATATATATATATATATAAAACATATATAACACATACATACAGTATACTGTACACACACACACACACTGACCACTTTATTAGGAACACTATGGTCCTAATAAAGTGCCCGACGTGGTCTTCTGCTGTTGTAGCCCATTCGCCTCAAGGTTTGACATGTTGTGCATTCTGAGATGCTATTCTGCTCACTACAATTGTACAGAGTGGTTATCTGAGTTATCGCAGCCTTTCTGTCGATTCCACCCAGTCTAACCATTCTCCATTGACCGCTGTTATCAACAAGGCATTTCCTTCCGCAAAACTGCTGCTCATTGGATGTTTTGTTTTTGGCTTCATTCTAAGTAAATTCAAGAGACTGTTGTGCATGAAAATCCCAGGAGATCAGCAGTTATAGAAACACTCAAACCAGCCCATCTGGCACCAACAACATTCCATGGTCAATCACTGAGATAACATTTTTTCCCCATTCTGATGGTTGAGGTGAACATTAACTGAAGCTCCTGACCCGTATATGAATGATTTTATGCATTGCACTGCTGCCACACGATTGGCTGATTGAAAAATAGCATGAATATGTAGGTGTACAGGTGTTCCTAATAAAGTGTTCAGTGAGTGTATATATAATATTCATATGTATATACAGTACATGTAAGGATGTGTATAAAGGTCACAATGCACTTATTGATTTTGTGTTTCTCATCTCTTTATTCTGAACCCTGCAGGATTTTGTGTTCTATGCTGCCCGTTTGCGCATTAATAAACGTATCCTACAGCTGTGCATGGGGAACCATGAGCTGTACATGCGCCGCAGGAAGCCGGACACCATCGAGGTGCAACAGATGAAAGCCCAGGCACGAGAGGAGAAACAACACAAACAGTTGGAGAGGTGAGTCACCATAGCGATGTGAGCAGTGTTGTCATCTCAGTAAGGGTTTTTTTGCACAGAAAACAGAAATAAAATAAATAAATAAAAAAATGTAATCTTCAAATAAAAATGTAGCTGCAAATAATGCACAAGATTTTATAATATAATTAAGGCTGTCTGTTTAACACGTTAATTCAGTGCTATTAATTATATAAACAATAATGCGTTAAAAAAATGTACGCAATTAATCATGTCCCTGGAACGTATAAAGATGATTCCTGAGCAATTCAAGCTTTAAGTGCCACCTGTTTTCTACAGGGGGCAGTAAGAGAAACTTCAGCTGTTTTTTTTAATTATCTGATTTTTTTTTCAATTATATATATATATATATATATATATATATATATATATACAGTATATTATATACAGTGTGTGTGTGTGTGTGTGTGTGTGTGTGTGTGTGTGTGTGTGTATATATATATATATATATATATATATATATATATATATATATATATATATATATATATATTAGAGAGAGAGAGAGAGAGAGAGATAAACATATATAGATATATATATATCGATTGACAGCCCTAAATATAATGCAATAAATGCTTTGCTAGAATACATTTGAACTAATTGGCCGTTTGATGAGTTGATACAGGGTTTTCTTTTTTTTTTAAATCTTAAATATCCGTAGCATTTTTGTCACTTTCAGTGACATGTTTTCCCCAAACCCTGGTTTATTTCCAACCCTGGGCTGGATAACCTCCTCACACCTGTCATTCATCAGGTGTTATAGAATACTGAATGTTCATACGAATGTTCATACGTAAATGTGGACGGTAGTGATTTCATGTCATGGTTGTGACATCACAAAAGTTTCAATAAATATTCTGGGAAGAGAGAGTTTTGCATTGTGAATGTTCGAGTATATCTACATAGTACATCAAACACATTTCAAAAGAGCAAGAAAACTCCTGCTTCCCATAATATGACCACATTTAAGAGGTCTTGGTAGGTCAGTCAGAGAAATGACTTTTTTGTGTGTATTATGTGGGTTTAGAGCGGTGTCCTGAGCCAACATCACAGTCTGTCTCTTTGCTTTTGTGTTATCTGCAGAGCTCAGCTGGAGAATGAGAAGAAGAGACGAGAGACCATAGAGAGAGAGAAAGAGCAGATGGAGAAAGAGAAACAGGATCTCATGATGAAACTCTTCCAGTTTGAGGAGAAGACCAAAAAAGCAGAGAAAGGTATGACGCCGGCATCCAGAGTGAATGTTCAGTTTGCGTGTCTCTTGTAGGTTGTTCTTTGAGTAATATCATAAACGTGAAAAATCATATCTGGGTTTGAAAAATTATTCTAATTCAAAGTAATTGCATTTTGCATAGTACATTATTGATTGTTGATTGTTCTGTTTAAATGTTATGCAAATGTAAAGGTTTTATGTGGAATATTTATAAAAAAAAAAAAACGTAGAAATAATGTTTAATAAGTTTCAAAAAAAGAGTTTACTCTTTTAAAAAAATGAGTATATGGATTATGATTAAAAAGCTGACAATTACAATAATGACGACAACAATGATTTTGTTTGTTTTGATTGTCACCGGTTTTTCCATATGGAAAATGCGAATCATATTCAGAGGTGTCAAGCTGCCAGCAGTAACAGTCGCTTTGGTCTTTTCAGTTTATGTCACCTATTTGCTTGTTGTTCTACAAAGCAGGGACATTATACTGCGATCATGAGTGTGCTTGGACTGACAATGCTGTTTACTGACAATACAAACACAAGCTGGTATCATAGTGCACCTGTTACTGTCTCTGCTTTTGACACATGCTTCTTTTGTACTTACCTCAATGTTGCCCAGTTCGAGATTAGATAATCAGCAACAACAACAACAAAAAAAGATTTCTAAATAGCAGATGAGCCACATACAATCCAACAAACAAACAATATAAGTGGAAATTTGTGTTCACAAAATATTCATTCTTCATTTGGGAAATGAAAAGTGTTGTTTTTTCTCTGAAAATAATAATAATAATATCTTAAACCAACTTAAGATAGTTTGTTGGTCTTGGCTGGTTTAACTTGGTCTCCTAGCTTGGCCAAGCCAGTGCTCATTTGTTTTAGATGTCAGTCTTCCAGCCTGACCAGCTTAAAAGTGCCCAAAACACCTTTAACCCTTTAAGCTCGGATGACCCGTGAGGGAAAAAAAAAAAAAATCATAGTCAAAATATTAATAACTACAGTCTTGACCAACACAAAATAGGTATTTTTGAAAGCTTAGAAGCTCTACTTTCCAGTGCATGTAGGCATTATGACCAATTATGTCTTTGGCAATTATGTTGGTGTTGCTTATATGCCACCTTTTCTCTTATAACTTCACAAGAAATAAATGGAACATAAAATATCAAATATCATTACTTAGAGGAGGTGATTATCTTTTGCACGAGCCCACACACAAGGTAATCGGATGTATAGATCAGTAGACAATCCACACAAAGCACAATGTTACATATGGCCACCAGGATTTGGCGCCAAGTAAAAGTAAATGATGCAGACTAATTGAGTCAAAAAGCACTCCTTTTGTTAAATCTCATTATTAAAATCATGTCTCCATACTATGCATACTGTACCTTTAGTCATAGTTGTGATTGCATGTGTAATTTGTTTTTATGAACAATTATTATGTTTTATTTGAGACGTTTTTGGATACTATGAAAAATTATTTTTGTAATGCTATAACTTTTGATTGCTTTGTCGTTTCTACACACAAAAAAAATAATTCTCAGATACAGTTGACATAATTGGGAATAAGACAAAAGCAGAGCCACCTTATTTACACCCAGAGATGAAAATTCTCAGATACAGTTGACATTGTAGTCAAATAAGAAAAATAAGGAAATTTTTGGCTACATTTTATTCTTTTCAGCAGTTTCTTAGGCTGAGAGACTTTGTTGCTTCCATCGTCTTAACGGGTCAATTTTGATCCGTATTGGAAGAACCTGTTGTTACCCTTTACCTTCAGATGTTCTGGATGTTATACAGCTTTAAACAGTTTTTTGTTAATCTATGAATTGAATTTGGCCTAAAAAAAATTCAAATGATCTCAAATGTAGCCCCTAGCCCCATACTGTTCTCTAGCTTCCCTACCTGCTTCACTGGGTATTTCGTCTTTCCCACAAATTACATACTTTCTTTTCAAACTGGGTTTGTGCACACATGCACATGTCCACACACACAAAGTATTTTTATTTTTATTTTTTTACAGTTTTGAACAGATAATATGTTGGTAAATAAGTTTACTAGCATGTTTTTATATGATTGGGTACAATGGGGCTAAAGGCCCACCAATGGTAAAAGACCTATTGGACGTTATTTTCTCCGAAAACAGGTGGCAGAAAAAACTATTACGGCACCTTCCTAAACCCCTGTAACACTGCAACAAATTGTTTGACATTAGTGGGAAGGAATGGATTTCAATACGGGTCAAAAATGACCCAAAGGACAAAAGGAGGGGTGCTGTTCCTTAAGACAATAGGAGGGTTAAACCATCCAACTGACCAGCCTGTCCCGGCTGGGAGACTACATAAAACAAGCCAACCATTTTAGGGTAGTTTTAGACATTTTTTTTAACAGTGTTCTGGGTTAAATAATGATCTTGGATTACAAGGACATTACATATGACCATACATGCTAAATCCATGAGTCCATCAGCCATCTCGGACTCCACACAGTGCAGCAAAACCTTTTAAATATCTTTACAAAAGCCCCATTACAACATAACATAACTTCCTCCTTTTTTGTCAACGTAGAGCAGAGTAATTACAGGGACCGTAACTGCCTTGATCACCCCATCTAGGTTTAAACTAGCAAACTTTTCATTAAAGTCCCAGATCTGTAACCATTAGGGAGCAACCACCCTTTAGTCTTCAGTGCCTGACCTCACTGACGCTCTTGTCTGAATCTTACCAGTAGAGTGTTAGCTGTCAGGGAGGACCAATTCTATATTACTGCCAGGAGTTTTAAAATTAAATGGTCAACAGCCACAAGTGAATGTGGTGTTTGGGTGTTCACATACTCTTGGCTATACAGTATTGTGTATAAGAGATGCTGATGGTTGCACATTCAATAAAACGTGGACCTTTGTATTAGACCTGCAGGTGCAGATGCAGAGGGCCATGCAGTTAGAGCATGAACGGAGACTGGCAGAGGAGGAGGCCAACAGATTGGAGTTAGAGAGGCAGGCCGCCCTGCTCGCTAAAGAGGAACTGGCCCGACAAGCTCAGGATCAGCTGAAGAGCCAGGAACAGCTGGTGAGAACCCTGCAGTACTCCTCAGAACAATTACTTGGATGTGAAGTGTTTTTTCCAATTGACAATCATCCCTATCCATCTGTCTCAGGCCGCAGAGCTGGCAGAACATACTGCTCGGATTGCACTCCTGGAAGATGCCAGAAGACGCAAGGAGGAGGAAGCTGTGGCATGGCAGCAGAGAGTAAGAGCATTTACACAAAAATGAAATTAAAAATAGTTGTGACATTGCCTTAAAATTAAATATCTGAATAGATATTTAGCATATCAGAATAGACTATGCTGAATATTGGCCAATACAGTGGCCCCAAAAAGCATTTGGAAACTTCAGCCACGCTTTAAAATGTATGAATGTCTTTTTTTTTTTTTTAGACATAAAATATCAAGCCAGCTGGCATTTTTTTTTTTTTTGAAAGAAATACAGCACAAATACACTTTACAAGCAAAACATTTCACATTTTCTGCTATGACACCTGCGTGAACTAGAATAGGGATGGACGATATGGTATGGTCTCAATTCAGTTCGATGTTAGAGATGTGGTTCACAATTCGATATAACACTTAAATGGCAAAGTATAACATTTGAAATTCTATGTGCATTTGAAAATATGTTTCTTTATCATCTCGAGAGTAATGGAGCAAGCAAGCATCTCCTCCTGCATGTCAATTTCATGTGTGTATGAGCCAAGAACCTTTGCCATTGCGCAAATAAAATTAAAGTGAAACTATAAAAACCCTCACTTGTATTTTCGTGGGAGTTTGGCATGAACCTCTGTAGACAGTACGCCCATCAGAGCACTTTAAAGTGGTTCATCTTAACGCGCTGCTCTGCTCTGAGTGTGGCCGATCCATTCATTTTAGGTGCTCAAATAATACAACAAGAATGGAATATGAGACACAAAAACATGTCATGGTATATCTATATTCACTTAAAATTCCCATAATTGGACAGTAATTTGTGACTGGAATATGAAGTATGTAATGCAGTTATGTATGGCAAGCCACGAGGTACTTATGTCATAAAATGCAATGCGGATTTGTACCTCTTCGCTTTCACATCGCACAAATCAAGCGAACCACAAAGGGTGGTCTGAGTACAGTTCGCTTTTAGGGGGGTCTGAGATCACTTGGGTTGTTCACATATACATGTTATACCGCTCTGAGAGCACTTGGAGTGCTCAAACGAACTAGGTGTGAAAACACCCTTATATAACTTTTTCTAGAAAGAAAGATCAAAACGAATAAATAGTTGACCACATTCAGATTCAGGCTGATCTGGTGCAGGACAAGCAATATAACTGAACAGAACATGTCCTTCAAAATATGAGTGGTTGCAGTTAAAACTGTACTTGTTTCTATCCCATCAGTTGAGCGCATATTAACGAGAGAGGAATCGCATAGTTTCTTTACCGCATCCGTGCTATGCATGTCTTTTTACTTTTTGATCAACAACTGAATGAAAAGAACAAAGGATATTAAGAGACAACGAAACGTTCAACGAAAGTGGAGTGCGTGGATCTCATCTTTGATGGACACAAATTACTCGGAAGAAATGTTCCGTTTTAATTTCAAATACTTTTCAACAAAACAAGACAATTATCTAGGTATTCTAGTACTTTTCGAAAAGCTAAATTTAAGCACTTTAAAGACCTTGTGCGTACCCTGTAAAAAAAAGTCTAGGACAGAGATTTTGACGGGTCAAAAATGTTGCAAATTTTAAAAAATACAATTTTGCCTTGATATTGGTTGTCATTTCTTTTGGTTCGTGATATTTTGAAATTCGATATTGTCCTATCCCTAAATTTTAAAGGGAGCTGACTTCATACATAATCTCATGCAATGAAATTCAGTCATTTTCAAGTGTGACTTAAATTTCCATCATTTATGATCACTGTATGTCCATTTGTGTGACACATTCAAGAGTTCTTCAATACTTGTATTGATAGATTCGTGTTTGAATGCGTTTCTCCAGGCGCAGGTAGCCCAACATGACCTGGCGAAGACCCGTGAGGAGCTTTACACTGCAGTGTCAACAACACCTCTCCCTCCACCACCACCTGCCTACGAACACTATATGAATGAGTATGAAGATGGGGAGGAGAGCGCCAGTAGCTACAGTGCTGACCTGCAAACTGAAGGAATCGATGACCACCGCTACGAAGAGCAGCGAATCACTGAGGCAGAGAAGAACGAACGAGTGCAGAAACAGCTGCTGGTGAGAGAGACTTTCATATACTCATCACCTCACATCCTTTGTTCTTGGAAAAATATTGCTATCAACCAGTCATTGCTGTCTGATTTTATGGTTCGGGTTAGGATTAGGGGGCCTAGATCAGGGTTAATCATTCCTACTCATACAGATCCACCTTCCTGCAGTGTTTCTAGTTAACTCTATTCAAACACACCAGAACCAATTAATCAAGGTCTTAGGACAGGAATAATACAGTACAACCAGGTGTGTTGGAGCAGGGTTGGAACTAAACTCTTCAGGAAGGTTGTTCTCCAGTAGGATCAATTAAACCTGGCCTAGAACAACATTAATATCTACCAATCATTCCCCTTTGATATTAAGGGTTGGTTAAAATTAGGGGTTAGGTTTAGGGTTTGGGATAGGCCTAATGCTATAATTGGTTGAATGTTGTTTCAGGAGCAAGAAAGAATTTTAATACAGGAAAGTGTCACTTTTCATAAAATAATTACTGTGATTTGGCCAACATATCCTTGTTGGTCTTGGGACATTCTTATCAAACAATCATAGGACTCTGATCTCAGGGTTACGGTTAGGTTAGGGTTAGGGCAGTGTTTGTTTGATGGGAATAATGTTCCAGGACAAACTAAAGATTTGGATCCAGAAACAGGTCATACTAGGCAAAATCTCAGACACTCTAACAAGATCAATCACACAACAAAGAAGCATTATTGTATTTACAACATTTGCATTTTTTTCTTTCACAGGCTCTGACTTCAGAGTTGGCCCAGGCTCGTGACGACACCAAGAAGACTCCGAACGACCTGCTGCATACAGAGAACATGCGTGCCGGCCGAGACAAATATAAAACTCTCCGGCAGATCCGCCAGGGCAACACGAAGCAGAGAATTGATGAGTTTGAGGCCTTGTAAAATATTCAGAGCAGGAAATTAGACTTTGGGAGGAAAAGAAGCAATGAGTCTCAAAGCCCTTGTCTGTGTTTTTTTTTTTTTTTTCTCTCCCTACATCTGAGTGGTCAATGCAAGAGCCACAACCTGTGTACAACATGCACACTTTACAAATGCAACAGCTTTGATTAGATTGGAGAACACTAGCTCAACGCACTAAAAACGAAATTATTAAAAACTACTAAACATTCACAAGGATTCTTGTCATTAAATGAAATTTACATATAATGCTGTACATCGGATTTCACAAACACACGTCACTGACTTTTTTACAGGCTAAGCTGAAATAAATCTGTTTTTGCCATGAAAATATGAACCTTCATATTTCAACACAAGTGCCAATAATGTATCCCATTTTGTTATTTACGTGATTGTTTGAAATTCGGAAATCTGACCAAATTATAGTTTAAACCAGTTATCCACTCAGCGCAGGGCTTGGCAGTATGATCTTAAAACTTCTATGTATTGTCCTATATTAAAACTCTTTCATTCATGTTGAATATGACTTTTGCCAGAAAACTTATTAGTGTTTATTTATTCTGTCTTTGGGTTATTTAAGAAGGTTTTTGGGTAGATGTACTTTCGTTTCTTTACTAATGACTGTGCAGAATCAATTGTTTCTTGATTCTGTACTGACACAAATGATTGAATTCACTTTCTAAAATCTTGAATATTTCTTTAGATTAGTTATTTGAAGAGATTCATATGTAAGTTTTATATATATATGGATATATTAAGATGGATTTTAAATCATAGATTTCCTACATAAGATAAAAACTGATTTTTTTTTTATACGATTTATTCATGACCTTTAACTAGTTACTAAATGTTTTGATTGCCATCACATTGGGATGAAGGAAGATATGTAACAGCCTTTTATAATCTCCATAAGGATCTGTATCACTTTAAGTGCTATGTTGTCAGCACTGAGTAGAGAACTTACCAGCACTCTTTATGTTAATTAGAAATTGTCCTTAACCCTACTTGATTTGTGCTATTTTATGACAACTTCATTCTGCTGGTGGGACCAAATCTGCTGATGGGCCCAAATGTAAAATATATTCAACACAGACATTTAGCATTTTGAGTTTGACATACAGATAGACAAATATAACAATTTAGTAAATTGTTTCTTTCATGATGCCTGTAACAATGCCATGCTACTTACAGAAAAATGTAATATTATTTTTGGTTTTTACTTTTATGGTTTTTGCCATATGGCACGTTTGTACAGAGACTGTAGGTCTTAAATGTATTTGTGACCTCTGGATGATGCTCACTATTACTGACTTTACATCACTGTTCATTTATTAAGTGTAATTATGCCCTATCAAAATCAATTGTTTTACCCACTGTTTTTACATTTATACACTAAAAGGATTTTACATTGATTCATTTAGCAGATGTTTTTATCCAAAGCGACTTAAAAATGAGGACTACAACAGAAGCGATTCATCCTAACGAGGCAGTAATACAAGAAATGCTGTAATACAAAGTTGCAAATTGCTCAGAGAAGCACAAGTAGAGAGGAAGGTGAGACACAGTGGTGTTTTTTTTATTTATTTTTTAAGAAGAAAGATGCGTAAGTGGAAATGGGTTAAGTCCACACAAAAGAGATGCATCTTTAGATGTTTCTTGAAGGTGGCTAGAGAATCAGCTTCTCGGGTGGAGTTTGGCAGGTTGTTTCACCAGCGAGTAGAGTTACACTTTTGAAATTTTAAAAGGGGTTAGCACCACTTTTAACCTTGGGTTATGAAGCCAAATTGTGGTGACAAAGGTATACAGTGTGGATTATTAACCCAAAGTATAAAGAGTTTAAACACTGAACAAGTCAACCCAGGGTGTGTGTGTGTGTATATATATACTGTATATATACTGTATATATATATATATATATATATATATATATATATATATATATATATATATATACACACACACACACACACTCAAAAAATTATTTTAAGATTTACACATTTCATTTTCATAAAATTCGATAAAATTAAATTGACTTAAATATTTTAAGTTTTATTAATGTTGTTAAACATTACTCAATTCAATTTGATGGACTTTTATGAAATTAAAAAGCGTTAATCTAAAAAATAGGATAAATCTTTTTGAGTATATATATATATATATATATATATATATATATATATATATATATATATATAAGAAAAGAGTTGCTATTATAAATAATATCCCAAGTATCATGAAGGTCACAATTTCTGGATTTATTTATTTTCTCAAAAGAAAAGGTGTTTATTATATTACAAATAAAGATTTATGATGAACAGATCTGGGTGAATCTTTATTAATTATTGAAAATAAAATGACATTGTTCACTGAGTGTCTGGGCTACAGGCCATGAGGCACTCAGTCCAGTTGGTTTAGGGAAAAGCTGGGCATTATTTTCTGTGATAGGATATTTTTTAGCCATTTTCAGTTTTAAGTGAGTTTATAAGCACAACTGCAGCTTGCCAGAACCTTTGAGTTGATGGAAAAGATCCACATTATTCAGTTATGAGCACATGTTTATATTGACGCTTGAATGCAGTGGAAGAACGAAGTCATGCCACACTCCGGGCATCTGCTGGAGACGATGCCATGATGATCCTGCCGAAATAGGCAGAGAGGTTGTGAGTGACATCATACAAGCCCATATTCTTTCAAACAGTTCACCCCAAAAATAGGTGTTTCTGGTGAGACAGATTATTTTTAATAATCGATTATTATTAAATAGTTGATTAGTTGATAGTTGAATTTCAAAGACAAATTCAAACATTTATCTTTAATATATTTAATGATATAACATTTAATATTTGTATTTAACATACAGTACTGTGCAAAAGTCTTGGGCACATAAGATGTTTCACAAAAACATTTGTCTTAAGATGGTTATTTGTACAGTATCTTCAGCTATAGTGTGTAAACACAAAATATACATTTTAGACTCCAAACATTGCTTTTCTTAAATAGAATCAAATAGAAGAACAGGGCATATCTAATTGACACAGTGATATCTGTCTGGTGTTAAATAAATATCTTACAGCACCATTAATGTGTGTTCTGTGAATCTGCGAATGTTCTGTGTCTGTGAATATACTGTATAGAGCTCACCTCCTCCCAGCCGTGCTGATCTCACCAAGCAATTAGTGAGACTCAAGCTGGTTTTCTCCCACAGACTGAGCATCAGTGTGGCCTGCTGGAGTTCCTGATGGGTGAATCTGCTGAAGTTCATCTGGAGGGTACTGGCCGCCTTCTTCAGCTCTTGAGTCCTCTGCACCAGTTCTCTGTCTCCAGGAAGGCACAGGATCCTGGCAAGCCAATACCCCAATTAATACAACTGACTGCCATTAATGTGCCATTTAGTTGAATTCAGTGGCGGATTTAGGCATGGGCGACATGGGCAGCCGCCCGGGGCGGCACGAGTTTTTAGGGTGGGGTGCTGAAGGGGGGGTTCGCCCAGGGTGCCATAGAAGCCAGAACCATCACTGTAGCCAATAGTTTAGTCAGATTATTAATTAAAAAGCAATTAAGGCATGAAGTAAACCATGAAGCCATGGACACAAACTCTATATCAATGGTTCTCAAATGGTTTTGCTTCAAGACCCAGATATTGCAGTGGCGACCCAACACGGTACCAAACATAACCCGTATTTAATGTAGTCTGGGTTATATTTCTTTTACCCTGCATAGTTTTGTTCATGGTTTTCGAGGAAGAGGGCATGCGCATGTTGGCATCAGTCTAATCTGGCTAGTTTCTACACTGAAAAAAAAAATGTTTTTGTTGGTCTCTGTGAAAGCTCTAGACTCTGTAAACAGCGAACAAAAATGTGTTTGCCGACCACGGACAATGACACTTTCAACCTGTCAATCATTTTGCATGTTCTCATTATGTTGTAGTTGCATCCAATTTCTCCGTGTCTGCATCCTGCAAGACTACAAGGAACACCCTCTTCACGCCCACTACACGTAACGCCCACCTTGGCTCATTAATCGATTCTATTGGCTACAAGAACTTTTAAAATCCTATGAAATCGCTGTATGATTCATTTTCTCTTAACTCTTTAAATATGACAAAGAATAACTTTTAAATTATGTCACATATCATATTATTAAACGGAAGATATAAATGTTAAACTGAACTTACTTGTTTAATGTGAAATTTTGTGGAAGTGCTCTTTACTCTGTTGCTGAAGGTGTTTGTACAATTTCTGCTTGTTCAATAATAAAAAAGATATAAATGGTAGATAAAAATGTTCTGTTCTGTTTTGGTTAGCCTATTAGCTTAGCATACCGCTAGCTTCTTCTCCTCTTCAATTTCATTAAATTTCTCCTCACTGTCACCACCTAGTGATATGGTGGTATGATTGAATTCAAAAGAACTTTTAATTTGCGGTATATTTAATTATTTTACAAACTTTTCATTTTTCAAATCTTTATGGTTAAGTTCATAGTTATGGACAGGTGTAGGTGTATGGTTGCTGCGGGACTTTAAATAAACACAACAAACAGTGTATGAATGTGGCATCCAACTGTTCTAAGACTTCAGTATTTCACTGGTTATTTCTTGGGGGGGAGGGGGGCGTAACTTGTAGTGGGTGTGTCAGACAGATCCCTCTCAATTATTGAGACTTACTGGCATTTTTAAGCCATGTTGTTCATAACAGTTGTCAGTTGAGGGTGCTATTTTGCTGCTGTTATTTTTAACAACCGTTTCTGCATGATGTCAGTCTCAATAAAGCTCATTTGGTATCTTTGGAGTGCGGGTTTTGGAAAGAGGGGTGTGGCTAATGAAACGGCTCAGTCTCGTGGAAGTAGAACGGCTAAAATCACTTACAGCACCTTTAATGTGTACAACACAAAATTTCAATTATAAGTTGAACTTAGAGTGATACATACAGCAAAAAAATAAGTGTGAGTTCCTTGAACTTCTTTGGCTTAAAAATCTTAAAATTATGTTTTAAATACTACTAACTCAAACCATCAAGTACAGAACTGAGGTTGTGGGGAATACCCATAAGCCTTTGCGCTTGAATAATTTAAGCACATTTGTTTGGGCAAAAGGAACTTATTGGGACATTTAATTAGTTGTTATTAAGAATTGATAGAGATTTAGCTCTTTTTAGTATTATTAATGTTGTTTTACTTTAATTAGTTGTTTCGTGTAAAGTCACCATTAGGGTGATTAGTGTTTCATTAGTGGTCAACTTGTATCCTGATTGATCTATGTATTTCTTTCTTGTACATGTGAATGTGTGTTGCTGATGTTTTTAGCTTATAATAGTTTATGAATGAACTGTTACATTTGTGCATATCTAACAAAGGTTTTCTAGATACACTGACATAAAATTACCATAAATTGAGTTTACTTAAAAAATGTAATGCAGAAATGCTACATACTGTATATATTTTAAGTAAATCCAACAAATCATTTCTTCAGTGCACTATAAACCCTATTGTTGTCATTACTGGAAAAATCAAGTTGTCTTAAATAAACATTACTTGAAATGTCACGTTTTGGGCTCATAACTCACATATCTATGTTTCTAGAACTTAAATCTTAAATATTCATTGACTTAAGATTTTAAGTGTTAATAACTGAGATGACTGAGTACAAAATTGAGGGTATAGGGAATACCCATAATTCCTTGCACTTGAATTATTTAATTATGTTTTCTTGGTCAAAGGGAACGTATGGAGGAATTTAAATAGTTGTTATCAAGAATTCATAGAGGTTTAAGCTTTGCAGTATTAATTGTGTTTTTTGTTGCAAATAGTTGTTTAATGTGATGTCACCATTAGAGTTATCAGTGTCCTTGTTAACACTATCTTAGTTCTCCTTGTGACTATGCAACTGAAGTACAGGCATATATGCATGCCTGTGGAAAAAAAATATATATATATATATATTTCATGATTCACCTAAAATCATTTATAATCATCTTTATTCAAGCTGTGTTATTGTATGTTCTAAATTTGAGTCAATGCTATTAAAATTACTAAGTAAAAACAACAATGTTTAAATAGCAAATCTGAGTTTAGTCTACTTGCATCTAGTTACCTTTACATAAATAGTTAAGTTCATTCTATTTGAACACAAAGTTAAGTGAACCAAATTACACAAGATTTGGAGACGGCAGTACTCAATTTAATTGAGAGAATGAGTTTACTCAATCAATTGTGTAAAGTTAACTTATTTTGGTATGTAGTGTACAAAGTGACATGAATTTTGCCAAAATACTGAACAGTTTGATTGAATGTACAACCTTTTATGTCAACAAGAAATATGGGAAGCGTTTTCTAATCTTGCTAACCAAGATTACAGTGTATGGTTAGTTTGGTTAGCATTTAGCATTGTTTTTCCCTGCTGGCCGAACAGACCTGTGATCCATTTTTAGGTTGTGACCCACTACTACTAGGCCTATATATCCTTCACATACAGATTCACATCCATTGTTGTTGATTTTAGCTATTTATATGTGCTATACTAACTCAAACTTTAAATACATACTTTAACAGTTTTGTACATTTATAAATATGAATTAAAGACTCATTTTATCCTTTTATAAAGCATTCTCCTTTTGTGGGACACATTGTGTTTTGGACTTATTTCTATTCTTCTGGGGTATATTTTAACAATTATTAATGATAGCTAAACCTGCTCACACACAACCTTATATGTATGTCTTTCTGGAGATTTCCCATTTCCCATAGTGTGGGGTTCAAAAGTCTTAATGCACTAGTAAAAATGCTTCTATTTTGCATTTTTCTACTTTAAGAGAATTTGCATTTATTATTATTATTATTACAAATTATATTAACAACATAACAATGTCACAAATTTGCTTATTTGATTAGTGACCTAAAATAGTGCACTGCAGATATTTATACATTTTATGTCATTATGTTTAATTGTATTAAATTTTTTACAAATCCTAAAACTTTCTGTTTATTTCCAGGTTTAAATCAGATTTTGAATCCCAAATTTGGACTCAATGTGGGATTTGTAATGTACACTCACCCCTCAATGTAGGCTGTTTTTGACATGGAGTGCAGCTTTGGTAGGCCAGTGATGACAACAATGAGCTGTCCGTGTGTGCCCAATAAAATATCTGTACAGAGATAAATAAAAAGCTTTTTTTTTTTGTAGGTTTAATAAGCATTCCTGCATAAATACATTTGAACAAGTATTTGTATTGAGTGCTGAAATATTAACATCATAAGAAGTTATCTTTCAGTCATCTATATCATTCACAGCTGTTTGTTTTCATGTGATTTTGAAAAAATGGGTTGCTATTTTAGGCTGACTTTAAATGACAGAGTAAGAGTGATTAAAAGAGTATTGCTCTCATACCATCTGTATGTGGGTGAGTCTGTGGTGATTTCTGTGGCAGGAACTTTAATTGTGCTTTAAGCATCAACTCTGTAATGTACAGCTCTGCATTGCCCCCATGTGGATGTTCCTGCTATGAAAGAAGAAAGACAGTCAATCAACTTCAGTAATTTTTCCTTTACTCTTTTAACATGCATAAAACTATGTATTATTTTCACATCAGCAGAAATTATACTCCAAAACATGCAAAACGTGGATGATACAGAAGCAAGATGATTTGTGTTTTTCAGATAAGATTGTGTTGATCTGTTTCTTCCTTGGTTACTTGTCTTACTTCCTTTCATGTTTTTGCGTAAAACACATTACTTTACTCTATGCATTTCAGTTAATTAGGTCTACCAGTGTGCTAATTTAATTTCAGACAATTGTTTCCTGGTTTATCTATTTTATTTGATTTATTTATTTAATTTTATTTTTTTCATACATCTCAGTGGTATCTCAAGAAGCTACTCGCTCACTTATCAGCAATTAAACAAATTTCTAGTAGCATTGTTTATAACAATTAACTTAACTTTGCTTGTTCAGAATAATTGCTCATTTTATCCCATAATAATTGGTTTCATGTCTGTTTAACCTGAACTGCTTGCACTCCTATTATTTAGGTGTACCATTGTGCTAATTTAATTTCAGACAATTATTTCCTGGTGTCCCAATTTAATTTAATTTAATTTAATTTAATTGTATTTTATTTTATTTTATTTTATTTTATTTTATTTTATTTTATTTACTTAACCTGAACTGAATGCGTTCCTATTATTTAGGTCTACCAGTGTGCTGGTACTTAATTTCAGACAATTATTTCCTTGTTTTCCAATTTAATTTAATTTATTTTTGTTTTATTTTATTTATTTTTGATTTTTGCGGAGTGAAGCATTTGCATGTTTCCATTGATCATGGTTAAATAATGGGGGGGTTGTACTTGCTTGTTTTGATTACTTTGATTACTTTGATTATTTGTGAAACATTCTCAGCAGTTTGGGTGTGTGACGCTAAAATATGGGGCAAATGGCATCGTGCATGGATTTCATACGGAACGCAATTTTTTCCCTTAATTATGGGATGATTCCTTATTTCACAAGACGTTTGGCATATTTTGTTAATTAATTTGACCTGATACTGCTTCAGCGTGAGGGTGACTCTCTCTCTCTCCACTCACTGTCAAAAATTCCCTCAGTGGATGATGGCGGTGACAACGGTTGTCAGGGGCAGTAAATATATATATATATATATATATATATATATATATATATATATATATATATATATATATATATATATATACAGTATATATAACTAAAAGAGCTGCTTAAGTGTTCAAGTCTTTTTAAAGATGTTCTGTAAGTGTTCCTTATGCGAGGGACACATCCTGCCATCAGATTAGCGTGAGAGCTGCATTCACTGTCTGGGCCACGCCCACGCAGAGACAGCTCTCATAGAGACAGACTGCCCTCACTGTGAGGGCATGAGTCTCAAGACGCTTCGCTCGTGAATTGCCCTCATTCTGAGGGACGATTCAGCCTCCCACGCCTTCCTACCCGCCTCTTCTGTGACTCCTGAGGGATCAGGTTGAGCAGGATGAATTTGATGTGGACCTCGTGCCGGCACATGCCCCGCAAGCCCCTCAATCCCCATCTGCACAAGGAGATGCTTTGCATCCTTTCAAGGGCTGTCCTCCTTCAGAGGAACCTGAAAAATCTTGCCTTGATGAATGGTTCTTGCAGTCCAGATGCCGTCATGCGACCGCTTTCCGCAGATCTGCCCCATTCTATTCAGAAGTTCATAACGAACTGACAAAATCCTGGCATGCGATGTTCAAAGAGCTCTGCACTGCTACAGACTTAGCGCTACGAGCCACAAAAGTCACTGCACAGGCCATTGGCAAGTCAATGAGCAACTTGGTGGTTTTGGAGCGTTATCTGGGTGACCCTCACGGAAATGCGTGATGCGGAAAAAGATGCTCTATTTGATGCACCGGTGTCTCCAGCGGCCTTTTTGGCAGCTCTGTGGATAGATTTTCTGAGCGCTACGTCACGACTCAGCAACACTCACAGGCTATGAGACATTTTATGCCAAAACGGAGCAGTGCTTCATCACAACCAGCACGGCAAATGTCGCTGCCGAGCCACCGGTAAAGCCACGCAAGCCATGGCCCAAACGAAGGCAGCCGCCTCAGCGCAAGCCCCGCGCTGAGGGGAAATACCCTCCCGTGCAGCAAAAGCACTCCTGACACACAATGCTGTTTCCCTCTTCCCCACTGCTGTTTGTCGGGAAAGGAATATTGTTGCTCAAAATGTTGCTCAATATGTTGCTTCTGTGTCTCACAATCACATGCAATAAAGAATGCAAAAAATAGTACAGCGCTAGTTACACATGCACGAGACGCTCACACTTTTTCAATAAAGAGCTTTCACACTTCAAAGCCCACACATTATGCACAACACTTCCCAATGGTGAGCGGCACATTATATCATACAATGAACAAACCAAATTGCCCTCTGTCCCATTACGCGGATGCGTGGCGAGCCCTTACAGGCATTACCGACTGAGTGCTAAAAATGATCAAACATGGTTATACAATCAAATTTGCATGTCGGCCACCACATTTCAATGGTGTTCTGTCTTCCACGGTTCTGTCCGAAGATGTGACGGTGTTACGAGCCAAAATACACAATCTTCTCGCAAAGAACGCAATAGTGGTTGTTTCAGATAAATCAATAAGCCTGCTGTCCCGCTGCGCAAATGCGTGGCAAGCCCTCACAGGCGTGTCAGACTGGGTGTTTAAAACGAGTGAGCACACTCATACGATTCAGTTTGTACGCCGGCCACCTCGCTTCACCGGCGCTTTGCAATCTGTGATCCAACCACAGGATGTGCCGATGTTGCGTGCAGAGATTCACAGTCTCCTCGCAAAAAATGTAATAGAGACTGTTCCAGACTGCGACACACACAGCGGGATTTACAACTGTTTTTTCCTTGTTCTGGAGAAGGACAGCGAGCTTCGGCCCATTCTAGTTTTAAGACGCTTGATTCGTATGCTTGCGACGCACCCATTCAAAATGATAACCCAGAAACAGATCTTATCGCACATCTGTCCTCAGGACTGGTTTGCATCAGTCAATCTGAAGGACACGTACTTCATGTACCAATTGCACCGCATTACAGGTGGCTTTAATACACCTGCGTATCAATTTAAAGTCCTCCGTTTCAGTTTGTCTCTGGCTCCCTGCACGTTCATGAAATGTATCGATGCGGTGTTCGCCCCATTGAAAATGAATGGTGTGTGTGTTTTGAATTACCTCGGCGATTGGTTATTACTAGCCAATCAGAGGCACTACTGAGTGAACACAGTAACTTGCTGCTTTGCCATATGGAAAATCTGGTCTAATGTCAACTGGGCAAAAAGTACACTTTTACTCAGCCAGTAAATCTCCTTTTTAGAAGTTCGTCTCGACTTCATGAGCATGCATGCACACCTCACAAACGAGTGCGTACAGACCATTCTTCGGTGTCTGTCTCAGTTAAAATTGGAAAAACATTACCACTGAAGTCATTTCAGAGAATGCTGGGCTTTATGGCAGCATCCACCATCATACCGTTAGGTCTGTTACACATGAGACCACTCCAGTACTGGCTCGGGCGCATGTGCATCGTGGTGACTTGCCGCTGTCTAGCTGCTCTAGCACCATGGACAACGCCGTCTTCTACCAACAGGGTGTCATGCTGGGTACAATTTTCAGAAGGAAAGTGCTGACAACAGATGCAGGTTGGGGCATGGTGTGTGTTGGATGCCTGACTTTCGACACCTGGACAGGTGCGAAAAGGGCATGGCATGGCAACCACCTAGAGCTACTGGCTGTCTTTCTAGCTTTGAGAGCTTTTCATTCCGACATCGTGAATCCCCACTTTCTGATTCATTCGGACAACACAACAGTAGTGGCATATATAAGTCGCCAGGACGCACTGGCCCACGTATGGCCGGCGAAACGCAAGTATGCATTTCCCCCAGTGCACCTCCTTCATTCTGTCATCAGCAAAGTCTGAGTGGACATTGAAACAGTGGATGAAATGGCCCAATCATTCCTGGTTTCTGGAGATGGTAGAAATACTGGACAGGCCTCCATGGGAGATACCGCTGAGGAGAGACCTTCTCTCTATGCACTGAAATGGAATGTGTTCACTTATTGATGCTTTTCAAATGGCAAAGACCCAGTGAACTGCCCCATACCTGAAATTCGTACATTTCTTTAAGAGCGATTGGACGCTGGGCTCACTCCGTCAATGTTCAAAGTTTATGTGGCTACTATATCTGCGTATCACACACCTGAAGCCGCCACCTCTATAGGCAAACATGATTTAACCATAAAATTCCTTAAGGGGGCAAGGTGGCTAAATCCCCCTCACCCGGCTACAGTCCCAACTTGGGACCTAACTTTGGTCTTAAATGTGCTCGTGGGACCTCCCTTTCGAGCCTCTGGACTATGTTGAATTGTGTGTGCTTTCTCTTAAGACTGAATTACTGCTGGCTTGGGCCTCAGTAAAATGAGTCGGTAATTTGCAAGCAAGTCGGTAATGGACAATTGAAGTCTGGAGTTTGGTCTGGGTCTTTCAAAAATCACCGTCAAACCCAGGAAAGGCTATGTGCCTAAGGTTCTAACTACACCCTTCAGAGCGTAGGTGGTTCACCGTCAAGCCTTTTTCCCTCCATTTAATTCGGATGTGGAACAGTCCTTGCATTTGTTATGCCCTTTGCGAGCGCTACACACATATGTTGAGCACACCCGCCAATTCAGACTGTCTGACCAGCTTTTTGTGTGCTATAGAGGACGCACAAAAGGAATGTCCATCTCCAAGCAAAGACTTTCTCACTGGATTATTGACATGATTGCTCTGGTTTACGAGTCGCAGGGTGCGAATTGCCCAATTGGTGTTAAAGTACACTCAAATAGGGGCATGGCCTCTTCATGGGCATGGACAAATGGTGTGTCCTTTTAAGACATATGTTTTGCAGCAGGATGGTCTTCTCAAAACACATTCACAAGTTTTTATAACCTAGACGTAACGTCTCTCTCATAGCAAGTCATCTCTGTCTAGAGCACTTGCTATTTCACTGGCCAAACATATACTTATGCCCTTCTTTTTAAGTATGGGCTCCCTGTCTTTTTACACAACCGCCTGCATTCAGACCAATGTAAGTCACAGGCACTTTTATTACAAATAAGCTTTCATCATACTATATGACCATAGTTCATATATATATTCTGAGTGTTCCCCTCCTGGCTCACCATGAGGGTCATTCACTTGCGGCATACTCATGTCGGTCGCCGTCCCATGGGACTGCGGCATACTCATGTCGGTCACTGTCCTGCAGGACTGTAGCGTCATGTTTCCTCTCTGGGAAGGTTATGTCATGTAGTGTGGCGTGATGGGAATCTGTTCCCCATAGCGTCAGCTTGGTGATAGATTGTCAAGTGTACTGAATCGTAAGGGAACGTCTCGGTTACGTATGTAACCTCGGTTCCCTGAGATGAAGAGAACGAGACATTGCGTAAGCTGGCTGCACTACGGACTCATGGTTTTTTGTGTTGCGAGCGATGCGCTCTTCATCCCTTAGTCAGAAACTTCTGAGGAATGTTTTTTGTGCACCTACTTTCATACTGGTCAGATTCGCGCCTAAAATGCCGGGGCTTAAACACCATAGCCAATACTGGTGTTATTATAGAAAGGTCTCAGCTAGGTTGTGTAGAAGGACACTCCCCATAGCGTCAGCTTAGTGACACAATGTCTCGTTCCCTTCATCTCAGGGAACTGAGGTTACATACATAACCAAGACGTTTCATGTCTACTTAACCTGACCTCAAGGACTGGCTGAATGCTTAAGAGTTTGCTATAATGAGGTCAGATTGGTTTGATTGTCTTACCTTTGGACCAAGTTTGCACCAGACAGAGCGCTGAGTACCTGAGCGCTCCAGACACCAGTCTGCCAGATGGATGAGTGTCTCACCCAGAAACACCTTCCTCTTGAGTCCTCTGGTGTGCCACACTGAGGCCTGAACTACACTGCTGACCAGCTGCTCACGAACAACAACACACTGCAAACACAACACACACACACTTTACCTGCATAATGACAACTTCTGATGTTGAACACTCATCACCTCCATCTGTTCATATACTCTTACTATTTATTTTACTGCAGACCAATTGATGACCAAAATGGTTGGTTTTGAGTTGTAAACTCTATCATCAACAGTGACTTTTGTTTGTTAATACTCACCGTGAATGTTTCATTGTAAATCGGGTTATTTCCTCTCTTGACTGTCGTCTTCATCTTGTTATTCTGATGTTTCTTCGGGAGTAAACGGACCTTCACGTAACTGTGTTTCAGAAATAAATGACATATAGTGGAGTCCAAAAACCTCAGATGCTGTAGCAATAACATTCTCACATTTAGCAACATTTACAGAATATGGCAACATTTCTGTCATTATTTACTCACCAACATATTGTTCCAAAACCATGATTTTCTGTTTTTTTTTATTTTTTATTCCATAGAACAAAAAATTTAGATTTTTGAAGGCTACTCTTTCCTATGTAATATTAGTGAACTGGGGCTGTCAAACTCCAAAATGGCAATAATTATCATACAAGCATCATAAATGTGGTCCACATGACTTACAGTATGTAGTATATTCAAGCCGTATGGACCACCTTTATGATATTTTTATGGTGCTTTTTTGTTATTTTTGGAGCTTGACAGCCCCGGTTCCTATTCACTTTCCTTATATTAAAAAGAGCCAACACTTTACCAAAACAACTTACGGATGACATTTCTTCTTCTTCGTCATATCGCCAAAAATCAAATTTTTGCAGGCTTTGATAGTTATCTCCAAGCAGGACGTCCTGTTGTTGTATGCAATGTCAATCTCTATTTCTCCAGTTACACGAGTGTTTTCAAAGGTCTCATCATCCATTACTGTGCTGCTGTTGCTGTCCTGCAGAAGAAAAACATTTTTTTTTTTTTTATAAAATTCATGTTCATTCATCATTATAATTTTTAAAAATCTTATATTGATTTCTAAAGCTAAAGACAGGGAATCAATAGGACAAACACTAATAATTGCAAGCCTGCAAGTGTTATCTAATCTATATCAATGTCTTATCAGTAACACTTTCAGACATCAGCAAACCTTGTGCTTTCTGTTTCCTGCAAGTTATGCAAGTAACGGTTATCTGATTAAACTGAAAATTGATTAAATGCTGTGTAAATACACACCCTTTGCTCATCACTGTATGCAGATGTGTATGAAACATTGTCATCTGTTAGGCAGACTGTATTTGCTGAACCGTACTGCTCTGTGTCTCTGGTGTTTTGGGATAGATTGGGTAGACTTGGAGCTTTGCACAGCTGTGAAAGGACGATATCAGTTAGGACATCCCACTTCTAGCAGAGCAAGTATCTAGTCAATGGCATTCTTAGTTCTAAAATGAATCAGGAGAAACCTTGGGGCTTATATAAAAACAATTTGAACATAGGAGATAACGATTACTAATTGTCATTCCCAATTTTTTAAGTCAAATCTGGTTTGCTATTCCTAATCAGAAATAGCTGGTATTAAGGGTGGGTACTTTCTCATTCAAGAGAACATTTTAATGTCTTGACTCACCTGTGTTGTCACTTTCTTTGTAAAGTTGATATCAAAAGAAAGGCTTGATGACCAATAAATCATACTGAACATTATGTACATAGATTTCTAATGTTGGTAACTCCTTCATATGTGTCCACTTTACATTAAGGTGCATTTTTATAGGCTATTAATATTGAATAGGTGTTATTAAGCAGTTATAACATGTGAGTAACAGTGCTAGCTGTTTGGCAGGTATTACACAAGTCAACCTTTTTATGCATGTTGTAATAACTTTATATCAATGAATTATAACACATTTGTAAATTAATTATTATTCATTAATAAACCCAGTTATAATCAATTAATAAAGGGAACAGTAATGTAAAGTGTTACCAATGCCTTTGCTCAGCCTCAAATTTAGATCTCCATTCACACATCAACAGCAATGAAGGACAATACCCACCCACACATCATCACATGGGTTCATTGATGCAGCTGATCATACAAACCACTGACTTCTAAATTCATTCTCATAGCCACATATTTAGAACACCATTCATCTATGACACATTAATTTTCTCTGCAGAAAGCATGCTTGTGCGGCCTTTTAATTACATATTTAGTGTAGTAGCACAGTCTCTGAGCCTTTCAAACAGAAACCCTTCCCTTTCTAAACCCATTAAAAAATATACACCATTGCCCCTTTCACACATGCAACCAGGTAAATTACAGGAAAATCGTTGGGTTGCCTTTACTGGTTAAATGTACCACATGTGCTGTTCATACATACCATCAAAATGGACATTTATAGGTACATATGATAGAACTTCTCATTGAGGGAAATTGCCAGAATAAAATCACACATGACCTCAAACATAAAAATTCCAGTAAATGTTCTGTAAAATGCTGTGTGAAAGGGGCTCATGGGTGTCTGGAAAAACAACAGCTGTGTCACTGTTGAGACTAGGCAACACCTTCCATGCATGCAAAAGTTATTTAGTCAGAATTGTTGCCACAGATGAACACAGGGTTGTTCATAGGACAGGGTATGAAGCTTGTTAAAGCGATAATTCACCCAAAATTTACAGATAATGTTACGGGCTGACAGCCTTAGTCACTAGTCACTATTCACTTTCATCGCATATTTTTCTATACAAAGAAAGTAAATGGTAACTGAGAGTGAACATTCTGCTTAACATGGAAGAAAGTCAATGATGATAGGATTTTCATTTTTGGGTGACCTATCCCTTTAAGAGCATGCTTACAACATTAAATGCACAGTTTATAGAATGAATAACCTCTGAATCCAGACAGATAGAAAATGGCCAGCTCTTACATTGTAGGCTCTGTCAATGGCACCCTCTGACTGGCTCTTGCACCGGCCGAAGCCCTGCGCTAGCCCATGATCAACAGTCAGGTGACCTGCTTCCACACTCAAATCATTCTGAGATTTGGAGAGCTCTAGCATCAGGAACAGACCAAATATTTAGAATCAGACTGTTGTAAACATATGCAGGAATGGCTGATTTCTGCACTACTGCTAACATTCTGTGCTTACAACTACACGTCACTTTTAAATCAACATATACACTGAAAATAGCTATACAGTTCTAATTCAGTTATGTATCTCTTGGTAATATCTGAGTGTTCACAATTCACATAGAATTGTTTCTAGTATTATTGCCTTACTTTTTATGTGAGCACTCACAGACACCATTAAGTTCTCCATGGATTTAGTAAAAGGTTTAGATTTTTTGAGGTCCTAGGTACAAAAACACGGCAAATGCATAAATATTAGGTGATGAGGAAAAATACAAACAAGAAATAAATGGACAAACAAACATGATCCTCTTTACCTGTGATCTGTTAAACGATGCAGCTTCATAAAATGGAGGTGGTGTTGGTGGAACGACTGCAATGAAACTGCAATATAAAGTAAAACAAATAATACATGTTTTATAAAAAATTCACAAGAATTGTAATAACGTGTGTGTTTATTATATTGGTTATTATAATACTTTCTTAAAGCTTATTTAATAGCTTTTAGAAAATGGTCTCCAACCTGAGCCGTTGATAAGACTGTAATATTTTGTCTCCTGTGGTCTCGTGTCTGTTTTCTACAAAATAAAACAGCTACATTAATGTACTAATATGAACTTTTATTTTGGCCAGATTTTCATGTTTTGTTCATATAAGTCGTTTCGAAACTGTAGTATGAACGTGTGTGCACACTAAAAAAAAAAGGGAAAGCAGCTCTATTGAAAATACTAAACCAGTACACTTGAAAACAACTTAATACATTTATGTTTGAGATGAGGACATAATTATATTGTGTAAAGTCAGAGTGATATTCAACACAGTCATCAAAAAGTGATATGATCATGAAATGTTCAAATGGATTCAGACTTTTAATGGATGGTGTTCACTCAACATGATTTTAACTGCTTGCTCAATTAACCTATTTAAAATGAGCTAATCCAACAATTCTTTAGCATTTGGTCTCAACTTAATTTAATTGTATAAAATCCATCTATGTTCACTTAATCCAATTGTGTTGGGACTATGTGAATAATATTTGTTGCATCAATGTATTGCTGAAACCAGGTAGGGGATTTCCAGGTCCCAGCATGCTTTGTGTGGGACTGGATTGGGAGAGTAAATTTTAAAATTAAGTGTTATTTTAATGTATTTCTATTCTAAATGAAACCAGTAGGTGGCTTGTTAGTGTTTAATGCTCTGTTATGTCGGGATTTAGATGAGTTTTTGTCATGTTGAATTTGTTTTAGATGACTTTTTGTCATGTTGAAATTGTCACCATTGCGGTGAAGAGTGGAGCTAATGGTTAGGTTGAGGTTTTGTACATTACTGTTGAACTTCAGTTTATATTGCTTTTCCTGTGAAGTACATACTGAGAGATAATCAGAATAATGGCTGGTTAATTATTGGTAAACTCTTAGCAGCACCATACTTGTTAAACAGTACAAAAAGTGTATTTAATCTGTTAACGTGTTTCTGGTTTGCTAGCAACAAGCTGCAAGGTTCAACAGAGTTATTTGAATAGATAACATTTAAGTTAGGTTAACTCAGTTCAGGTTTTTGCTACACAAAGTATTTAAGCAGAGCCAACATTTTCATTTCATATCAAAGAAACTCATTTTCATTGTGCCGAACCAATGTCCACAGTTGGATTAATTTAAACCAACAAAACAAATGTGGAGTATACTGTACATGTAGTGTTAAATATGATCTGGGATATTTATATTTAGGCTATAGTGCAGATGAGTAATGTTTATGTGTAAATATATGCAACACAATAACTATGTGTCCACAAGAACTGATCCTAATCATCATTTGATGATTAGAGCAAACAAACCTTTAGCATATGGAAATTTCTTTTCTTGCTGTTCCAGAAACCATTCCCCAGATTTGATCTTAAATTCCCTGCAAACCAAACAGCAGTTTTTTATTTTATTTCATTTTGAAAGACCAAAAAAGTACAAAGCACATATCTCAAATCATTCATAAATTAAGTTGCAAGAATATAAACTAATCATATAGGCATGCCTTTACCTGTACGCATGACACATTGTGCACTTCCATTCCCGTGCAGACCTGACAACCCGACACCTGTTACAGATGCGGTGACTACATCCACAGCACACAAATCCACAGTCCCAAAACTTTCCTAAAAGTCGCTGACATCGTGCACATGATCTCTGACCATACTGATGCGTAAATGTCTTGGCACCCTGGTGACAGATCTCTTGCAACTCTGTCCTCAGCCTCCTAACAAAAAATTGTCAATGGGAAGCAATTTAGCACCGTAATTATAGTTTGCATTGTGTTTTTTCCCGACTCCTTCATCAGCATTATTGGCTTAGTTCGGCTTTATCTTTATCTATATCACTGTGATAAAATTATCAATGTATATGAAGAACTGAATGTAAATTAGATATAGAGCTTCAAAAGGTGTCTACTCCACTGCACGCCACAGGAAGAGATCCAATGGGAAGCTAATTAAATTATTTAGCCTATAACAGCAAAATAAGGTTGCAAATGATCTTTACTACTCAACGGGTTTGTTTTAAAACATTTTGGTACCTGATTCTGCCAGCTTCAATAGTTCGAAGCGCTTTGTCTTTCTGAAGAACCTCCAGGACTCTTTCTCTCTCCAGAGCCTGGAACAACCCCAGATCCATAATGTAGGATTCATGTTGCCTGCTTTCCCAGTTTTCCTTTTCTAATTTCATTTCCTCTTCAGTTCGGAAGATCACACTCTCCTTAGATTCTGTTATTTATGGAAAATTGTTAAATTACCAAGATGTAATTGTGTTTTGTTTCCCTTATTTAAAGGGATAATTCACCCAAAATTGAATCTTCTGTCATCATTTACTCGCTTTCTTCCATGGAACTTAAAAGTTACCATCATGATTATGGCTGAATTTTAGCCTCAGTCACCATTCACTTTAATTGGATCTTTTTACATACAATGAAAGTAAATAGTGACTGAGGGTGTCACTGTGCCAAATATCTCCTTTTGTGCTCCACAGAAGAAAGATGAACATGAAAGTATAACATGATGGTGAGTAAATGAAATCAGAATTTTCATTTTTTGGGTGAACTATCCCTTTAAACACACAAGCAATATAGGTAACCCACTAACCACTTTATTATCTCTTTAAGCTCAATGCATAGGTTATAATATGAGCTTCAATATATAGAGAACCCAACTTGCACAAGACTGTACAGTATGTTCACATGAAAGATAAAATAAATAAGTAATAATTCTAATTAAGACATCTGACGTCTCAAAAATCTTTGTATTAACTGGTGTTACGGTGCATTAGACAACATAAGGTACAGATGTGGAGCAACTAGCCAAACAAAGAAGGTCTTTTTTGAAATGATGTCAACCTGTTCATCTGAAAAACTATTGGTTAAAGTATGTCAGTAGGCCTGATTGGAATTCAGAGGAGTGTAGGAAGAGTTTGCAGTCATTTCCCACGTTCTTTATGAGATCATTTACGTGAAGTCACTGCAATGTTCTCTAGTGTATTGCACTGTCATGCACCAATTGGGTTTTGTGGGAACCCACAATGGCTGGCCCTGACAACTCACTGTGAGGGGCTTTTGCTGCACAAGACACATTTCCAGGAAAAGCTTACATAACAAATGCCACATGTCTTTTTGGTACAGTTGTGAGAAGCGATGACAAACCAGAGGTTCAAACTGAAGAGATTAAAATGTTTTAGGAGTGCCTGTTTGAGAAATCTTTGAGACATGCATGTGTTAGATTCACTCTAAGCTAAACAGATGCATGTTAAACATTAGAAGAAAAAACCCACTGAACTGAGCTACAGTGCAGTACAGTGACAGATCCAGTGCTTTTACTGGTGCAACATGCATCAGATCACTAAAATCTGACTCTCTCTAGCAAATGTACTGACTATTGCTACTTGTGCAGAGAATATTTAAACCCAGGAATGGAGTATGCAAAATATTGAAAATCTGGGATTCAAAATCTAATTTAAAACTGGAAATAAACAGAAAGTTTTAATATTTTGAAAAATGCAAAGCAATAAAATGTTAAGACATAAAGTTAAAAAGAAATATTTAAGATTATGCACCATTTCACTTATCATATAAGGAAATTTGTGGCATTGGTCATGTTAAAAATCAGATTCCTTGCTTTTTTAAGCACTCATGATGCCCTTTGGATCATTCTCAGATTGCTGGGATAACATGCGTAATCAGATTTTGTCCATGACAGCTCGAGTGCATCCCAGCTAACAGAACATTTCGGGGACTTTAGGTTTTGGTTCCCAGAATTAACATTTTAACGTTCTCTTTTGGTTAGCCAGGAAAGTTTTTTCTTTCATTTCTTTTCTTTTTTTTTTTTTTTTTTTTTTTTTAAATAGAACGTTTCTTGTAGGTTTGGAGAGCTTTTCCATAACGTTTTCCTAACCTCTATATTCCGATATCCTATCCTTGCTGTATGTCAATGATAAATCTACAATTCATTGTCATGTTCTGATCCATTGTTTAATTAATCATTTAAGTTAAATACAATATCAACTCTTCAACATTCTGGGAAGGTTAGGTCATGGTTGTAAAAATAAAACCTAACCATAACCATTATAATAAATTTTGCACAAGTTCCTTTTAGGTTATCACACAAAAACCTCCATGCAATGTTCTGGGCACGTTAGTTTATAGGAATAAAAAATAGAACCTAAAGAGAATGTTCCCAGAATGTTAGGATCTGGTTCAAATACAATATGGAACAATACTCTAACATTGAAGGACCATTCTGTGTTTGCGGGGATGTTGTCATTAAAGCAAAAATGGCAGATACCAAATACTTGAAAATGTAAAAATTATGAAAAATGTTATATTCAATTTTCACTCAATTTGTCACTCTGATAATACAGTTTGTCATTTTATATATATATATATATATATATATATATATATATTACAGTCATTATCTGGTGTGACCACCAGCTGCATTAAGTACTGCAGTGCATTTCCTCCTCATGGACTGCACCAGATTTGCCAGTTCTTGCTGTGAGATGTTACCCCACTCTTCCACCAAGGCACTTGCAAGTTCCTGGACATTTCTCAGGGGAATGGCCCTAGCCCTCACCCTCCGATCCAACAGGTCCCAGACCAACAGGTCCCAGTGCTCAATGGGATTGAGATCTGAGCTCTTTGCTGGTCATGGCAGAACACTGACATTCCTGTCTTGCAGAAAATCATGCACAGAACGAGCAGTATGGCTGGTGGCATTGTCATGCTGGAGGGTCATGTCAGGATGAGCCTGCAGGAAGGGTACCATGAGGGAGGAGGATATCTTCCCTGTAACGCACAGCGTTGAGATTGCTTGCAATGACAACAAGCTCAGTCCGATGATGCTGAGACACACTGCCCCAGACCATGACGGACCCTCCACCTCCAAATCGATCCTGATCAAGAGTACAGGCCTCGGTGTAACGTTCATTCCTTCGATGATAATCGCGAGTCCGACCATCACCCCTGGTGAGACAAAACCACGACACGTCAGTGAAGAGCACTTTTTGCCAGTACTGTTTGGTCCAGCGAAGGTGGGTTTGTGCCCGTAGGCGACATTGTTGCCAGTGATATCTGGTAAGGACCTGCCTTACAACAGGCCTACAAGCCCTCAGTCCAGCCTCTCTCAGCCTATTGCGGACAGTCTGAGCACTGATGGAGGGATTGTGCATTCCTGGTGTAACTCGGGCAGTTGTTGTTGCCATCCTGTACCTGTCCTGCAGGTGTGATATTTGGATGTACCGATCCTGTGCAGGTGTTATTACACATTGTCTGCCACTGCGAGGATGATCAGCTGTCCTTCCTGTCTCCCTGTAGCACTGTCTTAGGCATCTCACAGTACGGACATTGGTAAGCTGGTAGTGTCTTAACAACCGTTCCACAGGTGCATGTTCATTAATTGTTTATGGTTCATTGAACAAGCATGGAAAACATAGTTTAAACCCTTTACAATAAAGATCTGTAAAGTTATTTGGATTTTTACAAAATTATCTTTAAAATACAGTGTCCTGAAAAAAGGACGTTTCTTTGTTTTTGCTGAGTTTATATATATATATATATATATATATATATATATATATACTGGGTTGGGGAGTAACGAAATACATGTAAAGGGATTATGTATATAAAATACAAAATATAAGTAACTGTACTCCACTACAGTCACAATTTAATTCATTGGTATTTAGAATACAGTTACATTCAAAAAGTATTTTGATTACTGAAGAGATTACTTTAAATTTTATTGTCATTTGTTTCATTTAATATTTAGTCCTTTCAGATGGAAAACATTTATACATATAAATGACACGATCAAAAGTGCATTTGAACAGCGGAGAAACACTTTCTTATGATGTGTGACATTCATACGAGCAGACAGAGAAGTACGTTTGAAGTAAGTTTGGAGCAGAAGAAACAGAAATAAACCTTGTGTAAATTGTCAGCTTTACGCTAATCTAAAATGCTATTTCTAGCCATTTTACATGCACATGCAACCAGGCACGATCATATTTTTTATCAAGAAAATTCACGTTAGATCATAATTTATTTTTTTCTAGTAAGACCTTTGATATTAGGGCAAAAATCGTATTCTTGATAATAATTTTTGTATTGTTTTCCTGTAAAAATATCTAAAAATCCTTAAAACAAGATCAATTAGATGTATCTTGTTTTAGAAACAACACTGCATAAGATATTTAGGTTTTTCAGAGAATGTATTTTTAACGTGTATTTTGTCTTACTGTACTGGCAAAGTTTTTATAGTCAAAACAAGTGAAAAAAGTACCACTGCTGAAGAATCCAAAGTATTTAGAATATGTTACTGACCTTGAGTAATCTAACGTATATGTGTATACTGTATATATACTGTATATATTAATATGCATAATAGATGCATTTTCATTAGTGGTCTCCGACTTTTGTACCCAACTGTATGGTTAACATCATTACTTTTAGTATTTCTCTGCCAATATGACCTACAGTATATTCACTGGTGCTGAGCTCAAAGGACTAATAACACAATATTAACTCTAATAACAGATATTCCCAGTTGCAAGTTCATTCATATCCATGCACACCTTGTTGTCCATCTTTTCTTCTCAATTTACCACATTCCACTTTTCCTATGACTACTAAGAGGAAAAACATACAATGTGACATTCTGAAATACTGCATGCAGATACACTTACCTTTCTGCCAGTTTCATGTGAGAGCTCAGAGAGTTAAAATCTTGACTCTATTTAAAGAGAGAGATCTGTGCGTCACCTTCCACTTCCTTCCTGTATGTAGATGATGATGGCACAGGACTGAGAATCTAAAATGAACCAGCATAATCTTAGTTTGAAACATTTTAATACTGCTGTGTGCAACATCAGTAAGTATCACTGACGTGTAGAGACAGAAAACCTGATAGTGAAAAACCTTGTTCAAACAATTTTTAATTTACATGTAAGTGTACAGAGTGGGCTCTGTTGCAGTGATCAGGGAGGCAATGCATATGAAAGCAGGTTAGAATTTTATTCTCACCAACACTTAAACTGAGGCTTGTTGCCACATGGGAACGCAGTCACAAGGGTTACACCTCATCAACTATAATGTTTTGAGTCAAAATAATGTTTTCTCCAGCAGTGGATTTGTATCCTGGTTTTAAACACCTGGTTCGAAAGTATCTTAAATTAAAATACATTTTGTGAATTTTATCTACCAAACAAATTCCAATATCATTGTCATCATCATATGTTTTTTTAATTGCTGTTGAGTAAACAAGTCAACACAATAAAACCACACTAGCACAATCCACTTGTCAGGAATAGAGAGGCTCAGGACCCAAACGCAGAGTGAAAAATAAAGGTTTATTTAATACAAAATATAACACAAATATCCAACATAAAACTCCCACAAGGGGGGAAAACAATAAACATAAACTACCCCGCAGGGGAAAAAACAAAGGAAATATAATCCAGTGCTGGGGCAGAAGGCAGCAGGGAACAGGACCGACCGGACTGGGTAGGGATGAAGAGGACAGGAAACTAGACCGACCGACAGACTGACAAGAATAAACAAACTAATACACAGGACCGACTGTAAAACATGACTGGAAACAAGACGAACTGGCACTGGATAGCAAACACGAGGAGACTAAATAGGGAGGGAAATCAAAAGGTTAACAAGACAGGGCAGGTGTGACTAATAAACTAATAATGGGCAAACAAGGAGGAGGGGTATGATGTAAGACAGTGATACACGCAGTGATACAGAAATAAAAAAAGCCATGTGCTCTCACAAGACAACAAAACACCGAATGGCATGAGCACAAATCGGCAAGACAATAAGGCAATATACGCCCATGCCAACTGACAAACAAGACGAGAGACTGCACAGCAATGGCAAACAAAGCGATGCCATGCAATCTCACACTAAACGAAACCTGAGTGTACATAAAAACCATACTCCGGAAATGAAACAAGATGGACCACAAAGCGCACGACAGGTAATACAACCGAAATAGCGCACTCACACATAGACAGACAACAAAACAGAAGACAGACATGGGACAATAATACTGTGGACAGTGACAGTCAGAAGGGTCAGAGTACTGGGCGGCGGCCGCTAGACAGGGGGCAGTGAACTGGACGGCGGCTGCTGGACAGGGTTCAGGAGGGAACGGCTCAGGGGGCGGAGCCGTGGAAGGCTCGGGCACTGGCCATGACAGGGTAACGGTCTCCTTGGTCGTGAGCACTGGCAGTGACAGGGGAATGACCTCCATGGTCGTGGGCACTGGCAGTGACAGGGGAACAGTCTTTGTGGCTGCGAGCACAGGCAGTGACAGGGGAATGACCTCCGTGGTCATGGGCACTGGCAATGGCAGGGGAACAGCCTCCATGGCTGTGAGCACAGGCAGTGGCATGGGAACGGCCTCCATGGTCATGGGCACTGGCAGTGACAGGGAAACGGCCTCTGTGGTTGTGAGCACAGGCAGCGACTGGGGAAAAGCCTCCATGGCCAGGAGCGCTGGCAGCAACTGGGGAACAGCCTCCATGGCCACTGACAGTGGCAGGGGAGCGGCCTCCGTGGCTGTGGGCACTGACAGCGGCAGGGGAATGGCCTCCGTGGCCGTGGGCGCTGACAGCGGCAGGGGAATGGCCTCCGTGGCCGCTGACAGTGGCAGGGGAATGGCCTTCATGGCCGTGGGCACTGACAGAGGCAGGGGAACGGCCTCCGTGGCCGTGGGTGCTGTCAGCAACTGAGGAGAGGGCGCCCTCCTCCTCCTTTTCCGGGCAGATGGAAGTACTGCTGCTGTAGCAGCCTCCGCAGCAGTGGGCTTGGCCGAGGCATCCACTTCCATGTGAGGTGTGCCCTCGTCCTTGTGTTGGGATGAGGATTGGAAGTCCCCTGAGGCACAGGTCATGATGTTCTCCTCCCATTTAAGGGCAAGCCAAAACCTAACCCTACCTCATCTGCAATTGCAGAGCCAGCATCTGAACTAAACTACCAGCTTTTGCAGTAATAATAACATGTTAGACATAACTCTGCACAGGTCACACTAAACAGTGAAGTTTTACATTTTACAAATAAAAGAAATTAGGGCCTACTAGGATCTAATTAGCTGAAAGCAAGAAAGCCAAGTCAACTATAAGCTACATCACTAAAGTAGCTTGCTTCATTTAAGCTATATGTTATTTATAAGTATAAAATACTAAAGACACTCAGCTGCAATTTGATCTAATGCTTATTTATTAGAAAACAAAACATTTCAAAATGGTACTTTGATAAATACCTGGGTACTGAATTATTAGCATATTCATATACTATATTTTCATGGTACGCCCAAGGTTCAAAGTACAAAAAATACCATAATACTACTACACAGTGTTGCTGGCTTCATGGTTTTTCCGCTTAATTGGGCTATTTTGAAAATGCTGTTGTGGGTTAAAATGTAGAGTCACTGGTTGCGGTTTTTTGGGCAACTTTTAAAATGTACTGCGGCTGCCTAAAAGTTTGATGGTAGACACTATAGAATGAAATGCAACGTCTCGTAAATAAATATCTCATGTACATATGTACTGTAAATTCACTCATATTTAATTCAGTAACTGTACATACAACCCCAACCTTGTACATATATTACCACTTGCACATGTAGTACATATGCCATTCTATGTTATATGTCCTATTTTTTGGTATGTCTATTTATGTATGTCCTATTTTTTGGTATGTCCTTGTGTACATGAGCACACTTGGCAATAAAGCTCATTCTAATTCTAATTCTCGAATTAATTCTAAATGTTGAATTATAGTGATTACGGGATTGAATACCTGGCAACTGCATGGGGCGTCAAAGCATGCTGTCAGCTGTGCACTAGAATTAGTAGAGTTGGCATCATTTTGTTGCAATTTAACATTCAGTTGCATGCTACATTATTTCCTGCGATTGTAATTCTTGTGTGAATAAATGTATACCACCTCTAGTGCACAAGTGGCAAGAAAAAGTATGTGAACCCTTTGGAATAAGCTGGTTTTCTGCATTAATTGTTCATAAAATGTGATCTCATCTTCATCAAAGTCACAAGTATAGACAAACACAATGTGCTTCATTTATTAAACTTCCGTAAAATATATGAGTAAATTCGGGATCATTAGTAAAATGGACCTTCTCGAAAACTTTCCGCAGGATTTACAAATGCTTCATACTCCCCAAATTTTTTAGTAAAATGTGCATGTTAGTGAATTCCAAATATTCGTAAATAGGGGGTGTGTGCACGTTCATTTACAAATATCAAATTTCACGCCCATGAATACACCATTTAAGGAAGGCACCAGACTCGCTACGCTGAACAGTAATGAAATCATTTTTATGAATGTGCATTCACATTGTAAAATTTTGATTTAGCAATAACAATAGCATATTAAAGAAAGTAAGGTCTTACTGTCATTGCAATATAAGTGGTGTGACATGAGTGTAAAATTTCTTTTTTCTTTTTCTGTATTTCCCCTCATTGTATTGTGTATGCACCTGCCCGTGATGTGTTTATTTGTAGGTTTATCAGCATAAGCAATGACCATACATTATCAACTGAACGCAATTTACAGACGCCTATACCAAATTATGAAACCTAAATTATAGACTTCATTTCAAATAAAAAAAACTGTCCAACCAGTCACATTAGAGGGTCCAACCAGTCACGTTTTTCTAAAAACAAACAAACGCAAACTGAGTCTTTCCTGAACTTTTCACCCCATATCAAGCACTTCTGCTGGAAAAATGACAAGCAGAGGAAAAAATATTCTTTGACAAAATAAAATCAGCAAAGAAACATTTCTAAATAAGTATAGACTATGGTTTAAAAGAAAACAAACCTTTTTTCTCTTTTTTTACTAATTTATGTTCCCTATCTGTCACTCACTCAACATTGTGTCGATGTAGTGACACTAGGGGTCACTCTTGGGAGCCTGAGACACCTCTGGTCTTTGATAAAAGGCCAATGAAAATTGGCGAGTGGTATTTACATACCACTCCCCCGGACATACGGGTATAAAAGGAGCTGGTATGCAACCACTCATTCAGATTTTCTTTTCGGAGCCGAGCGGTCGATGTTTACTGAGCTGACTGTTCATTCACCTCTGCTGGATCTGACGGCGCATTTCAGTGGCTTCTCCTTCCTCTGCACTGGTGCAATGCAAAGAACGCCCCTGGGCGCTTCGGCAAAAAAAAGAGAGTATATTTTTCTAAAAGATTATATTTCTCTAAAAGAGCGGCACACACAGAACGTCTTTTTAAAGATGCTTTTAAAGATGCCTTTCCTATTGTGTGTTATTCCTGGTTGCGGTCGTTACCTCTCAACTTCTGACGGTCACGATCGCTGTCTTTCGCATCTGGGCACAACCCATGCGGAGACAGCGTTCATGGATTGATCATGTACTCACTGCGAGAACATGACCATGGCAACATTGCGGTCGCGGCTTGCTTTCATAAGAAAGCAAGCCACCCCAGCGGCTCCCCGCCTCGGTCCTTCTACCTACGGGTATGAGGCCAGTGCGGCTAGCACTGGGGGCAATTTGGGGACACCAATGGGACCACCTCCGCCGGGTATTCCCCCATGGACCTCCCATTCCCCAGCATGCTCGTCTGCCCCGATCGGGCCTCCGGATGAGTCCACCGGCTCGACTCATGGCGAATTCGACCTCTTGTTCAGAGCCCGTGAAGCTGATGAGCTCTCGAGCGCAGCATCAGAGAGTGGGCTCGTCCAGTCGGATGCAGAAGCCTGAGCTGGGCTCCCCCCCTCGGGTGCAGTTACCCAGTCACAGGCTGATGCGGAAATGACAGACATGCTTTCCCGGGCAGCCACGGGTGTCGGGCTAGTGTGGAACCCTCCGCTCTCCCCTGGCCACCTGGACTTTGCAAATATGCGTTTCCCCCAGTGAGCCTACTTGCACAGACCCTGTGCAAGGTCAGGGAGGACGAGGAGCAGGTCATCCTGGTAGCACCCTACTGGCCCACCCAGACGTAGTTCTCGGACCTCATGCTCCTCGCGAGCATCACTTCAGAAGACATAATTCCCCTGAAGAAGGACCTTCTTTCTCAGGGATGGGGCACCATCTGGCACCCACAACCAGACCTGCGGTGGTAGACATGATCACTCAAGTTAGGGTCCCCTCTACGTGGTACCTCTATGCTTTTAAGTGGCATCTGTTCACTAAGTGGTGTTCTTCCCGACGCGAAAACCCCCAGAGATGCGCAGTCGGTACGGTGATTTCCTTCCTGAAGGAGAGGTCAGAAGGGCAGCTGTCTCCTTCCACCTTGAAGGTGTATGTAGCCGCTATAGCGGCACACCATGACACAGTGGACGGTAAGTCCTTAGGGAAGCATGACCTGATCATCAGGTTCCTGTGAGGCGCCAGGAAGTTGAATCCCTTCAGACCGTGCCTCATTCCCTCATGGGACCTCTCTGTAGTTCTTCAGGGTCCACAGAGAGCCCCCTTTGAGCCTTTGCAGTCAGCTGAGCTTAAGGCACTCTCCTTGAAGACTGCCCTCCTGACTGCGCTCACTTCCATCAAGAGGGTAGGAGACCTGCAAGCATTCTCTGTCAGCGAAACGTGCCTGGAGTTTGGTCCGGGCTACTCTCACGTGATCCTGAGACCCTGACCGGGCTATGTGCCCAAGGTTCCCACGACCCCTTTTAGGGACCAGGTGGTGAACCTGCAAGCGCTGCCCCAGGAGGAGGCAGACCCAGCCCTGATGTTGCTGTGTCCGGTGCGTGCATTACATATCTATTTGGATCACACGCAGAGTCTCTGAGCAGCTCTTTGTCTGCTTTGGTGGACAGCAGAAAGGAAGCGCTGTCTCCAAGCAGAGGATCGCCCACTGGCTCATTGATGCCATAACTATGGCATATCACGCCCAGGACGTGCCGCCCCCGGTAGGGCTATGGGCCCATTCTACCAGGGGTGTAGCGGCCTCCTGGTCCTTGACCAGGGGTGCCTCTCTAACAGACATTTGCAGAGTAGCAGGCTGGGCAACACCCAACACCTTTGTGAGGTTCTACTATCTCCAGGTGGAACTGGTTTTGTCCCATGTAGCGGCACGCACAAGCAGGTAAGTCTGGGACAGCCGGCCGGGTGTATCGCTTGTGCATTGCGCCTTTCACCTCCCCTGAGCTGAAGATATGCGCCGTTAACTCGCAGTAGTGTTCACAAACTGTTTTCCCTGGTTGATTTCCTCCGAGCCCTGTGGCAGACGAGTTTGCGGAGAGACTTGCTGTCGGCTCAGTACATGTGCTAACTAAGCCCTGTACTGGGGCCCCTCTGCCCCAGTCACCATGCTTGTAGTAACTCCTCCCCCATAGGGCAGGACCTACCTTGGGACTCCCCGACATGGCATACTTCCGACATAGCTCAGCAAGGCTATGTGACGTATTTTCACTTAAATACCCCCCCCCCCCCCCGGGCAGGGTGCGGTCTCCACGGTGTCTTCCCCTTGGGAGGGACACCCCCCGACTAGAACTGGTGGGCCCAGTCAGTTAATCCCCCTTTTTTTAGGGAGTGGGAAAGAAAAGGGGATAAGAGGCCACGACTGGGCTAGCCCGTCTCTATCTGTTGGGTAGTCGACTCGTCCCCAAAGTGCCGTTCGACACTCATAACTGTGTTCGGGGAGGTTACGTTTCGGCCTGGTGCGCTGGCTACGAGGCACACAGTGGTCTGCCCGTCACACACCGCCAGTTTACGTAATACAGTTCAGCCAGTTGTGGCGTTTTTGTATAGGGACCCCTAGTGTCACTACATTGACACAACGTCGAGTGAATGACAGATAGGGAACATCCTGGTTACTTGCGTAACCTCCGTTCCCTGATGGAGGGAATGAGACGCTGTGTCCCTCCTGCCACAACACTGAACTACCCGCTGAAATGGCCGGGACCTTGTCTCGGCTCCTCAGCATAAAACCTGAATGAGTGGTTGCATACCAGCTCCTTTTATGCCCGTATGTCTGGGGGAGTGGTATGCAAATACCACTCACCAATTTTCATTGGCCTTTTATCAAAGACCAGAGGTGTCTCGGGCTCCCAAGAGTGACCCCTAGTGTCACTACATCGACACAATGTCTCGTTCCCTCCATCAGGGAATGGAGGTTACACAAGTAACCAGGAAATTTTTTTAGGTTAATATCACTCTTTTAATTATTAGTAAAAATTTTCGTTACTTATTTAATTTAATTATAAAAATTTAGTCATAGCAGTTTGCATGAAAAAATACAACACATTTGGATGTATTACGCACAATTTCAACATAGTCGGGAGCAGGTGTAAATTTAGTTCGTACCAACTAACAATTTGAAAATACAAACACTTTCATGAATCCCAGAATTTACGTGTTTCATGTATGAGCCCCAGTGTGCTTAAGCTAACAACACACAAACAATTATAATCTTTCATGTCTTTACTGAACACATCCCATTAAACATTCACAGTGCTGTCGAAAAAGAAAGTGAACCCTTGGATTTAATAACTGGTCAATCCTCCTTTGGTGGCAATAAACTCGAACAACCGTTTTCATCACGGCCAGTTTCAGTGATTCTTTTAAGTCTATAACTGTCACACTACGGTTCTCATTTACCTCACTGAGCATTCTGCGGTGTGCCTTTTGAGTCACCTTGGCTGGACGGCCACTTCTAGGGAAAGTAGCCACAGCAGTAAATCATCTCCATTTATAAACAGTTTGTGTAACTGTGGTCTAACTGCGGCAACTTTTTTGTGAGGCGTGGTCCACGTCAGTAGATGCTTCTTGTGAATAGCAAACTCAAAATGTTTGAGTGCTTTTTATTAGTCAAAGTAGCTCTAACCCACACCTCCAATGTTGTTTCATTAACTGAACCATTAACTGACTCTAATTAGCTTTTGTTGACATCATTAGACTAGGGGTTGCATTCTTTTCCAATCAACACTGTGAATGTTTCAAATGATGTATTCAATATGTAGAGGTGGAAAGTAATGAATTCCAAAGATGGCCGACAGTGGACTGACTTGCTAGAAGATTTTGGTTTTGCTCAGCTTTCCGGGGCCCCCAAGAACCCCGCTAAACACAAAGATTTTTAGTAGAATATCTCAGCTCTGTAGGTCCATACAATGCAAGTGAATTGTGGCAACACCTTTCAAGCTCCAAATATAAAATAAAAAGGCAACATCAAAGTAATCCATAAGACTCCAGTGGTTTAATCCATGTCTTTAGAAGCGATACGATAGGTGTGGGTGAGAAACAGATAAATATTTACACAGATCAATATTTAAGTCATTCTGAAATTTAAAGTAAAAGTGGAGATTTATAGTAAATGGATTTAAATATTGATCTGTTTCGATTGCATCACTTCAGAAGACATAATTTATATTAAACCACATTAAACCATTTTCAGCAGATTATGTGTGGCTGTCTTAATTTTACATGAACATAGCAACAGTCTTTTTAAATCTCTCTAAATCTGATTGTTTAAAATGCAAATGATTAACAAACTTTGTGCAGGATCACATTTCTATGTTTTCACCATCTTCTCCCTTCTGTAGGAATAATTTGAATGTTTATCATCACTGAAGCAGTTATATTTTCTTAAGTATATTTTATACGTTTCTCAAAGATTCCTTTACTACACTATTGATAATCTGTCAAATTTAAATTGATTTTGGTTTGTTGGTGGTTGGTTTTGAAGCTGTATTATGACTCTCTCCTTAAACCATGTTATTTATGTTGACATCTGAATATTTTTCCTTTGAATATTCAACAAATACCCAATATCTGTGTCTCTCAGGGAATGCTGAATATCCAGTTGTTGCAGTTGAGTCATATCTCCTTGAATAATCTGGCAATGGAGGCCTTTGCTGGTCTTCTCGCACTTATTCACTTAAATGGATAATTATGAAATCCAGTTCTTTCCTACCAAAACTATGACCAGGTAACATCATCAAAACTCTCTAAAGGGTTTTCAAAACAAGCAATTACAACCCCCCATTATTTATACCATGATCAATGAAAACATGTAAATGCTTATCGCTGCAACCTCCACAATGTTCAAGCCAAATCTACGCCTTTTCAATTTCATAACAAAATTCCATCAAATTGATAAAATAAAATGTAAAAAAACCCTAAGTTTTATTCATTTAATTTTGTTAAACATTACATTTAATTCAATATGATGGAATTAAATGTAACCCTTTAACAAATGCCCACCTAAGCATAGCTGGCAGGAGCCGGGCCTGATTAAGACTGGGGCTGTCTAGCTTAAAAAATATTTTAAAAAAGAGAACCATATAAGTTATATTTCAAGGCTTGTAAAGCCACACAGTAGCTTTGTGTTAAGAACACATTTCCGCCTTTTTTAGCAGCGTAAATCTTGCAAACTTTTTATATTTGCAATAATTGCATTTAATTATATTTGCATTTATTTATTTAGTGCAGGGGCATAGATTCTGGAGGGATGGAGATATAACCCCAAAATAACTAATATCTGTAGTTTTTATTTTATTTTATTTTTTTAATCTAACTCGTGGACACAAAATAAGTAATATGTGACTGTAACCATGTTACAAGTTTGGATCTTTCCCATATTATCATATGAAAAACTAAAGTGATATGGATATGGATTGTATGAGAAAGATTGTATGAGAAAGTCTCGAGACTTTACAGTTGAATGCTTCTGTCTGTTTCTTAGTTTACTGTAATTGTTTTGTATGTGTCTGAATGAATGGAAGTACATCTCTGCGTGTAATTATATTAAATTCACAATTTTAGATTAACCTTTCAATAAGAATACTTAAAGTTTGTATCTATATCAAATAGGATACAAAACAATTTGATTTGTTTAAAAATAAAATATTTTTTACAATTATATAGGGGTGTTGGGCACCCAATGCTCATCGATGCACGAGGGCAATGAAGGCTACCCCATCTGGTCCGAACCGACAGAAGGTCTACTGTGGCATAAATCACAGAAAATTTGAATGATGGTTATGGGAGGAATGTGTCACAACACACAGTGCATTGCACCCTACTGCATATGGGGTTGCGTAGCTGAAGACCGGTCAGTCAGAGTGCCCATGATGTCCCCTGTCCACCGTTGAAAGCACCTACAATGGGCATGCGAGTGTCGGAATTGGACCTTGGAACACTGGAAGAAGGTGCCTGGTCCGATGAGTCCTGTTTTCTTTTACATCACATGGATGTGTACGTGTGCACCGTTTACCTGGGGAAGTGATGGCACCAGGATGCACTGTGGGAAGATGACAAGCCGGTGGAGGGAGTGTGATGCTCTGGCAATGTTCTGCTGGGAAACCCTGGGTCCGGCTATTCATGTAGGCATCAATTAGACACCTGCCACCTACCTAAACATCGTTGCAGACCAGGTACACCCTTTCACGGCAATGGTATTCACTGATGGCAGTGGCCTCTTTCAGCAGGATAATGTGCCCTGCCACACTGCACACATTGTTCAGGAATGGTTTGAGGAACATAATGAAGGGTTCAAGGTGTTGCCCTGGCCTCCAAATTCCCCAAATCTCAATCCGATTGAGCATTTGTGGGATGTTCTGGACCAACAAGTCTGATCCATGGCTGCTCCACTTCAAATTTAAAGGACTTGAAGGATCTACTGCTAATGTCTTGGTGCCAGATACCACAGGACACCTTCAGAGGTCTTGTAGAGTCCATGCCTCAGTGGGTCGGCATTGTTTTAGTGGCACACAGATGACCAACAGCATATTAGGCAGGTGGTCATAATGTTTTGGCTCATCAGTGTAAGTGCCTCACTGTAACCTCAATTTTTTAAATAATTTTAAAGAAAAGGAGGGATGAATAGAAAATATGTTTTGTGGTAATCAACATTATGCCACAAATGCTGTCAGTTGAGCTTAACTTGTATTGAACCCTGAGTATTCCTTTAAGGATCTCACTTTACCTGAATTCAGGCTATATAAATAGGCTACATTAATTTGGTACTATACACATTTTACTGCAGGCCAGGCTTCAAATAGAAAATGTAAATGAGGAGGATGATTTACTGTAAACAGATCAGCTGCCTTAAAAGTACCATGAAGTAGCTAATACGATAGTATGAAGGTTATCTCGTCATTAGGGTTTTTCTGCTTTTCTACTGTTTCATCTGTGTGTATTTTACCTGTTGCTGCTGGTGCCTAGATCGAGTCTGTGTTTGTAGCCTGCTAACTTTTTTAGCATCGCTTATCTATCTGTTTTCAACCTTTAATCCTCAAGATCTGTCATTTTTCAGCACGCATCGGGTTTTCCCCCGCATTATTGTCTTATCGCAATTCAGCTGCATGCATTTTCCACGTGAATCCGCTTTCTATTTTTATCGCAATTAAACTGCATGCATTTTACAGCAGGCACCCATTTTTCTCCTCTGTGTTACACGGATTATTGCATCCATCTCAAAGCACCGCTTATCAAGAACAACCATAACAACAAACAATTGCATGAGGGATTCACATCAATCTCAAATCCTCACCACTCAGGAACAACCAACAACAACAATAAACAACTGTGGTAAGCCATGGCATCCGCTTATGTTATTTCTTCCTGTGTTGCATGTCACATTTTTACAATAGCAACAAATTTTCCATCAGCAGTGAGGAATTCACATGTGATATATGTAAGGGTTTCCAATCGATTCTCCCCACTCAGTGATGCACCCACTGAGAATCATGTTGAAAGAGCCCTTGTTACTGGTGATTCTATTGTAAGGAACGTGGAACTAGAGACTCCAGCCACTATTGTTAAATGCATTTGGGGTGCCAGAGCGTCTGACATCAAATCAAATTGACAAGTGCTGGCTAATGCTAATTGTAGATTTTCTAAAATTGTTATTCATGTCGCCACTAATGATGCCGGGCTTCGCCAGTCGGAAATCACTAGAGATTATGTTAAAGAGGTGTGTCAATTTGCAAAAACGATGTCAGACACTGTAATATGCTTTGACCCCCTCCCTGCTCATCGTGGTGATGAGGTTTATAGTAGATTATTGTCACTGAATGGCTGGATGTCTGAGTGGTGTCTGGAGAACAGAATATGATTTATAGACAATTGGAAGAGTTTTTGGGGTAGACCTGACCTGCTAAAGAGAGACGGACTCCATCCCTCCAGGGAAGGTGCCGCTCTCCTCTCTAGTAATTTGGCTCATAGTCTTAATAATGATAGTATTTGACTAACTGGGGCCCAGGTCAGGAAGCAGACAAACTGGTTAATCTGAACATCTGCTAGCTGCCTTGAGACGTCGCAAAGTTCACATAAACTACAACACATAGAGACTGTATCACCTAGATATCATATAGAGACTGTGTCTGTTCCCCGAACTACCAAACACAAAACCCTCACTAAATCATTTAGAAATGTTTTTATTAAGGTCAAACGTGAACAAAACATCAAATTAAAGATAAACACCATATAAAGATAGAGCTACTAAACATTAGATCTCTTTCTACCAAAGCACTAATTGTAAATTAAATTATTACAGATCATTGTTTGGATGTGCTCTGTTTGACTGAAACCTGGCTTAAACCAGATGAATATATTAGTTTAAATGAATCTTCTCCCCCAGGTTATTGTTATAAACATGAGCCTCATCTGAAGTGTCGAGGAGGAGGTATTGCTACAATTTACAGTGAAGTTTTTGGTGTTACTCAGAGGACAGGATATAAATTTAAGTCTTTTGAACTAATAATGCTTAATGTGACACTGCCAGGTATAGATATAAATAAATAAAAAACTCTGTCGTCCTTTACCTTTGCTACAGTATATACAGGTGCATCTCAATAAATTAGAATGTCGTGGAAAAGTTCATTTATTTCAGTAATTCAACTCAAATTGTGAAACTCGTGTATTAAATAAATTCAGTGCACACAGACTGAAGTAGTTTAAGTCTTTGGTTTTTTAATTGTGATGATTTTGGCAAACATTTAACAAAACCCACCAATTCACTATCTCAAAAAATTAGAATACATCATAAGACCAATAAAAAAAACATTTTTAGTGAATTGTTGGCCTTCTGGAAAGTATGTTCATTTACTGTATATGTACTCAATACTTGGTAGGGGCTCCTTTTGCTTTAATGACTGCCTCAATTCGGCGTGGCATGGAGGTGATCAGTTTGTGGCACTGCTGAGGTGGTATGGAAGCCCAGGTTTCTTTGACAGTGGCCTTCAGCTCATCTGCATTTTTTGGTCTCTTGTTTCTCATTTTCCTCTTGACAGTACCCCATAGATTCTCTATGGGGTTCAGGTCTGGTGAGTTTGCTGGCCAGTCAAGCACACCAACACCATGGTCATTTAACCAACTTTTGGTGTTTTTGACAGTGTGGGCAGGTGCCAAATCCTGCTGGAAAATGAAATCAGCATCTTTAAAAAGCTGGTCAGCAGAAGGAAGCATGAAGTGCTCCAAGATTTCTTGGTAAACGGGTGCAGTGACTTTGGTTTTCAAAAAACACAATGGACCAACACCAGCAGATGACATTGCACCCCAAATCATCACAGACTGTGGAAACATAACACTGGACTTCAAGCAACTTGGGCTATGAGCTTCTCCACCCTTCCTCCAGACTCTAGGACCTTGGTTTCCAAATGAAATACAAAACTTGCTCTCATCTGAAAAGAGGACTTTGGAACACTGGGCAACAGTCCAGTTCTTCTTCTCCTTAGCCCAGGTAAGACGCCTCTGACATTGTCTGTGGTTCAGGAGTGGCTTAACAAGAGGAATACGACAACTGTAGCCAAATTCCTTGACATGTCTGTGTGTGGTGGCTCCTGATGCCTTGACCTCAGCCTCAGTCCATTCCTTGTGAAGTTCACCCAAATTCTTGAATCGATTTTGCTTGACAATCCTCATAAGGCTGCGGTTCTCTCGGTTGGTTGTGCATCTTTTTCTTCCACACTTTTTCCTTCTACTCAACTTTCTGTTAACATGCTTGGATACAGCACTCTGTGAACAGCCAGCTTCTTTGGCAATGAATGTTTGTGGCTTACCCTCCTTGTGAAGGGTGTCAATGATTGTCTTCTGGACAACTGTCAGATCAGCAGTCTTCCCCATGATTGTGTAGCCTAGTGAACCAAACTGAGAGACAATTCTGAAGGCTCAGGAAACCTTTGCAGGTGTTTTGAGTTGATTAGCTGATGGCATGTCAAAATATTCTAATTTTTTGAGATAGTGAATTGGTGTTTTTTTTAAAATGTGAGCCAAAATCATCACAATTAAAAGAACCAAAGACTTAAACTACTTCAGTCTGTGTGCATTGAATTTATTTAATACACGAGTTTCACAATTTGAGTTGAATTAATGAAATAAATGAACTTTTCCACGACATTCTAATTTATTGAGATGCACCTGTAGATCACCCGGGCTTTAATCTGATTTCTTTGGTGAATTTGCAAATTTTTTATCAGATCTTGTAGTTACAGTAGATAGAGCTTTAATTGTTGGTGACTTCAACATTCACATAGATAATGAAAATGACACACTGGGATTAGCATTTATCGATGTTCTCAACTCTCTTGGAGTCAGACAAAATGTAACAGGACCAACTCATCGCCATAATCATACGCTAGATTGAATTCTGTGATATGGAGTTGATGTTGATAATATCGAAATTTTGCCGCAGAGCGATGACATCTCGGATCATTACCTCATCTCTTGTATGCTGCGATCAGCTAATGTTACTCAATCTACACCACATTATCGTTCAGGTAGAACTATTCTTTCGACCACTAAGGATAGCTTCACTAATAATCTTCCAGATCTATCTCATACACTCAGTAAACCCCAAAGCCTAGAAGAACTTGATGAAATAGCAGAAAATACAAATACAGTCATCTCTAGCATGGTCATGAAGAGCTAACAAAACTTATCGAAACATCAAAAGCCACAACATGTTTGTTAGATCCAATACCTACCAAGCTCTTAAAAGAAGTATTCCCACTAATCTATTATTAACTCCTCACTATCCTTAGGACATGTCCCAAGAAACTTTAAAATGGCAGTTATCAAACCGCTTATTAAGAAGCAACAACTTGATCCTGGAGAACTGGCTAATTATAGACCGATTTCAAATCTCCCGTTTATGTCGAAATACTAGAAAAGGTAGTATCCTCCCAAATATGTTCATTTCTACAGAGAAATAGTATATATGAACAATTTCAATCAGGATTTAGGCCTCATCACAGTACAGAGACTGCACTTATCAGAGTTACAAATGACTTCCTCTTATCATCTGATCGTGGCTGCATTTCACTTCTAGTGCTTTTAGATCTTAGTGCTGCATTCAGCATGACAGATCACAACATACTCTTAAATAGACTGGGGAATTATGTTGGCTTTTGTGGAGCTGCATTAGAATTTAGCAGACCGCTACCACTTTGTATATGTATATGAGGAATTGTCAAACCAAACAAAAGTAGAGCATAGAGTACCACAGGGATCAGTTTTAGGAGATATTAACAGGAATCGTAGAATAAGTTTCCACTGTTATACCGACGATACCCAACTTTATATTTCTTCAAAACCTGATGAGATTTCACAATTCTCCAAATTAGCTGAGTGTATCAATGAGATAAAAGACTGGATGGCCATAAATTTCCTTCCGCTCAATTCCAACAAAACAGAGGTACTAATTATTGGACCAAAAACCTCTAAAAATAAGCCGCTAAAATATAATTTGACTCTTGATGGATGTACTGTTACATCGTCTTCAACAGCGAAGAACTTAGGTGTTATATTTGATACCAATCTGTCCTTTGAAAATCAAATTACCATTTTTTGTAGGACAGCATTCTTCCACCTAAGAAATATTGCTAAATTACGACACATGCTCCCTGTTGCTGATGCTGAAAAACTAATTCATGCATTCATGACCTCAAGATTAGATTATTGTAATGCATTACTGGGAGGATGTCCAGCAAGATCAATAAATAAACTTCAAAATGATCAAAATGCAGCATCCAGAGTGAACCAAGAAATATGATCATATTAGCCCCATTTTATCATCGTTACATTGGCTACCTGTTAAATTTCGTATTGATTTTAAAATTCTGTTAACTATGTACAAAGCTTTGAATGGTCTAGCTCTGCAGTACTTAAGGGACCTTCTACCACGCTATATTCCATCATGTTCATTACTATTGCAACATTCTTGCCTGTTAATAGTTCCTAGAATATCAAAATCCACAAAAGTTGTAACGAATGAGGCTGGTATCCCTTCAGCCGACCACCAGAGGGAGCCCTCTCCCGAATACTGACACTGTACCGTTTCTTCTATGGTTACTTCCTGTTTGAACCATATAAATAGCCATGCTCTTCCATTATGACTTTGCGAAGTATTGCCAGTTTCACTGTCTTACCAAGTGTTATTCTCATTGCCTGTTTATTGCCTACTTGTTATGACTATTGTGCCTGTTTTACTGGATTACCGATTTTGGATTACTGTTTTGCTCTGTTTGCCTGGTTGGACTGATTACCTGTGTAATGACTGCTTTGCCTGCTTCAACGATTACGTCTCTGCCTTGTGTCTTGGATTTGTCTGCTGATTGTAATAAACTTCTTGCATATGGATTCTACCTTCGCCTCCATGTCAAGTCCATTATAGAATACTTTGCCACCAATTAATCCAGCAGAATTTCTCAGCTCCAGGCTGCATTCGCTCACCAGAGCAAACTGCTCAAAAATGTCCAGGAACAACTGAACCACCTAAGAGCTGAAAATGAGAACCTCACCCACTATATCCGTTCTCTTCCATCTCCACAAGCTACACCGGTAAGATTCGCTCTTCCTGATAAGTTTGATGGCTCAAACATAAGGGAATTTTACGTCAATGTAAAGTATATTTCTCCAATCAGTCAGGAGTCCAAGAAATGTGCATTTATGATGACAGTACTTACCGGTTAAGCACTAGACTGGGCCTCAGCTGTTTGGGAGAGTGATAATCAGCTTCAAACATCATTTGATTATTTTGCTTCTCAGATCCATGAAGTTCCTGGGTTCGAATACCCAGAGGGAGGTAAAGATGTCTCTGTTCAGCTGCTTCATGTATGCCAGGGTTCACGTTCTGCAGCTGACTTTGCCATACACTTCAGGACATTAGCAGCCCAAAGTGGATGGAATGAGATTGCACTCAAGACTGTGTTCAGAGAGGGACTGAACTACAATCTACAGGCTGAACTCACATGTAAGGGTGAGGATTCAACACTCACTGAATTCATTTCATTGGCAGTAAGGATAGATAATTTACTGTGTAATTCACCATGCTTGAGGATTATCTCCAAGTCACAACCTTCAGTCCAAAGTCAAGTCCAGGCATGCCCTGAAGCTCCTGAACCAATGCAGATCACCTATACCAGAGTTTCTGATGAAGAACACGATCGTCATCATAAGGAGCGACTGTGTTATTACTGTGGTGAAAGGAATCATCAAAACTCCACATGCCCTCACAAAGGCAAGAAATATCAAGAGTCCAAGACTATTGTGAGTACCATGAATATTTTATCTTCCACACAACACAGTTTCACTCTTCCCATTGAGCTCTCCTTTGCTGAAATTTGTTTCTGCACTCATCGACTCAGGGGTTGCTATGAATTAAATTCACCAAGGTCTAGTACAGGAACTCAATATCCCTACAGTACCTTGTATACCCACCATTAACATTACTGCTGTGAATAATGCACCTATAGGCACAGGCATCACTCACCAAACAGTTCCAGTGACACTACGGATTGGATTGTTTCATACAGAGATCACATCTCTTTATATCATCAACTCACCCAAGTATCCTCTCATCCTGGGTCATCCATGGCTGGCTATCCATGATCCCATCATCTCCTGGAACCAGGGTGATTTAAAACAATGGTCAGATTATTGTCAGTCAGATTGTCTTCATGTCAAAGGCACCATGCCATGTAGGACTACCAGCGTTGAAAGTCCTGAGAACCAAGCTCAAGGTCCCGAGGGAATATTCTGAATTCTCTGAGGTATTCAGCAAAATCAAGGTTACACAATTACCCCCTCATCGTCCATGGGACTGCGCTGTTGAGTTACTACCCAACATGGCACCTCCTAGGAGCAAAGCCTATCCATTGTCAAGACCTGAAACCATGGCTATGGAGACTTATGTCGAAGAGGCTTTAGCTTTGGGGTTCATTCGTCCTTCCACCTCACCAGCTGCATCAGGCTTCTTCGTTGAGAAGATGGAGGGCTCCATCCATGCATTGACTACCGTGGATTGAACACAGTTACAGTCAAGTACAGGTACCCACTCCCTCTTGTTCCGTCTGCCCTGGAACAACTATGTGAACACGCATCTACACAAAACTGGATTTGAGAAGCGCATACAACCTGATTCGTATCAGAGAGGGAGATGGGTGGAAAACTGCATTTATCACCACTAGGGGGCACTATGAATACCAGGTGATGCCTTATGGCCTGGCCAATGCACCAGCTGTGTTCCAGTCATTCATCGATGAGATCTTCAGAGACCTCCTCAACAGATGTGTCATCGCCTACATTGACGACATACTCATTTACTCTCGAAGATAAAGCACAACACATCAAAGATGTTAAAATGGTCCTATCCCGCCTGCTGAAACACCAACTCTACGTGAAAGCAGAGAAATGTGAGTTCCATGTTACCCATACAATGTTCTTAGGGTATATCATTAGCCATAGAGGTGTTGAGATGGATGACTCCAAGATCAAGGCAGTCACGGAGTGGCCAAGACCCAACACTGTTAAAGAGCTACAACGTTTCCTGGGTTTTGCAAACTTCTGCAGGAGCTTTATCTGCAACTACAGTCTCATCTCTGCCCCCTTAATGTCTTTGCTCAAATGAAAACCATCCAAGCTACCATTGATTGACTCTGCTCAAAAAGCCTTCGACACCCTCAAGACAAGTTTCACAACTGCCCCCATTCTTAAGCACCCAGATCCTAACCAACTGTTCATTGTGGAAGTAGATGCCTCAGACTGCGGCATAGGGGTGGTTCTCTCTCAACGCCATGGTAACCCTGTAAAACATTATACTTGTGCTTTCTTTTCCCATAAACTGAACTCAGCTGAAAGGAACTATGATGTTGGAAACAAAGAACTATTCTCCATGAAGGCTGCGCTAGAAGAGTGGCACCACTGGCTTGAAGGTTCTGTCCATCCATTCCAAGTAATCACCGACCATAAGAACCTCTAATCCATCAAGGGAGAAAAACGTCTTAATCCACGACAAGCCCGATGGTCACTCTTCTTCACAAGGTTCCAATTCACTGTCACCTACCGCCCTGGCAGTAAAACTGCAAAGCTTCCATCGTCATGATCCCCTTCACAACACACCTCAAAACAAATCTATGCTCCCACCTTTTGTCATCATTGCACCCATAAGCTGGGACATCATGGAAGAGATCCAAAGAGCCTAACAAGCAGACCCTGCACTACCTGAATGCCCTCCAACAAAACAGTATGTACCTCGCACTCTACACCAAAGAACAATCCAATGGATCCATACCTTCCTCAGCACTGGACACCCTGCCATCCAGAAAACTATAAGCCTGGTACATAACTCATTTTGGTGGCCTTCAATCATTAATGATATCACTGTATACGTTAAAGCATGTCAAGTTTGTGCAAAGTTTAAAACCCCCAGAGAACTGCCAGCCGGCCTGCTACAGCCACTGCCTATCCCTCAGAGACCCTGGTCCCACCTGTCCGTCGACTTCATCACCAATCTACCAAACTCCAATGGGTATACTACCATCTTTGTTATCATTGATCGTTTCTCTAAGTCATGCAGACTAATCCTATGAAAGGTCTACCCACTGCCATGGAAACCGCTAACGCTCTGTTCCACCAAGTTTTCAGGATCTATGGTCTGCCAGAAGACATAGTGTCTGACTGGGGACCACAGTTCACTTCCAGAGTCTGGCAGGCTTTCTGTAAACAGCTGGACATCAACATCAGCCTCACATCTGGTTATCATCCTCAGGTAAACGGACAGGTGGAGAGATTTAACCAGGAAATCGGCAGATACCTCAGGTCTTACTGTAGTCAAGAACAACAGAGGTGGAGCGACTTCCTCCCATGGGCTGAATACGCACAGAACTCCCTCATGTGCTCATCTACTGGACTCACTCCCTTCCAATGTGTGCTGGGCTACCAACCTCCTATGTTCCCTTGGTCTGGTGAACCCTCTACGGTGCTAGCAGTGGATGATTGGATCAGGCGGAGCGAGCAAGTGTGGGACAGTGCGCACATCAGATTGCAGCAGGCTGTTCGGGCCCAACAGATCCAAGCTGATTGACAGAGGCATCCCCACCTGTAACGAATGAGGCTGGCATCCCTTCAGCTGACCTCCAGAGGGAGCCCTCTCCCGAATACTGACACTGTAATGTTTCTTCTATGGTTACTTCCTGTTTGAACCATATAAATAGCCATGATCTTCCATTATGACTTTGCGAAATGTTGCTAGTTTCACTGCCTTACCAAACATTATTCTCATTGTCTGTTTGTTGCCTACTTGTTATGAACATTGTGCCTGTTTTACTGGATTAATTTGGGATTACTGTTTTGCTCTGTTTGCCTGGTTGGACTGATTTCCTGTGTAACGACTGTTTTGCCCACTTCAGCGTTTACGTCTCTGCCTTGTGTCTTGGATTTGTCTGCTGATTGTAATAAACTTCTTGCATATGGATTCTACCTTCGCCTCCATGTCGAGTCCATTACAAAAAGATGTAGATCCTTTTCATATTTGGCCCCTAAACTATGGAATAGTCTCCCTAACACTGTTCGAGCTGCAGACAGACTCACTCAGTTTAAGTCTAGACTAAAGATTCATCTATTTAGCCAGGCATACACCTAATTTATCCATCAACTCACAACTAGGTTGCTTTAGTTAAGTCTGACCAGAAACAGTGATCATGATCTATAACTCTGCAATAAATTGAATAGCATCTATGTTAATTTCTTTTATTTGTTTTCCTGTCTCAACCTCGGGACTCCTATAGTGAGGTCACCAGAACCGGCCAGATCCAGCTCAGTTCTTACTTGGTTTTGGACTCCACTGCTGTGTGTCTCTGAGTGATGACGACTAATAGCAGCCGGTGCCAGCCAAACATCACTTCAGTCTATTACGATGGACTTCAGAGGATGAACTGATGTCAACTCCAACCATAAGACATGGGATACTTCATAGGCCATAGCCTGAACCTTGGATTTAGGATAGACCTCACCGAAATTACCGGCCAGGTTGAACTGCAATGCATCTGACTGATCTCTGCCTACATCACCTCGGTCTAATGATGGACTTCACTCTTGAAACAGAATACATAGACTATCATTTAATTGCCAACAAAACCCTTCATCAGCCAACTAACAAGGACAATTGCATCTATGTGAACCTCTGTAGTTAATCCAGGATGAACTTCAAAGACATTAGTGATTGATCTTACAGTTCATACAAAATCTTTGTTTAAACACTGGCCCTTAACACTTACTTAGTTTATTAATTTTAAACCATGACTTGCACTATACAGAAGTAATATTGTCATTATATTCATGTTGTTTAGCCAGAGGGGAACTGGCCCCCACAGTGAGTCTGGTTTCTCCCAAGGTTATTTTTCTCCATTAACGAACATCTTATGGAGTTTTGTGTTCGGCTTGCTCACTGGGGTTATAAATACAATTATTATTTAATTACTTTTTTCCACAATTGTATTTGATCAAACTACACAATGATGACTGTAAGACATTATAGATATTACAGTTTTATCTTCTGTTAATGCCTGATCTTCTGTAAAGCTGCTTTGAAATGATGTGTGTCGTGAAAGGCACTATACAAATAAAAAAATTACTTGATGATTAGTGCAATAAATAGTAAGTATTTAGTAGTGCAAAAGAGTCAAATGTGTGCTGTAAAATTATGATGCACAGTGTATGATCAAGGCAAAACTACTGGGTGACCAAAGCCTTGACAAACCTTTATGAATGACCAGTTATTGCATCCTCTGATACAAAGTAAAAACGTCAAGCATGATTTGAATGAGACAGCTAGCATTAAAGAGGAGTAATACACTTTGCAAATTTTTCTTGTTTTAAAAATAACAATAACTTATCATTTCCTTTCCAATTATAACCAAGTATTTCATCCTATCTCCTTAAAGGTGCAGTTAGTAATTTTTTCCGCATTAAAAAAGTTGAACTCCTAAAGACATGAATTGTAATTTTGCAGTATATGTAGGGAATAATGAGCACTCACATTAAAATGAAGACTCTAGTCATATCAGTAACCTCATAAAAGCTGTTTTATTCCACATGGAGAGGGTCCGCACATGGGGGCTGCCATGTAAGAATCACATGACCAGCCAAATACTACTCACTTAATCTCAGTATCCGTCCTGTTATTTGACACTTTCACACATTGATTAAAGTAATCATGGATCCACAATGGTATCTGAAACTGAAAACTACTGATTTTAAATGATGCTGCTTCCAAGCCGCTAGGTGTCAGTGTAAGTCCAAGATGACACAAAGAGACACAAAATGTTACTGAGTGCATCTTTAAATGTTGTCATCCATGGTTGATGAACAGGTAAGCACACTGTAAACATTTTTTGTCAGGTAACATAAAAAAATTAGCTTCATGTGGTAACATCTAAATTAACAGATTTTATTTGTGTCAAAAATATTATTTAATATGACTGAATAAATTAGCACATACTGTATCCACTTTGGATACACAAATATGTTGAGTGATACAAACATTGAAGCATCTCGGTGCTGTTAAACTAAATATCAGCACTCTTGGAACAGCACTTTTCCAATTAAAATAGAGGTCCGGAACTAACTGTTGTATAATATTCCATATTGTGTTTTTACAAAAGAGTATAATGGCACAGATAGATGACTGAACTCTGAAATGATATTGATAATTTAAAAAAAAAATCAATTAAGCATAAAATACTAGCTAAACTAAACAGTTTTGAGTAAACTAATTAACTAATCTGTACAAACAGATAGTCCCACCCCAAACTTTTTCAAACACTTCTTCAGCACAACCTTATGATCATTGAATATGTTTACATGGGCAGTTAAAAATCAAACTACCACAGGTTTTTGCATTGTCGTGCTACAGTCTTCATCTCTCTGTCCAAGTATACACGACACTATAAGCAATCGAATCGTCGAAAAAAGATGTCAGCTGAGAAAGTGATACAGACGTTTTCCAGTTGACCCTTTGCATCATAGTAGAGTGTAGAAGAAGTCAGCTAAAGCGAGACACAACAACATGGAAAACTTTACTGCCATGTGCATTTTTTACATTCTTTACGTGCTGATTTAATGGTAATAAACATTATGCCACAAATGCTGTCAGTTGAGCTTAAGTTGAATTGAACCCTGAGTATTCCTTTAAGGATTTCACTTTACCTGAATTCAGACTATATAAACAGGCTACATTAATTTGGTACTATACACATTTTATTACAGGCCAGGCTTTAAATAGAAAATGTAAATGAGGAGGATGATTTATTGTAAACAGATCAGCTGCCTTAAAAGTACCATGAAGTAGCTAGTATGATAGTATGAAGGTTATCTCGTTATTAGTGCAATAAATAGTAAGTATTTAGTAGTGCAATGACAAAGCAGTGCAGAAGAGTCAAATGTGTGCTGTAAAATGATGATGCACAGTGTATGATCAAGGCAGAACTACTGGGTGACCAAAGCCTTGACAAACCTTTATGAATGACCAGTTATTGCATCCTCTGATACAAAGTAATAACGTCAAGCATGATCTGAATGAGACAGCTTGCATTAAACAGGAGTAATACATTTTGTACATTTTTCTTGTTTTTATGCTTTAATATATATTTACACAGGCAATTTTTTTTATTGCAGAAATGTATCGATTTATTTTGTAGGGTGTTTTGTTTTTGGGATTTTTTGCACACAGATTTCTTTTGCATAGAGAATTTGTTTTTGCACAGGGGACTTATTGTTGTGTGCACAGGGAATTTTCTATTTGTGCACAGAGAATGCACAAGAAGTGCATTCAGAGTTCTGGAGCAACCCTGGGATGACAGCAGCAGGTGAATGTTTGTTTTATGGCCCATCATGTTCTTCTCATAAAGGTCTTTATTCCTTTCTTCTTGGTTTTGGAGGAATATTGGATTTTTCCGCTGTTTCTTCGGTCTCAACTTCTGGAGTCTCACAGCCTTCTTTTCATAGTCCCCCAATAATCAAAACAAGTACAAATACAACCCCCCAATATTTATACCATGATTAATGGAAACAAGTAAATGCTTCACGCTGCAACCCCCCAATGTTCAAGCCAAATCTTATGCCCTTGGGCATATGGCAATTTGAAGAACATTACACTAGGCTATAATAAGAATACTATGATAATAATTGTTCAAGAATATGATAAATACTTTTAAAAGTTATATTTGTTAGCAATATAGTGTGTGGCTTTGTGTTTCAAAATGTCCAACATAATATACATTCTCATAAGCAAAATTTGGAGACTGAAAAATGGATCTACATTCAGAGAACTGTGATTTGTAGGGGGCAACGTTGTACTATAAAAACAAAAGTGAAACTATAAATCTCCATACAAACTGTAAGTTCTTGATACACACTGTATGACCACAGTTAACCTTCTGTTCTGGGTGAAAACATTTGTTGTACATGCACAGTAAAGAACAGAATTTTGAACAACATAAACAAACAGAAAATCCTTACAAGACAATATTTATATAAATTTGCCAAACTCAAGTGTTTGGAAAGAGACAAGTTGGATCAAACTGTCCAATTTTGCAGCTTTAGAAATGACAAACAATAAATGCATGAATAAACACTTTTATTCCTTTCTCTGGAAATGGAGACCTAAACATGTCAAAGTCAAAATTGCATCATTGTCATTACTCCCCTTTATGGCAACCGAAGAAATAAATTGAAGTGTCTCCTGAGTAAAGTGCAGAACATATAATACTATTCACTTTCATTGTATGGAGAGAAAAAGAAAAGATTCTATGAAAGTGAATGGTGAAAAAGGCTTTCAGTGCCTAATATTCTGCTTAATATTACAGTTTTATAACTGACCTGAGATCATAATTTAAGCTCCACAATAAAGGAAAAAATACATAAAAATTAATTTTAAGAAATGTAAAGCATGTTTATCAAAGAATAGATTTATTAAAATCATTGTACATATGAAATGCATTTTTATTTATGTTTTAATTTTTAAATAAATTAATAGTCCGACACACAAAAAAGAATGTCACGTGACACATGTGACTTAGCAAGCACAGACTGCAGCACTAATCTTAAAGTGATAGTTCAGTCAAAAATTTAAATTCTATCATTATTTGATGAACCCATCCATATGATAGCGTGACCATACATCCTCCTTTTCCTGTACATGTCCTCTTTCTCGGACCTTAAAAAGCATCCGGCCAGGATTTCAGAATTGGCTAAAAATGTCTGGAATTCGGCTTTGTCTACATATTGATGTGCTTTATACAGTTAAGACTATCATACATTCTGTGTTTTTAACATTGTACATCATTTCTCACATTTATATGTCCATATGTGATTATTCTGGTTGAGAGTGGCAGAGCGTGCACTCTTTCAAAGTACTTTTTATACTCGCCCTCTCTCTCTAGCTGCCCACTCACTCTCTGTGCATGCGCTGCATGTGTGCATGCAAAAGAGATAGCCAGATGAGCTCTGCCGCTCTCATATAGAAACATCAATAACGTAAGTATGCTTTTAAAAGTACGGTTCCAAACTCTGCAAATTACTAAATAGAACACTTGTTTCATCAGACTCATGCTTACTATGCACATCATTTTTTTATATGTTGACTATATCGAGACAACATCAAATATAATATGTATCAGTGAAATTTAAACTAATATGACAAATTGTGACCTGCAAACCTGGCAATTGCGTGCCAATGGCAAAAAAATTAAAAAATAAAAATACTATAAACAAGAACGCAGGTCAGGCCATATTCACCAGAGGGGAGTAACAAGCCCTGCATCTTTGTTCACATACCCCCCCCAAGAACGAAAGTTATTTGTGTTTGAAACAACATAAGGGTGAATCGAATTAATTTTTATTTTTAGATGAACTTGACCTTTAATGGTGCTGTATACTTTTGTCATATTGCCACTTGAGCAGCTGACAGTGCAACTAAAAGGCACTGAACCATAACAAACTGCACAAATCAGGTACATACAACACAAAAGTTTAATATTTAATCATTGATTACCACATGAGTTATAAACCACATATATAAAATCTACCTTTGCATTGTATCTACAATTTCTGTAAACCTATGGAGTGCATGCTTATCCCTGCTTACAAATTACAAAAAGGCACTTTACACAGTCGGCATTTCTAAGAATGTTTATGATCCGATTTATCAGTATCAAAACTGACCTGAGAAAGTGAATGCACTAAATCTCCAGAAAATGTGGTACAAAAAGTGCTACAAATTTTTCTTCTGTTGTTTTAAGTTCTGTCAGTAAAGGACAGTAATGCTATAAAATCACTATTATACAGAAATAAATCAGTCAGGAAATGACGGCATTTCACCAGCTGCAGTATAGAGAATTCTGTTGTAGAACAGAATAAAAAAATAAATAAATAAAAAAAAACACTGATTCCTGTGGAAAATGTGGCTCTCTTGTTTTTGCACATAAACTCTTTGTGGTTGCACATGCATTCAGCCAAATCACTAACATATGTGTGCTAAAACCTAGGAAAAACTTTCATTGTATATGCCAAATTTCAGTTAACTAAGACTGTTGGGCTACAATTTGTAATACAGTCGGTATTTCCACACTTATAAATAGATCTCCAAGGAGAATAATGCATTCATTAAAGCAGAGACCTTAAAATGAAAAAAAAAAAAAAAATCATTTTGGGAGATAAAAGACTGCATGGATGAACTCATGTCTTTGTTTCACTCAGTTGTGTTGGACATCTGAAAAAGATCCACTCTGAATGTACTGTTCGTGGCCCGCAGAAAGATAATAATGAAGTCCTCACTGGCTTCACAACATTCTAAAATATTTTGAGCATCGTCTTGAGGAGTAACGTTTCAGCAACAGAAATCCGATCGTGGTAAAAGCTCAAGCCCGTCAGAAGCTCAATGTCTCGGATTCTGGCCACATGAAGCTGAAGCCAGTCTTGAACCCATGAGTAATCAGTGCCATTCTGAAGAAATAAACAATAACATTTAATAAAAAATAACAATAACTTATCATTTCCTTTCCAATTATAACCAATTATTCCATCCTATCTCCTTAAAGGTGCAGTCAGTAATTATAAAAAAAAAGTTGAACTCCTAAAGACATGAATTGTAATTTTGCAATATATGTAGGGAATCATGAGCACTCACATTAAAATGAAGACTCCAGTCATATCAGTAATCTTATAAAAGCTGTTTTATTCCACATGGAGAGGGTCCCATATGGGGGCAGCCATGTTAGAATCACATGACCAGTAATCATGTAATCCACAATGGTATCTTAAACTGAAAACTATTGATTTTAAATGATGCTGCTTCCAAGCCACTAGGTGTCAGTGTAAGTCCAAGATGACACAAAGAGACACACTGTAAAAATGTTTTGTCAGGTAACAAAGAAATTTGCTTCATGTGGTAACATCTAAATTAACAGATTTTATTTGTGTCAAAAACATTATTTAATACAACTGAATAAATTGGCACATACTGTATCCACTTTGGATACACAAATAAGTTGAGTGATACAAACATTGAAGCATCTCAGTGCTGTTATACTAAATATCAGCACTCTTGGAACAGCACTTTTCCAATTAAAATAGAGGTCCGGAACTAACTGTTGTATAATATTCCATTTGTGTTTTACAAAAGAGTATAATGGCACAGATTCTCAACTGAACTCAATAAAAACAATCAATTAAGCATAAAATACTAGCTAAACTAAACAGTTTTGAGTAAACTAATTAACTAATCTGAACAAACAGATAGTCCCACCCCAAACTTTCTCAAACACTTCTTCAGCACAACCTTATGATCATTGAATATGTTTACATGGGCAGTTAAAAATCAAACTACCACAGGTTTTTGCATTGTCGTGCTACAGTCTTCATCTCTCTGTCCAAGTATACACGACACTATAAGCAATCGAATCGTCGAAAAAAAGATGTCAGCTGAGAAAGTGATATAGACGTTTTCCAGTTGACCCTTTGCATCATAGTAGAGTGTAGAAGAAGTCAGCTAAAGCGAGACACAACAACATGGAAAACTTTACTGCCATGTGCATTTTTTACATTCTTTACGCGCTGATTTTGGTACAGATCCGATGTGTGCTATCCGTTTTGTTTATGGTGATGTTCGAAGGCAGAAGATGATGCAATTTGCAATTTGCGCAGTGTGGAATGTTGGACACTTCATGCACTCAGCTCACGTGGCTTGCCTTACGTAGGGGAAGGGGCGGAGTTACCTGGCTGCGCTGCTGGTCTGACAAAACAGTTGTAAATAATGAAGAATGTTGCAGCTAGTGAAACTTCAGTAGATACAACACATTACAAATGTGAGTTGAATGCTTTACCATCACCAAAGCCTTGTGAATATGTACATTGTTTAAGATACAAGTGTTAAACTGTGATTGGCTAAAGCATTAAAGCTAGCCGCAACACATCTGCACTTGAAACGTCAATTCCGTCAAATGGTGAATGCTTCCGTGTAGTAAAAAAAATGTTAAGTGTTGCATTTGGGATGATACTATACTTGTAAATTTACTACACTGCATGGCTGATTGCATAGTATACTTAGTAAGTGCATAGTGTAAGGGTCATTTGGGACACAGCTAATATATAATTTGTAATGTTTACATCAATATTCATGGCGCTAATGTTAGCATGCTAACCATGTGTCTCTCCGTTACAAACAAGATAAATCAGCCTCCGAAGGGCACTGTAAGATAGGTTCAAACAGAATTGGCATTAAAAATGACTTAAAGGTGAGTTCTTAATTAACATTATGTTTGAGCCACACACCTTTCAGCCCTCCAAATCTATCACAGTGGATGGTTAAACCTTCAAAGGGAATAGGGGATAGGGATGATCACTTCTGAATGAAACGCACACTGTGTTGTTGTAGTTGTTCTTCTTCTCTTTTATGCTTTGTGTTGCGTTCGACTTGCGGGTTAAATACTCATCACGCATGTGCAAAATGCCAAGGCCATTTTCAGTTTCGATTGGTGTTTATACATGCTAGGCGGAACCAATCTACAATTGCATTATCTAGGTCTGTTAGTTAGATTTCGCAAAAACCGGACTGGTCCGATTTCGGTCTGACTAACGCGTTCACATGACATTTTAAATTATTGCTGTAGTCTGACTGAAATCAGATTTTTAAAGTGCATGTACATGCACTCATTGTGCTTTAAATGATGAAGAGCTGATTACTTACATGACATGTTTCTAGATGATCAGGTCGATGTGGAAGAATGAAAGACAGAGCATCCAGAGGGCCATCACACCGCAGGACTGGTAAGGAAGAGTTCTTACAACTTGCAAGAATCATAAAGAAATGTGTAGGGTTGGGCACGCCATTCCTGACAGGAGAGGAGAAAAGTATGTTTTAATACATCAAAATAGCGTCTGAAAAAGAAGAGTGTAATTCTTATGCTTTGCTGAATCAGAAATTAATTTAATAAATAAATATAAGCTTTTAGTATGCAGATTTGTAAGACTTTATACAGTATTTTGGAACAATATATATTGTGAAAATAGCTAATACATCTTTCATAAATTCCATTAGCATTGGATAACTTAGGAAACTTACGGGGTTCCCTTGTTCATGATGTCATAGATCCCATCAAAGTCGTTATCGAATATTGGTCCGCTCACAACATTGACACCATTCAGGTCTTGTGCATACTTTCTCAGCAAAACATTGTGGAAGTGATTCCAAATATCTGTCACAAAGACATTAGACACAAACAACATCTCAGTGACACGATGCACAAATGTGAAGGCTCTTACAGTGAGAGAACGTATACAACCAGCTTGGATTGACAATATGGAAATGGTTTATGTGAAAAGAAACCACATGATAAAACCAAATAATATCCAGTATTCTTACAGTATTATTACAATCAAAACATAATTAAAGTGCTAGTCCCTAATTCTGTCTAAAAATTATTCAGAAATAATTCTCACATGTTTCTGGGTGATATGCTGAACTACTGCAAGTGGGTGAAAATAATTTGAGGCTTTATTAATTGACTAAAATCAAACTCTCAAAGTCTGCATGAGAGTGAACAACAAAGGAATGGATAAATAAAAAAATATATCACCTTAACGTATTGGTTTACCTTTACTTTTAATGAATAATACACCTATGGTGTAAGCATAATCAGTGCACATGTGAAACCAAGCCACCAATTGCAGATCGATGTTGTTATGAAATGCTGCAGGACAATCTGTACATATTTGTTACATTCACTCACTTTCAGACCATCACTCTGTGATTGCACTAAAATACATAAATACTAATACTAAAGTTTTTAAGATTAATGATTTCTAATGGATTTCTAATTGAACACATAGGACTCACGTCATGTTGGATGCCTCTGAAGAGTTAGTGGTGAAAATGAAATCTTTACTAAACACTTGCACAACACAGAACAAAGAGAGCATTTACCATACACAGGTGTTGCAATTACCACCGATGAGTTTCTGTGGTTAAAGCAAAACATAAATCAGTTTGGTTCACATGATTAAATGGCATATTGTGTGAAAATTACTCAACAATCCTATCTATAAACAGCAGGTCTGGCTTTTTGGAATATCACCTGCCTTCAGTATGACTTATGTACACATGCATTTGCTTTCTTCCTAGCTTTTTGAACATGGCTTGGTTAGCATAGCAAAGTTTCAGGCATAAATCTGGTGTAACATGAGATCTATGAGAGAAGCTTGTGCACAGTGGCTAGCATTGTTATTAGCGCTAAACAATGCAAGTTCTTATTTTGCAACATGCTATTTGTTTCTCATTAAAACCTATCATATGGCTTCAGAAGTTGCATGAACAACTTTTACTACAATTTTAATGCTTTTTTAAGTGCTAACCCCTTGAAACTCAATGGCCAAACACGTACACTAAGTTTACGCTTAAATTGTAAAAGTCCCCGGATGTCACTCATATCTGGTATCATTTTAAAAGCTAAGAATCTGAACTTTTTATAGAATACCATCACTTTTACATTTATGTTACATAAAATAACATAAAATAAAGCCTTAAAAACTTTGCATCGCAAATGAGCACCACCTAGAGGTGACGATGTTAAAATACGTGTATGAATAAAAAATTTTTTCACATAGCACTTAAATAGACAAGTCATAGATCAAATGAAAGCTCTTATTCTCAGGAATGTGACAGCATAGTTTATTTTGTAGCCCTAACACCACAGTTCGAGTGAAATATGATTTCTGTAAGACAACAAAGACAAACGTGTCATGTCTGCTCCGATCACTGCTTCTGTAAGCCCCAAAGTAGCCAAAACTCCAAATCAGCTAGTGAAATGAGCACTTTTTACTTGTCTATTTTAATTGTGCAGTCCAGCAGAAAAAGCATGATAAACAAATAATTGGCAAAATATGTTATAAACTATTGACAATTAAATGTTATATATCATCACAACGACATCTAGATTGAGATTCCAGTCCATTCAGAGGCAGAGATATATGATGAAACAGTGATGACGAATGCATCACTGCATGCAATCCAAAATAGGCTGGATTTCTATGGTGTGAGTGCTCAGCTGCCTTAGAGCGCAACCTACATTTCGGATCTGTACATTGTAACGGAAGGTGATATATATTAAAATGTTTTTTTCCTAGTACTTGCTGCCATCTAGTGGAATAAGACCTTTTGCTGGAAGACAGTGCAAACAGAACCAGAATTGCATGCTTACAAAGTTAGGACAACAAGGGAATTACCTTGGAATTACTGGATTTTTTATTTTTTTTATTTGGTGGGTTTTCTGTAAATTGAGACCAATTTTTTTGCAATTAGTCCATTGTATGCGTGTAACATAGGCGTAGATTTAGGTAGACATGTCCCTACCAACTTTCAGAAATCCAGTTATGTCCCGGCCAACATTTAGATATTTTTGGCACATAAAGATTACTATAACACAAGCATTTATCAGGAAGAAACGACCTGTCAGTAGTTTGGTCACACTAAAACTTCTCTCTATTAACACTGATGGGCATTACTTACAGGATCACATGTAACTCAAAAGAACACTAATCTCACCCAGGGTAACTAAAAAAGAAATAAACACTTGTCGTAACATAAAACGACATGATTAACATTAAACAGAACTTGAAACATAACTATAACCCCCAATTACTTTTAAATTTTAATAAATAACACCCATAAACAGTCCCCAAGAAAAAAAACACAACAGACCTCGATCAAAGCAGCAAATAAATGGCGTCACATGACACCTGTTACTTTTCTCAGTGCTGTTCAGGATGCACCAATCACAGTCGTTAGTGAATACCGCATGAAGATTTTTATTTATTTATATAATTTTCTGGATTATTAAAAAAAGGTGGAATTCCATTTGTATCTTAGGTCCAATCCTTCAAATTAATCAATTTAAACAAGCATACTTTTTGTTTCCTGTCTAAGTAAAAAAACAAAAAACACCTGAGTTATGCATACAGCGGAGGATTCAGCATTTATGTCCGCTTGAGGAAGAGACCTTTGAATTTGAGCAACGATGTCAGGTAATGAGGTGGGATAAATGTATAAAAGTATAACTGGATAGTGGATAAATAAATGATTGCCATCCTAAATTAAGAATGCAAAAGGCAGTTGGGCTGCAGCATACTGTATATCGAATTTCGCGATATACCGCAAATTAACTTGCTGTAGGCTATAATTTTAATGCATTTATACATAAAGTTTATAAAGACGTAAGAAGCAGAAAATATGCTTCTGGTATGTGTGTGTTCCTATGACGATATTAGCATGTGTGAGAGAGTCGAAAAAAAAAGTAAAGTGGTGTCAATGCTCCATTCTCCCCATAATTTGTATATCTTTGTCACTTTGCACATTTAACTTGTTATTTTAGCCCACCATTTGTTTAGATTTTAATTTGTTTAATGCTTAATCATACATTTTACATAATGTCACTTCATGATATAATTTTCTCAATGTAGATCTAAATGAAAACAACTGAACTTGACATAATTTTATGTTTATGGAATTGCATATCGCTATATTATCAAACAAGTTTATCGCATATGGCATTGCCCCTCCATATCATGCAGCCAGTGGTCAGTTCTAAACTACAAAAATCAGTTTAATATGTAATATGGTGAGGCAAAGAAATAGGAAATAAGACACGTTATATTAAGAAATAATGCTATTTTGCCTATATTACCAGACTGACTTTCTCGCATTTTCTTGATATCAACATATAGAATATTAACCTGGTAATATGTCCCTTCCAACTTTCAAACCAAACCTACGCCCTTGGCATGTAAGGTGATTGAAGTCTAAATTTGAAAATGTTAATGTGAACCTCATCAACTGCATTGTGTTAAGAAGAAAGATTGCAATATTTTGTGTGTATGTGTGTGTTCAGTATAAGAAGAAAAAAAAGTCATCCTGGTTTGGAATAACATGAGGGTGAGTAAATGATGACATAATTAAAAATTTTAGGTGAACTATTCCTTTACTATGACAAATGATGTACAGTAGATGCACCGGATACTGATGACACTGGATCAGCAAACGGATCAGTTCCCTATCGAGGTCACTCGAGCTGCGTAATCGCTATGGGGACATGTCCGTGTCACGTGGTGTGAAGCCCTTATACAATCACGGCAATTTATTTTCTGATGGCGCTTAAGCGACACCCTCAGGGAGCTACGTCACAAGCTCCATTAAGGTGCTCGCTTCACCATCGCGTCAGATTTTCTGTTCTTCATTGCACGATTTTGTCTAAGCCCGTGTTTGTGCCAACTCACGTCGAAGCAAGGATCATTATTCTCACTTTTGAGTGAAAAAAAAACGTAAGGATGTTGTTGTACAGCGTAGAAAACTTCAGAGCAAATTTTAATGTATGTTTTTCTAAACATTACAGGGATCCGAGGGAGATAGCAGCGCTTTTCGAGGCTTGTAATTTCTCGCCACGAGGCGTTATCGCCACCCACGCCAGTTCCATGGCCTCCGGATTTAGAGCTCCGGATGCGGGAGCCGTTTGGGGTTTCGGCTCTGTGTCTGAGAAGTTGGAGTGCAAACGGACACCGGTTTCTTCCTCGTGTTTGTTGCACTCCCCCTGAGCAAAAGCGCAAGCTTCATCAGACCTGCTCTGAGGCCTAGCTCAGCTGCCATTTTCTGATGAACAAAGTGTGCGATAGAGTTACCATGCGCGTCTTGAGCCATCGCGATTACAAAACGCTGTATAATGAATTCGTCATCGGAAGGTAAGGAATAATTTGCCCCTTGCCTTATTGTCTTTTTCTGTGTCATTCTGGGAGAATGCACATGAATAAGGCAATAGAGGAGCGGCCTCAGCCTTCTCTCTCCCCTCCCCATTCAAAGCGCATTGCTCACGGCAGACAGGATCATGCAGAGACTGGTGAGCCTGGCCGCAGAGCAAGGGGCAGGAATAAGATAATATTCCCCAGCGGAGTGATGGCGAACCAACGCGCGAGTGCTTCGTCAACGCCATTATTCTTTGGGAATTCTATCAGGAGATGCAAGGTATTTTAACTCGTTTTCTTTATCTTTCGCCCGTTTGTGGATCACGCGGGCGTTCCGGCGAGACAAGAGATGTGCACTGCTATCTCTGCTCGATTTTTCGATGGCGGCATAGATGTCGCTCCTTTCAGTCAGCTGTTGGATCTACACATGATGGTTTTGCAGTCCAACCAAGCGCATCATGTAAGATAATTACTTTGAGCTAATATCAGCTCTGTTTAGAATTTCCCTTGTGTTTCCCCCGCGGTGGTTGATACCAATCTGAATGCTAGAGCTCCATCAACCAGGAAGCTTTATAAGTTTAAGTGGTGTATTTTTGCTTTTTGGTGTAAGGTGCGAGGCGAAGATCCAATTCACTGCCCTGTCAGTACAGTGTTGGAATTTTTGCAAGAGTTTTTTGGAGCCGGGTTGCCCCAGCAATGCTTAAAGTGTATTTTGCCGCTATAGTGGCTGAGCGCACACTTGTTAATGGAGTCTCTATTGGTAGACATTCTCTTGTCTCGCATTTATGCACTGTGTACGCAGGCTTATACCTGTGCATCCTGTCTGCGTTCCCTTATGGGATTTATCTGTTGTTTTAGAAGCACTCTCGGGAGCTCCGTTTGAGCCCTTGGCAACAGTTACTGATACATTTCTGACTCTTAAAACGGCTGATGGCATTGGCATCGTTTAAAAGGGTTGGTGATTTACATATCCTGTCAATCAATCCCTTATGTATGGATTTTGCACCAGGGTATTCAAGGGTGGTGTTAAGACCTCGCTTAGGCTATTTGCCCAAGTTTGTGACAACATCCTTTCGCTCGCAGACTATCAATTTTCAGTTTTTATATCGTCCCCCATTTGAGTCGGAGGAGCATGAAAGATTACATATGCTTTGCCCAGTTAGGGCACTGCAAGATTATGCTGACTGCACTAGCCAGTGTGCTTTGGTGGCCACAACAGAGGTGTTTTGGTGTCCAAGCAGAGACTGTCTCATTGGCTCGTCGATGCAATTTTGAGTGTTTATGAAGCGCACGGTTTACCTTCGCCTTCGGATATTCAAGCCCGTTCTATGAGGAGTGTTGCGTCCTCATGGGCTTTGGCTAGAGGTGCGTCATTGGAAGACATTTGTATGGCGGTGGGGTGGTCCTCTTCGCATACATTTGTGAAATTTTTTAATCTGGATGAGGGTTTGACTCCTGCTTCCCACGTTCTCTCTGTCGGAACAAGAGTAAGCTCATAATTTTCTCTGTTTATTCAGACACTTTAGCTCGCTTGTGCGCCACTATATGCTTGCCACATGGACAGATGGCAGCTTCTGTTCACATGGCGTGAATGTATATCATTCCCCATAGCAATTACGCAGCTCGAGTGACCTCGATAGGGAACATCTCGGTTACGTGAAGCATAACCCTGGTTCCCTGAGAGGGAGCGAGATGCTGCATAAACTTGCCATACTCTCTAGTAGCTGCAGAGACTCGTGCCTTCCTGCATAAAATCTGGTGCGAAGCGAGTGCCTTTATGGAGCTCGTGACGTAGCTCCCTGGGGGTGTCGCTTAAGCACCATCAGCCAGTAAATTGCAGTGATTGTATAAGGGCTTCAGACCAAGTGACACGGGACGTGTCCCCATAGCGATTACGTAGCGTCTTTTTCCCTCTCAGGGAACCAGGATTACACTTCACGTAACCGAGATGATTTCATCACTTACAAAATTAGTGTTCATTCCTAAAAATCGGATTTTATTTTGTGTGTTTATTTTGAATTGAATTTGTGTGCCATGCGAGCCTATGCTTTTGGGAAGACCATTTCTTCTTGACTAAAAGTGGTTTCTGTCTTGATTCTCCCGTGAAGCCCATGTTTGTCTTTCTCTGATAGTGGAGATCCCTTGAGAAACATGCAGTTCTTTGGATGCTTTATTTTAAAGATCATTTGAGCATCCCTAATTGATTTTACACTATGTTATTGGCAGGTCAACCACTCCTGCGGGATTCTCTTCTTTGATTGTGGCATACAGTTGGGCCATTGTAATTAAGCATGGCACTGATCAGCTGATTTTAATTATTAAAGTCTTAGATTTAACTGGTGAGGACTTCCGGTTGAAACATCGACAAGATAGCAGCATAGAGAGAGAGCTCCCGAGGAGAATATTTATGAAACCCTCCTAAAAAACATTTAATTAATATTGGATTCAATTTATTTTCTTGAGGTGAAGAGGGCATAAGATAGAAACTAGGTGTAAAACGAATAAAAATTTACAAACATCAGAAATACACGACGATGAAACCGGGCACACTTACAACAGCCCACAAGTAAGTACCCCTGAGGGAGATTCAACGTGACCGTTTGGAGAGACGGTTGATTTGAGTATTATTCTTCAGGAAATAAGAGAATTTCGTCAAGATAATAAAACACAACTTGATGACATTAAGGGGGAAATTGCAAAAACCAACTCTAGATTGGAAGAGTCAGAGTGTCGCATCGTAACAGTGGAAGAAAGGATTCAGAATGTAGAGGAAGTACTCACGGGGATGCTAAAGCTGCATGCTATGATGGAATCGAAAATCACAGATGTAGAGGGCCGCTCCAGACGTAAAAACTTATGGATATACGGAATACAAGAAGGTACAGAGAAAGGTTCTCCGACCATGACTGCGTTTCTGGAAAAGTTTCTTCAAGAAAATCTCAATATACCAGAAGACATGACACTCCAGATTGAGAGAGCTCACTAGTCACTCGGTGCGCAGCCACCGCAGGATGCACAACCAAGATCAATTGTTGTCAAATTTCTAAGCTTTGTAACCAAAGAACAGATCCTCCGGCTAGCTTGGCAAAAGCGAGGATTCACCTGGCAGAGAAGGCAAATCAGCTTTGACAATGATTATGCCCTCCGAGTCTTTCAGATGAGAAGGGAATATGCAGAAGTATGGAAAGTCCTGAAAGATAGAGAAGTGAAGTTTAAAATGCTGTACCCTACCCGTTTGAAGGTGCAATATGAGGAAGGAGTGAAGATCTATGATACAGTTGAGGAGGCGATGTGAGATATGTCAAACAGAGGATTCCCTGTGCAGATCATCAGCCCTCCAGACAGTCTTACGGAACAGATTCGGCGACTGACATGGCAGAGAAGCGGCTGACATACTGAAGGACGCAAGCCCCCCCCAGAGAAGGAAGAAAAGCTTCAAGGAGAGACTGCAAACTTTCCGAAGAGACCCGTCTGCTGTAATTTTATCATCTGCCTAAACTCTGCATGGAGCGGACACTCTCCAGATAAGAAAAACAGGGGTAGGAATGCACAATTGTGTTAAAAGTAGTCAGATAGACTGAAATGAGTAGTTGTCAGAGTAACAAAACTACAAATATAACGTTGGTATAGCATGTTTGATTAACCTGGTTGATAAACCGCAATCAGAAGAATCGGGACATCAGGGTGGAACGGTTTTCCTTTTCACCGCCATCCTCAAGGGCCCCTTCTACAGTTTCTGGAAGAGGAGTTTTCCCTTGGTGCCGCTTTGGACTGGCACGATCATGGTCACAGGACTGACCTTTATTATGAAAGTTTTTTTGGCATTTTTCTTATTGTTTGTTAATATTTCAGGTTTTTTGTTGTTTGTTAGTTTGCTGCTGTTCTTTAAAATGAAGGGGAATCTACACACAATTATGATGTCTTTTGTAATATCACTTTATAGCTCAACGTACATTATAAGCAAAGTATTAGAATTGTTTCATTTAATGTCAGTGGTGTATTCAGTCCAGTTAAAAGAGGGAAGATCCTGTCTAAACTAAAGAAGGAAAAGTCAGACATAGCGTTTCTAAAAGAAACACACAGAACATGCTAAATTAAACAGAATGGGCTTCAAATATGTACATTTTTCATCTTATAAATCAGGGCATAAAAGGGGAGCGGCAATACTAACATCAAATAAAATTAACTATGAACATATAAAAGAAATCAAAGACAAAGAAGGGAGATTTATAATGATGACAGTGAAAATAGAGGGAACTGTTGTGTGTTTTCTGAATGTGTATGCCCCCCAGGTAGTGACTGAAATTTTTATAGACAAATATTTGACTTGATGGTTACTAAGGCCCAAGGGATTTACTAAGGTGGGAAATTTTTGAGTTTAATTTCCAGAGTCGAATCTGTTAAAATGAATATTTTGCCAAAATTGTTATATCTTTTCCAGACGCTTCCAATAGAAATGCCGATGCAACAGTTCAAGGAATGGGATAAATTAATATCAAGATTTTTATGGCAAGGTAAAAAACCTAAAATAAGATATAAAGCACTACAACTAAACAAAGAAAGAAGTAGGTTAAATCTTCCTTGCCTACAACTATACTATTATGCAGCCCAATTAAGTCCTTTAGTCTGTTGGAGTTGTCCATCATATTTGGCTAGATGGAAGGACATAGAAAGCAAAATGATAGAAGGAATTCCATTAGCAGATCTGACTGTGGATAATAAACTAAAGAATAGATTAGTTGATAAAACAAATCCATGGATTAACCTAGCATTAAAAATTTGGCACAAGGCTGTAGAATTATGTGGTTTAGAAGATACATCCAGAATTCTAAGATGGTGTGCATTTGATACAGATTTTGTCCCAAATAGAACAGATGATAGATTCCAAACCTGGGCTAGACATGGTATTTCAAATAATCTCACATTTTTCAATAAGGGAATACTTCAAACTTTTGACTCTATGAATGAGAAGTATGGACTCAGTCAAAGTGATTTCTATAGATATCTCCAAGTAAGACATTATATCGACTGAAATATTATGCCAATATTGGAATCAACCAAGATAGGAATAATAAAGGCATTCTTACCAGAATGTACATCTCACCCATGTATTAAGGTGATTTCAAAATTATATGACGGGTTTCTGCAAGCTAAACCTGAAAATACATTACATGTTAAAGAGAAATTGGAAAAAGAAGGGAACCTTACTATCTCTAGGGAGGATTGGGGTAAATATTTGTAAATTACCATGGAAATCCGCAAATTCAGCAATGTGGAGAGAATTTTTACTACTCCCTCTCAGAAAAGACACCAGGGGTTAGGTGCAGTCTGCTGGAGATCATGTGCGGAAAGTGAAGCTTATCACCACCATATTGTTTGGGAGTGCCAATGGCATTCGAGGAATGGGATGAAAATGATATGAAACTGATGTTGATTCTTCTGGCAGCCAGTAAAAAAACAATCACAAGAAAATGACTGAAGCCAGAGCCGCCGAATGGATAGATATAATACACAATATATATGTGATGGAAAAACTTTCAATTTTTCTTAAAAAAATTCAGACTGATTCCTTTTTCCTAATCTGGACTAAATGGACTGAATACATTAAACCCATATGGTCAGATTTTTACTGAACTGTTAGAATAAATGTATGTAAGCTATCGTCTTTAGGTCTTATAATATGTTAGCCCCCTAAGTTATATTGTATATAGTTGCTGTTAAATAAGGGGGAAAATGTAAAAACCTTTGGAAAATTAAGGTATTTGTATTCAAGATTGATATCTGGTATCATTCTTGGTCAGTGTGTATGTTTTTCTCTGATACACACACACACACACACACACACAAAAAAAAAACTGGTGAGCAAACTGGTGAGCAACTGGTGAGCAAGTAATGAGGGTGGCACATACAATACTTTTCACAGCATTGTAGATAAGTGTTCTTTCATAATTAAACCAAACACAAACAAAGCAGGGATGTCATCAGAGGCTTTAAGGATAATTTTTTAAACCTCATATGTTGGCAAACATGGCAATGTGGTACAGTATGTGCACTTTAATCGCTGTGGTAATTGAAACTGAATTGAAAGTAGTGAGGTTTGGTAAGAAAATTATTGTGAATATTATTGCTGCAAGCAGCAATTAACCATGTTGTATGGTATATTTCCTAAGACTGAGGTTCTACATACATAATTTAAAACACAAATACTAATTCTGTTCAGGAATTACAGTGGCAAGAAAAAGTATGTGAACCAATTGGAATTAGCTGGTTTTCTGCATTAACTGGTCATAAAATGTGATCTCATCTTCATCAAAGTCACAAGTATAGACAAACACAATTTGCTTAAGCTAACGACACACAAACAATTATAAACTGTCATGTCTTTATTGAACACATCCCATTAAACATTCACAGTGTTGTGGAAAAATAAAGTGAACCCTTGCATTTAACAACTTGTCGATCCTTCTTTGGCAGGAATAACTTCAACCTAGTGTTTCCTAATCTGCTGCAGATTAGAGCTGCACTACATTCAGATGGAATTTTGGACCATTCTTCCTTACAGAACTGCTTCAGTTCAGCCATATTCTTAGGATGTCTGGTGTGAACGGCTCTCATTCCACAGCATCTCTATTGGGTTTAGGTCTGGGCTTTGACTGGACCAATCCAATGGTGGATTTTCTTTTTCTGAAGACATTCTGTAGTGGATTTACTTCGATGTTTAGGATCATTGTCCTGCTGCATCACCCAACTTCTACTGAGCTTCAGCTGGCGCACAACAACCCTGAACTTATCCTGTAGGATATCTTGATAGACTTGGGAATACATTTTTCCCTTGATGATGGCAAGCGGTCCAGGCCCCCGAAGAAGCAAAACAGCCCCAAATCATGATCCCCCCTCCACCGTACTTCACCGATGGGATGATGTTTTCATGTTGGTATGCAGTGCCTTTTTTACGCCATACGTAGTGCTGCATGTTCTTCCCAAACAAATCAACCTTAGTTTCATCAGTCCACAAAATATTTTCCGGAGTGTCAAGATGGTATTTGGCAAACTTCAGGCATGCAGCAATGTTTAGTTGGAAAGCAGAAGCTTCCTTCATGGTGTCCTGCCATGGAAACCATGTCTGTTTAATGTTTTCCGTATAGTAGACTCATAAACAAAGATCTTCACCAGTTCCAATGATTCCATGAAGTCTTTAGCTGTCATTCAAGGGCTCTTTTTGACCTCATTGAGCATTCTACGGTGTGCCCTTTGAGTCACCTTGGCTGGACAGCCACTTCTAGGGAAAGTAGCCACAGTACTAAATCCTCTCCATTTATAAGCAATTTGTCTATCTGTGGACAGATGAATATCTAAGCCCTTCAAGATAACTATCAATGATGGCACCGCGGATGGTGTGGAGCGCTCCTATTGTTTTGTTGTTTTTGTTTGTTTGTCCTGTGTTTAGTAATCATTTTCCAGTCAGTTTTACCAGAGACGAACTGTTGAACATTCAACAGCATATACCAGACAATCTTTTCCCGGTTTTTGAATATTCCGACATTTTGCTGGACAATTTAGTTGGAGGCATGGCTGTGTTGTTCAAGAGACGCAGGCGATGGAGATGAGCAGGCGTGCTGGTCAAGCTCCATCGGTGCGGCTTTCAAACAGCGCTGCCGAGTATTCATCTTGTGAATCTCCACTCTCTTCCTAATAAAACGGATGAACTACATCTCCTCACCCACACAAACAAGGACTTTTCAACCTCTGCTGCCTTGTGCTTCACAGAAACCTGGCTGAGTGAAGCCATTCCGGACAGCGCACTACATCTGCTGGGCTTTCAGCTGTTCAGAGCTAGGAGTTAACGGGGAAAACGAGAGGCGGTGGAACATGCTTTTACATCAATGAAAGTTGGTGTACAGATGTAACAATGTTAAAGAAGATGTGCTGTCCTAATTTGGAAGCGCTCTTTATTAACTGTAAGCCTTTCTACTCGCTGCGGTTTTTGAGTTTTCCTCGTTTAAACGCGTGTTTGAATGCCCTAGAGCAGCTCTGGGACTCTCTGATCATTGTCTGGTTCATCTTCTTCCAAACTACAGACATAAACTAAAATCTGCTAAGCCTGTAGTAAAGACTGTAAAGCAATGGACCAATAAAGCAGAGCTGGAACTACAAGCCTGCTTTGACTGCACTGATTGGAGTGTTTTTGAGGCTGCAGACACCAATCTGGACGAGCTCACAGATACTGTTACATCATATATCAGTTTCTTTCAAAAACAAAAGATAAGGAAAGCACAGGGCCCAGATGGCGTTTCACCTGCATGTCTTACATCCTGTGCTAACCAGCTGGCCCCCATCTTCACACTGATTTTCAGTAGATCACTGGAGCAGTGTGAAGTTCCCTGCTGCTTCAAATGCTCAATCATTATTCCTGTCCCAAAGAAACCAAAAATCACAGGACTTAATGACTACAAACCTGTCGCCCTGACGTCATGTGGTCATGTTGTAATTTGAGAGACTAGTGTTGGCCCACCTGAAGGACATCACTGGACCCTTTCTAGATCCCCTTCAATTTGCTTATCGAGCAAACAGGTCTGTGGATGATGCAGTCAACATGGGATTGCATCATATCCTGCAACATCTGGACAGACCAGGGACATATGCAAGGATCCTTTTTGTGGACTTCAGTTAGGCTTCAACACAATCATCCCAGCTATTCTCCGGACTAAATTTCACCAACTCTTTGTTTCCACGTCTATCTGTCAGTGGATTACCAGCTTTCTGACGGACAGGCAGCAGCTTTTGAGACAGGGGAAATTCACTTCCAGCACCTGTACAATCAGCACTGGTGCCCCCCAGGGATGTGTGCTCTCCCCACTACTCTTCTCCCTCTACACCAACGACTGCATCGCCAAGGACCCCTCTGTTAAGCTCCTGAAGGAGCAATACACAGTATTAAGAACGAAGGGTATGCAGACTTTTGAACAGGGGTCATTTAATTTTTTTAATTGTTGCCATGTTTTGTTTTATGATTGTGCCATACTGTTATAACCTACAGTTGAATATGAATCCCATAAGAAATAAAAGAAATGTGTTTTGCCTGCTCACTCATGTGTGTGTGTGTGTTTATGTATGTGTATGTACAGTATATATATATATATATATATATATATATATATATATATATATATATATATATGTGTGTGTGTGTATGTATGTGTGTGTGTGTGTGTGTGTATGTATATATATATATATATATATATATATATATATATATATATATATATATATATATATATATTGTCTATTGTGTATTCTATATATACTTTTTTCTTTTCAATATTTATTTATTTCTTATTCAATTTTTAATAATTTTTTACATTTAAAAAAAAAGTCTTCTTGCTGTTTTGTATTGTTGTGTATTGGAAGCTCCTGTCACCAAAACAAATTCCTTGTATGTGTAAGCATACTTGGCAATAAAGCTTATTCTGATTCTGATTCTGATAACTTTCTAACCATTTCCAGCTTTATGCAAAGCAGCAATTCTTGATCATAGGTTTTCTGAGATCTCTTTTTTGCAAGGCATGATCCATGTCAGAAGATGCTTCTTGTGAATAGAAAACTCAAAATGTTTGAGTGCTTTATATTAGTCAAAGTAGCTCTAGCCAACACCTCCAATCTTGTTTCATTAATTGGATGCCAGGTTTGCCAGCTCCTGACTCTAATTAGCTTTTGCTGACATCATTAGCCTAGGGGTTCATATACTTTTCCAATCTACACTGTGAATGTTTCAAATGATGTATTCACTATGTACAAGAACAATACAATAATGTTTGTGTTTGTACAATAATAGTTTGTGTTTGTTCATTATTGTTACTTAGATGAAGATCAAACCAGATTTTAAGACAAATTTATACATAAATGCAGATAATTCCAAAGTGTACTTGGATTCACATACGTTTTCTAGCCACTGTATATCCGTTTGAGTAAAACTGTTTATTGGCCTCTGGAAGCAGACGTGCATTGTTGCTACATTTACATTACCGTTACATTTACTTGAGTAATTTTTTGGAAAAAATTTACTTTGATGAGTATGTTTTATGGTGGGTATTCTTACTGATGAAAAAATGTACTTTTACTTAGTTACAATGGGTAGCGTTACATTACTGGTTTTAATTTAATAAATGTTAATAAATGCGTAATTTTTTTGAGATTTTTGAACAGGACTCTTCTGAGAGTCGAACTTCACAGTTGCATGCTGCTACTCGAGTCGCATTCAACACTACAGCAGCAAGAGCGCAAAACAAACATTTCTTCACTCCACACAATGCCTTCATTTTACACCAAGACAAGGGTATATTTCAAGATTAAAATTGCAGCTCCAACTTAAGAAAACACGTTGAGGTAAATTTTAGAGATTGTGATCATGTGGGCTTGTCTGTGTCATAGTGATACTCATTCATTTTCAATGTGAATCTGTAACTATGGGCTCTTATGACCTTAGTTTATAAGTTTGCATTTTTATATCAGCACTGCAACATATCAGTGCCTACTGAATAAATCCTTGTAAACATCAGCATTAAGTGCAAATGTTTTGCCCTGCCTACTGCGATTGTGAGCATTTCTGCATGTACAAGGTTGCCGCATGCACAGCGTTTGACAGATGCGGACGGATTTGTCTTATAGAAAACAAGCTTCCAAACACAGAGATAAGGTGCAATTTACCTTAGTATACAGAACTAATTATCTAAATTCTTTCGACACTGACAATGCTGGAGCTACACTGAACTAAATTCACGCAGGACGTAAAAAAGCTGTGAAATAACGACAGATGGCATGAATAAAGAATGATCTTGCTTCAGTGTATAATTAAACTTTATATATAACTTGGGACTGTGTGACTTTGTTCACGTTTTTCACCGTAATAATTACTAGAGGTTTCCAAACTTCTCTTCTAACTGACAGATTCGTCCAAATCTGAGAAGCGTCCTTGAAGTGATAGTTCATCCTTTAATTAATATTATATCATCATTTCCCTGCCCTCATGTTCTTCCAACCCCGTGAAACTATCTGTATTCTGTGGAACCCAAACAATGTTAGACAGAATGTTAGAGACTGACAGTCTCAGTCACCATTCACTTTCAAAATATAGAGGGGGACATGCAGTGAAAGTAAATGATGATTAAGGTTAGCATTCTGTCTAACATCTCCTTATAGGAATAATTTTTCCAACATTAAAAATTCTCGCATCATTTACTCACCCTCACGCCATACCAGATCTGTTTTTTTTTTTTTTCTCAGCTCTGTTGGTTCATAGAATGCAAGTGAATGGGTACCAAAACTTTGAAGCTCAGAAAGCACATAAAAGCAGCATTAAAGGAATTCAATCTGTCTTCAGAAGGGATATAAGTGTGGGTGAGAAACAGATCAATATTTAAATCCTTTTTTACTAATAAATCTCCACTTTCACATTCTTCTTCTTGTGTTTTTGGTGATTCAATTCTTTGTGCATATTGCCACCTACTGGGCGGGGAGGAGAATTAATAGTAAAAAAAAAAAAAAAAGGACTTTATATATTATAAAGTTATATATATTTATCTGCTTCTCACCCACACCTATCATATTGCTTCTGAAAATCACTGGAGTCATATGAATTACTTTTATGCTGCCTCTATGTTCTTTTTGGAGCTTCAAAGTTCTGGTCACCTTTCACTTGCATTGTATGGACCAACATAGCTGAGATATTCTTCTAAAAATCTTAATTTGTGTTCTGCAGAAGAAAGAAAGTCACACTCATCTGAGATGGCATGAGGGTGAGAAAATGAAAGCATTTAAATTTTTTGATGAACTATCCTTTTAATTTGATGCATGGAAGAAGGAAGTCATCTGGGTTTGGAACAACATGGTGTTGAATGATGACAATTTCCATTATTAACAATTATATTAATAGTATTATTATTATTATTATTATTATTATTATTATTATTATTAATCATTCTGTAAATCATGTTAAATGTGTATCATGTACTGGAATATAGGAGAGTAAACATCTATTACGTTATTTGTGAAAGTAGCTAGTTACTCACTACTTGAGTATTCTTTTATTGAATTTATTGAATTACTCTTACTCGAGTAAATTTTTAACATTATTTACTTTTAAGTAATTGTACTTTTACTTGAGTAAAGTTTTTGGCTACTCTACCCACCTCTGTCTGGCAGTCATATTGAGTTCAAAGTACAACTTTGATTATTTTTAATGGCAATCCAGATTATGTGCTTGACAAAGTAGGTTTTTTAAAAACCTAAAATTTCCCAGGTGGAAATGTTTTATATATATATATATATATATATATATATATATATATATATATATATATATATATATATATATATATATATATATATACAGATTATGGGCTAAACAATCTGGCTATATAACACATACTTCTATGAACCACAGTTAAGAAATATAACTATAAGAAAATAAGAAATATAAGAAATATAAATTTTTGCTACATAGCACAACCATAGGTAGTAATAATAATAAGCCAATTTATACATTTTTATTCCTTGAGTATCGATTTCACATTTTTACCATTTACAGTTTATTTTTTGTGCAATAAATTTTAAAGCAGACAAAAGTATAATAATTACTAGTAATAGTCCAAAGAGATTTTCAGCCATTTTATTGTTAGCGATAACGGTTTGATTGCTTAGAAAAAGTTATAGCACACCTCTCCCCACCAAGCTGCATGATGTGAAGTATCATTCATGTCCTTAGCAGAAATTTGAGGGACGAGATACCGTAGAAGTTTAATATTAAGAGTTAGGTGTTTGTTCATTCCCTAATTCTAAATAAGAGCAAAAGTAATAGTGATGTTTGCTTTAGTAAGCACAACTAACAGACCTGAAAAAAACCAACAACAGGGCTCTCAGCACTTCATACTAGGGTCCCTAATAAAGCCTACAACATTGTGCAAACAGCCCCAGAGGTAATGATGCATAGAACCTGGGCTTGGTAATTCATTCCAGATGGCTGCCTTTAGCTTTCAATTTATTTTTAAAGTATAAAAGTAAACAACATATCTTTTGTAAATATTCAAATGGGCAGTCTGAAGAAAGAAAATGAAACTATGCAGCTCTTGCCACAATAAATAGTGCAACTATGTACACACATGCAAATTGCAAGTACACATGGAATCACAAAAACAAAACTTACTAATAGCAAACAGAGCCCATTTATCAGGTAATCTAAGCAGAATGTAACATGCATTACCTTTGAAAGCAGGAAACATGGGCACCATATTGCTTGTAATTAAGGAGTCTGACTCAGTTCCTGTAGGACTGAAGTCTAAGAGAGAAAGATATCATTTACAGACACTCAGTAAGACAGAAATACACTAGAGTGAACATCAGATGACATAACAGATGATGATGTAATCTGTACAGTAACTACAGCAGCTGTAATATCATGATGATCTATAGACCTCCGGTTCTGGAAAGTTTTGTTTTTTTAATGCAGTAAACACTTTAATACACTGCCTGGCCAAAAAAAAAAAAGAAGTCGCCGTTTGGAAATAAGCAGATACTTAAGAGCCTACAATTGGATCATAATTGCAATGATTAATATGTTTCAGCTGGCAACAATTCTTTTAACCCTAAATGATGCAGTGTGTAGCTTCTCATTACTTAAACAACCATGTCGGAAGACATATCCCATGCTCGTGGAAAAGATGTTCCTGTGTTTCAGAAGGGGCAAATTATTGGCCTGCATCAAGCAAAGAAAACAACTAAGGAGATTGCTGAAATCACTGGAATTGGGTTAAGAACTGTCCAACACATTATTAAAACCTGAATGGATAGTGGTGAACTGTCAGCATTGCAGAAGAAATGTGGTCAGAAAAAAATTATGTTGAATGATCTTGATCTGAGATCACTAAAACATTCGGTGAAGTCACATCGTAAAAAATCGACAGTAGAACTCATGGCTATGTTTAATAGTGAAAGTAAGAGCATTTCCATTACGAGAATTTACAGGATTGGGACTAAACAGCTGTGTTGCCACAAGAATGCCACTTGTTAGTGAGGGTAATCAGAACAAAAACGACCTCAATTTGATAGGGAGCATAAAGATTGGACTGTGGAGCAATGGAAAAAGGTCATGTGGTCTGATGAGTCCAGATTTACTCTATTCCAAAGCGATGGGCACGTCAGAGTAAGAAGGGTAGCGCATGAAGCGATGCACCCGCCATGCATAGTGCCCACTGTACAAGCCTCTAGAGGCAGTGTTATGATCTGGGGCTGCTTCAATTGGTCAGGTCTAGGCTCAGCAAAGTTATGCAGCAATAAAATGAAGTTAGCTGACTACCTGAATGTACTGAATGAACAGGTTATCCCATCAATGGATTTTTTCTTCCCTGACGGCACAGGGCATATTCCAGGATGACAATGCCAAGATTCATCGGGCTCAAATTGTGAAAGAGTGGTTCAGGGAGCATGAGGAATCATTTTCACACATGAATTGGCCACCACAGAGTCCTGAACTTAACCCCACTGAAAGTATTTGGGATGTGCTGGAGAAGACTTTACAGAGTGGTTCAACTCTTCCGTCATCAATACAAGATTGTCGAAACAATACCATGACGAATGCATGCCGTAATCAAAGACAAATGTGGTCCAATGAAATATTAGAGTATGCAACTTTTTTTTTGGGTCAGGCAGTGTACAAATACAAGCTCTCTTTCCTGCATTAATAAAAATATTTAAAATCACTCAAAACTCTATCACTACATTCACACAGTCAGTATTTGGGACTGACAATCATATTTTCTAAAAGGTGAATTGTCCTGTTCATACAACAGCTTACAGGAGCGGATCAAATAATGTCTGTTTGAACAAATAACCAAGTCTTTGAGCTTTTTTTAGGAGGCTTTGAACACAGTGTAGAGTAACTCAAAACTGGTGGGAGTAGCTTCGGTGGAAGACTGTGACTGGATCGAAAACCTCCGGTTAACACAGCTGTTATGAGTCTGTAAGTTACTAGAACCCCATGTGAAAAAACTCACTCTCGAAATGCAGTTGTGAGTTCTGAAAATTTAAGGGAGTAACTGAATTCAGGGGGCTCTATTTTCGTAAGTGCACAAAATGCCGCGCTACGACCATGCGCAAAGTCTTATCCAATTTTCATGAGAGCACTAATTCTAAGTGCACTTTTCTTGCCAGCGCAAAGTGCAAGTGGGTGTGGGTGGGAGTATTTGCACAAACTGTGGGTGTACTGTAGGTTAATAAAGTGGTACAAAGCGCAATTTGCTATTTTCCTGAGAAATAGGTCATTGCACCAAGATGTTTCAAAAGCATGTTTTATCTCAGCGCAAAGTCCAAACTCAGTCCCTGCATTTGCAGTTTGGAGATTCCACCTGCAGGTGGTAATAAAGTTAATGTACAAACTCAAAAAATACAGTGGAACATCACATTATTTCCATGACGATCATTGTTGTAGCCATTTTAGGAAACAAATATTTATGAGATTTGTGTTAAACTACGTATCTTTAAGTCATGGTTTATTTTTCAATTATTATTTGTATATTTATATTTACAATTGTATTTCTGATCTAATTTATATTGGTATTTTTCCACCTGTTGTCATAGAGTGATTCTAGTCACTGCAAAAGAGGCCAGTGGAAGATTTGGAGAGAGGGAAATGTTTGGATTTGGTAAAATTTAAAAAAATGTGCGTTTTTTTTTTTTCACGTTTCAATTAATTAATTACATTTTCCAAAGTCGACCGGCAGAAGTGAAGTGTGTTCTGATACAATCACAGTTAATACTAACCATGATTTAGTATACGAAAATTATTAATAATACTTAAATTCAAATATAATTTAATGGTGCGAAAATCCAAAACCTGAGGAGAATCACATTTTCCATGCGTATAAAAGGAGCGTTTCACTGTCATAGAAATATGCCTGACATTCAACAAGGACACAGTTAATGCACAAAAGAACGTAAGTCCATATTTCTATTCTTCTTATTGTTCAGACTATGATTGCATACAGTCCATTTACACTATCAACCTCTTAAAAATGTGCTGTCTTTGTTTATATCACTGGTGCTTTACAGGGAATGGACTACATAATAGAATGCAGACGATGCCGGAGAAGAACCTTAGAATTAAATTGCACTTGACCCAGCCCATTAGCACTTTGCGCTTGCAATTTCATCAAACCCATTTAACCCTTAATGCATGCTTGCACGAAAATACCAAAACCTCATGGCCATACCCATTGACTTGCGGTATGACTTATGGCATAGCACTGCGCTTAGCGCTAGCACTCTTAAAATAGGGCCCAAGAACTTTGTGTACACAAAATCTAAGAGAGGACAGAAAGTGAGATGTATTGTGCATTTTGTCTAAAAGTCTGAATATATATGCAGATATCCTGCTGGACTCACTGGGTGGATGAAGAAGGCCGAAGGTCAAGTTGGAATTGTTCTTGTAGAAGGTGCAGGACTGTCTCACACTGGCCTGTACACGCACATCAGCCCGCACACATGTGTCTACTGACGGCTGCACGCTAACCTTCATTTGACAAGGAGATAACAAAGACAGAGAGAAGAAAGAGTGCTTACATGATGACTTGCTTGACTCAAACACTCATCAAATGTATGACGCAAATCCTGAGATGAAATAAACATTATGTATTTACATCTGAACGTTTGTTTAAACTTTACCAGAAAGTGCAGTTTGCACTTTTAAGTCTTATACCATGGTATTGTTAAATTCTTCATTGTGATTGGTTGACACAAGTAATGTTAATACCACAGATGATAATGTCGAGCCTAAGATTTTTTTTTTTTAAGCAAAAATTGTAGTAACAGTGATGCATTTTAAAGGGAAGTAGATGGCGCTAAACCATAAACTTTATTTAAACATTCAGCACAAGAGCCATAACATTTCAAAAGTTTAGCCACCAGACTTAAACATTACATGTATTAACATGAGGTTATTTTGATAAAGGTGCACTCAGTAACTTTTGTCTTTGTGTCATCTTGGATCTACACTGACACCTATTGGCTTGGATGCAGCATCATTTAAAATCAATCATTTTCGGTTTCAGATGCCATTGTAGAAATTTAGTATACACAGTCAGCCATGATTACTTTAATCAATGAGTGAAAGTGTCATATAACAGGATGGTTACTGAGATTAAGCAAGAAGTATTCGGCTGGTCATGTGATTCTAACATGGCAGCGCACATGGGCGAACCTTCTCCATGTAGAAAAAACAGCTTTTATAAAAGTTACTGATATGACTGGAGTCTTCATTTTAATGTGAGTTGTCATGATTTCTTACATATATTGCAAAATTACAATTCATGTCTTTTAAGTTAAACCTTTTGAATGAGGAAAAATTTACTGAGTGCACCTTTTAGCAGAGTTTATAGCTAATCCATGGTTTGTTGGTTCAAGTTTTATTTTGTACCACTTAATTTTAAATTTAAGATTAATTTTGTCTGCAATGATGGATTCTGAGCCTATAGCTGTAGATTGTTAGTACACAGGGCTGATCAAACAGTTAGAGAAAATGTCTCAGCAGTGTTTACACTGTCACAAGCCTGAAAATATGGCAGTTTGAGAAAGATAAAAGGACATAAAATATGTAACATAACCTTAGTGGCAAGGGTCTCGATTGACCGCCACCCTTCACATCGGTGCCAATATTGTGGCCAGAAATGAAGAGCAGGCTGCCTGAGAGAGGAGGAGAGAGCATGAGAGCGGATGGGAGAAATAACAATCACCGCTCTCGTTTAATGTCGAATTAATGCTCTCTTCTTGCTTCCCCTCAAGAGACCAGTCTCTTTCCCATGTCCCCGCATGTAAAGGATGGAGAAGCGGGTAATCGCGCCCCCACCGAGATGAGCCACCATACTCGCATCCTGGATTTAAAAACATGCATTGCGGCCATCGGCACAAGATTTCAGGCCATAATTATTATATATATAATAATTTTTTTAGACCAAACAGTTTTCCTAAAAATGGATGTCCACATATGTGGACAGCAGGACTAAGTTGTAAAATTAAATACAAAGCTCTTGAAAATCTGATTATTTTTTTTTTTCAAATTGTTTATTATGTTTCCAGGAGTGTTGATTATTCATGTTTTTGAGGCGTTACAGACATTACATCAGAAATTTGCATAAATAATTCTGATTCAAAGTATTAGCCAGCATCATCCAATCACTTCCAACCATATTAAAATAAAATTATACATTATAAATTCTGAATCTATGTACTGATTACCACTGTCCCATGTCTGCCAAACATGTTGAGTGGTCCAAACATCATCTGAAACTGAACTTTTGATACGAGTGATTGAATGCACTTCGCTGCATAGAGAGCTGTAGGATGCTCCCTTGTTCCCTATTTAGTGAATGACTAAACCTCCAGTGTGACTAACTCCATATACAGCCTCTGAAAGCAACATTTTCCAGTTTTTGGGTGAATCCATAGATTCTGAATGTGATAATGTATAGTGAATATTGGATATTTTAACTGAAACTGAGCATATAGTCCACGAATGTGGTCATTGTGTTTAATAGCACACCGTTTCACGATACATTGCTAAAATTTTAAAAGTGGACAATCGGATGAAACTAGAGACTCAATGGTTTCAATGTAAAAACTTAAGTAGGTTTCTTACCAGATGTAGTTTTTGCCTTTCAACTAAACACAAACTCCACTGTGATTGATGCTATGTTGCTTGGTCACAGTACTTGATGCATCAGAAATTTAACGCTTTAATGACAGCACAGAGTCTCCTGAACTGAGATCAGTTGGTTTAAATTAAATTAAATTATGTGTTGGTATAGCGAAGACAAAATACAAGGTCCACGCATGAGGATGCGGGGGGTCGCATGTGGTTTATAGATATAAATGTTGTAACCATTTAACACTGGTAAATTCTGTAACTTATGCATGACACACGTAAAGATACCAGAAAGGGACTGTTTCCATGGAGCAAACTCCACCATTATGTCAGTAATACATAATCAGAAGTTCATTCACCTAGTGTTCCCACCTCAAAATAGATGATTTAAGCCAGCGTCACACTAGCTGATATTTCCATCGATTTTCAGTCGTAACCCTCATTTACACAATAGCCATCCAGTAGATTAGAGAATGAGCGCACATTAGCGTCTACCAGCGGGAGGATGTTAATCCCTTGACCGTCGGGACTCCCTGCTGAGTTAATGGCTCAAAAAACTGGAAAAGCATATCAAACTTGTTAGAACAAATTGTTCTTTCACTGAGGCAGTCTCGTCATGTGACCAATAAGCTTCTTTTACTAAAGAACAGACAAGACGTCTACTGATCTGAATGTTTTCATCAGCGATCACACCCAGCATATCATCAAACACAGATTGTAATCCATAGTGATTCAATCACCAAGCATTTTTCTGGAGTTCTACACTAAAATGACTAATAAACTAGAAAGCAGAGACAGAACTGTCTGTTTTTGTTAAACATAAATCCTTTACTCAGTGAACTATGGACATACTTGTTCTACAGCTAGCCTAAATACACAATTACACACATTCACAAGGTAGACTTACTCCATGAATTGCACCCTAGAGCACTCTTTCAATTGTTTAAGTACTCCTGTTGCTAATTTGGCAAAATCTCTTTGACAGGGAATAAGAGAGTCGTGGGAAGTCGTTATGTCTTTCACCTCTCCACCATTCTGAAACAGCAAGTGTGTCATACATCAGATTAAAGAGTGCGAGATCTCTACAAACATTAGGTAAGTGTGATATCCTCACCCAAAATGGAGTTGTTTGGAGTCTGTTTCATGTCCAAGTGTTTAAACAAAAATGCAACCTTCAAACTTCTGCTATTAAACCTGCTGGAATGGTGGCTCTATTTAATTCCATTATTCTGTGTGATCCTGTAGCAAATTATTTTAATTTTTTTAAACCTAAGGAGTCGAAATTATTTTATGCAGTAATCAACATTGCCACAAATGCTGTCGATAGAGCTTAAATTAAACGTGAAACTACACATAAACATGGTAAATATGGTAAATTGACTCTCTAGACCACTGAATTATCAAAAAGTAATGCTTCACTTCATGGCTGTATAACCACCACAGGTGTGCAGTAATTCAATAACTCAACAGTCTATTGTCAATTATTCCTCATATGTCACACCCAGGTTACCTGATAACCAGCCAAGCTTGTCCTTATAAAGTTGTTCCATACAAAATAAATAAATTTACTGCAAGATCTGGCCTGAATCCCTTTAGGACATACAGAGTCAACGAACTCCCTGTAAAAAGGTTCGTATTTGGATCAAAGGAGGAAGCGGGAGCCGAGTAAACAATCCAACGTAAGTCTCTTTAATGAAACACTTTTCAGCGTAACACAAAAGGTTTGCTTTGCAGCATGACATAAATGCACACACATAAACACTGCTGTGCGCATCTCTCTCCCCTCTCTCTGTGGACTGGGCCATCTTTTATCTCCGCCGAATCTCACTGTGCACATAGAAACAATAATTAGTAACAATTCATCTCAGGTGGATGTCCTTACCGTTTTCTCTCTCCCCAGATGGGCACTCAACCACGCCCTCACATCCACATACCCCCACCGCCTGACTCAGGCCGGGGAACCATCCAGACTGCCTACCTCGTCACAGCTACCTCAGAACGGCCCCCAGATGCTGCATGTGCCGCTGCCAATCATTACTGTAAATAATGATATCATCCAAATAAGCAGTGTGAGGTCTGACGACTCGGTCCATAAGATGCTGAAATGTTGCCGGGGCCCCAAACAAACCGAACGGAAGGGTCACAAATTGGTGTAATCCAAACAGTGTGGAGAAGGCTGTTTTCTCACGGGACATCAGCATTTAGAGGACCTACCAATATCCCTTTGTTGTTGTTTTTTTGTTTTTGTTTTTTGTTTGTTTGTTTTTTTTTTCACCCAATTTGGAATGCACAATGCACAATTCCCAATGTGCTTTTAATTCCTCGTGGTCGCATAGTGATTCGCCTCAATCCGGGTGGCGGAGGATGCCTCTGCGTCTGAGACTGCCAACCCGTGCATCTTATCACATGGCTTGTTGAGCGCACTGCCACAGAGACACAGCGCATGTGGAGGCTTCACGCCATCCATGCTCAACTCACCACTCGCCCCACCGAGAACAAACCACATTATAGCGACCACGAGGAGGTTACCCCATGTGACTCTACCTTCCCTAGAAACCAGGCCAATTTGGCTGCTTAGGAGACCTGGCTGGAGTCACTCAGCACGCCCTGGGATTTGAACTAGCGAACTAGTGAACTCCAGGGGTGGTAGCCAGCGTCTTTTACCACTGAGCTACCCAGGCTCCACCAATATCCCTTTGTTAAATCCAGTGTCGAATAAAAGCGAGCCGTGCCCAACCGATCAAGCAATTTGTCAACGTGCCCAACCGATCGAGCAATTTGTCAATACGAAGCATTGGATATGTGTCAAATTTTCGACACTGCATTGACTTTTCTATAATCCACACAGAACCGGACCGAGCCATCGCTCTTAGGTACCAGAACCACCAGGTTGGCCAAATCACTGTGGAATTCTTCTATTACCCCTATATCGACTATACTATACTATTATAAAAACTATTATAAATTATATTATTATTATTATATTATGTTCTCTCTTAACAACTGACTATCAACCGACAGCCTGAATGTCAATACAGTACAATACTGTACATTCTATATATATATATATATATATATATATATATATATATATATATATATATATATATATATATATATATATATATATATATATATACACTTTTTTTTATATATATATATTTTTTTATTTTTAATTTTTATTGAATAATGTGTATCTATATAGTAAAAAAAAAACAGTGTATTGTATACTGTACAGTGTATGTTATTATTTGTATATTGTTGAGTGTAATTATGTGTATAACAGATGTTTAAATTGTGTTGTGTTAATTTGATGTTATTGTAAATTGGTATATGTCTCATCACTGTCACGACTGCTATGTTGATCGGAACTGCACCCAAGAATTTCACACACCATTGCACTTGTGTATATGGCTGTGTGACAAAGTGATTTGATTTGATTTGATTTGATTATCGAGCATGGCCTTTAATTCTTCCCACTACGTGCTGAGATGTTGCAAAGAGGCACTTCTTCCGGGTATCGCATTGCATTGTCCACCAAAACCAACACAAAGCAATGCCTGTGTGCTGAACATTTTAATGGCCCGACGAGGTCCATGCCAACTCTGTCAAAGGGAGCTTCAATCAACGGAAGAGGGCGCAATGGTGCTTTTGGATTGGTCCGGCGGATTCACCAGCTGACATTCGTGGCATTTTGTACACCACCTGCTAACATCCCCATGATTGCCCAAAATGGGTTATGAGACGGCTTAGTGTTTTCCCCTGTCCCAAGTGACCTGCCATCATACTATGATGAGCCACCAGGAACAACATTTCCTGACGGCTCCTTGGTACTAACAGCTGGGTTGTATCTTCTTTTGTCTGAGCGTCCTGCATCACTCGATACAACCGATCTTTTATAATTGAGAAATATGGATATGTGAGTACAATGCGCGGCTGAAGGTGCTGAACATCAATTACTTTCACTTGGTCAAACACATGCTTAAAAGTCTTGTCTCTTATCTGCTCTAGAAGAAAATCCCCAGCAGGAATTCCCCTAAGGGCTGGGGAAGCCAAGGCTTCCCCCTCCCTTACGTCATCCTGACGCAGAGCTGACATTGACAGCCCCGGCTCCGCCTCCCCCATCAACGCATAGCACACCCAACACCATCCCACTGTATTACAGGACCCATCCACACACAACCCTTTTAACAATTCAGGAAAAGCCAGCCAATTAGTGGACGGGTAAGACTGGAACTAACCACGGCCTCAATGTTATGCTTTTGGCCCGAAAAAGAATAGTGATGCTCACTGCAGGATAATCGTAAATATCCCAATGCACACACCTCACCTTCACCCAATTATTTGTATTCAATGCCCCATTTTGAACCAAGCATCGATGAATAGAGGTTTGGTTACAACCTGAATCCACCAAGGCTTGGTATGTACCCCCCTAATATTCACGGGTATTAGGTACATACCAGCTCGATCGGGGGCGGCCGGTGATGTCCTCACTGCATTGTTCGCAGATGTGACCCGGCTCCCCGCAACTCCAATGGACCGGCCCGGACCTCACATCCACACTAGTGGCGATAGCTTCCCCCACCTGAGTTGAAGAATGGGTAGAGCCAGGGGAGAGAGAAACAGGAGGGTTTATAATGGTATAGGTCGGAAGGAAAGAGGGGAAGGGGTGGGGGAGGGATCACAGAGAGAGAGAGAGAGCAGGGAGTGCCAGGCCCCGGGTACGCCACTAAATGGTCCTCCGCCAACTGCTTCATCCAGCGACACCAGACGGTGGCACTGGATCCACTCCGCTAATCCTTTCGGTAGTCGGGAGATGAATTGCTCCAGCACCACAAGATCGATGACATGCCTGATGTCACTGGGCTCCTCAGCCAGCAGCCACTGCCGGCAGGCGTCACGGAGCTGTTGAGCGAAGGCAAATGGGCGGCCGACTTCTCTCAGCATCAGGGATCAGAACCACTGGTGTTCCTCTGGACTGTGGCTGACCCGCTGCAGGATGGCTTTCTTTAGTTCGGGGTACCTCAAGAGGTTGTCGACTGGGAGCTGTTGGGCTGTGAGCTGGGCCTCCCTGGTCAGCAGCAGTAAGAGGTGGACTACCCATTGCACCCGCGGCCATTCCAGAGCTTGGGCCGTGCGCTCGAAGAGCTCCAGAAAGGCCTCCGGATTGTCTTGTGCCCCTATCTTCACGAGCAACACGTGGGGGTTCGCTGCTGCTGGGGTCATGGCGTGTGCCCCCTCCTGAGGCGCCAAGCTCTGCAACGTCCGTCGGTCCTCCTCTTGGCCAAGAGCGCTTTGAGGCACTCCTTCAAGGCCAAGAGGTTTCGGAAGACTTCCTCCAGCGGCGAAGATGACTCCATAGTAGCGTACCTTCCTCCTTATCCTGGGTTTCAGCACCAGTGTAACAAAGGTTCGTATCTGGATCAAAGGAGGAAGTGGGAGCCGAGTAAATAATTCAACCTAAGTCTCTTTATTGAAACACTTTTCAGCGTAACACAAAAGGTTTGCTTTGCAGCATGACATAAATGCACACACATGAACACTGCTGTGTGCATCTCTGTCCCCTCTCTCTGCAGACTGGGCCATTTTTTTTATCTCCCCCGAATCTCACTGTGCACATAAAAACAGTAATTAGTAACAATTCATCTCAGGAGGATGTCCTTATGCTATATCTCTCTCCAGACGGGTGCACAACCACACCCTCACCTCCACAACCCACTCTGATCAAACTGTCATATCACAATCTCAAGTTGCAGCTTGCCGTTAATAAGGAATATGAATCAAGATCGCTGCTAGTCTCTGCCTCAGACGGCACACCCATGGACGCCCACAGTCTGGGGTTGGTGGGACATAGGAAATGAGAACATAGCAACTGTTGTCTGATTTCATGTGTACTAATGTACATGTTTAATGAAGGGAGTGTAAATTGGCACTTGATACACTTAAAATTTGATTTTCATCAAAACGTGCAATAAGTAATCAAAAGGTAATCTAAAAGTAATTGTGTAAAAGATTACATTAATGATTACAATTTTAGTTGTATAATTTTTAATCAGTATCAGACTATATTTTAATAGTAATCTACCCAACACTGTATGTGCAAAAAGTCTACACTTATTTTCTGTTCTGTACTGTACTTAGTCTCAACACATTTTCTGCTATTTTTCTACAGTATATGTTTTCTGTAAAATCTTTCGTGGACACTTCCGTGCCATAATTTAAATAACTTTTTTCAATGCTGGTCTGTTATTGTGGTATAATATAGTTCAGATAACCCTCCTCCAAAATGGCATAGGAACAACACACTGTGATTGATTGCTTACATGTCATTAAGACACCTCTTCCTGCCTAAATGGGTGTTTCTTGCCCAGAATAAAATGTTTAGTCAAAGTTCTGGGAATGAGAGGCTAACTGACAACTAAATTAAGCCAAAAAATACAGCTAAGTAAACGGATATGATAACAAACCACAAAAACAGTGAATGTTGTCCAGTGAAGCCAAGAAAACTCTCCTTGATTGTGAGTGAGAGCAGTTTGTCACTGTCTCGCTGTGCTGGGTGACAGTGAGTTTGAGGACGATACCAGAGACTGTGATTTACTCTGTGGTCTGCCACATACTGACTAGCACATGCTCCATGAGGTCAGAAATATGATCTGTCAGCCTCTGTCTCTACTCTCCTTGCCATCTCCATTCACAATAAACCCTCTTCAGATTTATACCTTCCTATTTGATCAGTCATTACACATTTGTTTAAAGTTCTCTTGTCATTATTTGAAATTCAAGTTCTCAAACAAACTGGCACAATGCAACAAGCAATTTTCTGTCCACACTGAATGAAAAACTGCTCAGAGCATATTTGATGCTTAATATACAGTTATGTGGAGCGGGACTCTGGTCCAATGTGCCACTGAAGTAATAGCCAAGCGAACCACAAAATGTAATGCTCATTGCTTGTCGCAGCTGGTTAGGACAAAAACTCGGATTAAGACAAAAGAGATTTTATCACTTCCTGTCTGGTTAGGACACAATGTTAAGCTATGAATGGCCAGAGTTCATTCAAATCCCAATGGACAACTCCAGATAATTATTATATGAAAAGATCAAATGGAACCCCTGCTGAGCAACACTGTAACAGCTTTAGATGGAGAATACAACAGCTTTAATATGAGATCTCTTTCCAAACATTCAAAAACAAGTCTCACTGTTGCATTCAAAGAGTATGAAACCCAAAGGGGCATCAGGATGTCTCTGCTGTATCCGCTGATGTATGCAGTGTGGTGGAGTATACAGTAATCAGACTGCTCCTGAAGAACACGCGGGATTCCAAACGGCAAATGAAGAGGTTTGACATTTGAGACTGTAAGTGGAATAAAACAGAAAGATTTACTTTGTTAGAGGTATTAAAAGTTTCACTGCAGGGTGTTTTTTATGAAACAACAACAACAACAAAAAACTTTCAGTTCAGATCATATCTGATACTCATTTGAGATATGATCTATTCCTGACAGAAAGTTAAACTCACTTGAATCTGAGTCCATGAGTCGATGGTTTAAACGGTTCATCTGAAACAGAACATATGGACATTTTACATTGTGTTTGTATTTTCTTAGAATCACAGAAAGTGACAAAATGATGGTCCCATTTACACCTTGCATTAACATGTGTTTCATATCCGGATAGTAACTGGATATTCTTTAGCTGGATTGTAGTTACACCTTGCAGTCATATTTGTTTCCACTGTGATCGGATAGAAATCTGGTCAAAATTACCCACACAAAATGGAAAACACTACTTACATCAGAGGCTGTGGTAACTGAAAATTCTCAGTCTTTAAGCAAATTTTACAAAAACATTTAAAGTGCTTTCCAACACTTTAAAAGTCAGGGTTTTTCATTCATTGAACCTTTTTATGGCGGCCGCCAATGCAAAATTTCAGGTCACCAACACAAATTTAATGATATTCATATCAAATTTGGCGCTTTGCAAGTGTTAAATATGTTTCTCATCTGAAACGCGAGAGTGTAGCCTGGTTTCACGTTGTGTTGTGTCCTTCAAATTGCAATTGCAGAATTAAAAGAAAAGGGCAAGAACCCACAATACAGCACTTTAACAACGGATAACTGTAGCGTAATCTCATCATATAATTAATTACTTACGCAGTTTTATCCGGTTAATGAAAATGCATTTGCATTTACACCTTCTTTGAATGTGGTCAGAATTCCGTCCCTGATCACCTCCTAATGTGGTTTCAGTGATCCGATCACAATCCGTTTGCAATGCGTCTTGGGTGCATTTAATTATTTATTTAATTTAAAAGTTATTTAATGTGGTCAAAGAATGTGGTTTAATGAGTTCCGATCACCGAAAACGCATGTTAATGCAAGGTGTAAATGGGTCCTAAGAATTGCAACTGTGGTAAAAAAAAAAGAAAAAAAAAAAGAAAGAAAATACGTTTTGCCTTACAAGCACTAAAAAATTTACTTTTTTTTTTTTTTTCTGATTTGACATTATACGTATATCTCTGGGTGTAAATAAGTTGGCTCTGAAAAACTCTGGAAAAGCTTTTCTCTTGCTCCCAATCATGTCAACTTTAACTGAGAAACATTTTGTGTCGATACAAAGCAATCAAAAGTTATAGCATTACAAAAATAATTTATCATAGTGTCCAAAACGTCTCCATGTGTCCACAAGCCTCTCCAAACAAATAAAACATAATAATTGTAAATAAGAACTAATTACACATGCAAACACAACAATGACTAAAGGTTTGCATAGCATGCAGACATGATTTTAGTAATGAGATTTCACAGAATGAGTCTGCATCGAGTTTGTGTCATTTACTTGGTGCCATCTGCTGGTTGCCATATGTAACATTGTGCTTCGTGTGGATTATCTAATGATTTATGCATCTGACTACCTTGTGTGTGGGCTCGTTTGAAAGATAATCACCTCCTCTAAGTAATGGTAAGTGATAATTTATGTTCCGTAAATTTTTTGTGAAGTTATAAGCGAAAATGCTGCATATAAGCAACACCAACATAATTGTCAAAGACATATACTTAGCCATTACTCACTATAATTTTGTTTGTAAGTAAAATAAATAGGCTGGTTGTATTCTACTCTTTGAGAGCCTTTCAACAACATATGACACATAGCTTGATGAGTTTAATGTTTTTACTGATTGCAATAATATGTACAGTGCAATTTTCTTTTAAATAGATTTTCAGAACAGAACACGTCTGATTTGTCTGCAAATTTCAAAGTACTTTTTCAGTTTTGGTTATAATGCTTACATGCATTCGAAAGTAGAGCTTCTAAGCTTTCAATCGATACCTATTTTGTGTTGGTCAAGACTGTAGTTTTTAATATTTTGACAATATTCTTTTTTCTCCCTCTGGCCCATCCAAGCTTAAAGGGTTAATAACTTTAACAACATTACTTAGGTTAGACATATTTCTAAAAAAATATCATATAGAATAGCACATTTCAAACATGAATTAGTAAAATATATGTCTGCAAACATAGACATTGTTTTGAAATAGTTGAGCAGGGAAAAATAATATTTTCTGTAAAAATTGTTTTAGAAAGTAATTAGTAATGTGATTACTTTCCCCATAAATAAATCAGTAATCGGATTACAATTTTAGAGAAGTAATTACTTATTTGCAGTGGATTACTTTTTTGATTAACTTACCCAACACTGTTCACAACATAATCATGTTTTTGATTTTTTTTTTTTTATACAAGAGACAAATCAGTAAATCATTTGGAGTGGTTAAGTGCGAGTGGCTTGACTCATTTCCCTTTCAAAAACTAAAAAGCTACATTTGCGAGAGTGACATACCACAGGAAAAAACAAAATAATCCAGACAACACCACAAAGCCAAAAATGAATGTGTGATGAGTGTGGATCAGCATAGAGTAACATAAACAACAATCATAACTCAAAGAAATTCCTCAGAGCCACAGCACCAGACTACAGAGGCTCCAGTGACATCCATGCAATAACATCCTGAAACTGTAAGCTATACTAATGCTTAACTGAAATTACATGCAAAAAACCTGAAATCATGCAGCTATTTTGCAGCTTTGATTGTCTCTCAAGTTTAGTTCAATTAAGTTTAATTTGTGTAGTGCAACATTAAGGTTTTATGCTTAAAAGGTTAGTTCACCCAAAAATGAAAACTCTTGTCATGATTTATTCACCCTCATGTTGTTCCAAACGCATAAGACTTTGTTTCATATGTTGAACACAAAACAAGGCAGAATGTTGAATGTCTGACAGTCTTAATCAACATTCACTTTCATTGTATGGAAAAAAGATGCAACAAAAGTGAATGGTGACTGACACTAACATTATGCCTAACAAAAGTCATACGCGTTTGGAAAAACATGAGAGTGAGTAAATGATGCCAGAACTAAAATTTTTGGGTGAACTGTCCCTTTAAATCACTATTAACCAAGTACAATAGACAATAGCCAGGGCAAAATCCTTGAGCGTTAAAAAGGAAACTTTAGGTGGAACCAAGAGGACAGGAAATCCCTGCTCTTTAGAGGAATGAGTCATCTAATAACAGCCAGTTTAAACAGAAACAGTATTACATCGTATTGAGCAAGGCACTCATTGGATTTAAGTCTTGGTCTTAATTTTAACAAGTCTTAGCACAGAAAATGTCTTTCAAACCAAGCCCAAAATGGCCATTAGACTAGCATGTTCAGCATGGAGCTGCTCTGAATGATGTCTTTGATGCCAACCTCGGCTTCAGTGAGGGAGTCACAGGTGCAACCGTGGGGGTCACGTAGGTACCCTCTGTCAGGGGTACATGTGGATGGTGCAGAGCGCTCTGCGGGGTACACTGGCTGGTGTGGTGGGTTCTTCAGTAGATGGTTTAAACTGCCATGGGTGCCGTTATTGGGGGCTGGAGGAATACCCAGCAAATCTGAACAGAAATAAATAGAACTGACATTTATGTACAGCCTGTCATGAAAATTATGTGATTGTGGCGACATTTTAGCAAAATGACATTACATGGTTCCTTTGTATTGCTGCAGTTCTGAGGTGAAATATCCACTGTGTGGTGCTAAAAGTAAGTTGAATTTAAATTCTCCTAAACAGATCTCTTTTTTTTTTTTTTTTTTTAGGTTAATGCCCTATCAAGTTTTAAATAAAAAAGCCTTCCTACCACAATTGCTATACTGTATATTAAGGAGCTGTTAGGCAGAATGTTGGCCTCAGTCAACATTTAATTTCATTTTATGGAAAAATGATGCAATAAAAGTGAATGGTGACTTAGGCTAATATTCTGCCTAACATCTCCTTTTGAGTTCTACAGAAGAAAGAAAGTCATTTGGATTTGGATTTTGCCATTTAATGATGAACAGTATTTTAATTTTTGGGTGAACTATCCCTCTATGTTAGTAGCGTTGCTACTTCTAGTTCATTACCACCCAACTCTGGTATGTACTTACAGAGGTATCAGAGAATTTGTTGCCAGTGATGTACATTTTGTTTTCATAGTGGGTCACAAAGTCCTTGGCTGTGAATTTGGATGTTGGGAGAGGTGGAGAAAATTGTTTCTCATAGTTCAATTTAATTTTAACAACAAGGATTTCAACCAACATGAGCTCAGCATATAAACTTTCCTATGTGGGTGCTGGCCAGTTGACATTATTATACTGTAAAATCCTAGACTAAGCAAATGTATGCGTTATACAGCATGTGTATATATTGTGTTTGACCAATTAGATCTCATAATCCCACACTCAAGTCTTTGTTACCAACCCATGATACCATGAAGAGGCAAATTCATAAGTAGTGAACAGCTGTATTAGAGTTTTACACTTTAAACCAGTCCCTAAAACATGTTAGGTGTCCCCCTAATCTGGCTTGATTAAAAAACATTGTTCCTTTTTCAAGTTGGTCACCTCAATGCTGCGTCAGTAGCTGACATAATGGGAACTTCTCCCAGGAATTACAATCTCTGAAGCCCTTTAAAAATAATAGCAATCTTATTGGCAAATGGTGCAAATGGTGCAAAATATGATTACATATCTCTCATGCCTCTGCAAGCCTGACTCATCACTTCATCATTTGAAATGTATGCCTTAACAGCGAGTGGATTATTTTCTTCTCCCTGTTAGTGCACTGATGACCAGAGTATCTTTTAACACTTCCGTGTTTGCAATTGTAATGAATTGTGTTTCTTTCAAGGAAAAGGGACTTTTGCTTAACAACGTCTGTTTAAAGATTTCATTTTGAAAATATTTCCTCCATGTGAGCATTATTTCCCCCTGTCTGATGGGCACAAGTGCTGCTTTGTTTGCCTGGGCCAAGCTCACATGGAAGCTGCACTCAGTGAGACTGATTGCCTTCATTGTGAGCCCATGAAACTCATGATGCTTTGCTCCTAGCTCGTTTTCTCTCTTTAAGCCGATGCTGGCACCACAATTCCCAAGGGACCGTATGCAGAAGGCAAGCAAGGCAGGATACAGAGTGCAGAGATTTTAAAGATGATTTGTTGCTGGCTCAGGTCTTGAGTGCATCCTCTCCTCCTTATAAAGCAGCTTCGCCTGTTCAGTTCCCCATTGACAATCTGCACCCCACCACTGGCACACATGGTGCAATCATGTTTGGCGATGATGATGATGACAAGGATGCTATTTTGCTCAAGGCCTCTGATGGCGAGACCTGGTCTCACTCAGTCGATGAGCTTGCTGGTATTTCTCCCTGCAAGTGCGAGGTCTGCCTTTGAGGCTGAGTTGATGAAGGTTTTCACCTGGGCTGTCACACATCTAGCTGGTCAAGACATGGTACCCCCCAACTCAGCTAGAACGCATGTCTCCAGTGCAGCGGCCTTTATGTTGCTTGATGAGCTTCCCCCAGTCAAAGAGGCTGTCATGGCTCTATGCCCTGAAATGGCACCTTTTCACTTTGTTCTTCCTAAGGCGAGGACCCAGCGTGTTGCCCTGAGCAGATGGTGCTCTGCTTCTTACAAGAGTGTTTGAATGCAGGACTCACTCCATTCATGCTCAAAGTGTATGTTGCTGCCATAGCGATGGGCACTACCCTTTGGGTGGTTTGTTGGTGGGCCAACTAACCTCAGGTCAGTTAATTCTTGCATGGAGCTAGATGGCTGAGACCCTCTTGCCCCACTGCCATCCCAGTCTGGGACTTAGCGCTGGTGTTAAATAATTTTACGGGTTCACCATTTGAGCCATTAGACACAGAAAGCTTATGCATACTCTCCTTGAAGGCTGTGCTGCTACCCGCTTTGACTTCAGTCAAATGTGTTGGGGACCTTCAGGCCTTGTCGGTCAAAGACTCCTTCTTAGAGTTTGGAACAGGCTTGTCTAAAGTAGTTCTCAAAATTACGTGCCTGAGCTGCACGTCCAGCTGGTCAAGAGATGACACTCGCCCTACTCAGCAAGAACATGTTTCACTGGGTTGCTGATGCCATTGCACTCGCTTACATCTCGGAAGGCAATTAGTGCCCCATGGTTATTAAAGTTCACTCCGCCAGGAGCATGACCTCCTTCGGTCTTGGGATAATGGCATGTCCCTGGGGCTTCCCTTAACATCTTTGCCAGGTTGTATAACTTGGATGTGTCTTCCCTCTCTTTCCAGGTTTTGACTGCAAAGGAGGGTTGATGTATTAATGTTTCACTACCCTGTTGGATAGTGTCATTGTTTAGGTTGCAGGTCGTTTGACCTTGGCTTCTCTCACTCCCTATTAAGACGCAAAGGAGAGTTCCCATAGCATCAGCTACCTTTTCAGGGAACTAAATATGACTAAAAGGGGAAAAAGTCTATACAGAAATTAAGTTTTATATCCTTTCAAACATGATCATGATATTTCCCAATTGTCAAGTAAAAAATAAAAAAGATACCTTTAAGGAACCCTGGGTTCCCTCATAATTTCAATTCAGATTTGCAAATCGATTCGCAAACGAATGTTTGAGTCTGTTTTTTTTTTTTTTACCAATTTGACTGATTCAAAAGAATCAAATCAAAAGATTTAATTCAAAAGATTAATTTTGTGAATCGGACATTACCATCACCGAGCCGTACGTGGTTTACATTTGCAGCTGTGTTATTGTTGGCAGTGTTAAGTCACAAAAGTAACGAAAGTGTCTGGAGAAATGTATCAGAGTAAAAGTATACATTTTCTTTTCAAAATATAAGTAAAAGTGAAGGTCAACAAAACAGAAATATAATTTTTTTTTTTACATAAAACTGAAGTGTGTCATTTCTGCATCACTAGCACCACCAAACAGAATTGCAAAAATAAATATTGTTTTCAAAACAGCTTTACGAATTCACAGAACAAACAGATAGTCCCGTCCCCAACTGACACCACAGTCAGTGTTGGTGTGTAGAGTTAGACAGAAAAAAAAAATGGTGGGTTAATTTTAATTGCGTTTTTACAGTTTTCAAGAAAATTACACTGCAAATGTTTACTTAAAGTTGTCTCTGCATTTTAAGCTGGGATATGAGAAAGTATTTTAACACCGAAAAAGTCACACACTTCAGCTTTAAGTACAGTATTCCTTTGGATACTTCACATTAAACTGAACTTACCACATAGGAGGTTATAGACTTCAATGTTCTCAAAGGGAGCCACAGTTGTTTTATAATGCAACCCAGGTCCATATCCGATAAAAATGGTCTGCAAACAGTTGCATTTAGTTACTTAAATTACACTTCATTTACACTTGGCACTAGCAAACATTCAGTTGTTTCAGCACAAATCATTCTATTATGTTTAAACTATTTGGGTCAGTGGGGTACACTGGGCTCCAAAAGTCCACAAGTGAAAATGCTTTATTTTGCATTATTCTAATGTAAAACATTTTTTTTTTTCATTACAAATTATATTCTTAGCATAACTTGAAAGTGAAGAGTTGATTTAACATGAATTTCAGAATATGTTAGTATTTGGTATGTGCCCCATTTGCTTTATTGACAGCATGCACTTGAGTTAGCATGAGCTCCACAAAACCTAATGATTATCCAGAACGATTTGATCCAAAATGAATGCAAAGAAATCTGCATTAAGAAATTAACATGCTCCATGTTACAAATATGACTTAATTGGTTAGTCACCATAAAATAGTGCCGAACCTAAATATTTCTGTTGTAACGTTTTTCATTTTTGTTTTGTTCAATTCAAATTTGAATCCCAGATTTTCAATGTGGATTCAGACTTTTGGACCCCACTGTACACAGAGCAAGAGGGCCATGCATGTTTGTCAAAAACACCGGTAACAGCAAAAACAGATTCAAAACACGCCCCATCTACCCATAATAAAATGTTAGGTAAACTGTGCAGTTGCATTTGGAAAATAAGTGGGCGACAAAAAATGGCCACAAGAGCTCCAAAAACATTGAGTACAGTTAAAAATAACTGAAAGCACTTATTTTGATTTGCAGTCACAGAGAGACACACATTCCACTCGCCTCTGACCAAAAAGAAGGAATGCTTGAGTGGAAAGAACTAGACTGATCTAATTTCCTTGACACTGAATGTTTAATCCAAAAAATGATCTTCATTCCCTCTAACAGGAGATCTCTATTTCATTAAGATGACCTAAAGTTATTGCCATAATAACCATCCCTGTGGTTTCCTTGAAGTGCTTTGACTAGTTTGTACAATTTACCTCAGTCAGTCTCAAGAATTGTTTGTAAGCCCTACAGCTACAGTACATTACACATTCCTAGACAACCACATAGGCACAGGGGCACAGATGGGCGTAAGGCACAGGGGTGAATTCCACACACGTCACAGACATAAACAGCACTCTGCCACAGGTCCAAAATATGTCTCGCACATGTTTACAACAGTGTTGTTTTAACCTCTGCCAGTTTGAAGGAACATTGCTAAGTGTGAATCTGGAAAAAGTAAGTTAAAGTCAATGGAAAGTGGGTTAATTCAAAGGGCAGTGGATAAAAACCTTGGGTATCATGACCCCCTTCATGGGAATTTATCCAGAGCCTTTCATTTGAATTTAGTAATCCCCTGCTAATTACTTGGTCTTATAAAACTCATTACTTTCCTAAACAGAAGCTTGAACAGAGCCTAGAGCAGAAATTGAATGTCCAACTCTAAGTACTGTGCTGATAAGAAATGTGCATATGACAAATTTTCACTGGATTTAGGGGATTCTCACTGATTTTGTGGATGGGGTTATGCTGATGGGAAAGAAGGGAGGATTGCTGAGAAGAGAATGCTGGAGCACCCATGAAAAGCAGCTCACTGATGGCAGTTCTGCAACATGGGTTGATTTCAGCCTCAATACTTTTAAAAATATATTTTTGAAGGAACTGGTTTACTATTAAAGGAATTGTTCACCCCCAAAATGAAAATTATTTCTTTCTGATAAGTCTTTATTTACTCGCCCTCATGTTGTTCCAAACCCGTAGGACTTATTTGAATTATTTAGCAGAATGTCTATGCTGCTCTGTCCCTGGTCATAATTCACTTTCATTGTATAGAAAAGTGGCGATGAAAGTCAGTCCTGTTATGGGGGTGTTTTGCGGCTGCAGGAAACAACTATCCTGACTATGTGACTGACACCATGGATACTTTCAGGTATCGGGCCATTTTGGCATGAAAAATTTGATGCCTTCTGTGTGTAAATTGAAGCCCGGTGATCACTGGACTTTCCAGCAAGACAATAACACCAAGGATACAACCAAGTTGTCCAAAATCTGGTTCAGGGATAAGTCATGGAATGTCCTTAAATGGCCCTTTCAGTCCATCATTAAAATCCCATTGCAAAACTTTGTTGGGATTTCAAGGAAGCAGTGGCAGCACAGAAACCAAAGAATGTCAATGAGCTGGAAGATTTTGCTCATGAGAAATGTGTAAAAATTCTAATAGAGAGGTGTCCGAAGCCTGAGAACACTTACATGAAACATTTATTTGCTGTTATTAAGGATAAAGGATGCTCCACAAATGATTGACTTTGGGGGTTGAATATTTTTGACATGACATTTGTGAAGAGAATTAGTTATTTTTTTATTCTAAAATTTGGGTAAACTGAACTCTTTGTTCTCAAAATCACTCAAATGTATATTAAAAACTTACTTTTTTAAGGTTTTAGTTGATGTGTTTTAATTCACATCACCAGAATGTATTGCTGGTCAGGGGGGTTGAATAATTTTGATTGCAACTGTATTTACCTTAAACCAACACCTAAACCTAACCGATAGTGTTTTAAAAGCAAATGCAAAATGAAAAGCACATTTACTGAAGAAACTATGTCATTTCATGTCGCTTCAATGGCACTTTCGCTTCACTTTCACTTTTGTTTCGAGCGTCCTGGCTGGGCTGTCTGTGAGTCCAAAATCCAACATGCTACCAAGTGAGCTACCACAGAAGTTAATCACAATGGAATAAGTGTGTTAATGCAGGTGGGTCTGTAATACAGTCGTTAAAATTTATCGTTTTTCAAATGATGCATTAGAGTAAAAGCGTTTTGATAAAATAACATAGCAGGGTGCGTGTAATAGAGCGAAAAATAAGTGTTCTCAAAGTCCTAAACAGCCAAAGTACCTGTGATTTGTGTAAAAATATCGCATTTAGTGTAAAGAGAGCGGCACGCAAAAGTCTGTTTGCAAAAATTTAGTTATAGTAACGTTCATTCTTTGAGACTAGGTTGCATTTTCTTCAAAAAAAACTTTTTTGTTTTTTTTAAGAACTGAGGCTAAACCAGTAATAACTAATTATTGTAACTGTTTAAAATATGCTCTTCTTCTGTCAATACTGACATAAAAAAAAACTGATGGTTTGTCCTGCTTTTTATTATATTATCCCACTTCCTTTTTACACTTTTGTTGTAGTCAGGTAATGTTTATTCATAAAGCTCATTTAAAAGTGACATATGTTGAGCTAAAATACTGTTCAGCTGACGCAAACAATATTATTGGATATTCACTAAATTATTGTACATAGATTACTGTTATAGATTGTTTTATAATGTGCTAACAAAGTCCTGTTAAGGTAATTCAGTTCAATTTTCTACGTAGGCCTACTCTTATCTACTTTAATGGTGAAAGACTAAAATCTCCAAAACAGTTTGTAAAGATTAAAAACAGTTTCAATAACATATTTCAAATCAGCAATAAAATGACACCAATGGTATCATACATTTTGATAATTTAGCTCAAATCACACTAAAAACTGTTTTCAAGCTGGTCTAAAATAAACAAACTCCATCAAAAAGGCTAAATGGCTCTTTTAACTGAAAGGCGGGACTTCCATTTCTAATGCATTTTTATACTTTTTTATATGCATTTGTCATTCTCCAGTGTTTATTATTTTTCAGTGTATCTGGTGTTAGTCAGCTGATATAAAATGAGTTATTTCTTGATTTTTGTTCTTTCTTTTCTTTTACTGACATCTTGCTTTAGTCATTTAAAAATTATTATTACTGAGAACAATACAATTTACTCCAAGAAGATGGTCATAATGTTATGACAACAATTACAGTAGGAATGTGGATTGATATTGCTAATTCTACTGAAGTGGATGGTTTATGAATTATTGTCCATGACTTTCTGCTCATGAGATCAAATGAATCACACACAAGTTGCTTTGGTAAGAAAGCGTCTGCTAAAAGTATACATGTATTAATATATGACTGTGCTTGCAAATGTGTAATAAACTTATTTACTTCTATAATACAAGGCATGCATGTTTGGAATACAACAGTGTTTTAAACACCAACCTGCATGTTTTTGAAGACATTATCTGAGCCATGAAAGCCACCACTGCAGTATTTAACTTCACTTGGTTGCCTGTGAACCAGGTTGAGAAGAAGGGAAATTTAAAAAACTAAAATGTACAAAATTAATGAAGAACAAAAGTGACAGTGAGCCAATGAAATATAACCATGAGAAACAAACATCATGATCAATGTGCAGGGTTGGGGTGTAATGGAATACAAGTAAAGGGAATTATGTATTTAAAATGCTAAATATTAGTAGCTGTATTGCATTACAGTTACAATTTAAATGGTTGGTAATCAGAATAAAGTTTTATTCCTAAAGTATTTTGATTACTGATGCAATCTGAAGAGTGTTTGAACAGTGTTTGCAAGCAAGTTTGGAGTAGCAGAAACAGTAAACTCGTTTTAATTTTTATGTGAACATTTAGCTTTATGCTAAGCTAAAATGCTTTTTCTAGCCATTTTACATGCACCTGCTAACAGGCACAAATTTATTATTTCTATGAAGAAAATCCATGCTAGATAATATATTTTTTTCTCTATTAAGACCTCATATATTATGGCAAAAATCTTCACAAAGTCAAAACAAATTTAAAAAATCTGCCAGTGCTTAAGAATAATCCAGAGTAATTACATTACATTACTGACGACGAGTAATCTAACAGAATATGCTACAAATTACATTTAACAACCTGTATTCTGTAATCTGTAGTGGAAAACATTTTAAAAGTAACCCTCCCAACCCTGTCAATGTGACAAAAGCATACTCTTAAATATACACATACCTTTGAGTGAAATGCAAAACGGAGGTCTACTAATAAAAATATTCAACTTTTAGTTAGCATTTAGAAATCGAAAGGTTTACAAATTCATTAGCAACTTCAAATGTCTATGAGTATAATCTTGAACTTTAAAAAAAAAATGTATGAATGAAATACAGTACTTTATCCAAAAAAATTGGTAACTCTTTACAATAAGGTTGTATTTGTTACCATTATTTAACTACTTTAGTTTACATGAACGAACAACGAACAATACTTTTACAGCACTCATTACTTGGTTAATGTTTATTTCAACATATACTAATACATTTGTCAAATTAAAAGTTGTATATGTTAACATTAGTTAATGCATTATGAATTAACGTGAATTAAAAATGAACATTTGTATAAATTAACATAAACCAAGATTAATAAATGCTGTTATAATAGGCTATAGTTCATGATGCCTAATGCATTTACTAATGTTAACAAATAGAACCTAATTGTAAAGTGCTCATGTCATTCCAAACTTGTATGCTGTTATTATTTCTGTGGAACACCAAAGTAGAGCAGCCCGTCATACAATGACAGTTCCTAGATACATAAAAGCACTACAAAATTGTCCATACAACTCATGCTCCATATTCTAAGTCCTCTGAAGTGCGAGCAACAGACCCAATGTAAATTATTCACTGATAATTTTTGATAATCTCACATCTGCCGAAGCTCGCGTCTAGCCCACGTCCGCATTCAGATTTAAAAATATCAAACCGATGCCATTAGCCTCACAACGACATTGGTTCTCTCATGTGACCTTCACTATAGGACATCATTTGACATAACAAGCATCAGATATGTTTTATAAACATCAGAAGCACAAACTTACAATGCTGCTTGCCACTGCGGCTTCATGTAGAGATGTGCTCTCTCGATACGTATATGTTTCGCAAAGTGAAGCCGTTTGGGCAGGTGCTCCTTGAGATAGGGCCGCATCGGCTGATCAGGTTCCACACACTTCGAAACACAAGAATTTCATGAGGTGAATCTGAGACTGTAGGTTACAATGAGATTAAGTAGAAGATATGGTCTATACATAGTGTAGAGATGTTGAGACAGGGTCATACCGAAAGGTTTTTCACCAGACCTTCATAATCGACTGCCAGACGAATAGAGGAACAGAGAAGAGAGTGATCATTTGTGTTTTCACTAATGTGAGGATTACATACATTTAAATAATTTTTCTGAAATTATTATTTTTATAAATACAAAAGACACTCAAGTGCAAATGTGTGGTGGGAAAGACGTTTTTAGAATTGGCTTACAGGTGAAGAATTCAGCAGGCAAACGTCTGGGCCGGACTCTGGCTGCAGGGCCTTGGATGACAGTGATGTCATTTATGTTTTCCAGGTATCTGGAGACGTATGCAGCTTTTTCACATGATGCTTCTTCCATCCCTGCATTTGTATAGACAAACAGCAGGACTCTCAGGTATAATTCAAAATAAACTTCGATTTTGCACAGCCCGATCTCATGAAAATGACATGATAGTGACGACATTTTTGCAAAATGACATTCGTGGATCATGACTTGTATCAAGGCTGCTTCGTGGTGAAAGCAAGTTAAATTTTCTCCCAAAGCGATGAGGTTTTTAAGGTTAATGTTCTATCGAGTTTTAAATCTACAAAGCCTAACTCCCTACCCTAAACCTAACCGATAGTGTCATAAAAAGCAAATCTGAGATGGTGCTCCATTACACTTACAGAATTTAGGGTAACAATTTAAATGAATGTTCTCTTTGGTAATGGTTTATTAATAGCTAATAATTAAGTGACGAATGTATGATAAATCATTTATATGCTGTTATAGCAACATTCATAAAAAAGGAAACTCATCTGTAATACCTGACACTAGGTAGCCTTCTTACCTCACCTATTATTAATTATTAATACAGATTTTCAACATTAGTTACCTATGAAAATGTAACTTACATGTTATTAATGCTTAATAACACTTATTTAACATTCGTTACCCATGAAAATGTAACTTACATGTTAGTAATGCTTAATAAAACTTATTTAATATTAGTTACCCATGAAAATGTAACTTACATGTTATTAATGCTTAACAACTAAGACTAGGTAAGTTCTGACACCACTCAGAGTAGCACCATTCTTTTGACAAACACGTGACAAGGAATATGACAACACAAGTGAGTCAAGACGTTACAGTAATTAATATAAACACAAAGCAGACAGAAGCAATTCCTCTTTTTAATCTCATTAAATTAATTTATTTTTGTCTGCATAGCAACATAAATCATGAATTAGGGCATTTCTGTTTTTATTATTACATGTATGAATAAATGCATTTATTAAGGATTTATAACATGTTAGTTAAAATGCTCACTATTTGGCAAGTATTGCATGAATAAGTCATGTTGTTATAACCACATATTAAGGATTTATAATGCATTTGTAAATTACTTATTAGTCATTAATAAACCCCTTTGTAAACCTTAACAAAGGGATTATTAATGTAGTTACCGAATTCAAAGTCTGAATTATCCACTTCATAATGCATTTTAGATCATTCAAAACATGATATTTTTTTCTCTCACTTAAGTGTCAAAGATAGCATATAATTAGCTTTTGGCTGACAGTAACAGCTTACAGCCCAACGTCCACTTCTTTCATGATATTTTTTATGTGAGAACTAATTAAAGATCAGTGATGCAACTGAACTGCAGTACATCAAAACACACAAGCTCAATACGCCTTCACAATTACTCCAACCACAAAAGCAGAGTGACAGAGAGACGATTAAAAAACCAAGAGTCAAAATTAGTATGTAAGCAAGCCCTATGGTGTACTTCAAGGGCAGGGGACATATGGGCCTACCCCACACGCTTTTAATTTGGCCCAATCACAAATGAAGGCACACTTCAGGCAGATGTCACTGCTCATGAACTTCTCTGCCCACCCATAGAAGCATAATTGAAAGCTAAAAGACAATCAAGGAAAGAACTTTGAAGGTTTTCTCTTTAAATAATGTAATGACTGATGTGAGATACATGCTTTGTGGGATACTGTCTACATCTAATCCTTAAATTTCCCAACAAAAAGGCCTGTCTGTCTTGGTATGAACATCTAACATGACCAGACTTAATAACTCTGTAATAGCACTAGCTAAAATGGTTTCAGTATACACTGGCGGCCAAGGAAATTGGCTCTTTAATTCACCAAAGTGGCATTCAGCTGATGACAAAGTACAGTCAGGACATTACTGATGTAAAAAACAGCACCATCACTATTTGAAAAAAGTCATTTTTGATCAAATCTAGACAGGCCCCATTTCCAGCAGCCATCACTCCAACACCTTATCCTTGAGTAATCATGCTAAATTGCTAATTTGGTACTAGAAAATCACTTGCCATTATAACAAACACAGTTGAAAGCTATTTGGATCATTAAATAAAACTTAATATTGTCTTTGTGTTTGTTTTTGAGTTGCCACAGTATGCAATAGACTGGCATGTTTTAAGGTCAATATTAGGTCAAAAACTCGTCAGTCAATCATTGTTTTGAGGAATGAAGGCTATACAATGCTTGAAATTGCCAAAAAACTGAAGATTTCATACAAAGGTGTACACTACAGTCTTCAAAGACAAAGGACAACTGGCTATGACAAGGACAGAAAGAGATGCGGAAGGCCAGATGTACAACTAAACAAGAGGATAAGTACATCAGAGTCTCTAGTTTGAGAAATAGACACCTCACATGTCCTCAGCTGACAGCTTCATTGAATTCTACCCGCTCAACACCAGTTTCATGTACAACAGTAAAGAGAAGACTCAGGGGTGCAGGCCTTATGGGAAGAATTGCAAAGAAAAAAACACTTTTGAACAGAAAGTCAAAAAGAAAAGGTTAGAGTGGGCAAAGAAACACAAACATTGGACAACAGATAATTGGAAAAGAGTGTTATGGATCTTAACCCCATTGAGCTTTTGTGGGATCAGCTAGACTGTAAGGTGCGTGAGAAGTGCCCGACAAAACAGCCACATCTATGGCAAATGCCACAGGAAGTGTGGGGTGAAATGTCACCTGAGTATCTGGACAAACTGACAGCTAGAATGCCAAGGATCTGCAAAGCTGTCATTGCTGCACATGGAGGATTTTTTGATGAGAACTCTTTGAAGTAGTTTAAGAAGTTCTGAAATAAAATGTCAAATTGTAATAGTAATTTTTCATGTATTTTTATACATTGTGATGAGTTGAATGCCACTTTGGTGAATAAAAGTACCAATTTCTTTCCATAAGAGCAAAATCTGAAAAAAATTCCAAACTTTTGGCCGCCAGTGTACATTGAGAATGCAAAAGTATGCAATAAATCTTTATTAATGACTGATGTCAATATACTATAGCATGTTCCACAAAGTTTGTAATTAAGAAAGTCTCCAAATATATTTTGTCTTAATTGCAACAGTATATCTATTACAACTTTCAAGATCATATACAGTATGGTCTCATGGTGAAGTGGAAAAAACATAACAGCCCTCACCGTGGTCAGAGAGCAGAATCAGGTTGACACATTTGTCCAACTGTCTTTCCTTGAGACCCTCCAACAATAGCCCAATCAATCTGTCAACATTCAGTAAAGCCTCAATCACCTGCAACACAAAGATTACAACACTTTTCTGAATCAAAAACATTTTCTACTTTACTGTTTAAACAGGAAATACATCAACACAGGAAGTCCAATTGTGCTTGTTTTTCATTCTGTGAAAGTATCTTAAAATAACTTCAGTTTACCTGGCTGCTCATTGGTCCGAATCGATGGCCAGCAGAATCAGGCTCTTCAAAGTATAAGGTGTAAAAGTCTGGCCTAAAAGAGAATATTTAAAATATGCCAATGGTTTATTTTAAACTTGACTGTGGCAGAAGTCACTTTCAATGTACAATCCATATACTGGACAGAGGCAGAGCAGACCTAATCAGCAGAAATTAGATTTTAAAAAAAAGACAATGGAATAGCATTACCTTTTTCCTTCAGGCAAATGCAACCATTTAAAAATTTCTGCCACCCTCTCTTCAAATGGGATGTTTCTAAAGAAAGAAACAACAAATGTGTTCTTTGCTCTTTGTGTGTTTCAGAGCTGATTAGAAAACGTCAGAATATTAGTTTCTCATAATGGTTTTAAAATGCTAAAATCCAGTCCATGAAAATGGACATCATGTGATAGTGTAAATATCCACCTGTCATACTTCTTCCAGAAATTGGGGTATTTTCCATTGACTTTCACATCTGATCCAGGCCAGAAAAAAGTTGCTGTTTTAAGTTTGTGTTTCATGGCTGTGAGCCAAACCTAAAGACAGTCACAGAAAGAACTGGATAAGAGAGGACAGAGAAGATGTACTGCAGGAAATATGTGTCGTTAAAAAATAAATATGTTGGTGGCATAATACAAAAATAGCAGCAGTATAATTTTCAGAAATCAATATCAGCACAGAAAAGTATGTTTGCCCTTATGAACAGTCTTGGGTGTAACATGTTACAAGTAGCATGCGTTACGTTGTTAGATCACTTTTTGCATGGCTTTTGGAATTTACAACATGATATCCAAGTCACTTTTTCAAATAAGTAGCGGGCCGGCCAAAACTTCTCCCTTCCTGAAAACATAGTCAAAGCCCTATGCAATGTACTGTTTGTCACAATTGTGCATACACTTCAAACCGCACAACATCTATGCAACGACTAGCACAGGGCTAGTCGTTGCATGCAAACTATGTCCACACTTTTCCACTGTAAAACAAATACCCCTTTGAATTTAAAAACACCTTTAAGCCAAGCATATTGATAAGAGAGGGAAAGCTTCGGTAATACACAAGAAGGCCTAACTCATGCATTATTTTCCAGAAAAAGTCATGATTTAATATAATTAGTTACTTTCATTAAGAGTATCACATAATGTAACATGTTACTTTTGAAAGTAACATTCCCCAATCCTGCTTATGAAAGTGGCTTCAAAAGTCATTTGTTCAGATTTTGAGGAATTGGCCAGTTTCTGTTTCATCCATTCCTTTGAAAGAACAAATAAAAAGCTATAATTGATTCAGATTCGTGCAAGCACGTCTGCAGTCGGAAGCCACAAAGCCAGCTTCTGTAATTACTGTAAAAGAAACCTCTCGGGAAGAGAGCATTCATTATATTGTTTTGTCTCAGACAGATGTCATGTTTTGTCTTAGCAACAACCACTCCTTTTCCGAAGCAAATCCCTGTATCTTCTACCAGAACTGAGCTAGACTGGGTGAGAAAAGAAGCTTCAGGACTGAGAGGGTTCTTTGAAACCACTAATGCACAGCAGATATCTGATCACACTCACTTTTGTGGTTTGTTATGCTCATTTTGTAAATCTGTTAAAGTGTCTATACATTTTACAATTTTCATGGCTGAAGTACAAAATCGTAGATACCTACTCTGTTATGGTTGTCTGGTTATTGCCACACTTTATGCTACAAGATATTACCAGCTGGGTCACCCCTACAACTTGGTTACCAATTGTGCAACATTTCAGTGGATAACCAACCCTTACAGACTAAATATCTTTACACAGCTTTCACCTTTATTGATAACCCATCTATGAGACATGTACAAGAACTTTTGTGCCCACCTCAGTTCCTTCTCATTATACAGTTATCAAAATGTTTAAAATAGACATAACCACATTTGACCACTAAATCTAATATCTAAAGATAATTTTTTGAACCTTTAAAAAAAGGACATTGAAGGGTTCTAAACTGAGTTTAAAGCTTTCAAAATTAAATACTTTAAGGAATAGTTCACCCAAAATAAAAATTCTCTCATTTACTAACCCTAATGCCATCCCAGATGTGAATGACTTTCTTTCTTCTGCAGAACACAAACAAAGATTTTTAGAAGAACATTTTAGCTCTGTGGGCCAATACAATGCAAGTGAATGGTGACCAGACCTTTCAAGTGGTTAAATCTATGACTTCAAAAGTGATATGATAGGTGTGGGTGAGAAACAGGTCAATATTTAAGTCCTTTTTTACTCTAAATCTCCACTTTCACTTTCACATTCTGAATGTGAAAGTGAAACTGGAGATTTAAAGTTACAAAGGACTTAAATATTAATCTGTTTTTCACCCACACCTATCATATCGCTTCAGAAAACATACATTAAATTATTGAAGTCGTATGGATTACTTTTATGCTGCCTTTTTGTGATTTTTGGAGCTTCACAGGTCTGGTCACCATTCACTTGCATTGTATGGACCTACAGAGCTGACATATTCTTCTACAAATCTTTGTGTTTATGTTCTGCAGAAGAAAAAAAGTTACATTTGTGGGTGGCATGAAAGTGAGTAAATGATGAGAGAATTTTCATTTTTGAGTGAACTATCCCTTTAAATAATCATGAAAGAAGTCATCTAAACTCCATAACCACACATCTGTACATTTATGTTTTATGTGTGTACATATACTCACTGGTTCACCCTGGTACCATGAAGGATTGAATTTCTCTTCTACTTTCAAACTGAAAGAGGCATTGCGGGTGACATCATACATCTTATTGTCCACAATGCCATGGGATTCTGGATATAGACCCTGCAAAGAAAACTTTGTGTGAAAACTTCATTTCCCTCATTAAATAATAATTGGGATGACAAAAACTTGATTCCAAAAGCTTTTTGGTTACATTTTTAATTTTTGGTGTCTGCATTACTACACAAAGACAACTAAAATAACCATTAACCCTTAAATGCAGACCTGGGACCTCATTCCACCCCCTGTATCTCATCCATTTTTTGGAGTTGTGCCCAAACCTCTTTAGTATTCCTCAATCTATTTCTTATAAATAGTTCAAAACACAAAAAAAAAAAACAAAAAACAAAAAAAAAAAATGTCAAAATTGCAACAATGTTTTTTTTTTTTTTAAATAATGGTTTAAGTACTAAAAGTGTATAAGGTCTTTAGAGACCCGAGGTATGTAAGTGTCTGTTTGTTTTTTTCGCACTTCCGTAAATTATATTTCGTTATCATTATTTAATATCTATATGAGTTTCTATCACAGGATATCTATAGCTTTGTTTATTACAAGAGAAATGAATACTATATTCATACAAATAAATATTAAATCATGTTTATTTTCTGTGCAACAATGAATTATCAACAATGGTAAATTATCTGTATTCCATTTGCGTCACATAGATATTATGCTTGTTATTTCTTACTCAAGGTGGCGCTGATGTTTCAGTGATTGATTTGATTTTCATTTGATATTGCTACCTGATGTAGAAACAACATTGATGTAAACTATAGCAAGTGTAACACATGAACAGTATGATATGACTATTGTCATTTGGGTGTACTACTAAAATTATGTAAGTAGTTCATCTATTTAGACTCAATAAGTGCCTGAGAAAATACATGTGTGTAACATGTAACTTAGGTGTATCTTGTGTGTATATTATGTGTTATGTGAAGCTCAATATGTGTTTGACAGACAATTGCTGTCTCCCTCGTGTTTCCTAGGACTCTTATTTTGAAGTGTTTCCCCCAGACTACGTTACACAGTATGCACTGCCCTCATCACTGCCATCTGTTCCTCATTGTTCTCACCTGTTTTTCATTCCCTCATTAGGCCTTGTATGTATAAATACCCTCTTGTTTAGTTCCTCCTTTGACAGTTCTTGTTTGTTGTTTTGAGTTCCCATTTGTTTGTTGCACTGTCATTTTTTATTAAAGCCTGCAAATAGATCCTACGTCTCCCGTCTCATCTCAGCAACTACCAGTGACAGTTGCATCTCATGAAATGTCAGTGTGAAAATAATGAATCCTATTCTAGATTTGTCCTGATTTGTTGCATTATCTCTTTGATATATCAAAATATACTTTATTTTATTATTTTCTAATTGTCTTGAAAATATTTTGAAAATTTGACACTATCTGGGCATTTTTTTCTGGGCATTCACATCCATTTTTGATAGATGTAAGTGTCTCTAAAGTCCCGAATATATAAGAGTGTTTGGGAAAATTACTATGCATTTAAGGGTTAAAACTATTCCTTTATGCATCAACTGCTAACAGCCTGAATGTGAAACTACAGCACAACAAAAATGAGCAGCTACAATTAAATCGACATATTAGACACTATGAAGGGGAAGAGGCCAACAAATTAGAACATGAAGGTGCATCGTTTTGTGGGAACTTGAGGGTGATGATAATGCAAGAAAAATGAATCGAATTATGCAACCAAAGACTGGGCTCTGCTTGATCAGCCCTCAGCTAAAGAGAAGGGCAAAGCTAATGAACTGAGCTGATCCATAAACTACCATGGAACTAATTATAACTAATGAAATATTCCAGGTTCAATAAAAATTATGCTCAATCGACAGCATTTGTGGCATAATATTGATTACCACAAAAATGAATTTCGACTCGTCTGTCCTTTTCTTTAAAAAAAAAAGCTAAAATCTGGGTTCCAGTGTGGCACTTACAATGGAAGTGAATGGGGACAATCTGTTAATGTTCAAATACAACTTATTTCAAAGGTATAACCACAAGATGTAAATAATATGGGTGTTAACATGATTTTAGTGTGATAAAATCTAACTAACCTTTTCTATGTAAAGTTCTAGCCAATTTTACAACTTCATTGCCATGATGATGTAGTCAACAAACCCTAAAACGACTGTAAAAATGACGATTTGAACAACTTCACAGCTTAAATAATACACAAGTTTTAACAGAAGAATTAATGCAAGTGCTTTTATAAAATTATAAGCTTCACTTTTCTACCTTTAACATTTCTGACCCCATTCACTTCCATTGTAAATGTCTCACTGTAAGCTCCATTTTTGCTTTTGTTATAGAAAACTATTTTTGCGGTAATGAACATTATGCCAAAAATGCTATCGATTGAGCTTTACTTGTATTGAACCAGTAATATTCCTTTAACTTATGTATGTTTTGACTCATTTCCTAAAAAAGGAGAAAAAAAGATTGCCAACTTTGAAAAAGATAATTAACAAACTGCAAATGTGTGACAGTTATATAAAATATTCTTAATATCTCACATACTTGTATGAATCAACTCATAGAAGTTGCTCAATGTAAAAAACCCTTACCCTTTCATCTCTGAGGGTGTTTCAGTGGCACACCCTAAATTAAAGGCTTATAATAAAAAATAAAAAAGGAGGGTCAAGTGTTTGGTATCATTGTAAAGAAAACTTTTCAGATGTTTTAATGATATAGATTATGATACATTCTGAGACTCTCAGCCTAAGAAACTGTTGAAAAATCACAAAAGCAATTTAGCCAAAAATGTACTTTTTCTGATTTTTCTGATTTGACATTATACAGTATATCTCTGGGTATAAATAAGGTAGCTCCGAAAAACTGCTTTTTTTCCCCAATCATGTCAACTGTATCCAAGAAAAAATTTGTGTTGATACGACAAAGCAATCAAAAGTTATAGCATTACAAAAATTATTTATCAGTGTCCAAAAACATCTCCAAGTGTCCAAAAGCCTCTCCAAACAAATAAAACATAATTGTACATAAGAACTAATTACACATGCAAACACAAACAATGACTAAAGGTTTGCATAATAAAGGTTTGCATAATAATGAGATTTCACAGAACGAGTGCCATTTGATTCAATGAAGCCGGCAGGCCCATCCGAGCTTAAAGGGTTAACCATGCAAACATGTTACTGTGATTACATTTTGACATGTATAATGCATGTAGCTTTTTATGAACAATTAGTGGATTAACTTCTACCTGTCACTTACTGTCACTATGGTGTAATGATTTGGGAAGGTCTTAGTAGGATAAGCAGGCCGCATATATGGCGTTGAGGTCCCACATTTTCCTGATAAAACAAGATGCAAAGTTAATTCACAACAGGACAGAAATCTTTCTAAACACTGTGATATAATGATATTAAAGGGACAGGAATAAATGTAAAAACTATTAGGGATTGCTGTATGAACTGCTGGAATTGACCTTCACAGAAATCCACATAACAGAATGAGAATAATAACATCTCTATATTATATGCAGGCCCAGACAGAATTTGTAGAATTTTTTCAAATGTTCTATGCTTGATTGGATTTCCCCCAATTCTGGATGGATTTGAACAGTGCACCCATGTTAAACATGTGCATGACCAAAGTCCTTTTAAGGCAAGTCAGGTCACTCGGTGACCATATTAGTAATGCCTCTGGGCAGCTATTAGTTTCTATGCAAGTAAAGCTAGTAACTACTTAATCATAATTATAACTAAACGAAATCTCCAAAACGTCAAGATTATGATGAAATAACATATTTCAAATCAGCAATAAAATGTGACAACAAAGGTTTGATGACTTGTGTTTCTTTAGCTTAAATTAAATTTTCAGGCTGATCCAGCTAATGCCCAGCTAGATACACTGTTGGACTACTATAACAATGCAAAACGGGATCTGTGGAGAACTGTTTCATGCCATAATTCTTAAGATTATAGTAACAAATATTTGAAGTATCATATGGTTTCTGTAGGTTTTAATATAACAACTCCATTTATTGAGCTAAAAGGGTCAAACTTTAGATTGACTTTATGTGACATACTGAGTTTGTTGATGACTGGAAGCATGCTGCTGTATGCTGTCATGTATCCTGCCCTGAATCCATCCAGAGACAACAGGAGCAGCGGCGGTTTAGAAAATCTGAGGGAAAAGATTTGTGTTTTTTTAAATATATGCTTTTCATACCATGCAAGAAACAAATGTAACTTCCCCTTTTAGTTGAATGCTTAAGTACTCATGCTTGGTTAAAAATAGCATTGGAACATGAGCACTGTTTCAACCAGAGGACAGCTGATGTAGATTTTTGGCTATGTTGGGAATTGCATACTACCTTACTTCTTACTTTTGCTGCAGGAAATAGTATTTATACTGTGTGCACTCTATACAGTGTGCAAATTTCTATATGAAAAGTATACTCAGATGATCTACTACATTTGCCAAAATGAGCACTACAACAGAGCTTACTACTTGACCTTCCATTTCTATTTCGGTGAATGAACCAGAAGTATCACCCGTGAATTTCAACATTTCTTTCTTGACTCATAAATTGATCAAACTGCTAAATGTTTTGCTAAGTTTTTATACAAAATTCGATTAAAAGTGCAAAATAGACTTTATTTCCAAGATGTTAACTAAACGGCACTCATTAAATTAAACACCAGTGGTTTAATAGACGTGCTTTAACAGTAAAAATTCCCAGGAACATTTTGTCCTCTGCTTGAAAAATGTCATTTGTTTGTGTGTTAGATGTCTTACTTTGTAATGGCAACACTATAAAGTTAGAGACCTATCAAAATCTCATTAGAGACCTATCAAATCCAGCCATCCTAAACCATTCACATAAATATCCTTCAACTGCAAAGCATGCAGAAAGAAAGAGCGAAGGGAATTATACATAAAACCTAGTATTGTCAGACCACTCGATTTCAAAGTATTACAAATGAAAATAATAAGACCTCCAGGGCCTGATTAAATGTATATGTCCACTGTAACGTAATGTGCAAATATCCTGAACATCCAAATTATTTGGAGTGTCATAATGTTTTTCTCAATGTTTTGCATTCCCCTACATAGTAATCATACATTTAAAAAAGTAAAAAAGAAGCATATGGCTCATTAAATTGACTATTCATGTTAATGCCAATGAATGGCATTATGGGCAAAGCTGAAAGTATTTTAGTTTATTGTAGCTAATGGAAAAGACAACATTGACCAAACAGTCCATTTACTCAGATTCAGACATAAACACACATGCCTAAACATTTCTCTGTGCATCGAAATAGAATCAAAAACAGTGGCGAGAAAAAGTATGTGAACCCTTTGGAATTACCTGCATTTATGTCTAAATTTGTCTTAAAATCTGGTTTGATTTTCATCCTAGTTACAATAATGAATATACACAATCTGTTTTAACTAATAACGCACAAATTATTGTACTGTCCTTGTACATATTGAATATATCATTCACACATTCACAGTGAAAAAGTATGTGATCCCCTCGGCTAATGACGTCAACAAAAGCTAATTAGAGTCAGGAGTTGGGAAACCTGACATCCAATTAATGAAATGAGATTAGGGCCATGCCTCGCAAAAAAGAGATCTCAGAAGTTCTACGATCAAGAATTGTTGCTTTGCATAAAGCTGGAAAGGGTTAAAAAGTCATCTCGAAGAGCTTAGATAGATCTGTCCGCAGTTAGACAAATTGTCTATAAATGGAGATGATTTAGGACTGTGGCTGCTCTCCTTAGAAGTGGCTGTCCAGGCAAGATGACTCAAAGGGCACACTGCAGTATGCTTAATGTGGTAAAAACCATAGAACTGTAGAGCAACAGCTAAAGACTTGAAGGAATCATTGGAACTGGTTAACATCACTGTTCATGAGTCTACTTTATGGAAAACATTAAACAGGCATGGTTTCCATGGCAGGACACTAAATTAGACAAGATATGGTCTTTTCAACAGTCTCGTTTATAAACATAAAACTGTTACCCAGCAGGACATTGAGGAGTCCTTATTTCCTCACAGTCCTCTTCAAGCCAAATTTTTGCACCTGTGAAACAAAACAGAAACAAAAAGACAGTATTAATAGCTCATTCGAAACTCTGGCCAGGTGTATCTGTTATTTTGCCATTTAATTTTCTAAAGTTAGCATCAACTGATTGAGTGAGAAAAGAGAAATGAAAGGGAAATGAGGAATAGGGTTGGGTGTTGGTTGAAATTTGGGTGAGGAATAGGGTTGAACTGACAGCCACAGAATCACAATAACATTACACATCCATTTTCAGACATAATCAATCAAGAATGAAAGCCAAACTTCAGGAACACAGCCTTTCTAACCTTCTAATGGCATGAACAATTGGATCCAGGAAACATAGTCCAGGCAGTATTTCAAGTGATATTAATTAGCTGCCAGCAGGTTATGGTACTGAAAACAAGGCAGTGATTGTGCAGATAAACATTACTGAGTTAAACCACTCCTGAAATTATGAGCAGACACTATTTTGTTTATTACACAGTGTCATGTATGACCAATTTTTGTGTTCAGAAGGTTTTAAGAGCAGACATAAGTGCTGATCCAATGCATCCATTGCAGCTACTTCCAGAAATCTTAAGCTTTCACACAAATATTCTGACAAGAAGTATGTACGTCACTATCAGCCATTCTGTCCAACATGCCCAAAAAGAGACAATCCCTTAAATATGTGATTAGTGAAAATATTTAAAAGAAAAACAACTGCCGATGAAAATAAAGTTTAGAAACTTCACTGCTCTTTATCCTGCTGAGTAGAGATGAGCTCCAGGACCAAGCAACTTCAAAGACAAATCCTACCGATCCAACACCACTTCACAGGCTTGCCACAAAACAGATGTTAAAAGCTAAAAAAGAAAACTTAAGCAGATGTAATGCTACCCTCTCAGTTGCAAGATGTCCAAATAGCAAGATATGAGACAATAAGGCAAGAAACAAAGTTGCAGTTCTAAGATTTAGGGCTCTTTTATCGTGACCGCGTTAGGTGCGGCGCAATGTGCAACGACCGTGCGCAACATCTTATTTAATTTTCATGAGTGCACTAATTCAAAGCGAAATTTTTGTGCCAGCGCAAAAGCGCAAGTGGGTATCTGTGGGTGTATGCGCACAAACTGTGGGTGTATTGTATGTTAATGCAAAGCGCAATTTGCTAATTTCCTGAGAAATAGGTCAAGACATTTCACAACCACGTCTGTTTTCAGTGCAAAGTCTAAAGTCAGTTCCTCTATTTGCAGTTTGGAGATTCCACCAGCATGTGGTAATAAAGTTAATGCACAAACTCTGAAAATACAGAGGAACATCAAATTATGTCCCTGATGATCACTGTTGTAGCTGTTTTATGAAACAAAAATGTATGAGATTTGTGTTAATCTTTTTAGAGGTCATGGTTTATTTTTTAATTAAAACTATTATTATTATTGTTATTATTGTTGTTATTATTATTAGGTTTATATTTACAATTGTATTTATGAACTGATTTGTATTTAAATGTTTCCACCTGTTGTCGTTTTAAGTCACTGCAAAAGAGGCCGGTGGAGAGGGTAAAATGCTTGGATTTTACAGGAGGTGGTTAAATAGGATTTTTTTTTTTTTTTTTTTTTTATTATTTTTTTGACCACTTTGTTATTTTGATAATATTTTAGTTTCTTTTGAAGTGTAATTTGAATTTAGAAATATTTTTGGTTGAATTTATTTTCGTTTCATTAAATGATTTAAATTTTTAAAGCAAAATTTTTTGAGTCATTCATTTTCCATGCATATAAAAGTTGCGTGTCACTGTCAAAGGAATATGCCTGACATTCAACAAGCACGCAGTTAATGCACAAAAGAACATATGTCCATATTTCTATTCTAATTCATTGCATACAGTCCATTTACACTACCAACTTCTTATGAATGTGCTGTCTTTGTTTATATCACTGGCACTTGACAGGGAATGGACTATAAAATAGGACGCAGACAGTGCAATAACAGAGAAAATCCCAGGAATTAAATTGCATTTGACCCAACCAAACTTGCTGAAAAACCAAAACTTCATGGCAATGCTCATTGACTTTCACCTATGACGTATTTCTTCACTTTGAAGAAACAAAGTTGCAATTCCGAGAATAAGCACACCGTGTGCGTAATGCACTGCAGAAGAGACAACCATGTAAAGCGATGACAAGTATACAACATCAAAGCTGTTATGAGGTGTTCAAAAGGCACGGTTAGCGCTGAGGAGGGGCCAGGAACAGAAAACACTTCTCATTTCTTTGTTTATTTTACACTGTGGCAGTAGTCACTGGCACACATTCAAGTGCTATTCATCAATATCAATTTTATATTTGCAGTGGCTTGATTTTGGGTGACAGTTGCCCATTGACCTGGCCCATTATTCAGCCTTGATTTCATCCCTCTATAGCACAAGTGGTCCTTGCCATGATATGATAATTTGTCTACTAAACCTTCCTGTGACATTGATATCGCACTGAACAGCAATAGAAATGTACTGAATATGAACTTTACATATTAAAGTAAACAAGAAAACAGAAGACGGAAAAAACATTTTTAACTTGGCAAAAACACTTTTAGGATGGGACTGTTTCAAGTCTTAAATGTCCTTTTTGACAAGGTGATGTCATATGGATTTTGACTACAAACAAGATGAAAACTTATGCAGTACTTGATGAGAATGGAATAAAAGCAAAGCTTGTTATTTACCTTCACATGTGCTCTTGTAGTTTAAACAACAGTCACCCATTTTGACACAATCTGCAGAGCAGGAACAGAGGCTGTTTGTCAAGCGGTCCTCACCACAGCGGAATTTCGAGCAAGTCCAGCGTTGACCTGAAAGTCAAAGACGAATGATGAAGTGGGATTAAGAATTATGAGAGAGGTGGAACTAGGACGGTCACTATACAGTTCACTCAAAAAGGAAAGTGTTATCTACTCAACCCATCGGCGGGGGAACGACTTTTGAAGGGGGGGCAGCAAACTGGGCTGGTTATGACATCATGACAACAACATTCCGCAGTCAATATGGCCAATTTATTTAAAAAACGATTTTTTTACAAAAATTAATATGGCCTATTTATACCAGACCAGCTTCCAACATTTTCAAAATCCCAGTGACTTGACTAGTTATTTATCAACATACACAGTTTGAATGCTGACGTAATCTAACTAAAGAGATTCAAATCTGCTCCCACGCCACTGGCACAGAGAGAGACTGGCATACACTTGTCATTATATTCACAGTTCACACATACCTTTGAGGCAGCTGACTTCGGTTTCGGATATTACTGGAACACTGAATTGGTTTAACTGCATGTTCTTGTGTATCGGTCCCTCTTTTTATGTGTATATTAAATCATTTGACAGTCATTTAATTGTTTGTGTCTGCATTCAACAATGTTACACAAGCACAATATGCCCTCTGTTTTATACCGTTTTTAAACAGCATATTACATTCAACACTGTGTGACTTGAAGAGGTAAGGGTTAAAGTTATTTCCTCATCCCCAATAATAGGATACAAAGCAATATTTGCTCATGATCCTACCTTGTCTAATTCTGCTGACTTAACGACTGATCTTCGATATCAATCTTGTCTTACTGTGAATTAAGTCAAATTTCCCTCTTGAAAGAAGAATAACACGAAAGCCACATAGGTTTTAAAACACTGTTATTTTACCTTTTAGCTTGATAAGACAGTGCAAACAGTTTAGCTTGATATCATTGTGCAAACAGTATATGGTCATTATACGACAATCATATAAGTCATATAATGCAAGTTATAACTACTTACATAAACATCTGGACTTGTGTATAATGGAACAACTCCTTATGGTTCAACACGCATCTACAAACAACATAGAATGGCAGTGACAGCCAGCAAGCCTTCATCCACTTTCATTCATTTCTAGCTTTATTTCATCCATGGTCTAGGGCTGCTCTTTATTCAGGTTCCACGGCATTTGTAGATCAATGGTTAGATAGACTGATCAGACGTCTGCATATTTTCACTTTTCTTGGTGCAAAGGGCAAAATGGCTCGTTTACCTATTTAAATGAATATCAGATGCTAAAACTACTTTGAATGATATTCCTTACCAGGAATATACTTTAACGTCTGTTGTTGTTTATGCTTGAGGACTTGCTATTGGCTGTTGTCATTGCATAATTAATGAGGTACATCTGTGCAGGTTTTGGGGACTGTTTGGGGGTGTTATTAATTAACATTTAAAAGTTATTGGGGCTTATAGTTATGTTTTAAGTTCCCTTTAATGTTAACTATGTCATTTTATGTTATGACACGGGTTTATACTGTTTGAGGTAATGTCGGTTGATATAAAGCCTTTTGGAGCTCTGAATCAATTGAACTAACTGCTTCGGTGAGTGATTCAAAGTGTTCAAGCACCCGAAAAGCCACACACTAGAGATACCTGCTGATGAAATCACATGACTTGCCCAATATGATACTTGCTTAAAAGCATAAGTTCAAAACAATTGATTCATTAAGATTTCAAAGCATTATGAGGCATGTTTCTTAAGCGCCCATCACTTGTTTAGGTTCTCAGAAGCCTGAACACTTGATTGCTTGAGTGAGCCATCAGTTTGAGAACTGCTGCGAACGACTCAATGTACTGTTGACTCGAGAACTGCTGCGAACGACTCAATGTACTGTTGACTCGAGAACTGCTGTGAGCGACTCAATGTACTTTTGACTCGAGAACTGCTGCGAACGACTCAATGTACTGTTGACACGAGAACTGCTGTGAATGACTCAATGTACTGTTGACTCGAGAGCTGTAGACTGGATCATCTTCATAAGTTGATTAAATGGTAATATAATCAAGTCATAAACATATTTCCAGTATGTCTTATTTGTTACACTTTCTGTTGTTCAGCAAAATACACCTGAAACATACATTTCGCCCCTTAATTGCACGCATGCTCAATGTCAGCAGCTCATCGATTCTCAATATGTCGGACACCTCAGAAAGAGGCGATTCTCAGTTCAGTGTACTGTTGACTCAAGAACTGTTACAAGCGACTCATTGTACTGTTGACTCGAGAGCTGTTGCGACCCGAGCATTCAGTACGATTTGTGAACTAGTTGGAGTGGTTCATTGCAAAGAAGAGTTGGCAAAGGCAGATATCACCAGTTCTAGGATCATATTACTCACAGTTATCGGCTCATTTCAATTCAGAGTGTCAGGAACATCCGAGAGACAGGTTAAGATTATGTAGCTTGTGGATCAGTGTTGACTCGAAACGTGAACTGTTTCAAACGATTCAGTCGGATTTGGTGAACTTGTTAATCTCGTTCAATAAAAAGGATTCGTTCACGAACTGGACATCACTAGTAGTCACTCCTTTTCTGTCAGTTCCCATGCTATACTACTATTAATGCGTGCGCTGGAAGTGTGCATATTTTTATGTCAGCCAAAGTTCAGTTGTGGTGCAGGCTAAAAGTGTGTGGCCATGGCCCCCTGGCCACCCTGGTTCCAGTACCCCTGACTCAGCCTTATATTGCTTGAATAAATATGTTTTTTTTTTTCTCCATTTAAGCCAAAAAGAGTTATCAAGCGACCAGCATCTAAGTCATCAATACTTCTGCACTTCAAACCTGGTGCATTCACACAAAAAAACCTTCAAAACAAGTTAAGCTCAATCAACAGCATTTGTGGCATACTGCTGATTACCACATATACATTTATTTGACTCACCTCTCTTTATTAAAAAAAAAGCGATTATGTTAATGCACTTACATTAGAAGTAAATGGAGCCAGTTCATAAATACTAAAACATGTCTCGTTCTGCATTTTGGTGATAGTTAACATTTGGTGTGCTTCTGTGGTAATTAAAATATGCCTTACATAGTCTGTAAAATACTTGATTTCTATTAGAAGTCCTATCTGGGCTTGTTTTGTACATCAAATAGCGTTAAGAGCTCTTTTCTCTATCATTTTAACACTGACAGGGAAGCGCTGTCAGAGATTTTTTTATTTACTGAGATAACCTCTGCAGCTCTATCATAACAACTAGCGTTTTACGCTAGGAGCTCTAAAATACCGTTTTCACGACCACTGTTTTATGCTAAGCTTGTATGCTCCCCTTGGTAGTAGGGCTCTGGTACTGTTGCGTGTCTGTTTGTGGTGTGTGCGTCAGTTTAATTACTCTGGATGGACACATTACAAAGGTTCTGCCCTTCACACCAGTGTGTAATAAAGTTTACAAGATGGGCAAAGAGGAAGCTGGGACTGGCTTGACAAACACATAAGACACTTTAATGTGACACTTTTCAGTGGACATTAAACACTATAACACAGCTGCTTTTCAGCAGTTCCAACACATTTCAGAATCAGAATCAGCTTTATTGCCAAGTATGCTTACACATACAAGGAATTTGTCTTGGTGACAGGAGCTTCCAGTGCACAACAATACAAAAACAATACAAAAACAGCAGCAAGACATAGATAATAATAAAAAATAAAAAATAAAACTAATTATACACATACGTACAGACACACACATACATACATACACACATACACATGGGTAGTGCAAATCTAATACAATCTGTTATGTACAGTGCAAATACAAATCTGTTATGTACAGTGCAAATGTTTGTTTTTTTTTGTTTGTTTTTTTTCTCAGAGGAATGAAATGGCAGAAGAGGTTGGATGTGTTGGATAAATATAAAAAAGACTAAACTGTGTATTGCGCATAGTTATTTCTCAATGGGGCAATTTAACTGTTCATGAGATGGATAGCCTGAGGTAAAAAACTGTTCCTGTGCCTGATGGTTCTGGTGCTCAGAGCTCTGAAGCGTCGGCCAGAAGGCAACAGTTCAAAAAGGTAGTGGGCAGGGTGAGTGGGGTCCAGAGTGATTTTTCCAGCCTTTTTCCTCACTCTGGAAGTGTACAGTTCTTGAAGGGGGGGGGGGGGGAGACAGGGGGCAACCAATAATCCTCTCAGCATTCCAAACTGTCCTTTGTAGTCTTCTGATGTTTGATTTCATAGCTGAACCAAACCAGACAGTTATTGAAGTACAGAGGACAGACTCAATGACTGCTGAGTAAAACTGTATCAGCAGTGCCTGTGGCAGGTTGAATTTCCTCAGCTGGTGAAGGAAGTACAACCTCTGCTGGGCCTTTTTCACAATGGAGTCAATGTGTGTCTCCCACTTCAGGTCCTGTGAGATGGTAGTGCCCAGGAACCTGAATGAATCCACTGCTGCCACAGTGCTGTTTAGAATGGTGAGGGGGGTCAGTGTTAGGGTGTTTCTCCTAAAGTCCACAATGATCTCCACCATTTTGAGCATGTTCAGCTCAAGGTTGTTTTGACTGCACCAGACAGCCAGCTGTTCAACCTCCCTTCTGTATGCAGACAAATCGTCATCTCGGATGAGGCCGATGACAGTGGTGTCGTCTGAAAGCTTCAGGAGCTTGACACAGGGGTCCTTGGCGATGCAGTCATTTATGTGTAGAGGGAGAAGAGTAGTGGGGAGAGCACACATCCATGGGGGGCACCAGGGGTGTTGGTGTTTGTGTGAAGTGAATGTCAGAGTGGGTGTGTATCCTCAATTGGTTAATCCTTTATTGTTGTGTAACAATGATTCAGTATGTTCCTGTTTCTGGTGGGGCATGTAATGTGCTGTTTGTATTTGGCAAGTTCACGTGTGAGATTTGGTTTGTTAAAATCCCCAAGAATAATAATAACTGAGTCCGGGTATTGTTGTTCCTGTCTGTGATTTGATCAGCCAGCTGCTGCAGCACTGCATTCAAACACGCGTTCGGCGCAATATATACACTCACCAGAATAAACTAGGAAAACTCCCGCGGCGAGTAGAAAGGCTTACAGTTAATAAAGAGCGCTTCCAAATTAGGACAGCACATCCTCTTTAACATTGTTACGTCTGTACACCAACTTTCATTGATAAAAAAAGCATGTTCCACCGCCTCTCGTTTTCCCCCGTTAACTCCGTGATGCGATCCGCTCTGAACAGCTGGAAGCTCGGCAGATGTAACGAACTGTCCGAAATGGCTTCACTCAGCCAGGTTTCTGTGAAGCACAAGGCAGCAGAGGTTGAAAAGTTCTTGTTTGTTCGGTTGAGGAGATGTAGTTCGTCCGTTTTGTTAGGAAGAGAGCGGAGATTCGCTAAGTGAATACTCGGCAGCGCTGTTTGAAATCCGCGCAACGGAATTTGACCAGCGCACCGGCTCGTCTCCCTCGCCTGCGTCTCCTGAACAACAAAGCCGCGCCTCCAACTAAAATGTCTAGCAAAATGTCTGAATATTCAAAAACCGCAAAAAGATTGTCTGGTACATGCTGTCGAATGTTCAGCAGTTCGTCTCTGTTAAAACTTACTGGAAAAAGATTACTAAACACAGGACAAACAAACAAAAACAACAAAAGAACTGAGGAGCTCCACACCGAGGAAGCCATCCGCGGCGCCATCATTATAAAATATTGCTCTCGGCATTACACCAACAACACTGACACGCAGACAAACAGCTTCATGTGTCTCTCTCTCTCTGTTGTCTGCCGCTGTCTCCTCTCCTCAAATACTCCCACCGCCCCTCACTGGAACGCGAGACTGGTGTGGCACACAGGTGGAGCTCATTCATCACTTGTCTTCCCGGCCTCACTCTGCCCAGATGCCGCTCGGCCCCACCCTGCTTGCCACACAGTGTTTATGCTGTATTAACGGTAAATGCATTAATTGTGATTAAGAAAAATTAAGGTGTTAAACCTTTTTAATTTATCGCATGCGTTAACACACTAATTCTGACAGCTCTTATTTACACAAGCATTGTGGGGAAATTATGTTGCTATGGAAAAAGCTTTCTCGCAATTTCCCACTTTCTGATGTCCGTGTAGACAGTTATTGTTAATAATATTATTAGTAGTATTACAGTTAATATTACATAACCATACAGGAGTGATATGTTTCTTTCATACTTTTTTCAGTTTAAATTGAGTTTTTATTTTGGCGGAAGCTTTTACTTTGGAGTGATGCCATTTCCATTTCTGTGTGTTTTTGACTGTAACTTCTCATCTCACTGTCATCTGCTACAAACAGAGAGTGCAATGCTCATGATGGTGTTTTCCGTGAATGAGCCAAGGAGCTGTAAAAGCTAATGTCTGCACACACATTCACTTTGAAGTGTGCAGCACATGAAAACTATATACAGTATTTATATATTTACCCCATTAAATCGCAGCCTTTGCAGTTTAATAATCACACTTGGACATAACATGATTTTAATTTGTGCTCTGAAATGACATTCGTATGTCAGATGGTCAGAGGCAGAGCCAGGAGTTTTTCGCAGGGGTGGCCGGGCAGAGGCCAGAGATAAGTCTGTGGTGGTACAGACATTTTCGGGGAGCATTTTCATATCATTGGACAGGGGTGGTGGAGGGGTTGGTGGTTGTTGGTGTAGATAGCGGAGGCGCGTGGATAGAAAAAAGGAGGGGAGTGGATACAGTGACACCTGGAACGGAGAGGTGCGGCGACCTTGGTGTGCGCAAATGTTAAGTCTCCTGTGTGTTGCGGTTGTACGGAGACGGTTCCACCTCTAAAAAACTAAATCGTGCCCAAGACAAAAAATGACCAAAACGGCAATTGCGAATGGGGTGGGCAATGGGGTGGCCACCTAGCTTAGTATTAATAGTAAGCTAGTATTCAGATATATTGATAGTATTGGTTTTTATGAGCATGAGTACAAGTACATGAGCGCCGTATCTGACCTGATTCCAATACTGTTATCAATATCAGCAAATCCTTATTTAAAGCTTTGCATGAAGCCACAGGCATGCATTCAACACCACAAATAAAGAAGCAGAAGCAGAAGAAAAATAAGAAGAAGAAGAAGAAGAAAGAGAAGAAGAAGAAGAAGAAGAAGAAAGAGAAGAGAAGGAAATTACACACAAACTTCATTGGTACTTGCATGTATCATGAATGCACCAGTTTTGAATGTATGGAAGTATGAACAAGATTTGAGTTGAGTTTTGCATTTAACGTCCTGGTTACTTGCATAACCTCCATTCCCTGATGGAGGGAACGAGACGTTGTGTCGATGTAGTGACACTAGGGGTCACTCTTGGGAGTCCGAAACACCTCTGGTCTTTGATAAAAGGCCAATGAAAATTGGCGAGTGGTATTTGCATGCCACTCCCCCATACATACACGTATAAAAGGAGCTGGTATGCAACCACTCATTCAGGTTTTATGCTGAGGAGCCGAGACAAGGTCCGGCCATGTCAGTGGGTAGTTCAGCTTTGTGGCAGGAGGGACACAACGTTTCGTTCCCTCCATCAGGGAACGGAGGTTACACAAGAAACCAGGATGTTCCCCATCTGTCACTCACTCGACGTTGTGTCGATGTAGTGACACTAGGGGTCCCTATACGAAACACCACAACTGGCTGAACAGTGTTACGTGAACTGGCAGTGTGTGACGGGCAGACCACTGTGTGCCTCGTAGCCAGCACACCAGGCCGACACGTAACCTCCCCCAACATAATTATGAGTGTCGAACGGCCCTTTGGGGACAAGTCGACCACCCAAAAGATAGAGACAGGCTAACCCAGTCGTGGCCTCTTTTCCCCTTCTTTTTTCTACTCCCTAAAAAAGAAGGGGGAATATCCGACTGGGCCGCCAGGTCTAGTCGTGGGGTGTCCCTCCCAAGGGGAGGACACTGCGGAGACCACACCTCACCCAAAGAGATGGGGGGATATTTAAGTGGAAAAAATACATCACATGGTCATGCCGACCATGTGGAGAGTCTCATGGTAGATCCTACCCAACGGGGGAGGAGTTACTACAAACATGGAGACTGTGGCAGAGGGGCTCTGCCCAATGAAGACGCAGTTTGCCAACGGGGAAATGAATTAGCGGAAGATATACATCGCATGGGGTTACCTTACAGGGAACCGCCACATGCGGCGCACCTACCCCAGAAAAGGGCTCTTAGTTAGCACATGTACTGGGCCGGCAGTGAGTCTCTCCGAAAACTCGACTGCCACAGGGCTCGGAGGAAGTCAGCCAGGGAACATAGTTTGTGAACACTACTGGGAATTAATGGTGCATGTCTTCAGCTCAGAGGAGGTGAAAGGCGCTATGTTCAAGCGATACACCCGGCTGGCTATCCTGGGCTTATCCGCTTGTGTTGCGTGCCACTACCTGGGATGAAACCGGTTCCACCCGGAGGTCGTAGAACCTTGCAAAGGTGTTGGGTGTTGCCCAGCCTGCTGCTCTGCAAATGTCTGTTAGAGAGGCACCCCTGGCCAGGGCCCAGGAGGCCGTTACACCCCTGGTAGAATGGGCTCATAGCCCTACCGGGGGCGGCACGTCCTGGCTGTGATATGCCATAGCTATGGCGTTGATGAGCCAGTGGGCGATCCTCTGCTTGGAGACAGCGCTTCCTTTCCGCTGTGCACCAAAGCAGACAAAGAGCTGCTCAGAGATCCTAAAGCTCTGCATGCGATCCAAATAGATGAGTAAAGCGTGCACCGGACACAGCAACGACAGGGCTGGGTCTGTCGTCTCCTGGGACAGCGCCCACAGGTTCACCACCTGGTCCCTAAAAGGGGTCATGGGAACCTTGGGCACATAGCCCGGTCGGGGTCTCAGGATCACGTGAGAGTAGCCCGGACCGAACTCCAGGCACATTTCGCTGACAGAGAACTCTTCCCTAAGGACTTACCGTCGACTGTGTCATGGTGTGCTATTATAGCAGCAACATACACCTTCAAGGTGGAAGGGGACAGTAGCCCTTCCAAACTCTCCTGCAGGAAGGAAAGCACCAATCCGACTGCGCATCTCTAGGGGAACACCTGCCCATAGAAACGAGAAGTCGGTCCAAGGGCTGAAGAGACGGTGACAGACCGGTGTGATGACCACGCGATGTGTCCCGCGGCACCATGCCCATCTTGGGACTCGAGTCTGAAGCCAGTGCTGAAGTGGTCTCATATGCATCAACCCGAGCAGGGTGGCCACCACTGAGGATGCCATATACCCCAGGAGCCTCTGAAAGAGTTTCAGTGGAACCGCTGTTTTCTGTTTGAACACCTTCAAACAGGCCAGCACCGACTGTGCGTGCTCGTTCGTGAGGCGCGCTGTCAAAGAGACTGAGTCCAACTCCAAACCGAGGAAAGAGATGCTCAGAACCGGGAGGAGCTTGCTCTTTTCCCAGTTGACCCGAAGCCCTAGTCGGCTGAGGTGTCAGAGCACCAAGTCCTTGTGTGCACAACATGTCCCGAGAGTGAGCTAGGATTAGCCAATCGTTGAGAATGCGAATGCCCACTTCCCTTAACGGGGCAAGGGCTGCCTCTGCGACTTTTGTGAAGATGCGAGGAGACAAGGACAGGCCGAAAGGGAGGACCCTGTACTGATACGCCTGACCCTCGAATGCAAACCGCAGGAAGGGTCTGTGTCGAGGTAGAATCGAGACGTGGAAGTATGCGTCCTTCAAGTCTACCGCCGCGATCCAATCTTGATGCCGGACGCTCGCCAGAATGCGTTTTTGCGTCAGCATCTTGAAGGGGAGTCTGTGTAAAGCCCGGTTCAGTACTTGCAGGTCCAAGATTGGCCGCAACCCACCGCCTTTTTCCGGTACGAAGTAGGGGCTGAAAACCCCTTCTTCATCTCGCCCTGAGGGACAGGTTCTATCGCACCCTTCCGTATGAGGGTAGCGATCTCCGTGCGCAAGTTAGCAGGTTTTCGTCCTTCACCAAGATGAAATGGATACCGCTGAACCTGGGCAGACGCCTGGTGAACTGAATCACGTAGCCGAGTCGGACAGTCCAGACCAGCCATCGCGACGGATTGGATAGTGCAAGCCACGCATCCAAGTTCCGCGCAAGGGGGACCAAAGGGATAACGTCGTCGGACGTACCGGCAGGTGGGGCCTCGCAGCGGGGCGGAGCTCGAGGTGCCACACCATGTCGTGGCCGTGCTGAGTCTAGGGACATCGAAGCACTTACCTGGCTCCTTGTGACCAGCCCCGGAACAGCCTGGGATGGGGGAGGAAGAGGCCTGTCCTCTCACCCCGTGGAGACTGTCACATCGGGGGCGGATGTGTGCCACAGCTGGGTGCACAGGGGGAGGGAGACCGCTGCTGGAGCGCCAATCCTGCAAGGAAAAACCCGTGGACAGTGGTCGTGATGACGAACGTGCACACTGGGTATGTGACCCAGCGAAGGAGGAAACCGCTCTTTTGCTGAACTGTTGGGTACCGCAGCCACTTGGGCATGCGGCAAAATTAAACAAAAAGGCAACAAAAGATTCTCCACCTGACCCTCCACCGGGGGATGGAGTGGTCTTCCTACCAGCTCCAGTTGAGTGGGTTTCTTCGACCCTGGTTCACCCGTCTCAGGGGCGCTTTTACGACCTTCGTGGGTTCTTAGCGGCCGACTGTGAGACGGGTGGCATCTGCTTCCTGCGGTGGGCTCCACGCCGGGGCCGGTCTGTGGCAGAGCCGATGCAGTCACCGCAGGGGGACGCCCTTGGCGACGAGCAGACGGGGTGCGGGATCTTGAGCCGCGCCGGGGCATGATATGCCGGATAGCCTCCATCTGCTGCTTCACTGTCGAGAACTGCTGGGCAAAGTCCTCAACGGTGTCACCGAATAGGCCAGCCTGGGAGATGGGGGCAGCAAGAAACCATGTCTTGTCGGCCTCGCCCATCTCGACCAGGTTGAGCCAAAGGTAGTGCTCCTGGACCACTAATGTGGACATCGTCCACCCGAGTGACCATGCCGTGACCTTCGTCGGTCGCCGAGCACAGTTCCTGCATCAGATCTGGGGCGGAACTGCCCTTGTGCAGTTCTTTTAGCGCCTTGGCTTGGTGGACCTGCAGGCGAGCCATGGCGTGCAGGGCAGAGGCGGCTTGTCCAGCAGCACTGTAGGCTTTAGCCGTCAGGGACGACGTGAACCTACAGGGCTTGGACGGGAGCTTTGGGCATCCGCACCAGGTGGCAGCGCTCTGCGAGCATAGGTGCACCATGAGCGCCTTATCCACTGGGGGAATCGCCGTATAGCCCCTGGCCGACCCGCCATTGAGGGTAGTGAGGGTGGGGGAACTGAGGAATTGGGACCGGGCAGTAAAAGGTGCCTCCCATGTTTTTGTCAGCTCCTCGTGCGCTTGATTCAGAGAAAATCTGAATGAGTGGTTGCATATCAGCTCCTTTTATACCCGTATGTCTGGGGGAGTGGCATGCAAATACCACTCGCCAATTTTCATCGGCCTTTTATCAAAGACCAGAGGTGTTTCGGGCTCCTAAGAGTGACCCCTAGTGTCACTACATCGACACAACGTCGAGTGAGTGACAGATAGGGAACCTTAAGTTTACTGTTCAGCTGGTTCTTGCCTCCTCCTTGCCCGTCCTTTACTTGTTACAATGGCTTTAGAAGATTTATATAGTTTTATTTTATCTAGAATATAGTGCACAAGTCAGTTCGGATTGTTGTAGCACATACAACATTTGGATCGCTGAAAGAATTTACAACTAATTTTGAATTGTCAAATAACTCAACCCAAACAAACTCTATACAAGGAAAAAAAGGTTTATAACAGATACTTTTTTATGAACTCATTACAGTAGATATCACAAAAGTGTTTAACCACAGTCTGACTAACACGGATGTCTCATATCTGCAGTCAAGACGTGTGTTTACAGTTCATAAAAGTGCTTATCCTGAGTCATATCAGTGAAGCTTTATTCTAGGTTGGAAAAAGATGCATAGCATACCACAAGTTTACAACAAGGTAGCAGAATCAGATCTGTATGTAGGTCTGTAGGTCTGTGGGGTTTTTGTGTATTTGATACATGTGTGATAGGCACAGGCCTTTTACTAGCAATGAGGTTCTACAGTATTATACATGTGAAAAATCGAGAAAGGAGGAGACAGGAAAAGAGAAAAGAGTGTATCAGCAGACTGAAAGTCACTGATCCTTTATGTGCAATTCACCAAATAAAAGCTAATTCCACCCATTCCACACATGCAGTGCACACAGTAGGAGTGACAGGGAGGAGCCTTTGGTTACTGTTTTTCCTGTGCTTCAAAACACCACGGGAAAAACTGCAGGGAGGGACTTTGAGCCTGAATTTAGAGAAAGCCACAGTAACTCTGAAAAGCTTTAGCACTGTACTGAGGAAATTTTCAACAGGTGGGTGTTAATGGTATAAATAGACATTCTTGTGTCTAATGTTTGCAAAGTCAGGCTTTTTCTAGTTTTTTCCAGTCCCGCCCTGGCTAAATGGTCAGAGTCTATACACACTTTGAATATAACTTAATTTTCCCTCCCTGCTGAAAAGATGGTGACCAACATATGTTGCGTCCATGGGATGCTGGTGTGCTGGTTTTCCAATCAGGCTTTATAAACTAAGTTATCTACCATGCTGGTTGACCAGGTTCACCAGCTAAATTTGGTTGGTAAACACTCTCTGTGCTAGTCCACCAGACATGCATGGAAATTCAAGCTGGTCTTTCCAGCAGGGCTATTTCTCTCTTAGACAAACAAAGCTGGTGTAGAGTTAAACTTTAAGCCAACACTTTCTCAAAGTAAACTCTTTGTTTCCATGATCCAATGTGGAATGAGAGAGAGAGAGAGAGAGAGAGATTAACATTTGACAGGGGACAGAAACTATTTGGCAGAAACCAAAGAGAGAAAAAGAAAGAGAAAAAGTAAGAGTGAAATCACTTACTTGGTTCCACACACACTTCCTCATAGTCCAGACAGCAGGTGCCTTCATTCACACATGCAGAGTCACAGTGGCACGCTGAATTAGCATCACGACTTTTGGATATACAGCGGTTTTTACAGCTGCTAACTAACAGTAAACACAAGAAATAAACAATTAAAGAATTATATCTCAAGAATAATGTCTGATGTGAGGTTAAATTATACTAAAGATACTGAGCAACATTCCTAAGTTCAATAACATCTAAAAATTATTAAAGTAAAAAAAAATATCTAAACATATTGGGCCAGTTTCCTAAGCAATCCTTACAAACAATAATACATCACAATATAAGGGACTGATTTTAGTTAAGTCAAGAATAGGCCTAAACCTAAAACCTGGAAACTGGAAATGTAATTAGGTGGAAAATCAAGAATGAAATAACTGCAAACAGTAGAAAATGTAGATACCTTTCTCGCTGCAGTGGAGTTTCAGTAAAAATACGATTGTGAGAATTAAAGCCAGCAAGCAAAGTAGAAGGACCTATACAGAAAAAAGCAAGACATATCCATATTATAAAATCAATTTACAAGACTGAGTAAAGAAGGAATCTTTGTATTAATGAAAACTTCTAAGGTGTCTTTATAAAGCAGCAATTGGTGACCCTGGACTTGCCAATTAGGGCATTTCCCTGGGTTAACAAATACCTTGAATGCACTTTAAGTCACTTTGAACTGTAAATGAATTTGCAAATGAATAAAAGTCTCAAAAGCAGTTTCACACAATGGAAGATTTATCAGGAAATTATATCTTGCTGTTTTATGTCAAATTCCCCTTCTCATAGTTGCACAGGTGTTACAGAGCTGACAGTTTGAAAATCTAAATCTGTTTTGACTAAACTGCTTGATGAACAGCATGTGGCATGATTTCACTAAACTTGCTTTAAGGCCAACATTTTGCATTCCCTCTAAGGGTCAAAATGGCAATCAAGTCTATTTAAAGGGTTGGGCCTTTTCTAAAAACATTTTGAGGAGCCGGTCTAAAAACAAACATGTAGATTAAACGATGCATACTGTAAACAGTTAAGCTTTTTTTTTTTTTTTTTTTTTTTTAAGTTAGAAATGTTTTTATAACAAATAGTTTAACCTAATGTTTTCAAGATGGAACACGGACCTGGAACGAGTATGGCTGGAGTGTGCACAAAGCACACATTTCATTTAGATGATAGATTTATTGAATGTATGCATTTTATATATATAAATCTATACACTGTATATATTACACTCTGAGCACTTTATTAGAAAAACCTGTATATTCATGCAATTATCTAATTAGCCAATCCTGTGGCAGCAGTGCAATGCATAAAATCATTCAGATACGGGTCAGGAGCTTCAGTTAATGTTCACATCAAACATCAGAATGGGGGAAAAAAATTTGATTTCTGTGATTTTGACTGTGGCATGATTGTTGGTGCCATACGGGCTGGTTTGAGTATTTATGTAACTGCTGATCCCCTGGGATTTTTATGCACAGCAGTCTCTAGAACTGACTCCGAATGGTGGCAAAAACAAAATACATTCAGTGAGTGGCAGTTCTTCGGACAGAAACACCTTGTTTATGAGAGAGGCCAGCGGAGAATTGCCACTGGTTCGAGCTGACAGAAAGGCAATGGTAACTCAAATAACCACTCTGTACAATTGTAGTGAGTAGAATAGCATCTCAGAATGCACAATACATCAGACATCAGTAGCGGATGGGATACAACAGCAGAAAACCACGTCGGGCACTTTATTAGGACCATAGTGTGTACACATGGATTGTTCCAGCCCTAACAGAGAGATCTCCCACAAAATACAATAACTTACAAAGACACACTGTAACAGTACGTTACACAGTGAGGTATATTGTGGCGAAGGCTTAAAGGGAAAGAGTGTTTTTCCAGAAAGAATAGTTTTCTTATTCTAAAGTTGATTAGTTGGACCAGTATTTCTTCCAAAACTCTTGTACAGTTATTCATTGTTCTCACAATATGAAACTTCTTTACAATCAATAGAACAGCACTCTTTTTAGAATCCTACATTACCAAACTTTGCTGGGTGGCATCTTCAGACTGCAGACATTTTGCAATATAATTTTACTAACAATGTTATTATAAATTATGTAACTTTACGAGACTATCACTATTCCAACAGCCTAATCCTACCAGCACCACTGGTCAAATATTTCAATTAAAGAAGAAAAAAGAAAAAAGAAAAAAGAAAAAAAATCATCAGCCTCTACTAAGAACGTTACAACTAAGAAAATACACATATTTATGTATACCTAATGTATTCTTCTAACGAATTCCCTATTTAAATAGCTTATGTACTGGACTGTAAACCTGTTAGTCTGAATGTGGTAAAGATCTGTAAACTCCCTTAACAAATAAAGTATCTTTATATTAAAGACCATTAAACTGCAACTGGCACTGAGTCTGTAAAGGGGTGAACCTAGATTTACAATACCGGCAACAAAAGTCGGGAATTGGTTTTCTCTAGTCTCCCCCATGAGATTTTACTTACCCCAAAGAGGATTTTCACGTATCTTGACTTTCTGTTCGCGGTGCTTGCAGTCCGTTTGTGCTGCTGTCCGGTGCCCAGTAGGTTGGCAGCCTGCTCACTCGTGCGTTCATCACTCTTCGCCGGATCCATTATTGACCGCAGCGCTCAGTCTGACTTTCACAGGTTTGTTTTCCAGGCATTCAGTTCAAACTTTGTTCTCTTGTGACTTTGTAGTGCATGTAGTATAAGGACCGCCCAGCTGCAGTCTAGTCAACCAAAGGTAACATGAGCGACGGGCGCTGTGTGGGCGAAACCTCTGATTATATGTATTAGGCTACATTTACAACCTGGGTAGACCATAGACAGTACTGTGTGCACTGAAATCATTAATATAATCTGTCAGTATATGCCGTAAAATGTACGAGTTTGTTTTGAAAGCCAAGACGGTGTTCTGTGTTTGAAACACTAATTGACTTTTAGGCTACTCTTCTCTCATTTCACTGACTCTTCAACATTGAGAGCTTTCTTTAGACTTTAGGTACATAAATCAGAATCGGAATCAGAAAGAACTTTATTGCCAAGTATGCTTATACATATACAAGAAATTTGTCTTGGTGACAGAAGCTTCCAGTGCACAAACAATATAGCAACAAGACAGAGATAATCATAAAAATATAGAATAAATATAAATGTGACAAAACAAAAAAGACTCCAGTTATTCAGAAATAATATTATATGTGTTTATAATCTTATGATAAACAGAATTTAAATATTTTTGTTGTCCTAATTTTGTAAACATGTAATTCTGGTTCTGTCCACTCAATCTCACTTTGAAAAGTCTCATTTTATTCCACTAGGTGGCAGAAAGCACTAGAACATTTTAGCCCGCAAAGTTGTGCTCGTCCATAGACATTCAGTCTAATTTTCAGTTCAAGCACCACCCTTGTTTTTTCATTGAATATCTTAGCCTCTGAGTAGACTAAAAGCTCAATCTAAGTGTCATTAGAAAGTTGATATCCTCCTCTGTACGATTATATCATCAATAGTCGAAAACATATTATATGATGATTTGTTTTGCATGCTTTTTCTTCTGGATGGCATATTTTGTTCTATACATCTAAAATGTAGTATTGGATTATTCAGCCAAGCAAGCTCACAGACAAGTAAACAATGGCTTGTTTTTTAGAGAACTTCCTAAGGTAAAAGCATATATAAAGTTTTTAGCTTTTTGGGGCTGACAGCATCAGTTATCGGAGCATAAATGAGACATTTGAATTTGATGACTTACAGAAGTTATATTTCACTTTTTGATTCTTTTGAAAATCTTTTGAACTGTGGTATTATGTCAACAGAATTAACTGTGCAGTCACATTCCTGAGAGTGAGAGCTTTCATGTGATATATGACTTGTCCATGTATGTGCTCTGTAAAGGACTTTTATTTTAATATAAATATTTCTACATTACCTCTGGATGGCGCTAATTTTGGACACAAATATTTTGAGGCCTTATTTTGTTATTTTAAGTAACAAATGCAGAATTGATTCTAAGTTCAGATTCTAAGCTTCCATATGATACCGCATATGCCTGACTTATGTAAAGGGAGACTTTAACGTTTTAAGCATAAACTTTTTTCACGAAATAGCACCCCCTTTTGGGGTCCATTGAGTTTAAGTCAAGTTAATAATGAGCTTAAAGTAAAGTGAACATACTCTTCCTGAGTAAGTTTAAGTAATAAATATCAAGTTAGTTTAATGTCAGTTTCAGTTCACATACTTCAAGAATGTGTGTACTAATCTTATTTAAGACTAGTAGTAATTAGATATCTTACATTTTAAGCTATGGTGAAAACTTTGTGCAACCGATTTCCCACTATTCTTCAAGTAAAGTGAACATGTCTTTTTTAGTAAAACTAAAACAGAAGGCACTCAGCACATGTTTGAAATTCTCAACAGTTTATTTTTCTAAAAGAAAAAAAAAAGCTAGACAACTCTTGAATGAACTCTGAGAGCATGTGGAGTTTGGGCAGGCATGTCTTCAGAGACAGCACCATTTTGAAATCTTGATCATCCAAATCCTATTGAAAAATGTGAGGAAAATTTTAATTTCTTTTTTCCACAAGTCATATGGACTACTTTTATAGTGCATTATTGGAGCTTGACAGCTCCAGTTTGGCATCTACTTATTGTTGTGGGAAAAAAAGCAGTGAGAACATTTTGATAAACATTTTGTGTGTTCCAAGGAAGAAACTTACCCTCATATTTTATTACTTTATTTCTTCCATGGAACTCAAACAGTTGACTTTTGAAGAATATCCTTTGTCCTTCTTTGCAATACAATGGTAGTGGAAGTGATTCTTCTTTCAAGCTTCAAAAAGGACAACACTATCATAAAAGTAGTCCATGCGACTCCTGCATCATATTTCAAGTCTTTTGAAGGCATTTAATAGGCTTCAGTGAGAAACAGTCTGGAATTGAAGTCATTTTTCAATGAAAATCTTGATGTTTGTTACAATCATGAGAGAAGCTCATTCACACAAGAACTTCCTTTGTATAGCACTGCAGCAAAAACAACAAGCGTGTTCTGTAGTGTGACTCACCAACTGACATGATTTTCTCTTAAATTTCGAGTTGTTTCTTACCACAACCTTTCGCATGCCTTCAGAATACTAACACCCTGTCGACACCAGGTACATCCCACAATGGCTTGAGGCTGTCTGCACTGGATGCATGGAAGCGAATGTTCTAAACCATTTACTCTCGTTGGCAGGAGTAGCGCCAGCACGTGCAGCACTAAATGGAATGGAATATCTGTTTACTGTTGGTGCAATGCGCCACTCTGCGATGGACAATTTCAGTGTAGACAGCTTCATTGATTGTAATGGGATTTATATGCTTTTGACGCGATGAACCACTCCTGTCCTGTGCAGACAGGGTGTTAGAATATGACGCATGAGTCGTATGGACTGCTTTTATGATATTTTTTATGTATAAGTGCAGATCCAGAACTTACATTTCCACTGCATAGCAGGTCATCAACAGGTTATCTAGAAAAATAAATAAATATAAATCCATCACTCAAAAGGCAATGAACAACAAACAAAGTGTGGGCCGCTCCGGTAATGTGGGGGGCCAATGAGTTCCATGGAATAATCATAAGTATTAATATAAAACTATGCCTGTCAATGTTTACGTGATAACTTATGATTAATTATGTAATGCTGTTATTTTAAAGCATTTACAAAATGATGCTTGAGTTGTAAAGACTAATCGGAGTAAGAGCAGAAAAACAGACATGCGTCATATTCACTCACTCTCTAAAACAGGGCCTTTCAATGGTGCCCCTTAGAGGATGGGGAGAAAAAAAATGTATGAATTGGTTTTGCATTCCTCCACAGTAATTTTGAGTTCCCTCGCAATAGCTCTATCCATTTCGTACAAAAATTAACCATGGTTTTAGTACAATAACCATAGTTCATCTATGGTATTTGTAGTAAAACCACAATAAGCACAAATATTTTCCATGATTTTACTACAGTAACCATATTTTAGCCATGATATTTGTAGTAAACCATATAGTAACACAAAACCAAAAATATGGAAATAAAAATCAATAATTCTTTCAAAAAACATGCTTCAATTTTCCTAATGATGAATCATTTGTGGTACATGTACTATGTTTTTAAAAATATGTAGTAAAAGCATAATTTTCGTAATAAAGCAGAATGCGTGGGAACGGCAAACTTATTGCGAAGGAATGAAAAACCTAGGACAAAATGTGTTGCGTCAACCTCATTTGGAGGTTGTGGAATTCAAGTTTGAATTCAAGCAGTAATTAATACGCAACCAGGCAACTGACTTTACACATACGAAGTGGGCAATGGCCAGTTTAAGCAGAATATCACTTGCTTCGAATAACATGCACACTGTAAATCCTAATGTTACTAATACTTGAAACATCAAGTTTTGGGCTCATAACTCAATCTTAGTTCCTTGAACTTATTTTTCTTAAAAATCCATAGACTTAAGATTTTAAATGTTCATAACTCAAACTATTGAATATAAAATTGAGACTATGGGGAATACCTGCCTTGTGCTTTAATTATTTAATAATGTTTCCTTGGTCAAAGGGAACATATTGGGGCATTTAAATAGTTGTTAAGAATTCATCGAGGTTTTAGCTCTTTTGTAATATTATTTGTGTTGTTTTGTTGCAAATAGTTGTTTCGTGTGATGTCACTTTTAGGGTGATTTGTTTCCCCTTTTGTCAAGTTGGACCCTGTTAACACTGTCTCAGTTTTCCTTGTGCATGTGGAACAGAAGTACAGGCATATGCATTGCTGTGGAGGAATATGTTTATTTAATGACTGACCAAGAATCAGTTCTAATTATCATTGTTTAAGCTGTTATTTTACAACCTAAATTTGAGTCCATTCATATAGAATTATTAAATTGAAACAACAACATTTAAATAGCAAATCTGAGTTAAGTCTACTTGCATCTAGTTACCTTAACTAAAATGGTTAAGTTCATTCTACTGTATATGAACACCAAGTTAAGTGAACTTAATTACACAAGTTTTAGAGATGCCATTACTCAATTCAACTGAGGGAATGAGTTTACTCAGTCAATTGAGTAGAGTCAACTTATTAGGGTTTTTAGTGCAGTAAAAACGCGTTTGCAACGCAAGTGTCTGTAACATCCAACTGAAACATTCCACAAGATGACATTCGACAAAGTGCGTAAAATATAACCATAATTAAGACTAGCAAACAATACAGTCATTAAATGATGTGTTAATTAAAAGAGCTCACCTTAACTAAGCCGATGCCCTCTGCATTAGATAGCATCTCTCAGACATAAGATATTTTCAGTAATTTTATTTAAACTCTGTTAGTTCTGCAAACTATTTGTTCAAACATTTTAACAACAATTGGATATGTACATTAAACAAAACATTTTGGTTAAAATCAAGTAAATGTACACCTTAAGAAAACGTTTTTTCTGGTCACAAAGTGTATCAAGGACCTCGTTTACACCTGGTATTACGGTGCGATCACATGCGTCAGGTGAGACACATCGCTGTTTACACCTGGTCGCTGAATGCGTCTCTTGTGACCACTTGTGTTCGGATTTGGAGGGGATCAATCACTATGTCAGTGTGTTACTGCATTAAAGCACAACAAAGTCAGAAAAGACAAAGAAAGCACAAAAAAACAAAAAAACAAAAATGGCGTGCTGTTTCTTCCAGATGCGGTTGAAATATATATATAAAATTGTATCCCCTTTTCTCCCCAATTTTGGAATGCCCAATTCCCACTACTTACTAGGTCCTTGTGGTGGTGCGGTTACTCACCTCAGTCCAGGTGGCGGAGGACAAGTCTCAGTTGCCTCCACTTCTGAGACAGTCAATCCACACATCTTATCACGTGGCTTGCTGTGCATGACACCGCGGAGACTCCCAGCATGTGGAGGCTCATGCTACTCTCCGCAATCCAAGCACGATTTACCACACGCCCCATTGAGAGTGACAACCATTTAAATGCAATCCTCCCTAGCAACCAGGCCAATATGGTTGCTTAGGGGTCCTGGCTGGAGTCATTCAGCACACCGTGGATTCGAACTCACGACTCCAGGGGTGGTAGTCAGCATCAATACTCGCTGAGCTACCCAGGCCCCACAATTCACCCCACTTAAGAAAAACAATGTGTTTTATGGGGGGCCTTTAGCCCCTCCAACATCCTATCCTTTCACTTATTGGACAGTTACTAAAAAAACTTTTAATTTAACCACTTTGAACAAAACGACAAATAATTAATTAGTATTTTGTCTTAAAATAAATGTGATCATTTCAGAGATTCTCATTAGGTACACAAAGTTGCAACATTTTAAAAATGATTAAATAGAAAACTTAAGACATTGCATTCAAATGAACTCATGGACCAGGAATATTTTGCAGTGTATAGTGACAAACAGGTGTTTAGGAAAGTACTTGTAATGGATGGGCAAGGAGGAGGCGGGAACCGGCAGAACAGTCAACGTAAACTTAAATGACAGAAATGAACTTAAAACAACATAAAACACACACACACGTTGGGTTTTCATGTTTTATGAGGACTCTCCATAGACATAATGGTTTTTATACTGTACAAACTTTGTATTCTATCCCCTAACCCTACTCCTAAACCTAACCCTCACAGAAAACTTTCTGCATTTTTACATTTTCAAAAAACATCATTTAGTATGTTTTATAAGCTGTTTTCCTCATGGGGACCAACTGATTGTCCCCAAAAAGTCAACAATTTCAGGTTTTACTATCCTTGTGGGGACATTTGGTCCCCACAACATAGGGAATACCTGGACACACACACAGCGGCCGCGTGTGTCTCTCTATTTATATTTTTATATTTCTTCAAAACCTGATGAAATTTCACAATTCTCCAAATTAGCAGAGTGTATCAATGAAATAAAAGATTGGATGGCCAGAAATTTCCTTCTACTCAATTCCGACATAACAGAGGTACTAATTATTGGACCACAAACCTCTAAAAATAAGCCGCTAAAATATAATTTGACTCTCGATGGATGTACTGTTACATCGTCTTCAACAACTTAGGTGTTATATTTGATACCAATCTGTCCTTTGAAAATCAAATTACCAGTGTTTGTAGAACAGCATTCTTTCACCTAAGAAATATTGCTAAATTATGACACATGCTCTCTGTTGCTGATGTCGAAAAACTAATTCATGCGTTCATGACCTCAAGACTAGATTATTGTAATGTATTATTGGGAGGATGTCCAGCAAGGTCAATAAATAAACTTCAATTGGTTCAAAATGCAGCAGCCAGAGTGCTGACCAGAACCAAGAAATATGATTATATTAGCCCCATTTTATCATCGTTACATTGGCTACCTGTTAAATTTCGTATTGATTTTAAAATTCTGTTAACTACGTACAAAGCTTTGAATGGTCTAGCTCCGCAGTACTTAAGTGACCTTCTACCACACTATATTCTGTCATGTTCATTACAATTGCAAAATTCTGGCTTGTTAATAGTTCCTAGAATATCAAAATCCACAAAAGGAGGTAGATCATTTTCATATTTGGCTCCTAAACTATGGAATAGTCTCTCTAACACTGTTCGAGATGCAGACACACTCACTCAGTTTAAGTCTAGACTAAAGACTCATCTATTTAACCAGGCATACACCTATTTTATCCTTTAACTCACCATTAGGCTGCTTTAGTTAGGTCTGCCGGAACCAGAAACCAGAAACATTGATCATGATCTATAACTCTGCAATAAACTGAATGGCATCTATGCTAATATTATTCTATTTGTTTCCCTGTCTCAACCTCGGGACTCCTATCCTGAGGTCACCAGAACCGGCTGGATCCGGCTCCATTCCTGCTTCGTGTTGCACTCCACTGCCATGTGTCTCTGAGTGATGACGACTAATAGCAGCCAGTGCCAGCCAAACATCACTTCAGTCTATTACGATGGACTTCAGAGGATGAACTGATGCCAACACCAGCCATAAAACATGGGATACATCATATGCCATTGCCTGAACCTTGGACTTATGAGAGACCTCACTGAAATTATCAGCCAGGTTGAACTGCGATGCACCTAACTGATCTCTGCCTGCATCACCTCAGTCTAATGATGGACTATACTCTTAAAATGGAATACATAGACTATCAATTAATTGCCAACAAAAGCCTTCATCAGCCAACTAACAAGGACAATGCATCTATGTGAACTTCTGCAGTTAATCCAGAATGGACTTCAAAGACATTAGTCATTAATCTTACAGTTCTTACAAAATCTTTGTTTTAAACACTGGCCCTTAACACTTATTTATTTTAATAGTTTTAAACCATGACTTGCACTATACATAACTAATATTGGCATTATATTCATGTTGTTTAGCCAGAGGGGAAATGGCCCCCACAGTGAGCCTGGTTTCTCTCTAGGTTATTTTTCTCCATTAATGAACATCTTATGGAGTTTTGTGTTCCTTGCCACAGTCGCCTTCGGTTTGCTCACTGGGGTTATAAATACAATTGTTATTTAATTACTTCTTTTTAATTCACAATCGTATTTGATCAAACTACACAATGATGACTCTAAGACATTATAGATATTACAGATTCATTTTCTGTTAATGTATGATTTTCTGTAAAGCTGCTTTGAAACGATGTGTGTTGTGAAAAGAGCTATACAAATACAAATAAAAATGACTTGACTTGACTCTCCCGAACTGGCGTCTCCGGCTCCCCTTTATCTCTCTCCTGCTGATTAGTTGACTCAGGGCCAGCTGTGCATCCTCATGGCCCGGCCACGCCCTCCTCCTCGTCTCAGTACTGTGGTGGTTTTTGTTGCTGTTTAGTGCTTTGAGAGAAAATAAAATCAAAAGTGGCTTTTAGCCCCGTTGTACCCTATGCATTTAGATGTGCCTTTATATATATATATATATATATATATATATATATATATATATATATATAATAGAAACATTATAATGGCCAATATAATGTTATTGCTCCATATAATATAAGTAGGATATAGTACCCTAAAGAAATAAAGTGTTGCTGCAGTCTTCTCAAAAGAGTAGGCTATGGATTATCGCCAAATTAATATGCTTTATCACCCTGGTTTGTTTTTATGACTTCAGAAACGCCTATCTGTAATGACGAATGAACAACAACAAAAACTTCATGGTGTAACATGGAAAATACACCGCAAGGTTTAAGCCTTTATTTTTGTATTTTTTCAAGAAATTGAATACAACATCTTACATTCCGTTTAGTTATCGCAAATTGCCAAAATAACGTTAGGATGACCTCGCAATGTCGATAAAATAGCCTGCTGATCGTTTGATGGATATATTGCACAACCACGCTCTCTCGTGGGTAGTCACCGCATGTACAGTGGGTCATTCGCCTGATATTAGGGGAGATCGGGGTTGGATGGCTACAGGGGTTTGTTGGCACAAAGTTAATTTATGGTAATTAACTTCATAAAACAATACTGATTGATTCTGTCAGGGCATCTTAATGATAAAATCTAACTTTTATTATTATTATTATTATTATTTAAATGTAGATGTCAGTTTAGTTTATAGTTTTGAAATATCTATCTTAAATAGACCCATCTGTTGTTTGAAATCTGGGCAAAGCCATCGGTGCTGATTATCCGAGCTGACAGTATCACTTTCCTAATTCATTTAGTGTCACTAACCGGATCCTTCAGGAAACGAACGTAATTAGATTTAACAAAACAAAGAGTGAAACAAACACTGAGCTCAATTATTGATGGGCATCAGTGGAAATTCTGTAGCGTAAAATATTGTACTTTAATACAAAAATTTCTAGATTATTTTAGGAGATATTATAGGCATAATATAAATAAAACCCTAAAACAGGAAGTTCGGTGGTGCCTTTAAAATGATTTTATAAATGAACTCTGTTTTGATACATGTAGCCTACCAATGGGAGGTTATAAAGATGAAACGCGTCTGAAATCTGTTGACTCAGTAGGCACATGTCCACCCGTGGTGCTGAAGGAACAGCTCAGTGAGTCCCGTTGCTTCACTCCTCACAGAGTCTGTCGCAATGAAACAGTCCGGTGCTCCCTCATCACCATCAGTCTTCAAAGTTTGTGGCTCATTTAATTTGCCCTGACCATGAAGAGACAAAACATTAGGACCCTCGTGTTAATCATCTGCACTTTCACTTATTTGCTCGTCGGAGCGGCCGTTTTCGACGCTTTGGAGTCGAAGATGGAGATCACCCAGAAGAAGGTCCTGGACGATCGGAAACGGGAGCTCATGGACAAGTACAACTTGAGCAAAGTGAATTTTGACGAGCTGGAGCGGGTCGTGCTGCAGCTGAAGCCGCACAAGGCTGGGGTCCAGTGGAAGTTCGCTGGATCGTTTTATTTCGCCATCACTGTTATCACCACTATAGGTAAGCCAGAAACACGGTACAACCGTCGTTTTACACAAGTCTCCATAAAGCAAACTTTTATACCTGTTATTTTGTTTAATTTACACACGACTGCCCAAATAATCGTTATGAACATAATAAAACGTGTGCATTTGGCAGCTCCTGTTGATGACTCTAAGGGGCCGTTCACACCGAGTATGTTTTTGCGTCAGTCAGTGCTGTTTTTCAATTGTTTTTCTGTGTGAACATACGCTAAAGGGTGTCGCGTTTTTTAGACGCCGTATCAAGTTAAAAAAAAAAAAAAAAAAGGAAGAAAAAGAAAAAGAAAAACACGTCTCGAGACACCTGCGTCAGGCGTTTTTTTAACGCAAGAACGGATTCGGTCTGAACGGCCTCTAATCTCGGTGGGAACCGTGACCCCGATAGCACGAGTACATCACCCAGACGTCTATTTGATGTTGGTGTTTACAACCGAAACACATAGTTTTTAGGTTGTTTGCTCATCTGCAAAACGTCTATAAGACGTTGCCTTTCAGATGTCAATAAGACATTCAGCAGATGTGTTTGAGACGTTTATTATTTAGAATGTTTGTAAATCTGATCTTTTTAAGATGTTTAGTAGATGTTAATTCCCTGATAGCACACGTACATCACCCAGACGTCTATTTGATGTGTGTGTTTACATCTGGAAGACGCATTTTTTAGGTTGTTTGCTCATCTGCAAAACGTCTATAAGACGTTGCCTTTCAGAAGTCAATAAGACATTCAGCAGATGTCTTTGAGACGTTTATTATTTTAGAATGTTTGTAAATCTGATCTTTTTAAGATGTTTAGCAGATGTTAATTAGATTGTGATGCTTTCCAGATCAAAAGATCTAAAACAGACATCTCTGAGATGTACTTGTGTGACCTTTCATGTATAATAATGACATAAAGAAATAGTTCATAGCTAGCATGTTTTGTTATTTCTGATGATTAACTACTGCAGAACATGGCTTATAGTCTAAATAGTATTGGTTGTATTTGAAATAACATTCAAGGATGGCATACGTGTAGGCCTACTTAAATTTACACGACTTTCAGAAAAAGTTGGTGACTTCTGTGGGCATTGGTTTTACAGTATATAACACTAAAAATGCTGAGACTTGGCACAATAGTGTGTGTGACACCTGACAGACCCTGAAGAATCAATCACTTATCCAACAAAACAGGGTTATACAAGGTCCTTTAATTCGTCTAAAGACCAACAGACCGTGTCCAGTGACCAGCTTTGTCTTGCTTTGTCTCTCCCTGTCTCTCTCTCAAGTTTCTTGTTAATAATAAAAAAAAAAAGGAAAGTTGACATGACATGCCGAGCCATGACATCAGCTAAAATTATTTCAAACAACATTTCAAATTGTTTTATGGGCTAATTATTATACATGGCATTTTTATGACCTTATATTAATTAAGAGACTACATGCAATGTTTGTACTTATGTTTGTAAAAAACATTTGTCACACCACAGGCAACAAAAATGGTGAAAAACCTGACTTGTAACTTGACCAGTTACAGCACCTAAAATATTCACTTTCCTTACACATTCCCTCACTTTCCAAATATGTTAATGTCCATTTTATTTGTCAGCTACCTAAATCTCTCAAATATTTCTCATTCAACAACACTTTTCTTTTTGTCTTTTTCCTTAAAATAATCATGTAGATGTTGATAACTGATTGATCTTATTTCATTATGTAATTTACTGTAAATCATATTACCAATACCACTAAACACACTATTTAATAAGTTAACTAAATTCATTTTTCATTGTTGTGTTCATTCTTATCAGACACATTCATTGTAAGATCTGTTCCATGTGTCTGATATGGATCAGGTTACTGTGTACACTTGCCATGAGTAATCTAATCATCAGTAAAGCAACCAGCCTGCCAGCACCTTATTGTCAATGCAGGGCACTCTGAAAACAAGCCACTGTTTACTATCAGTGGTCTGTGGTATCAGCTTAGTACACTCGAAGCAAACCTGATCCATTAGTCTAGTGGAAGTTCATGTTGTAATTATGAGCCCACAGTTTTGTACTGCCACACAGGGTCATAACCACATAGACATTTAACTTTTACATTTGGTCCCCCATTTCCCCAAATCTTGAATATTTGCTTGCATCATTCCTGCCACCAGGCAAGTTTTGTTGCACTGCGTGGTGACCAGCTGGCATAATCGATTGGTATAAAGATAGGAGGCTTTATTGCAGGGGACTCACCCACAGATTAACTCTTTATAGCTATTTAAAGAGAGCATTTGAGTGTTTAAAAATGTTTTTAAATGCATTTTAAAAGAGGCTAACAAATTTACCAAATGCTTTAACCTATTTTATTCAATGTTTCCAATCTGGTCTCATTACTATACCTACATTCCTATAACTATAGTTTTGCAAAATGATTTTTTACGTGGCTTATTATATGTATCGCAGCAGTTTCCAGGTGAAATAAACACTAGAGACGAAAAAACTTTTCGCCGTGTTCCTCACACAATGCTATCTTATAACATCTAAACACATTTACAATAGTGCCTGACTTGTAATGCAATGCATTTTAACATTTGCATTACATAATCAATTACTTTTACTAGCTTTTTAAGTGTGATAGAATTGCGCAATAGCTCAACTGGTATAGCATTGCATTGTATAGCAAGAACCGGGGTACGAGTCAAAAGTGTCATAAAATCACCACACAGTGACGTGGTTGCTTCAGCAGTTGCGTTTTTCATCTCACATTTGCTTTTGACACTATCAGTCAGGTTAAGGTTTAGGGGAGGTAGGTTTCTTTTCAAATTGGTCACTTCGACGCTGTGTAAGTTGCTGACACTATGGGAATCTCCTACCAGGGGCAACGATCTTTGAAGCCTCTTAAAATCACGCCAATTTATTGGCAGATGGTGCTTGATGCTTCTACCCAAATGCACGTGTCACAGTATGCAAATAAACCAGAGTAAATCAGAATTGTCTTCTTCAGGTTCGTGATTCATCTCTCGTGCTCTTAACGGCCTTTGCCATTGATATTGCACATCTTCAGCGAGTGGATTATATTCTACTTTCCTGTTGTGCTCCAATAGACAGCATGTCCTTTATCACTTACATGTCTGAAAAGCTATTGCTTTGTGATTGTGTTGTGTTTTATTTTCTGTAAAGCACTGTAAAGTACTCTGTGTAAAAGAGCTGTTTGCTTAACTTCTTTTTCATGATGGTGTATTGCAAATGTTTTCCACCATGTGAGCATTATAGCCCTCTGTCTGATTGGCGCGATCGCTGCTTCATGTCTCGGCCAAGCTCACACTGAAACAGCATTTAGTGATTGCGTCGACTGCAAGCACATGAAACTTAAGAAGCTTCACTCTCGGCTCTGCTTTCTGAAGGATGATGTCGATCCCCCTTGTTCACACCATACACCTTCTGCGGCTCCCGGGGGACCGCATAAGGCATGCATGTGAGGCCGGGAAACAGAGCGCAGGGAAACTGGGAAGATTTGTTGTGGGCCCAGCCTTGTGTGCCTGTTCTCCTCATTATCAAGCAGCTTCATCTGTTCAGTAAGAGCGTTGTTATTGCCTGGGTTGAGCCCACACTGATACAGCACTCGCTGAGATTGATTGCATTCATTGTCAGCACATGAAACTTGAAACGTTTCACTATCTGCACGCTTTCATAAAGCTGAAGACGATTTCCTCTCCTCCTGTCATACACCTTCTGCGGCTACCGAGCGGCCGCATGAGAGAGGAGAGTGAGGACAGGATATAGAGCATGGAGAGTTTGAGGATGATTTGTTGCCGGCTTGAGCCTTGCGTCTCTCCTCTTCTCCATCTAAAGTGACTTCGCCTGTCCAGTACAGCCGTGTAGTGAGTGAGAGTTCAGGTCTCTGGTCTGCCACCTTTGCGGTGCTTGCTGAATGTGCTGCGACACAAATTGGCGCTCCAGCTGTTAAGTCTCTGCCTGGGAAATTGGCAGGTCTATAGGTGTCCTGGTGTCTGTGGAGTGACACCCCTTGCTAAATTTGTCAGGAATTTACTTTTCACTTTCCCCACCATTGTGGAATGAGAAGGTGACATATCCTCTGTAGTACTGGATGATTTCGCCCTGTTTTTACAGTTGTTAACGGCATGCCCAGAGACTGTCATTTCGCAACACGGAGATTAAAGGTACCTCCATGTCACCAAGCAGCCCTCTTTTGTCTTGCTGTTGTTAGTGATGTGCCACAAGAATGCCATGTCGCAACACAAGCTAAGATGTACGCAGTGTTTTTTTTCCCAACTTTCGAGAGGGCCTGGGCAGAAGTTGAACTGCACACAATCGAACTTGGCTACATGCTTCAGTTTGCAAGGTGGTTCAACTGCATTTTGCCTTCCACCGTGACGTGCGGAACACGCTGGTCTTGTGCTCAGAGGTACGATGTCTCCTCGCCAAAGTCATGATAGAGACAGTGATGGCTTGTACTACACAGAAAGGCTTCTACAGCTGCTATTTTATGGTTGCTAAAAAGGATAGTGGGCTGAGGCTCATTCTGAACTTGAGATGCTTGACCCAGACACTTGCGAAGTCTCTATTCAAGATGTTTACTCTGAGACAGATTTTGTCTTACATCCATCCTCTGGACTGGTTTGTGTTGATCGGTGTGAAAGATATATTTTCATGTGCAGATAGCCCCTCGTCAAAGGCCATTCTTGAGATTCGCCTTCAAGGGCACTGCATATCAGTTCAAAGTCCTGCCCTTCAGCTTGTCCCTAGCTCCTATCACATTCACAAATTTTGTCAATGTGTGTTCTGAATGACCTCAACTGGTTGCTTTCAGTGCTGTCAGAGGCACAAGCATGCAAGCACAGGGACCTGTTGCTTGCAAATTTGGAGCAGTTGGGTCTTAAAGTCAATTGGGCGAAGAGTGTGTTGGTGCCCAGTCATCAATTTTCCTTCTTGGAATGAAACTCAACTCTGTGACCATGTCAGCTCGACCAAGAGGCCAGACACAAAGTTGTCACAATGGAAATGTCCAACACAGGCTGGGGTGCACTGTGCGATAGTCTTCCACCCTTTGGCACCTAGACAGGTGTGCGAGTGGCGTGGCACATAAATCGCATGGAGCTACTTGCAGCCTTCCTAGCTCTCAGTGATTTTTGGTCAGACATGCAGGACTTTCACAACACTGCACTTCTGGTGTACATAAACCGCCGGTGGGGGTGTGGTCATGCCCAATGCTGAACCTCTGGTGCAAGGGACATCTAATGTTGATACATGCAACTCACATCCCCAGTCACCTGAACTGCACAGCAGATATGCTCTCCCGTCAAGGAGAATGGAGACTTCACCCACAAGATTGTTCTGATAATTTGGGAAGTATTCAGGGAAGCCGAGGTGGACCTGTTTGCCTCCCCAGAGACCATGCACTGTCACCTCTGGTACTCCATGACTAAGGTTCTACTGGGCCTAGATGCTCTAGCACACAAATGGCCAGTGAAATGCAAGTATGCGTTCTGTCCCATTCATTTGCTTCACCAGGTGTTGTGCAAAGTTCTGGAAGACAGGGAAACTGTGCTGTTGGTTGTGCTGAAGTGGCCCAAACACCCTTGGTTCCTGGAGCTGGCAGAGATGTTTGATGCAGAACTTACTCCATCCACGCTCATAGAATATGTTGCTGCCATAGCAATGGGCCATGACCGTTTGATATTTTTTTGTTGTTGTTGTGGGCCAACACCCCCTGGTCATCAAGTTTTTGCGAGGATTGAGATGGCTGAGGCCCTCTCGCCCCACTACTGTCCCGGTGTGGGACTTAGCTCTTGTACTAAATTCAGTTACGAGTTCACCGTTCAAAACACTTGATGCAGTAAGCTTGCATGTACTCACATTCAGTCAAACGTATTGGGCACCTTCAGGTCTTATTGGTCAATAACTCTGCTTAGAGTTTGGACCAGGCTTGACAAAAGCCATTCTCAAGCCTAGTGAGAGTTATGGGCTCAAGGATCCAGGGTTTTGGCCACTCCCTTCAAGGCTCAGGTGGTTACCGAACAAGCTTTCTCTCCATTCATGTCGAACGAGGCCCAAAAAAACAGCACATGCTCTGTCCTGTCAGGGTGCTATTCATGTATGTTGAGTCAATTTAGGCTGATGGATCTTTGTCTGCTTTGAAGACTTTCTCACTGGGTTACCAACACAATTGCACTTTCTTATGATTTGCAAGGTGTGCAATGCCCCATGGTCATTAAGGCTCACTCTGTGAGGAACATAGCCTCCTCCTGGGCTTGGACTAAGGGTGTGTCCTTGGAGGACATCTGTCTGGCTGCAGGCTGGGCTTCCCCTAACACCTTTGCCAGGTTTTTATAACTTGGATGTCTCTTCCCTCTCTTCCCAAGTCATTAAAGTCAAGGAGGGATGACTTCTCAGTGTTAACTACCTTGCTAGCTAGTGATTTGTATTCTCACTATCGGTCTCATGACTGTGTCAATGTTGGCTCTCTCCAGCTTAAAGCGTATGTTAAATGTAACTACTACCCTGTTAAATAAAATCACTTTTATTGTCAGACAACCATATACACAAGTGGAATAGTGTGTGAAATTCTTGGGTGCAGTTCCGAGCAACATAGCAGTCGTGACAGTGATGAGACATATACCAATCTACAATAAACATCAAATTTACACAACACAATTTAAAATCTAATATACACATAATTACACACAACACAATATACACATATTAACATACAATGTACAGTATACATTACACACAATATAGAATACACATTATACAATAATACAAAAAAATAGTATATATATAAAATGTACAGTAGGTTGTATTGTACTGTATTGACATTCAGGCTGTTGGCTGATAGTCAGTTGCCAGTTTGTTGTTAAGAGAATATAATTTATGACAGTCCAGTGTGGGATAATAAGATTAATAAAGTGCAGTGCTGATATATATTGATCGTGAGAGATCAAGAGTTCAAAAGTCTGATTGCTTGGGGGAAGAAGCTGTCATGAAGTCGGCTGGTGCGGGTCCTGATGCTGCAATACCGCCTGCCTGATGGTAGCAGTGAGAGCAGCCCATGGCTTGGGTGGCTGGAGTCTCTGATGATCCTCCGAGCTTTTTTCACACACTGCCTTGTGTATATGTCCTGGAGGGAGGGAAGCTCACCTCCGATGATGTGTCTGGCAGTTCGCACCACCCTTTGCAGGGCTTTGCGGTTGTGGGCGGTGCTATTGCCGTACCAGGCGGAGATGCAGCCAGTCAGGATGCTCTCTACAGTGCTGGTGTAGAACCGTGTGAGGATGTGGCGGTTCATTCCAAACTTCCTCAGCCATCTCAGGAAGGAGAGGTGCTGATGAGCCTTCTTCACAACGGCCTCAGTGTGGACGGACCATGTGAGTTCCTCAGTGATGTGGACACCCAGGACTTGAAGCTGCTGACTCTCTCCACTGGTGCTCCATTTATGGTGATGGGGCTGTGTTCTCTTTCTCTTCTCCTGAAGTCCACCACAAGCTCCTTTGTCTTACTGACTTTGAGGGAGAGGTTGTGCTCCTGACACCAGTGTGTCAGAGTGTGCACCTCCTCTCTGTTTCATCATTGTCAGTGATCTAGACCTACCACCGTCATATCATCAGCAAACTTAATGATGGCATTGGAGCTATGTGTTGCCACACAGTCATGTGTGTACAGGGAATACAGGAGTGGGCTAAGAACACAGCCCTGCAGGGCTCCAGTGTTGAGGGTCAGTGATGAGGAGATGTTACTGCCCATTCTAACCACCTGGCATCTGCTTGACAGAAAGTCCAGGATCCAGCTGCACAGTGAGCTGTTTAAGCCCAGAGCCCGGAGTTTCTCATCATGCTTGGAGGGCACTATAGTGTTTAATGCTGAGCTGTAGTCTACAAACAGCATTCTTACATAAGTGTTCCTTTTTTCCAGGTGGGAGAGAGCAGTGTGTTTTGTAGGTGCAATGGCATCATCAGTGGAGCGGTTGTTGCGGTAAGCAAACTGCAATGGGTCCAGTGATGGAGGCAGCACAGAGCAGATGTAATCTCTGATTAGTCTCTCAAAGCATTTGCTGATAATGGGGGTCAGAGCAACAGGGTGCCAGTCATTTAAGCAAGTGATTTTGGATTGCTTTGGTACAGGCACAATGGTGGACATTTTAAAGCATGTGGCGACTACAGATAAAGAGAGAGAAAGGTTGAAAATGTCCATAAAAACACCAGCCAGTTGGTTCGCGCACGCTCTGATGATGCAGCCCGGAACGCCTTCTGGACCCGCGGCTTTACGGATATTCACCCATCGGAAGGATCGGGTTACATCCACTACAGAGACAGAGAGTGAACTAACCTCTGTAGGTTCGGCCGTGAGAGCTATTGAGTGTTATTTCCCTCGAACCGTGCATAAAAAGTATTTAGCTCATCCAGGAGAGAGGCAGCGGTGTTCACGGCGGAGTTTTTATTCCCTTTAAAATCCATGATGATATTAATTCCCTGCCACATGCTTCTAGATTTCGTGGTGTTAAACTGTCCTTCAATCTTGTTCCTGTACTGGCATTTTGCTGTTCTGATAGATAGGGCATAAGTGGCTTGTTTATGCTCCTTCGTGTTCCCGGAATTAAAAGCAGAGGTACGCGCATTAAGTGCCGTGCGAACATCGCTATTAATCCAAGGTTTCTGGTTCGGGTAGATCCGTATTGTTTTGGACAGAACAACATCCTCTACGCACTTTCTGATGAAACATGTTATGCTATCAGCGTACACCTCGATGTCGTCATCAGAGGCGGACCAGAACATCTCCCAGTCCGCGTGACCAAAACAGTCTTGTAGCATAGAGTCTGATTGGTCTGACCAACACTGGATCGTTCTGAGGGTGGGTGCTTCCTGTTTCAGTTTCTGCCTGTAAGTGGGCAGAAGCAGAATGGAAGAGTGGTCCGATTTGACAAATGGTGGGCGGGGGAGGGATTTGTAGCCATCCCGGAAGGAAGAGTAGCAATGGTCCAAAACCCAGTCCCCTCGTGTGTTAAAACTGATGTGTTGGTGGTATTTTGGTGCAATTGATTTAAAATTGGCTTTGTTAAAGTCCCCGGTCACAATGAACGCGGCCTCAGGGTGCGCGATTTCCTGCTTGCTTATAATCCTGTACAGTTCCTTGAGTGCCCGGTCTGTGTCGGCTTGTGGCGGGATGTACACAGCAGTGATAATGACCGCTGTGAATTCCCTTAGTAGCCAGAATGGTCGACACAGAAACATGAGAAATTTCAGATCAGGAGAGCAGAAAGACTTGATAGAATGTACGTTCCTCTGATCACACCAGGATTTGTTGATCATAAAACATACACTACCACCTCTGCTTTTACCTGAGAGGTCTTTCTCTCTGTCCGCTCGCTGCACAGAGAACCCCGCGGTTTCGATGGCTGAGTCTGGAATCTCCGCAGACATCCAATTTTCTGTAAGGCAGATAATGCAGCAGTCCCTTGTCTCTCATTGGAAAGAGATCCGCACTTTCAGCTCGCACAGCTTGTTGTCCAGAGACTGAACATTTGCCAGTAGAATACTGGGTAGCGGGGGTCGATTTGCGTGACGTCTTACTCTGATGAGAACGCCGGATCTGTTTCCCCTTTTCCTTCTGCGTTTTCGCGGCCGGGCAGACCAGACAAAGGGCTCCGCTGGTGTGTTTGAAAACAGCGGGTAGGCATTGAGGAATTTGAAGTCCGGTTTAAGGAGTGTAATTGCTGAACCAATGTCCAAAATTGTTTGTCTATCGTAGACAATAAGGCAGACAACATCCAAGATAAAAAACATAAGAATTGTAAACAAAACAAACAAAAAACTACAATGTTGTTTCGGAGCTCCCAACGCAGCAGCCATACTCGGCGCCATCCAAGTCCAATGTTAGCTAGCTGTTATGTCAATTTGTGTCCTGACCTTTTTCCCCACCATTGTGTGGATGGCTATGGTTGTACAGTGCTTCACTATCTGGTTTGGCTAGTGTTGTATTCTCTGCCTTAAATGGTTGAATTATATCTCTCTTTTCCTTCTTATTTGTTAATATGAAGGGGAGACTCTGTCAATGCCTTTTAATAACCCAACTGGCTAGTAGGCATTGGTTGTGCATGCAGATCAGTATCACGTTGTGATAGTATGTGATTCCCATAGTGTCAGCAACTGACACAGCATCCAAGTGATCAACTTGAAAGGGAACAGTATGGCTATGACTGTTACCCAGGGAAAGAGACACTTCTTACGCTTGCAGCACTACTGATTTCTCACTGTTAAAGGGGTAGTTCACCCAAAAATTTAAAATTCTCTCATCATTTACTCTCATGCAATCCCAGTTGTATATGAATTCTTTTCTTCAGCAGAACACATTTAAAGAAAAATAGAAAAATATCTCAGCTCAGTAGGTCCTTATAATGGAAGTGGATGGTAACACGATTTTTGATGCTCCAAAAAGCACAGACAATCAGCATTAACGTCATCCATATGACTCCAGTGGTTAAATGAATGTCTTATAAAGCGATTTGATTGCTTTTGGTGCAAAAAAGATCAATATTTAAGTACTTTATAACTATAAATAATTGCTTCTGTTAAGCAGTGGTAAGCGCATTCTCAAGAGGGCTGAGGTCACACAGTTTCTCATGTGACATATTGGTGTTGGCATGTTCATGCGAGAAATGACTTATGCTCAACACAAATGGAAGAGCAATGCGGTTTACAACTGAGTAGGAGGAACACTGTACAGACCGAATGCCGTAAACAAATTGAAGCAAATTTAAACAAAGATGTAAGATGTAAAATTTTAATTTAAGAGGAGAAGAGGAGACACAAGTTTTTGCACAGCCATACTTATATGAACCTGAGTACTCTGACAAGGAGCACAGGGAGATGGAGGAGGCTGGACCAACAGCAGTACAACAACAAGCCTCGGAGAGACAGAGAGCACAGGAGACATGGTGGTGCACATGTAGGCAATACCAGGCAATGCCAACAGAGGTAGAGTGCATCTGCTGCAACGAATGGAATGTTGCCATGCCATCAAGGGAAAGATAGCGTGACCTTAGCCCTCTCGTGAACACGCATACTGCTGCTTACTGGATGTGATGATTTATAGTTAAAAAGTACTTAAATATTGATCTTTTTCACACCATAAGCAATCGCATCACTTTATAAAACATTCATTTAACCACTGGAGTTGTATGGATGATGTTAATACTGATTGTCTGTGCTTTTTGGAGCATCAAAAATTGTGTTGCCATCCACTTCCTTTATAAGGACTTACTGAGCTGAGATATTTTTTTTATTTTTTTTTTATTATAATTTTTCTTCAGATGTGTTCTGCTGAAGAAAGGAAGTCATATACATCTGGGATGGCATGAGGGTGAGTAAATAATGACAGAATTTTCATTTTTGGGGGAACTATCCCTTTAAGATGTGCTCTCTTCTCTTCAGTCGAAAATCCTTATGAAATGGTTCTGTGCTCCGGTTTTTATGCACGCTGTGACGCAGAGAAAATTTGACTCGCTTTTAGCGCCACACAGTGGACATTTCACATCGGAACTGCCGCGATGCGTGTAAGGACCCATGTAATTTTATTTTACAAAAATCAGTCAGTCATATAACTTTCATGAAATCAGGATGAATGTTTCAGACTTTCAGCACGTTTTATGATCTCATTTTAAATGGCTAGAGACTTAGTATGAAATTGTTCACATTGGACTTTTATTTTGATAATCTTGAGTGTTTCCAGCTAGCCTTTGATGGTGGTGCATATCAATATCAGTACTCGTGGCAAAACACTAGAAAACATTTATTTTCTAATCCATTCTGATTTCTTAAGTTGTGCTCAGAATGTTGAATGTGAAAGACTTTGTGATCAATAGAGTTCCAGGTTCCAGCGACAGTACAGCAGGACGTGAGCACCTCTCATGCCCTCCTCTGCAGGGAAGGAGTGTTTTGGATGGAAAGAATGTGAACTGAAAAAATAAATAGCCCCCTGGCCAACAGAGCAGTAGGTCACACATCAGTTGGAATCTGTGGCTTTTTGCACTTTATACATTTTGGATGACTTTTCACATAGAGAATCTGTTTGCCAGCTTGACACCTCTAGTGTCCTAGCTAATGTTTCAAAAAGACAACTGAGGGACCATAAAGGCCTTTACAGTAATATACACTAAAGAATGATAAGTATTTAGATTATTAGGTTGACCGATGTGTCTTTTATTGGTTTATTCTAAAATAATTTCATTTGGTTCCCCCTAATCTTCGACCGCCACAACATTCAACCCTCTGCACCAACAACCTGCTGGATTTCTGTTGGGAAAGTAAGCGATGTTTAAGCAGTTTTAGGGAAGCAAGTCATGACCTGTGATGTCTATTTTGGGATGACTCTGTACTCTGGTGTGAAATGCTCATATGTGTGGATACATATTACAGTACATCTGAAGTGACATGTGGCCTTTTGCCAGTAGTTACAGCATCACTGATGCCCTTGCATGTACAGTTACCATCAGTCATCATGAAAGACCTTCAGCAATTCTGCATCCATAGAAGCTGTCACCCTATACAGCTCTATTACCCACACACAACCCCATTACCATAATGCACTATTACCCTAATACAATGTTAATGTAATTCCCTAAAAATAATATTTATATATCATTATAGGCCTAATAGTAATAATTATGATTAAAAAAAATTGGGTTTTAATCAGCTGTATAAAATCTTAAAGCTGCTAAAAGAGTCACAATAGATTCTATATGTTGAAAGTTGAAATAAAAAATCATTCTTTACAGCTATAAATTTCATACTTAGATAAATATGCTGCACAGATTTACTGGTAAACTTATTGGTAAAAAAAAAAAATACCACTGGTAATATGGTAGTGGTACCACAGAATGGTATCATTATAATCGAGGAACCAAATGATGTCTTACATAAAAAAAAAGAAAAAAAAAGAAAAACAAATTGCATTATGTAATCACGTAACTCTGCAGCACTGGTTTGCCTTTCTCAATTTAAAAGATGTGAAAGATTAAAAGTGACAGCAGCAGGACATCTGACCAGCGACTGTTAACCCATAAACCATTGCTAGAGTTACAAATACTAAACATAGCTGCTCTGCACGTGCAAGCTTACACAAACCAAGAACTAAAATACACAATTATATAAATACATAAACACATATTCATAAATAAATATACAGGGTTTTAAAAGTTGCATATATCGGGTAGATCAGTGGAGAGTGACCTTTAGTTTTGTGCGTGTGTCTTGATTAATTATAATTTTATTAATCCTAGACTTAGGGCTGGTGAGCTGACAATGACGTAATTCTAATAAAGGTGGATGTTTTCCAGATCTGCCTTTGAACTATATTTAACACAAAAACACACACATGCACCTATCTACATATACTGTATATGAGGCTACATATAGTGTGCTAAACCATTAGTCCTATAGTTGTTTTTGTCCCTTAATATGCTTTATCTGATGATTTATGGAAAACACCTTTAATCCTTCATTTTGCACCATCCCTTCCCCCAATACCACACACACACAATCAGACACACTTACACCTTCTCTAAGTATTTAATCCCCAACCCCTTTATAAAGTGTTGAAAAACAGAGTGGATTTTCAGTGACTGCAGTACATTTGATGATAAGGTGAAATTATCATTCATGAAAAAAAAAAGAGTTATTTTGGGAGATGTAAGCTGTGAACATGAAAATGAGCTCTAGACATCAGCCCTGTATTTGCAGATGGCTTGCCTGAGCCAGTTTCAAAGAAATAATTCATGCTGCTTCTAAAATAAGAGCAACTAGACTCCAACGTAGTGCAATGCAAACACAATTACAAATTATGTTTGTGAGTCCATGCAAGAGAGGGGTTTCAAAAATGATTTCTCTTTATCCAATGAGCTCATAATTCAAGAAATGTTGGACAAGGTTTGGATCATCTGAGACAGTTACAAATTCATCCCTTACATTAATCTTATTCAGAAAGATAACATCGTCTACCTTTCATTTAAAATTAATTTATATTCACACACACACACACACACACACACACACAAATATCAAGGAACTTGTTTATATTTCAATGAGTCTATCATGCAACAATTCTCTGTTCACCCGAAAATGAACATTCTGCATTATTTACTCACCCTCATGTCACCCTCACCCAAGCCCATATAACTTCTTTCTGCTGCAAAACACCAAAGATGTTAGTGTAACTGCAGTCTGCATTGTGTATTAGATGGAATAAAGTACACACTGGAGATCCATGGTTGGGAGGACTCATGATTTATTCTGCTAAAACAAATTAAAACAAGTTTTTACTGTGCAAGTTCAACCTTTTTATATTTCTCTCCCATACAGCAACAACACAGAAAGGCAGAGAGAGACATTAGTAATCAGTTGATTTAACAATGAAAAGATAACAGAAACAAAGCAACAACATACCTGATGAAAATAAATTACCAGTATTTAAAACTGTGTGTGTTCGCCTTTTTACATTTCTGCAAAATAAAAATTATGTGTAACGTAGTGAGCATGTGTTTCAAGTTCATTGGAGTGACAGAAAACAAACTATAGCTTTAAACAACTCAAAACAAGAAAGTAATTAAATATATGGGATAAATAATATGATATACTAATGTGATATCACATGAGCAAGAGTGCTAGTGTGATATTGCTTTTATACAACAGTTCAACGAACAACTAAATAAACTAGATAAAAAGTTTGTGGACAAACTTTAGGTTGCTTTAAAAAGCCTGGTCTGAAAGTTTAAAATAGATAGATGGTGATACTTACAATGCACCTTGCTAGCCTGAGTCAAATGAGCCAACCTGGAAGTCTATACAATGTTCTGTTGCAGATATATGTGTTTTGCTACTCGGTTGCTAGGGTGATCCCATCTGGTTGCTAGGCAGTTACCAGAGTGATACTCAAAAGGCTCCTTGCTTGCCAGAGTTAAATGAGCCAACCCAAAAGTCTTTACAATGTTCTGGTGCAGAGATATGTGTTTTGCTACTCAGTTGTTAGGGTGACTCCATCTGGTTGCTAGGCAGTTGCTAGGGTGATACTAACAAGGCTGCTTGCTGGCCTGAGTCATACGAGCCAACAATGCAGTCTCTTTGTTATTCTGATCCGGAGATATATATCTAAGCCAATTTGAATGGAAGTCAATGGGTTTTGGTTGCTAGGGTGCACTAAATGGTTGCTAGGGTGTGGCTAAGTATTTTCATGATATTTAAAGGCTCCTTGCTGGTCTGAGTCAAATAAGCTAAAGTTGAAGTCTCTACGATGTTGTGGTGCAGAGATATGTGTTTTTCTATACAGTTGCTAGGGTAAGTCCATCTGGTTGCTAGGCAGTTGCCAGGGTGATACTAAAAAGGCTGCTTGCTGGACTGAGTGTAATGAGTCAAACCTGAAGACTTTATGACATTCTGATCAGGAGATATCCATCTAAGCCATTTTGAATGGCAGTCAATGAGTTTTGGTTGTTAGGGTGCACTAAATGGTTGCTAGGTTGTTAAAGTGGTGGAGTGAAATAAAAATAAAAAGAGTGGAGTGATGTAAAGGTAGAAAGAAAAAATATAAGTGATGGAGTGATAGATAGAAATTATGAGTGGTAAATTATACAGAGCAGCTAAAGGCATATTAGAGGCCTTCTGTGGGTATGTTTACTTTTGAATTTTTGACAGCTGGAGTTTGAATAGTCTTGGCTCATCTGAACATTCCATCATGTAAGTGAATGGGATTTTACTGATTTTTGATCGTCCACTGTGGGAACCGTAAGTCCGATCAGTTAGAAAAGATAGAGCACACTATTCGAGATCAGTCTGAAGGTCTGTGCAGAGTTTGGTGCATGTAGCTTGAAAGCTGTAGGAGGAATTAGTGTTAGAAATTTTAGTCTCAGTAGAATAATAATAATAATATTAAGTTTAAATAGTAGATTCTCTTTCAAGCCAACCTAATAAGTAGGGAAAATGGATTGTCCCAAAAAACGCTCTTTTGTGTGGAACTACTTTATTACACCATGGATTCATGATCAGCCGTTGCTAGTTCGAAAGATGTGCCCAAGTCTCCATAACTAATTCAAAAACCACACTTTAGAACTAGTAACGACAGCTTGGGCTGTTTCTAACAAGTTATTGGAGAAACAAGGATGTGTGTGTGCGTGTGTGTGTGTGCGTGTGTGAGAGAGAGAGAGAGAGAGAGAGAGAGACTGTGTGTCTGTTCCAGTGATGAACAGTTCTGCTGCAGTTGTTAGTTTAACTCTATTCCTCTGCTCCAATCGTGAAGTGATGCTGCCATACATGCTATCATAATTATCCTACGAGTATTTTACTCTAAGTGTTATTCATTCTTGTATATTTCTTGGGGAACTCTTATTTTGACACTGACACAGAAAGCGTTCTCTTCTCCATTATGTTAAAAATTTACGTCTTCTCTCAACTCAGAAATTTGTGTATATGGTAGGCCCCCTGAGCGTGTTTGATTACTCTGTCTGTTGTGACTCTCAGCTGTGATCAGCAGTAATGCTGAAGATGTTAATTTAACTCTATTCCTCAGCTATAGTGTTGTAGAAATCCGTGCGATCGTGGAGTAAATTGACAATTCCGGATGACTTCAAAGAAACTCATGCAGTGACTGACAACACAGTTTGTCAACGTCAGGTTAAAGGGTCACATCTCCCCCTGTTTCAGCACAGTTGAGCTCTCACGACATTTTTAAAAGATGCACTCAAAGTGGGCATGATCAGCAGCAGAGTGAGGGGAGAAGGGGGAGTGAACCCAACAACTGTCTGATCCAGTCACTCAGCTTTATTTTAACAATGCAGTTAACAGCATCAAAGATTCTCACAATTGCTCTTAACAGAATACACAAATAAACTATACACTGTATTGTCACAATGCATTACTTACACTGGTAATTTTACCTGTAATTTAATATGCAAATAAATGCCAAGCCATGTACTGTTTATCGAAAATATGTTGATGTTTTTTACACTTTAATACATTTTGAGACTTATTCCAAGACAATGATTTACAAATATAAGTGCTTAGATTGGTTAACACACATTAGGGATGGATGGATGAATGTACGGATCGATCGATCATGGATGGATGGATAGATAGCGTTTGTGTCTGGGACAATCAATGTAAACCGCGTCTCAAACGAGTCCCAGTCAGAGACAATCCACCACATTGCATATCTTAAAACACTCACGTTAATAAATGCGTACTGCGCGAACATTTAAAAGGTGTTGTCTTTGACTGAAAGCCTGTAATGTCACTCTGTCAGCAGCGTGGGGGGGCTCGCATCACGGTACTATCAACTCTCTCAACTGACTAAGGCGCTTGAGAGTTTGAAGCGCTGGTCACGTGCATGACAATGACACCTGCAAAGGGAAAAGGCCACGCCTTCTCATGAATAATATCGAGAACATCTGAGACATAGAGACGCTGAAATTCAATGGAAAGCTAAACCCTATAAGTCACGACCTGTGATGTTGACTCGATGTTCATTTTCATCCTGGAAGACGAAAATAGCCTTTTCCTACTGAAATTAAAAATAACGAATGTTAACATTCTTTTCCCTTGTGTGCAAGACATATACGTATACCTGTTAACATATAAAAAAAAAAATGTGTTGTAGTGTTTCATGACCCTTTAACTCACTCATAGCACACACAAGATGGACTTTTGTCATCACCTTCTGGCTCAAATAATGTCATTTTTTAATTCATTCAGTTCAAATGACTGTAGATTTGTGTTCTTATGCACTATTATAAACTGACAGGCACACTGCATTGTTCTTGTTGCATAACCCAAATAAACATTTTGTGTTTTGTTTTTTTATTGACAGTTTATTAAATTGTATTACAGTTATGAGCTTGTCACTGTGGTAATACCTTAAAGGGACTCTAAGGCTTATCATGATTTGCAAAAATAGTACATGGTCCCGGATAAACATCCCTGTTGCTGAAACAACATTCGATCAAGCAATAAGCCCGTCAAAGGATGTTGAATCAGGAACATGACAGACTTGTAATTTACATTGTTCTGTATTTTCACTGAAGGTATGTTTGTACTAGCAAGCTTTAAAAAAATAAATAAATAAACATGTACACGTTCAAAAGCTTGGGGTCACTTAGAAATGTCCTTATTTTTGAAAGAAAAGCTCTTTTTTTCCCCCCAATAAAATAACATTAAATTGATCAGAAGTGTAGACATTGATAATGTTGTAAATACTATAGCTGTAAACAGCTGATTTTTAATGGAATATCTACATAGGCGTACAGAGGCCCATTTTCAGCAGCCATCACTATTGTGTTCCAGTGGCAGGTTGTGTTAGCTAATCCAAGTTTACCATGTTAAAAGCCTAATTGATCATTAGAAAACCCTTTTGTAATTATATTAGCACAGCTGCAAACTGTTGTGCTGATTAAAGAGGCAATAAAACTGGCCTTCTTTAAGCTAGTTGTGTATCTGGAGCATCAGCATTTGTGGGTTCGATTACAGGCTCAAAATGACCAGAAAAAAAGAGCTTTCTCCTGAAACGTGTCAGTCTATTCTTGTTCTGAGGAATGAAGGCTATTCCATGTGAGAAACTGCCAAGAAACTCCATATCTCATACAACGGTGTGTACTACTCCCATCACAGAACAGTGCAAACTGACACTATATAGAATAGAAACAGAAGTGGAAGGCCCCGGTGCACAACTGAGCAAGAGCACAAGTACAGGACATGAGAGTCTCTAGTTTGAGAAACAGACGCCTCACGGGTCATCAACTTGCAGTTTCATTAAATGGTACCCGCAAAACACCAGTCTCAATGTCAACAGTGAAGAGGCGACTCCGTGATGCTGGCCTTCTTGGCAGAGTTGCAGAGAAAAAGCCATATCTCAGACTGGCCAATAAAAGGAAAAGATTAAGATGGGCAAAAGAACACAGACACTGGACAGAGGAAGATTGGGGAAAAGTGTTATGGAGAGACGAATCTAAGTTGTAGGTGTTTGGATCACAAAGAAGAACATCAGTGAGATGCAGAACACATGAAAAGATGCTGGAGGAGTGCTTGACGCAATCTGGAGGAAATGTGATGGACTGGGGGTGCTTTGGTGGTGGTAAAGTGGGAGATTTGTACAGGGTAAAAGGGATCTTGGAGAAGGAAGGCTGTCGCTCCAATTTGCAAAGCCATGCCATACCCTGTGGACGGCGCTTGATTGGAGCCTACAACAGGACAATGACCCAAAGCACAGCTCCAAATTATGCAAGAACTATTTAGGGAAGAAGCAGTCAGCTGGTATTCTGTCTATAATGGAGTGGCCAGCACAGTCACCGGATCTCCACCCTATTGAGCTGTTGTGGGAGCAGCTTGACCGTATGGAACATAAGAAGAGCCCATCAAGCCAGTCCAACTTGTGGGAGGTGCTTCAGGAAGCATGGGATGAAATATCTTCAGATCTCCTCAACGAATTGACAACTAGAATGCCAAAGGTCTGCAAGGCTGTAATTGCTGCAAATAGAGGATTCTTTGACGAAAGAAAAGTTTGAAGGGCATAATTATTATTTCAATTAAAAATCATAATTTCTAACCTTGTCAACGTCTTGACTATATTTCCTATTCATTTTGCAACTCATTTGATGTATGTTTTCGTGACATTTCTAAGTGACTGATATTGATCAAATGTATACCAAAAATGCACTTAAAGTCGCTTTGGAAAAAAAATGTTACATATTTAATGCCCAATGTTACATGTTTAACGTCAATCACTTTATTTAATGCAGTTAACACATTTACCTAATTTCAAGATCGAAGCACCATAAAATGACTTGGTTGCTTCAGCAATTGCATTTTTTCATCTCACATTTGCTTTTTTGATTCAGGTTTACTGAAGAAAAAAATGTTTTGTTGGTTTATTCAATTGTGGACACTGGTTTCACACAATGAAAATTAGTTTCTTTGATATAAAATTAAAATGTACGCCCTATTCAAATACTTTGTGTAGCGAAAACTTAAATGAATTAAATTTTAATTTGATCTGTTCAAATAACTCTATTGAACCTTGCAGCTTATTGATAGCTAGCAACAAACACATTAGCATATTATGTATACATATATACACTCACAGGCCACTTTATTAGGTACACCTGTACATCTACTTCTACATGCGATTATCTAATCAGCCAATCGTGTGGCAGCAGTGTAATGTATAAAATCATACAGATACGGGCCAGGAGCTTCAGTTAATGTTCACATCAACCATCAGAATGGGGAGAAAAATTGTGATCTCAGTGATTAGACCGTGACTTGATTGTTGGTGCCAGATGGGCTGGTTTGAGTATTTCTGTAACTGCTGATCTCCTGGGATTTTCACACACAACAGTCTACTCAGAATTTACTCAGAATGGTGCCAAAAACAAAAAACATCCAGTGAGAGGCAGTTATGCGGATGGAAACGCCTTGTTGATGAGAGAGGTCAACAGAGAATGGGCAGATGACAAAGTCTACGGTAACTCAGATAACCACTCTGTACAACTGTGGTGAGAAGAATAGCATCTCAGAATGCTATTCTGAGATGCGGGTTGGCGATGTTTTGGCGGCACGAGGGGGACTTACACAATATTAGGCAGGTGGTTTTAATGTTGTGGCTGATTGGTGTATATATATTTGTACTGTATGACAAGGAGAGTTTAAAAATCCCCAATCAGTCATTGTACAGATGATCCTTCAGTAAAAGCAAAACACACTTTTTCTCAATAGTAATGTACACAACCTCGACCTAACCATTAGCTCCACTCTTCTCCACAATGGTAACATCCAAAAAATTCAACATGACAGAAACTTAATTTTAAAATATACTCCCAATCCATTTCTATGCAAAGCATGCTGGGAACTGGAAATGCCCTGCCCAATTTCAGCAATACATTGATGCGACAAATATTATTCACATAGTCCCAACACAATTGGATTATTTGAACACAGATGGATTGTACACAATGAAATTAAGTTGAGACTAAATGCTAAAGAATTGTGTTGCATTAGCTCATTTTAAATAAGTTAATTGAGCAAGCAGTAAAAAAATCACGTTGAGTGAACACCATCCATTAGAAGTCTGCATCCATTTGAACATTTCATAGCAATGTGATCATATAACTTTTTGATGACTGTGTTGAATATCACTTGGACTTTATGCAATATAATTATGTTCTCATCTTAAACTTAAATGTAATAAGTTGATTTCAAGTGTACTGGTTTAGTATTTTCATTAGAGCTGCTTTCCCTTTTTTCAGTGATTTAGGGTGTGGAGGTTGGTTTTGTAGATTTAAAACTTGAAAGAGCATTAACCTTAAAAACATCATCTGTTTGGGAGAACACAGTGGACATTTAATCTCAGAATGTCATGGAAGATTCCCCACAACAGCCAAAGTTCTGATTCCAAAGATAGACTTTTATTACAGAGTAACAAAGCCGAGGTGGTCCATGGAGCATCTAAAATTACACTTTAGAATCATGCATTTTTTATACAGTTTCTGTTCCCCCTTATCTCTTTGAGTGATGGCCTCTTCATCCAATGAAATCGTCTTATGCCTCCCTAGTTTCATCTTCGCCGTCTCCCTTCTAGCTGGTCACACTTGACCCCAACTTGCTTCAATGATGGCAAAAGCATGACTGTTTCATTTTATATGTATAAAACATACTGTAATCACTTCATATGAATACATATTTTATATTGACTAATTATCCTTACCTGCATTAATTTGATTAGTATATTAAATTATTTCCCTAAATGATTTTACAGTCGTTGGTTACACATATTCCTAAAATTTCATCTAATTTCTAGCGCTGATTAGCACACATATATCATTTGCCTTTTTTGGACACCAGGCAGTTCCTGTCTCTGACATTATGTCATCCTTTTAATATCCACCTTTAGAGTCATGTAGAGTTTAACAAATAAAGGCTGTCCACATACACGTTTTTCATGTCATTTCTAGCACTAATTAACGCACATATATCATCTGCCTTTTTTGGACACCAGCTCTGCTCTTATTAAAACATTAAATTATCCTTTTTGTATCTTCCACACACGTCTCCCTTTGGGTCATACAAAGTTTGATGAAAAGAGGCTAGAGTAAATGATAATTAAATCAATAAATGAATGTTTAAATATCTAACATATTGAATAACATTAATAATGCAGTTATTCGTAGTGCATTAATTACACATTATTTTTTTAGATCATTGCATATTGCATACATGTTAATTCAATTATCAAAAATGGATTAACAGAATGATTAAATAAAAATATTCCATAAGAACTGTGTGTAATGAATCACATTATATTATTTTGCAAAAATGTTGTCACAGTCAAATGATTTAAGTGAGGTCAGACTGAACTGAATACTTACTACAATGAGATTAATTGCCTTAAAAGTAAGCAATCTTTCTGCCTGTTTGTATAAGTTATGGCCATTATGTTTTGTAGGATATGGCCATGCGGCGCCCAGCACAGATGGCGGGAAGGTGTTCTGCATGTTCTACGCACTCCTGGGGATCCCCCTTACCTTGGTGATGTTCCAAAGTCTGGGTGAACGCATAAACACCTTTGTAAAGTATCTGCTGCATCGGGTCAAAAAGTGTCTTGGCCTTCGGCACACCGAGGTCTCCATGGCCAACATGGTGTGCATCGGCTTAATATCTTGCATGAGCACACTGTGTGTTGGGGCAACCGCCTTTTCCCGCTACGAGGACTGGAGCTTCTTTCATGCCTACTACTACTGCTTCATAACGCTAACCACCATCGGCTTCGGGGACTACGTGGCATTGCAGAAGGATAATGCTTTACAAACCAACCCCCAGTACGTAGCCTTCAGTTTCATGTACATTCTGACTGGGCTCACGGTCATTGGAGCCTTCTTGAATCTTGTAGTGCTACGTTTCATGACCATGAACGCCGAAGACGAACGCCGTGATGCCGAACAGCGCACGTTGCTGTCCCGCAACAGGCACTCTATAGGGGCTGGAAACAACCACTGTATGACTGACCCACCATCGTCTTCTAGTGCGGGTCATGGAGGAGGGTCGGGGAAGGGGTTGTGTAATGTCTATGCAGAAGTGTTGCATTTCCAGTCCATGTGCTCTTGTCTCTGGTACAAAAGTCAGGAGAAGATGCGTTACTCCATTCCTATGATTATCTCTCATGATCTGTCCACTTCAGACACCTATATGGAGCACAGTGAGACCTCTGACGCCCTGCACTCCAATGGTTGTGTGTGCAATGCCTTGCAGGAGCACTCCGCAACCAGTTCGGTGTACACTGGCCTGCTCAGCCCAGCACATTACCAAAGACTCTCCAAACGCCGCAGCTCTATCTAGGGGGGCTGCAGGATGTATCACATGTGAATCTTTTTCGCCTTACAAAACCAACCACTGTTATACATTGGGTTGAAAAACTACTGCTTCTAAGCTGCTTGGATCCTCTGTCAGTCAAATATTTGTAATGTAGTGATAGACTGGGGAGAGCAGCCTGTCTGCAGGTCCTGAACGCGAACAAGAGGCATACAGTAGCAGCATGCAATAAAAACACAGTACAGGCCTGTATTTTATTAATTATGCTTTGAGGTTTTGGAGAAAAGGAAGAACACAAATTCTCCTTTGAACTCTTTGTTAAGCGAAGTGGAAACAAATGCAAGCATTTAAAATTGAACAGTCACAAAGTGTCAGGCATTTCTGATTTTGATGTTGGAGTAGATAGAGTACCCACATAACCCCTAAGGGTATCTATTTTGGGATGCAACAGCCTCAACGATACTTTATTATCTTTACATATTTGCAGGAGGATATATATACATACATATATATATATATATATATATAGTTGAATTATATATTATATATTTGAGTTATGAAATAATAATACTTCTAAAAAGCTAAATAAAATTGTATATAAATATATATTTTAAATTAGATCTTTAGTAATGATGAGTAGTCACTCATCAATTTACGTTTTCTTCCAAACTTAAGCTCAAAGTCATGATGTTTCTATTGATAACACTTTAAATTTTTTGGCAACACTTTACATAAATACTCCCTTTGTTAAGGTTTATAAAGGGGTTCATTTATGACTAATAATCATTTAAAAATGCATTATAAATTCTTGATATGCAGTTATAACAAAATGTATAAAATGGCGACTTTCATACAATAGCTGGTAAATAGTGAGCATTTTAACTTGCATGTTATAAATGCTTAATAAATACACTTATTCATACTTATATGAATCAGAAACATAAAAATTATTTATTTCACAATGCAGTAAAAATAGACTATTATAGTGAGATTAAAAGGAGGAATTAAGTCATTTTACTATAGTTCCCTTTGTGTTTATATTAATTACTGTAATGTTATTACTCACATGTGTTGTCACTTTCCTTGTCACACTGATTTAAAAAAAATAAAAAAATCTGTGTTATTCTAAGTGGTGTCCCAACTTTGCTAGTCCTAGTTATTGTACCTGCAAAATCCTCTGCAAAAACACTTTTCAGATCTTAATGCTCATTCACAGCATATATCATTTAATAAACCCTGATGACCATTAAACCATACTGAACTTTATGTACTTTTTGTATTTAGGTAAATTTTCATAGGTAACAAATGTTGAACAAGTGTTATTGAACATTTATAACACATGAGATAAACTCACTATTTTAGCAGGTATTGCATTAGTCACTCTTTAATACATGTTGTTATAACAGTATAATAATGATTTATAATGCATTTGTAAATGAATTATTAGTCATTTATAAACCCCTTTATAAACCCTTAACAAAAGTAACTAATGTAAGATTTTACCAACATGTTTTATTGTTCATTCAAAATTTCTATCTACCCCTGTGTTTCCACTTTTCCACTATTTAATCAACACTTTATATATATATATATATATTATTTTTTTTTTTACTTTTATCTGTCAGCAGGTTAATTATTTGTTTAGTAATTCATTATTATTACTAACATTACAGTTTAGGCATGTAAGTTGATTTTTAAATAGATGAGGATTATATTGTACTTACAGTTGCACTTTAGATGAAAAGCTGTTGCGAGGAGTGCACAATAATCTAATAAGGTCAACACGAAATCAAAATAGACCCTGTTTACTTTCTTAATCCACATTCCTGTTCTTATTGTGAATGATTCATCAGTGCACGTTATGCCAAAGGAAAAAAAAATATCTTTGTAACCTCTCATTAAAATGTAATTATTTGCTCCATCTCTGAAACGACATTTTTTGTCAACTGACATCACAATTGATGTCAGTTGCTACGCAGGCTAGTTAGGAATTGTTTATGGGTAGTGTAGTTTGTATTTTAGCCTTTCTAAAATCTTAAAAATAGTTAATGCAATAATTTAATGCTGCTAACCATAATGCAATAAAGGACACAACAATAATAGCAAATAACAATAGATTTGAAAAAGAAGCGTTACTGTTGTGATAGGGGTGAACTTGATCTTCAGCCTCCACATTCCAGTCAAAAAGCCTCCATAAAAGTTTGTGTTGGCGGTGGTTCAGGAGGGAAGTAGTCCTCCACAATCCACTGCAAACTTGCATTCTGGTCTAGCTCCATTCTGGCTTGGAATGCTCACTTTTCCAATCAATTCCTGACAAATAAATCAAGTTCCACCAACACGTGCAACACACTCTCATAACGATACGTCCTTATAGTAACTTTTTGCCTGCGCCACCAAAACATTGCCCTTGGTCCTTGTTTTAAATGTCACTCTGATCCCGTATTCAACTGATTTGTGAGGATTTCAGTCATTTACCCAATGCTTTATTTGATAAAGAATTGAATTCCAAATTCAGTCAACATTTACACATTACTTTATTATTTAATTATTATTTTGTTTGCCGTGGGACACAAAGGAAGATTTCAGAATGTCCGAGCTGCGGCTCAAAAAATGAGAAAAGCACCATAATAATGTTCATAAAAGTAATCCATGCTGTGCGTGTGCTGTATTCCGGATCTTCCAAAGCTGTGTGATGGCTTTATGTGAGGAACGGAGCCAAATTTAAGTATTTATGCAATGATCATCATCCCCCATCTGCTGTAAAACTCAAATCTTGTGCTGATTTAATCATTCAAAAATTGCTGCCTCTAGAATTGTTAAGACAGCTCTGACATCAGTGATGTCAAATGTCATTGGATCTCTTGTGTCCCGTGACAGACTGCAACATTTTAAAGTTCAAATGTATCTTTCTGAATGAGATGTGACTGCCTTCACGGAAAGGAAGATTTTTTGAAAATATAACCTTCAGTTTCACTCTGTTCCTCACACCGTGCTACCATATGCTTTCAGAAGACTTTAAATGCAGCATGAGTCATTTGGAATACATTTATAGTGCGTTTTTGACATGTTTTTGAATAAATTGTTGTGCCTGTACTTCTGTCTGCCTGTTATGTCTCTTATTGTTGAGAATTGGTTAGGTTTAGGTTTAGGGGTCAGGATAGGTGCTAAAAAAGATCTAAAGGTTATAAAAGTTTAATGTAACTAAAACTTTTGTGACTTTTTCAGAAATGGATCTGCCTGTCACATATTTTATCATGTTGAAAAGTGGTATGGTTTGGGGCTAGGGTGGGGTTAAGGGATGAAAAATATCGATATGATAGTATAATGTACTGTATCTATATAACGTATCTACTGTATGTATTGCGGTTAAACACTCGATAATATCCGAAGATTGCAGAGCCTGTGACATAATACTTCAAACTGAGGAGAGACCGTTCTGTTTGAGATGTTTTCATGATGCAGGCAAAAAGTCACGACAGGGACGTCCAACCTAGTCTCACAGAATGAACGTTACTATAACTACATTTTTGCAAACTGAGTTTTACGTGCTGCTTTCTAGGTTTTGCTGCTGTTTCCTGGTGAAATTGACACTAGAGGCACTACAACAACTGTGTGTTTTATTCACTTCACTTTATTCACACAAATCATGGGTACTATGGCTGTTTATAGCTTTATAAACACTTAATTTTCGCTCTATTACTCACACCCTGCTTTGTTATCATCTCAATTTATTTATTTTTTTACTATTCATTTTCACGCTTGTATTACAGACCCACCTACATTTACACACTTATTTAAATGTGATTAGCTTCCACTCTAGCTCACAGTGTTGGACTTTGTACTCGGAGACCGAGCCTCGAGCTCAGCCAAAAAGAAAGTGAAAGTGAAACGAAAGTGCCTTTGAAGCGACACAAAATGATGTGGTTGCTTCAGTAAATGTGCTTTTTATATCGAATTTGCTTTTAAAACCCTGTCGGTTAGGTTTAGGGGTTGGTTAAGGGTTAAGGTTGGCTCACCTCTCATTTATCTTTTAGGACACTATTGGTAAGGTTTAGGCTAAAGTTTTAGGTTAGGGAGGTACGTTTTACTCATTAAAACATCCATCTAATATTCACCTTTAAAAAAATTGTCTGATGCCAAAATAGTTTCAACCACTTTTGACAACCCCCACTGGACATTTTTTACTGGGAAACAGCAGCCAAACGTGTAATGAAGCAAGTAAAGTGGTCACACTCTGGTATGTTTCTTTGAACATCCTGTTTCACTTTGAAATACGTCACATTATGGATGTAATGAGTTGTGAATGACACAACTGTTCAACTGAACTGCAATAGTGTTTTTATAAATTTTTTCTCAGTAGACAAAATTTGTAACCTAATATAATTACAACAGATTTGAAAGTGTTGCAGTTGCAGTAAAAAAAAAATATATATATATATATATATATATATTTATATATATTTCGGCATCAGGTCCAATGGCAAGTTTTATATATTTACATACATTATTTAAAACCAAATGGGGGGCAGTTTGTGCCACTGAATAAATAATTGATTCTTAAGGGCCACAAATGGGCCCCCATAAATCTGCACTGTTTTGAAAGTCTAAAAACATTGTTAATTTTTAGAAACCGGATATCAATGCAAGGTGAGTGTATTTTAGAATCAGGACTCGGTTGTGTAAAACTCTTTTAAGTGGATACATCAGTGGCTTGTATTCTTCTAACTTTGTATGCAATTGCCATTTTAGAGTAATGTTTAAAATGAACACTGCTTTCCCTTTAATCACCTTGACATTTTCAGGATATGATTTCATCCAAAGTGGCTGAAATAAAATGTCCATTTAACTGATTAGCTACTTGCTACTTTTACCATATATAATGTAAGCACTATAGCAATATGTCAGTAGAACATGTAGAAATGTTTATTGTATTAACACCTTGGTCTCACATAGTTACAAATATAATATCAATAACCTTTTATTTGGTGCTTGTGTCACATCATTTTTGATTCTGTAAGTTCAGCATTGTCAACTGGGTGCCTTAGATTGCTAACAATGTTTGTTCTATAATGTACATAACCATTCACAATGGTAGAATTGAGTTTGAAGACTTTAATACCATGATAATTGAAGCATCTTCCATGACCCTGTTTGCTCCTCTTTTTAGGATGGAGCCTCCATCCTAATGTCTCTCCATGTCTCTCCATCCATCCTCTGTCCTGCTATTTTTTCTACCTCAGAGGGTTGAGTTGGTGTGGGTTTGCCTCTCTCCTTCATCTCCCTCCTCCCTTTCTCCTGCAAAAGAGAAAAACATATATTGCTCCTTCTCAGCTAAATTGTCAGTTGCTATCTTCTTCACCTACGTCTCTTTTTCTCCTCCTCCCCAACCCCCCTTTCTGTCTCTCTCTCTCTCTCTCTCTCTCTCTCTCTCTCTCTCTCTCTCTCTCTCTCTCTCTTTTTCGGAATGAGGCAACAAAATAAATCCACCCAGGGGTGTAGGAGCAGTTTGAGAAATGGTTGGGTGGAGGGGACACATGCATTAAAAGAAAAGTTACCAAAAAAATGGTCACTCTGAATTGAACGAGCTATGTGAAGCAGTGTTAATTAAAATAAATAAATAGTGCATTTTCATTTTTGGGTGAACTGTTTCTTTAAATGCAAAGAAATGTCTACAGTTTGGGGACACCCCATTGTCCACTGCTATGCTTCTGCAGTTGAAGGAATAAGTAGGTAATTTGTTCCTCAATTCATAGTTTTCATATACATCATATATATCATATACTGGATCACATATACAAATACAGTATAATGTACCATATAATGCCCTCTGTAGTAGGTCTACCTAATAATCAAGAAGGTTGGCAGGTCAATTTTCAAAAGGTATCAGATTAAATGATTCAGAACTCTGCACATAAAGGAGTTTCTGAATTATGCTTCACTGTAAAGAGTTATAAGAATTGTCATGAAATCACAACCCTTTCCTTCTCAAACCATCTCTGACAGAATTTATTTCTTTTAAACAGTAAAATGACCATGTTAAACAGCCTGTAAAATGCCATTGTTAAGGGATGTATTTAAATTAAGCAGAAATATTGTATTTTGCAATCATAATAAACTGAATTAATGTCACAACCATTTGTTCAATAAATACATGATGTTACATATGTATTCAGATTTTGTTTAGAAGTTAACGGTGTCCTGGGGCCTTTGACAGGGGAGGCCCACTAACCCATTATGGTACGGTGTTGCCATATGGCAACCATTAATTTTCTTTCACTTTCTCACCTTTCTGAAAAAGCTCAAACATGATGCATTGTTGGTAATAAAAGGCAGTCTTCAAAGTAAACAATAATATGCTGTTTTTAAGCCACATGACATTTGATTTTATTCTTCGACATCTTGATTTTTTTTCTGCATCTTTGATAAGTTAATTAGATGTTCTGATCAACTTTATCCAACATAGTTTTACAAAAAATTGAGAAAACGCTAACCACAATGGAAAAATTGCTCTGTTGCCATACTACAATGGAGTTGCACTAATGTATTTTCCCAGTGGAAATTTGTATAGATCGTGACATTTGTTACAAATTGGAGTGAGGTTTACTTTAAAAAAAAACAACAACAAAAAATCTTGGGAAACAATTTTCACGCATAAATTGCTAGTGCATTTAACAGAAAATATCAAGTAAAGGCAACACACGATTCTTGCTGGCTTTAATAAGAACTTCTCAAGTAGAGTTGACTTTACTTTGCCATATCACCCTGCAGCTCTTGCCTGGTTGCCCACTATAGCTAAGCAGGGTTTAGCCTGGCCAGTACCTGGATGAGAGACCTCCTGGGGAAAACTAAGGTTGCTGCTGGAAGCGATATTAGGGAGGCCAGCAGGGAGTGCTCACCATCTTTCGAATGAGGTAAACAGGTCCTGACCCTCTGTGGTCATTAAAAATCCCAGGGCACTTCTCGTAAAGAGTAGGGGTGTAACCCTGGTGTCCTGGCCAAATTCCCCACATTGGCCCTTCTCAATCATGGCCTCCTAATAATCCCCATCCATTAATTGGCTCTATAACTCTACTCTCTCCTCTCCACCAATAGCTGGTGTGTGGTGAGTGTACTGGTGCATTATGGCTGCCGTCGCATCATCCAGGTGGATGCTGCACACTGGTGGGTGGTTGAGGAGATTCCCCCTATACTATGTAAAGTGCTTTGAGTGCCTAGAAAAGCGCTATATAAATATAAGGAATTAATTATAATTACTTTGCAATACTCTGTTTCAAGCGGCTCAATTTTACTCAATTTTTGTTTGTACATTTTACTCAAGCAATGTAGCACTGAATTAAGCCATGCTTTTAAAAGTGTACTGGCATTTCAATGCTTTTTTTTTTTAACATACTTAATCGTACCACATGACACACTAAAGACCTCAATGGGGAAGCTTAATGCATGCTTTGTAGTCTATTAGACAACATCATCTTGCTTTAATGGAGATAGAAACAAGAATCAGAGCTGCACACGCAGACCTCAACTCTTGGTGCATAAAACATGATGACGGTAACAATCAACATATAATTGTTTTTATCATGAACAGGTAATTTTGAGTGGAAAATGAACTGCAGACTTTATAAAACAAGAAGTTACCAAACATAACAACAAAATCAACAATAAAATTGGTGTAAATCAACTTGCAAACAATGAAACGATGCAAGCTCATTAATTATTTAAGCATGCTGGAAAAACCAGCTTCGAAAAGTTACGTAAAATGTACTTATTTTATTTACCTGTGAAATTTACTCAAATTAGTAAATAAATATAACAAGGTTTTCTACTTTAGGATTGATACGTGATGACGCATTGTAAAGATAACAAACAATCATAAATAATATTTACTTATAAGCTAAAGCATTCATTTGTGTATTCACGAATGTAGAATTTACTTAATATTTTCAAGTTTATACCAGGCCTGGCTCCAGCTCTAAGATGTAAGGTGGGCCATAGGACCCACCGGGTGGGCCGAACAGTTGGAGGGGTGGGTGTAGGTGTAGTTCTTAAGGTGGGCCAAGTTTATGATTGGGTGGGCCAGGCCCACCCAGGCCCCCCTGTGGAGCCAGGCCCCCCTGTGGAGCCAGGCCTGGTTTACACTTAAAATAACTTATTCGATGTAGAAATTACTTAATATTTTCTGCCACGTTTACTTTACAACAAAATCTTTTTTCTTTTTTCTTTTTTCTTTTTCCAGTGTATATTGCATTTATTCATGTATTTAAATGTTTACCATAATATAATTGAATTTAAAACGTTTGTACTGGTCCCATTCAATTCTTAAGCAACAGCCCTGCTACTAATTATAATAGTACTTCTACCACTACTATTCATTATTAATTAGTAGTAGCAGCAGTATTTTAATTGTTTTACAACCTGACCCGAGCATTCTGAAAGGTCTGAAAGTGTGAATTTGTAAGAAGTCTGACATGCATACAGAGAATCACTGAACGTTTACGACACAAGGTGTGTGTCAGCAACCAAATGAATGACCAATAATGTAACTTTATTTTTGGAAAGTCTGACTTTTAAAATCTGATTGTGCAGGTACTGTGACATAAAAAAAACAAAAACCTTTTATCAGCTTGAAGGAGCTGTATCATTTAAAGAGCCCTGCCAGCCCTGTTTTTACAGAGTATTTAAAAGAGTGGGTGAGTTCATTAAATAATACAAACACAGCCCACACAGCTATGACATTCCTCTGTCACGTGAGGGACTTTGAGAGCCTCTTTATATCTCTAACTTCAGCTTCTATTAGCATCAAAACCTCAAATCTCTTTCCATGTCAGCTGAGATTAGATGCCCTCACATTTTTAGAAGAGGACAAATCTATGGTCTCAAATTAAGTAGGCATAAAAAAAGACTGAGCGAGTTTATGATTTATTGAAGATGCAGATACATACAGATAGTTTTTGCTACATGACTGAATTTATTTAAAGGGCAATTCACGATAAATTCAATAAGAATTGTATTGTCTTCAGCCTCTTCAATCAATTCACCTCAGTAGTGCTCTACTAGCTGGCTTTATGTGCAGTTTGTGTGTGTGTGTGTATACAGTATAGTTTGTGAAAAGCCCTTTAGTGAGGTGTTAAACATAGGCTATTATAAGCCTATATGTTTTCGATGATTGAGGCACCACACAACAGAAACAACATAATATGCAAACCTCAGAAGCACACACATAGACACCAGTGTTGGGTATGTAACTCTAAAAAGTACTGCTACAAATGACTAATTACTTCTCTAAAATTGTATTCAGATTACTTTGCTTATTACTTCATGGGAAAGTAATCACATTACTGATTACTTATTAAGTTACCTTTTGTTTTTCCGCTCAACGAATTAAAAATAATAAACATACAAATATGTACATATAAACATAATTCATGTTTTAAAGTATTCTACATAATATAATTTTAGAAAAATGTGTAACCAAAGTAATGGATTGAAAGTCAGTAACTGTAATCTGATTACAAGAATTTAAAATGTAATGTGACACAAATTTTTTACCAAAAAGTAATTACATTACAGTAAATAATTACTTTGTTATCAGATTACCCCCAACACTGAGTCACACACAAACGCTCACTGAAAATTCGGACTAAATTCAACTGAAAACACCCAATGAAATAGCATATTGTGCAACAAAATGTAACAAAATATTATCGAACTAGAAATAAGAACACTCATAAAATATTTTCGGCTATTTTTTGAAGTTTACGCATTTTAATTGTATGACAAATGTCCATCAAAGAGAATCGAGTCATCTTTAAATAATCTACATAAATCTAAATTAAGAAGAAATGTTTAAAATCTAAATTAAATACCTCACATTATGCTTAAACATAATATTTTTTAAGTGAATACAACATCTGTTTTTTGCTTTTCTGTAAGGAATCTACAGGGTTTTTTTAATCATAAAATCATAATAAAACGTATTTTTTAACACATAAGGCAACATATCATTTATTTATTCATATTTCAATTAATTATGCATTTTTTAGCCATTTCACACTGTAAGGTTTTCTTGAATGCATTTGACAGAGCAATCAGGCCACAGGAGTCTGTGCCTGAGACTGTTATGTAACACTGCTTACTGTCTTTTCATGGATGTCTGAGCACGTGCACTGCGGCTCTAAGATCACTGCTTTATATGTTCCTGTTCTTTTCTCACTTCCTGTGATTGCAAATAAGCACAAATCAAAAAGAAAGAGGCCAACACAGCTTAAACATATCAAAAAACTGAATGTTAACATTCTTAAAGGTGCTGTAAGTGATTTTTTAATCAAATGACATGCAGAAAACCTCCCAATTACCTATCAGATATAAATGAAATAGATGAAATATCACACGTCTGTGACAGCACTATGCTCTGTAAACAGCTACGAAAATGGCCGTGGACAGATTCTTTTGCTGAGTCTGATATCCATACTTCCCTACTTTAAAGTATGGAAAAAACAGTATACCAATGCATTAGTATGTCCAATGGATGACCTATTATTACTTGACTGGACACTTAAAGATCCCATAATCCCTTGGGAGCTGAGGCAACTTCAATGCTCAAAATAAAATAAAACCGGCGGTGAACCGCGAGTCAGACGGCTCTTTACAACTGTAAGTGATATACAGTTGTGACAAGGAGGAGGGCATGGCCGGGCTGTAACGATGGATGCCCAGCACTGAATCAGCCTAATCAACCGGGAAAGGGATAAAGAGGAGCCGGGGATGCCAGTTCGAGGGAGGGACGCATGCAGCCATGCTCTCTGTGTGTTTTATGTTATGTTTAAGTTCAGTTATGTAATTAAAGTTTACATTGACTGCTCAGCCGGTTACTGCCTCCTCCTTGCCCATGCTTTACCCGTTACATTGGTGCCGAAACCCGGGAAGGAGGTGGGATGTGCTGTCATGGAGTCCTCGCCGCTGCCGTCAGCTAGGGGATGGAGGAGTCGCTGCCGGCCGCTGGGAGTGGGAGGTACCACTGTCATCCACCAGGAAGCGGAGAAGCCATTACCATCCGCCAGGGCTTGGAGGACTCGCTGCCGTCTGCCAGGGGCAGAGGGCGGAGGAGTGGCTGAGGACCAGGCGACGGCGTGTCCAGGGACCGGCAAGCAAGTTTTTCTCTCTCATTCTGTCTCTCCCCCTCCCACTTTCCCTCTCCCCTCTCCCTCCCCTCGTCTCTCACAGAGAGGTGGGGAAGACCAGCTGGCAAAAGGACGGCAGGAAGGGCAACACCTCCCCTCCAGCAAGGGAGGGGAGGGGAGGGGAGGATGTAATGCCAGAGGTTTCCCCGGCCTGAATTGGGCAGTGGAGGAGTGTGACGAGGAGGAGGGCATGGCCGGGACATAACGATGGACGCCTGGTGCTGAATCAGCCGGGAGAGGGATAAAGAGGAGCCGGGGACGCCAGTTCAAGTGAGTGAGAGACGCACGTGGCCGCAATGTCTGTGTGTTTTACAAAGTTTGTGTTTATGTTATGTTTAAGTTCAGTTATGTAATTAAAGTTTACGCTGACTGCTCAGCTGGTTCCCACCACCTCCTTGCCCATCCTTTACCCGTTACAACAGTATACCAAGAAAGTTGTTTCTTGTACTTAAATTGTGCTTGTTCAACAAAACCAGAGCGGATTTTTTCAGTGGTTGTTGTTATTACATCATATATTCGTTTTCGGATCAAATCCACTTTCCCGGATGAAGTATGTCTGAAATCTGTTCATACTACTCGCATGCATGCCTAAAGAATATACTGTTTTGACGGCCGAGAAGTGCGTCCTTCATCAAATACAGTACAAACTATGACAGTACGCAGTTTCGGACGCAGGGTTTGTTTAACCAATCAGAAGACTTTGAAGCACTTTCACCATTTGTCGTGTAAGAATACTACCGAGCGTAACACACGCCCACTTTTTCAACCGTCTGGATACCGGAAGTATTTTTCCAATAATTTTTTTTTTTGCATTGGCTTTTCATAAAATTCTCCATAAAAAAGTTGTAAGCCAAGAACCAAACCAACCAGCTCTGAGGTGAATCACAACATCACAAACTTTGTTTTGAGGCAAAAAGTATTTGAAAATCTGACAAAAAGACAAAGGTACAAGGTGCATGGTCTACAATCCCATGAAGCATTGCAAATGATGTAATAAAAAAAACTATGGAAATATATAAAACTATTGACTTTAGGTTGTTGGTAAGTGTAGAAACAATACATTTTACGTTTACTGAAAAATATTCCGGTATGTACAAATAGATAAGTAGTTTAAGGGTGAAGGGAGACCGACTTGGTTACATCATTCACAGTGGTCATGAAAGTGGACGGTCGCTGCTGGACTTGTTTGGCTGGCCATGTTTTCTGACTGGTGGATCTTTCTCTGCTGGATCATGGGTAATGTAGTTGCTTACCATGAATTCCGCTATCAAACACGACTTTTAAACAATAAAGTTGAAATAACACAGACTGATGGACAACCTTGTAGCTCACGGTAGGGCTGTCTTTAAAGGTTTCTAAGTTATCGTTGAAAATAAATTTGTCTATGGAAAAAATTAATGGGATTTTTACTTCCGGTACCAGACTGTTGCAACTACCGTTGCTTTTGACAATTAAACATTTTGTCAGAAAACTGGAAAATGCTGCCTTCGGAGGCTGAATACGGAGGTAGGAAAGAAGGGATCAAGACACATCTGAATCCAGTGTTCATGTCACATCCTGTCTACTGAGATACCTTCAATTGATCGATTTTTGAAGGCATCATAGATGTATCCTTCGCTGCCTATCAAATCCCACGATCCTGTGCGTGCAGATCCACAGCAGCTGAACTGAAGAAAGAAAATGCCAACCGAAGAGGCAGTTGATAGCCAGTTTGTATATAAATGTAAGTTGTTGGTTTTTTACAACTTCTGATTCCATTTCTAGTGAGAAATTAGTAATGTAGTTATTAAATATACACTTGGTTATTGCGAAAACTCTCTGTTTCTGTTCTAGATTAATAGGCTGTTGTGGTCCGGTTGGACTGAATGAATGCTGGTATCCTAGCAACAATGTGACATAGCAATCTGCCCCAGAAGCCTGTCTGAAACCAGCTTTTGGAGGTACCTTTGTACACAAATGCTGTCTGTTAAGTCATTGACTGATAGGACAGCGAGGCAACAGGGCTGCCAACTTAGGATTCAGATGAAGCCATCGTCCTAGTACCTGTAAAAGGTAAGTGTAACTGACTCAGCACAAAGCAAGTTAACTGAATTGACAGCATTTGTGTAATAATGTGACTACAATAAAATGTGTCCTTTTCTTAAAAAAAATAAAATAAAAAAAAAGCAAAAGTCGAGGTTACATTGAGGCAGAATGGACAATTTTTGGAGGGATTAAAGGCAGAAATGCAAAGCTTAAAATTTTTCAAAAACAACTTGTACATTCATTTTTCTGTTAAAACATGTATTATTTGAGCTGAAAAGTTTTCATGTGTAGGGTCTTATTTCCCCTGCAGTGCCCCCCAGAGTGAGTTATTTCTGCGCGCAACGCTGCACAGCCTCTAGAGGGGAGCGGAGTGTAGAAAAATAATTTGTTGGATCCTTGATTTCTTCTCATAATACTGTATATATGTCTACTGTACCGTATTTGTTTTATTTATTTTGTTTATATATAACTATAAAAAATAAATAGACAAATAAAATAAAGAGTACAGTTTGCCTGTGCAGTGTTTGAAATTTCAGACATTGTGTGTGTGTGTGTGTGTGTGTGTGTGTGTCATTTTGTGGCTATACTTTTAAAACACTGGGTATTTTAACTTTTACATATTGGCCCAATTCACTTCCATTGTAAGTTCCTCACTGTAACCCAGATTTGCTTTTATTAAGAAACGGAGGAACAAGTCAAAATTAATGTTTGTTGTTATCAGTATTATGCCACAAATTCTGTCGATTGAGAATTCTTTTTTCTTCTTCTTCTTCTTCTTTTATTATCCCCTTTTCTCCCAATTTGGAATGCCCAATTCCCACTACTTAGTAGGTCCTTGTGGTGGCACGGTTACTCACCTCAATCCAGGTGGTGGAGGACAAGTCTCAGTTGCCTCCACTTCTGAGATCGTCAATCCACGCATCTTATCACATGGCTCATCCTGCATGACACCGCGGAGACTCCGCATGTGGAGGCTCGTGCTACTCTCCGCGATCCACGCACAACTTACCACGCACCCCATTGAGAGCGAGAACCACTAATCGTGACCACAAGGAGGTTACCCCATGTGACTCTAACCTCCCTAGCAACTGGGCCAATTTGGTTGCTTAGGAGACCTGGCTGGAGTCACTCAGCACACCCTCAGTACATTCAAACTCGCGACTCCAGGGGTGGTAGTCTGTGTCAATATTCGCTGAGCTACCCAGGCCCCCCTCGATTGAGAATTCTTGAAAAAAATACATATTTTTAATTTGTAATTAATATAAAGCGGGGTAACTAAAACTAAACTGTATACAATTTCAGCTCATAAAACTTAATGTCTTTACATCAACTTTTACATTAATAAATTTATTTTCATTCAAATATTTTAATGTTTGCACTCAATTTGAAAATAGCCAAATGTTGGATGCCACTCCACTGTTAAGATAACATAAGTTCAGTCAGGACAACTCTCGAAAATATTTAGCATGTTAATGTGGGTATGACATACTGATAGGATTTTGGTCTTAGTGGACTAGATCTGCTAGGCTGCTGCAACAGAGCAAATACGAAGATTTGCTAATGCTAAAACATACACAGACATGCTAAGTTAAGTTGGAAATGCTGCTGCTGCTGCACAACAAAACACAAGACATGCTGCAGCACAATTAGACGTACATACAATCCCTTGTAGCAGATCTAGACCAGTGGTGCTGGGGAGGAGGAGGGTTTCAGCGAATACTCTCTTGGCACTCTGCAGTGAAACAGGCTTTTCTGAAATACTGGGCAATTTAAATGTTAGACAAAGAGAGGTCACAAGTTGATTGGCTACTCGATTACAGGTCAAGTAATCTATCAGCATACACCATGAGAGCTGATTTGCTAACAGATAACAAGTTCAAAGAACCTATCAGCTTGCACCATGTTGAGTTTTATGTCTGAACTTCATTAATTTGGAATAAAAGAAAATCAGGGTAAGCATGTGACCTTTAACTAAATCAGTGGTACTTCAATAATAATAAAAAACATCAGTAATGATCATGAAGTAATAAATTTTTTTATTACTTATGTTCTCTCAGTAACTGCATTGACATGATATCTAGGCTATACTTTAACTTAAGAATAATTTCTCAGCACTTTTTCACCTGTGGCAAGCTGTCCAGTTAGACTGTATTACAGTTTTTTTCATCTTGTTTGATACTGCGTCAATGGTTTTAAACAAAAGGTTAATCAAAAGTAATAGGGGTCCTTGGCACATAAGGGGAACCTTTGACGTCTGGTTTCTCACAGGGGTCCTGACCATGCATGAGAAGCACATCTGTGGTTATTATACTCATTTAAATTACTGTATTTATAGTTTGTGTCTCTAAGAGCATCTTTTGCTAATATTATTTAATGCAAAGAATTGTGTACTGTGGAGAATTTTCCATTTGCAGGCAAGTCCTATAGAGTTAAATGTACTTTTATGCCAGTAGGTGGCACAGTCACCACTGTTACACTGCACACTGAACCCAAGCTGCCCAGTTTAATTATGAGTGTGAGTCGGGTGTTTATTTTGTTAAACTACTAAAACTATTCACTATTTAATCAAATCAACTGCTCGGTCATCAGAGGATGACATTTAGTGTTGTATTTCTGATTAATTAATCTCTCCTCTGGTAACTGACCTTTATTTCAAAGCTTCCATGATTAAAGCAGCTCACTGCTTCTATCATCCATCATGACAATAACTTCAGCTCATTAAAAGAGTCGTTTCAATTATATTATATAAATAACATTTCAAAAACTGCCTTACTGTGGCATTTAAGCATTTTAACAAAACAGAACATTTTCACATTAAAAATAAGTAATAAATAATAATAATAATAAGTTTTATACAGGTATAAAATACATTCACTGAGCACTTTATTAGGAACACCTGTACACCTACTTATTCATGCCATTATCTAATCAGCCAATTGTGTGGCAGCAGTGCAGTGCATAAAATCATACAGATACGGGTCAGGAGCTTCATTTAATTTTCACATCAACCATCAGAATGGGGAAAAAGTGTGATCTCAGTGATTTGGACTGTGGCATGATTGTTGGTGCCATATGGGCTGGTTTGAGTATTTCTGAAACTGTTGATCTCCTGGGATTTTCACGCACAACAGTCTCTAGAATTTACTCAGAATAGTGCCAGAAACAAAAAACATCCAGTGAGTGGCAGTTCTGCGGACAGAAACGCCTTGTTGATGAAAGTGGTCAACGTAGAATGGCCAGACTGGTTCGAGCTGACAGAAAGGCTAAGGTAACTCGGATAACCACTCTGTACAATTTTAGTGAGCAGAATAGCAAATGGGCTACAACAGCAGAAGACAACATCGGACACCTTATTAGGACCGTAGTGTTCCCAATAAAGTGCTAAGTGTGTGTAAGTATTCCAATTTTCAAAATGTTATTTGCTATAGGATAACAAATTCAGGCATCAGAACAACACCTTTGTAGAAGTGGAAAACCTGAAAATAAAAGGAAACAGATATGGCTGAAGTATGCATTCCTGGAAACAAAGGACATATTTGTCCCATATTTACTTTTCTCAGAACTAACGTTTCTTAGCCATTTTTTCCATTACTGTTAACCAACTGGTCTCAAGGTGATTTTTAGTGGACACAGGTGTCCTAGCAGAGTAACCACAGGTGTAATGTGTACCTGTACTTATATAGCTCTAGTGAAAGTACACCTCAGTAAATGTAAAGAGAACTCTTATTTCAAACATACAGACCAATAATAAGACATGGAAATAATAATCATCAGCCTGGCATTTTAATGCATATAGCACATTACAACAAGGTTCTTTTACACACTCTCACAGCAAAAACACAATTTTCAGCAAAACAAAAGATTTCTTAATACGAGAATTTATAATAGCATAACTGCATAGCGACAAGAATTTTTTTTTTTTTTTTTGGTTGAAGCAAAACAAAAAACTGCCTGAATATTGAATGGAATGTCAAGGAGTTTCATCTACCATATTGCTTATCTACAGGTAAACACAACTTATATTAGGAAAATATTAGGAAATATCTATTTGGAGCAGGAGGAAATACTTTTTACCATTATTCTTATTGTAGTTGGGGAATGTTAGGTTATCCCTGAGTTACGTAACACTTAAGAATTAGTCCAGTACTGCAAAATGTATAGCCAGTAGACCCAAGTGTTCCAGAAAGCAATGGGTTTCTAATTAAACTCTGTATTTAAAATGTTGCATTTATTATGCAAATACTGACCTTATGATGGCTGTAATTTTCATTTTCATTTAAAAACAAATGTTACTAGCAAGAGCAGTTCATCTTGCATCTTTTTTTTTTTTTTATCAAAACTTAAATCAGAGTTTCGCATTTCTGGGAGCCTTTCTAAGGCTGAATTTTGACACTTCCAGGGAGTGGTCAAATTTAATAATTAATGTATCATGTCAACTATAGGCATCAATAAATGTTTTTTTTATCATGTTAGGGGCCGTACAGACAGAATGCACTGTGCAGGTGTCTCTGAACACATTTTTAAAAGTTGGAAGTTATTTTAGTATGATAACAGCATCTTAAAAACACGGCACTCCTGCACGTGGCACTGAAAAAACTGTAAGATGCGGCAAACAGTCCAAGAAGTCCGTCTAGCACATGTTTACATTGAAAAACAATTTAAAAACTGTGTAGACTGACACAATAAAATACTTTCAGTGTAAACTGCCCTTTGGTGTTTTTGGGGACTTGCACCATATACCAATTTTTTTTTTAAAGTTCAAGTCTTCAGTCTAAAATACACTGATGAGCCAAAACATTATGACCACTCACAGGTGAAGCGAATAACATTGATCATCTCTAACAAGGCCACATGTCAAGGTCTGGGTAGATTAGATGGTAAGCGAAAAATCAGTTCTCATAGTCAGCGTGTTGAAAGCAGGAGAAATGGGCATAAGTAAAGACTTCAGCGACTTTGACAAGGGCCAAATTGTTATTGCCAGATGACTGGGTCAGAGCATCTCTGAAACGGCAAGGCTTGTGGGGTGCTCCCAGTCAGCAGTGGTGAATACCTACTGACAGTGGTCCGAGGAAGGACAAACCACAAACTGGTGACAGGGTGTTGGGCGGCCAAGACTCATCGATGCACAAGGGCAACAAAGGCTATCCTGTCTGGTCCGAACCGACAGAAGGTTTACTGTGGCACAAGTCACAGAAAAGTTTAATGACGGTTATGGGAGGAATGTGTCACAACACAGTGCATCGCACCCTGCTGCCTATGGGGCTGCGTAGGCGCAGACCGGTCAGAGTGTCCACGATGACCTCTGTCCACCATCGAAAGAGGCTACAATGGGTACCTGAGCATCGGAACTGGACCTTGAAGCATTGGAAGAAGTCGCCTGGTCCAATGAGTCTGTTATCTTTTACATCACGTGTGCGCCGTTTACCTCTGAAAGTGATGGCACCAGGATGCACTGTGGGAAGATGACAAGCCGGTGGAGGGAGTGTGATGCTCTGGGCAATGTTCTGCTGGGAAACCCTGGGTCCAGCCATTCATGTGGAAGTCAGTTTGACACGTGCCACCTACCTTTACATTGTTGCAGACCAGTTACACCCCTTCATGGCAGTGGCCTCTTTCAGCAGGATAATGTGCCCTGCCGCACTGCACACATTGTTCGGGAATGGTTTGAAGAACATGATGAAGAGTTCAAGGTGTTGCCCTGGCCTCCAAATTCCCCATATCTCAATCCGATTGAGCATCTGTGGGATGTGCTGTCCCAACAAGTCCGATCCATGGCGGCTCCACCTCACAACTTAAGCCGGGCTCTCACTATACGATTTTTGGTCGGATTTTGCTGTCCCAGACAGATTTTAGAGGTCTGCGACAAAAATGCTGTATCACCGCCAAATCGGTTCTCACTACGGTCGTATGTATGAGCAGTTCATCGACGTGATCGGAGCCAGTCTTGAGTAGTCACAGATGCTGGGATATTTTCATGCCATGCTTGATACTATCTCCACATGATTTTGTAGTGTGAGCGATGCCACGACAAGTGCGAACTGCTCCAGCAAATCACATCTTATCATGCATCTTTATGTACAACAATGGAAAGCCACAATTTGATCATAATTAATACAAGAAGACAACAGATGACAACAACCCTTGTTGTGTAATGGAAGCAGTACTGCGATTCAGGTAGTCTGACAGTCATTTAATGAGAGCCCGGCTTTACAGGGCTTGAAGGATCTGCTGCTAATTTCTTAGTGCCAGATACCACAGGACACCTTCAGGGGTCTTGTAGAGTCCATGCCTCGGCGGGTCGGCACTGTTTTTGCGAAACGCTAAAGACCAACGGCAGGTGGTCATAATGTTTTGGATCATCAGTGTATATGTAAATATAGCCTACAGACAGGGTCGCTGCTAAACTTTATGGTCCCCCTATCCCACTGGGCCCGATAAGCAGGCTATACCTTAAAAGACCTTAGTTGTGCCTGCTGTCCCTACAGATGAGAGGTGTAAGTCTCTGATTAAATAAAAGTGTTGGGAAATTTCAATACCTACACTTCCAAAATAAACTTACATATATAAAATATATTATCCATTTCCAAAAAAAACAAAAAAAAACAAAAAATTGCATTTTGATTTAGTTTTATATAGACTTCTGACAACAACAAAAAAAAACTTTTTAAATGTGTTCGCTTAAAAATATAAAGATTATTTCTCACACAAGATCCGTATCCTTACTGCTCTTGACAGTTGTTTACATCTATAAACCAAATATATAAATACTGGGTAGTGAAAACAAAAACAGCCCCGTGTCATTTGGCCCAGGTGGCGCTCTCAACACTATCAGTAATGGCCGCTGCAGTATTTTCATCCTTATCATGAAGGTTGTTGTTATTGTTGTTGTAGGTAAACTGGATCTCATGTCTGTTATTCTGAAACTTTGATGTCTCTTGCAGTCTCAGTTCATCCAGCTTCCTCCACAGTTCCTCTCGTTCTTGCTCTTTCTTCTTCTCTCTAAAGACAGATTTAATAGCCAATCATAAACCAATAGTGTCATTTTAAAGAAGGTGCAAAGAGTAAAGACCATACGCTTACCGTTGTCTGTCGGATTTGTACGAGTCTGTCAGTTCATCAAACAGTTTGCTGTTCATCTCCATCAGTGTTTTTAATACATTGTATACCAGGGCCATAATCGTCCTGAGACAATTTAGAGATAAGAGCATATTCATCAACCTTGCAGTACATGCAGTTATATTTCTTTACTGGGAGATTGAAAATAATTGTACATGCAGCTTTTAAGGTTGAGGATTCTAACAGTTTAAGTAAATGTATGACTTTCATAATAATCAAGCTAATTAAGCAAAAAAAAAAAAAAAAGCCTCTTTGCAATGGAAACAAGAACATGGCAATTTAATACTGAAACTGCATTTGTATGTACTTGAAACTTCAAACAAAACTGAATTGACATGACATCATTTTGGTAACAGATAACTTAAAAGTGTGTCATGATGTACTGAACTGATTTGTAACCAGCATATAAAACAGGCATGTCTCCTTAAACAGAGATATCTAAAACATGGATATTTCCTATAAAATAGTTTTAATGAAAATTTATATTAATAACATTTTTATTACATAGTTACTGTTTTAATACAACCTGGTCTCATAGAATCACCTTACTATACCTACATTTTTGCACGTATCGCGGCACTTTCCTTGTGAAATGAACACTAGAGGCACTAAAACAGCATTGCTTTTTTATTCCCTTTCACAAAAATCACGAGTAAGATTCACAGCAGATTTTCAGTTCATAAACACTTACTTTTTGCCCTGTGCCTCACACTATGCTATCTTATGACATCTGAACACTTTTATAATAGTGCAAGACTCGTAAAGCGACACATTTGAACATTTACATTACATAACCAACTACATTAACCAGCTTGTTCCAGCTGAATTAAATGGTGCTGTAGCTCAACTGGTAGAGCGTTGCACTTGCCATGCAAAGGACCAGAGTATGAGTCCTGAAAGGCACATGAGTCAACACATGTTGACTTGATGAAGGTGTCATAAAAGCAACACAAAATAACGTGCGTTCTTCATCTCACATTTGCTTTTTATGACACTATCGGTTAGGTTTAGGTTAAAGGTTTAGGGTAGGGAAGTAGGTAGGTTTTATTGATTTAACACTTGATAGAGCATTAACCTTAAAAACCTAATATGTTTTGGAGAAAACTTAAGCGCCACATAGTAGACATTTCACCTCAGAACTGCTGCGATACATCTCAGAACTGCTGTCGCCATAGTTGCGTAATTTTCATGAGATCAGGCTTGTTTAAAAAAGCGTGGTGTGCCTAAAAACACTGAATAACTGAATAAATGTAAATGTATATTCAAAAAATAGCACAGCCTCTCTTTAACTTGTGGTGACCATGACTGAAATTCAGCCATGTAACTATGTGGCGCAAGCTGATAGGTTCTTTGAACTTGTTAACTGTTAGCCAATCAACAGAGCGCTGCGAGAGTTTTTCTCTGAAAAATGGTATTTGCTCAGGTGGCTGCTGAGGCTTTTTCTTCCATCAGCTTGCATGGTAAGGTCTGCTTTTGGCCTTGACACTTAGAAGCACATCTTTAACAAAGTAAGCCTTAGCCAAATCTGGCTGCACACATCACTATCTTAGGTCATCAATTAAATAAATCCACACATAGCTATAAGCTCTGGGCCTTCCTGTTCCAGGTGCACATTATGAGTCAGGTCACTAGCCGTTTAAGCCATTTGGCCAAACAGGCCCAGGCACACATAGAAATTTAGTTCATTAGCATTATGCACACCTAGCTAGCACTCTGTGCACATGGCTCTTCAGAGCAGCAGTAGTACACAGGTCTTAGCGACAGATCTGCTTGGTTGGAGGGTTGAGTTTTGTGTTTGTTATACATTTGTGCAGCTTCCCTGCTTTGTTGGGGGATTGTTTGTATATCTACTTGTTCAGCAGCATGTCCAACATGCTCGATGCAGCATGTCTCACGTTTTTTTGTCTAATTGTGCAGCAGCAGCATGTCCACATGCGTAACTCAGTATGTCTGTGTATGTTCTAGCAGTAGCAAGTCTCCGTACTTGCTCTGCAGCAGCAGCAGCAGCATAGCAGATCTAGTCAGCCAAGACCAATGTCCTATCAATATGTCATACCCAGATTAACATGCTAAATCTTTACGAGAGTTGACATGACTGAAATTCAGTTTTGTTGTATATTCCATTTTAAGGTTAATCGAACCATCACCGTAACCCATATCATTTGTTATCAGTGAGGACATGGGTAATCTTGGATATTGTGTGCATTAGCATGAAATATTTTGGACAAAGAATTTGATTCAAATGTTCAAATAGAGTTGGACCACAGCAATACTAAAAGATGAAGCTCAAACTGAAAACATACGGGTTCCAGTGTTCTTTGGAGATCCGGTACAAGCTTCCAAACATGATGGGCAGGATTTTGGCATTATTATCTTCAATTAGACTCAAAATGTATTCATTGTTCCAGTAGTACAGTGCTCGTTCTGCTACCTGCAAATATCAGAGCTAGTTTTAATTACACCTATTTAAAACAAAAACGTACAACCGTATATTCTATTAAGCATTCTGGAAGCAAAACTCAAATGTCTGTCCTATTTATGCATTGTACCTGAAAATGGGGACTGGCTACACATTTAGAGATTTGTTTAAATAAGGGCTCCTGAATCTTCTTGAACTGGGTGGGTTCAATAACGTCCAGGATCTCTTCAATTTCCCCTAGAAACATGACCTGAACAGAGCAGAGCAGAGACAAAACACAGGAACCCATGAGACGCTTTAAGAAAATAATTTGCAAATAAAGCTGCTATTCTTATGTTCTTTCAGACAAGATTTAATACAGGTAGATTCTTTAAAATCTTTGTTTTGTGCTCATAACCAGATAAAAATGGCATGCTTACAGTAACAGCAAGTGTGCTGCATAATGATAATGATATCACAATCAAGTAAAAATCCACTGCATTTTTAGCTAATTATTACAGTATGTATTATAATACAATAGTGAACAGCTCATTAAATTGTTTTTTAAGAATTAAGTGCAATTAAATTTTTTTTTATTAAGATGGAGAGAGTGTGCAATGCCATTTTATAATGGCAATATTGGCACTATTTATTGTATAGATTTTATTACCACTGCCATGTATTCATGCACTCTCTGTAACCACTGGACCATAAGTCAGAGTTATCAGATGCGCTTACCTCTTTCTGACTGCATGTCTTGGGCCAAAATTTAAGAAGACCTCGAATAACCTGAAAGGAAATAGAAAAATACTAATAAACTTAGCAATTCTGATAAACTGAAGTTAGAAAAAAAGTAACAAACATACAGTTGTGCTCAAAAGTTTGCATACCCTGGCAGAAATTGTGAAATTTTGGCATTGATTATGAAAATATGATTGAACATGCAAAAATGTATTTTATTTAAGGATAGTGATCATATGAAGCCATTTATCATCACATAGTTGTTTGACTCCTTTTTAAATCATAATGATAACAGAAATCACCCAAATGGCCCTGATCAAAAGTTTACATACCCTTGAATGTTTGGCCTTGTAACAGACACACAAGGTGACACACACAGGTTTAAATGGCAATTAAAGGTTAATTTCCCACACCTGTGGCTTTTTAAATTGCAATTAGTGTCTGTGTATAAATAGTCAATGTGTTTGTTAGCTCTCACTTGGATGCACTGAGCAGGCTAGATACTGAGCCATGGGGAGCAGAAAAGAACTGTCAAAAGACCTGCGTAACAAGGTAATGGAACTTTATAAAGACGGAAAAGGATATAAAAAGATGTCCAAAGCCTTGAAAATGCCAGTCAGTACTGTTCAATCACTTATTAAAAAGTGGAAAATTCGGGGATCTCTTGATACCAAACCAAGGTCAGGTAGACCAAGAAAGATTTCAGCCACAACTGCCAGAAGAATTGTTCAGGATTCAAAGAAACACCCACAGGTAACCTCAGGAGAAATACAGGCTGCTCTGGAAAAAGACGGTGTGGTTGTTTCAAGGAGCACAATACGACGATACTTGAACAAAAATGAGTTGCATGGTCGAGTTGCCAGAAAGAAGCCTTTACTGCACCAATGCCACAAAAAACAACACCTTGACATGCCTCACAGCTTCTGGCACACTGCAATTTGGAGTGATGAGACCAAAATAGAGTTTTATGGTCACAACCATCAGCGCTATGTTTGGAGAGGGTCAACAAGGCCTATAATGAAAAGAATACCATCCCCACTGTGAAGCATGGTGGTGGCTCACTGATGTTTTGGGGGTGTCTGAGCTCTAAAGGCACAGGGAATCTTGTGAAAATTGATGGCAAGATGAATGCAGCATGTTATCAGAAAATACTGGCAGACAATTTGCATTCTGCACAAAAGCTGCGCATGGGACGCTCTTGGACTTTCCAGCATGACAATGACCCTAAGCACAAGGCCAATTTGACCCTCCAGTGGTTACAGCAGAAAAAGGTGAAGGTTCTGGAGTGGCCATCACAGTCTCCTGACCTTAATATCATCGAGCCACTCTGGGGAGATCTCAAACGTGCGGTTCATGCAAGACGACCAAAGACTTTGCATGACCTGGAGGCATTTTGCCAAGACGAATGGGCAGCTATACCACCTGCAAGAATGTGGGGCCTCATAGACAACTATTACAAAAGACTGCACGCTGTCATTGATGCTAAAGGGGGCAATACACAGTATTAAGAACTAAGAGTATGCAGACTTTTGAACAGGGGTCATTTAATTTTTTTCTTTGTTGCCATGTTTTGTTTTATGATTGTGCTATTCTGTTATAACCTACAGTTGAATATGAATCCCATAAGAAATAAAAGAAATGTGTTTTGCATGCTCACTCATGTTTTCTTTAAAAATTGTACATATATGACCAATTCTCCAAGGGTATGCAAACTTTTGAGCACAACTGTACCTATACACATCATAAAATGAAATGATACATTTGATAAAAATATGATAAAGATATTTAACATAATATAGGTACCAATTAATATATCAACCCTGTAGAACTACCTATTGTGGGTGGTTTGAGCAAGATTTTGCACAAAATGTTTAGTCCTCAGACCGACTCCCTTTATGTGGCACCCCATTTGTTGCATATACAGTTTGTACCAGTGAGGGATCTAGGCCTGTGCAAACCCATGAGCACAATAATGCTCCCAGGCAAACATAATTGGTAACAAGTTCTACACTGATGAACACTGGTCCCTGTGTTTGCTGCAGAATGTAGTCATTGTTCACGCATGACTGTTCAACCAAACACAGCTGCATCTGTATAATCATATTTGCTGAATTTTATTTTATTTTATGGAAACGCAGATTGCCAATGACACGAAACTGAACACCAGGTCCACAGAAGCCCCTCAGCATCTTTACTCTTTATGATGTCTAAGGAAATATGGTTTGAGTACCTTGTTCTGAACGTGGTGAAGCATAGTGGTTTATGGTAAAGGTGTGTGTTCAAACTACTACCATTGTGCCCTCAAGGCACTTAACCTCAGGTCACTCCAAAAGGGATTTTCTCAGCAGTATTTATACAGTAATAGAAGTACATAACTTCAAGACAAATTAGTAGTACAGTCCCTAATAATTACAGACTCACAACCCATTCATGAAACTGATGTTTGGCATATACTGGTCATTGAAGCTGCTGTTTCTCAAACTAGAGACTAGGACTTGTCCTCTTGGTGTTGTGCATCTGGGCCGTCCACTTCCCTCTCACTATCCTGGCAGATCCAGTTTGCTTTCTTCTTTCAAGACTGCAGTGCATGGAAAGACTTCATCTCTCAAAAGAACAATAATCAGATTAATTTCTAGAGAGATCTGTGTCTTTTTGGCCATTTGGCCAAAGTGACTTGCAAGAAATGCCAGAGTACTCAATACTTCAGGAAATGAAAAAGACACTATATTGCGATGATTACACTTCATTACTTCATTAAGTAGCACAACTATTTTTAACTATTCTTACAAATCAAAATGTTTCTTGAGTACTGAATAAGAAAATTAGAATATTTTTTTAAGGATTCTTAGTAGACCGGAATAATGACTACTGTAAAGGAGGCTTTACCCTATTAGGACGGGATTCATATTCCAAACGACATTTGAGTTACAATAATTATCACCTGACATCTGAGATTTAATGTACTGATTCGGATGGGACTAAAGATCCCTGTGTTTATTACAGAGGTGGGAGTGTCTGTTTTCTAGATGTGGGCATTACAGAAGGTTGAACACATAATTTTGGTGATAAAATTAACGTATCTTTTAAACTTTATAAGTTTAAATGTAAAATGATTTATCATATTAAAAATTAATTGTAAATAATCATTTAATTTATTGATTTAATTGTAATTAATTAATTATACATTATACATTTGCATGAGTTTATAGAAGTGGCTGTTTATAATAAACCCAATAAAATAGTAAATAATAAATATAATTTTAACAGTACGTAACTGAGTGGAGAAATTAAGGTGAGTATCTTACCAGACGCTGATATTACATTGGCCAGTCTTAGCTATTTCTGCGATCTGGCTCTCGTTGTTCATTTTATTTTCTTATTTTTCATCAGATGGCAAAAAAATCTACATTCGAATTGAAAGACGCACAGCAGGCAGAAGATTGGCGCGCACTGTGGATATAAGTACAATCTTAACGGTAGTTCATGTAGGTTAAAATACGTAAGGAGAAGCGTTGTGAAAATTCAATATCGGTAATCACAGACATTTGCATTTGGACAAGATTAGATTTCTCAGAGGACCCTTGAGTTAGCTGAAAAACAGTACATAATTTGCTCTGGAATTTTTACAGAGGTTGTGTGAGAAAAACACAAACTTGTCAGATTCGGGTGGGATTAAAATCACAAAGCACATCAGTAAAACACAAATTTCCCTAATCTCCTCATGGAAAACTAGTCCCGTCCGAATTTTGACATCACAGGTAAAGATTTTATTTTTAAATGAAAAAAATATATTAAAAACTATTTCAAACAGTAATAATAGTTTGTAGCATTACTAAGTTAAGGTAGTGTTTTTGATCAATTTAATGCATCCGAGGTGAAGTGTAGCATCTATTTCTTTAAAGGGGTCATGTCATGAGGATTAAAACACCGATCAGCCACAACATTAAAACCACCTGCCTAATATTGTGTAGGTCCCCCTCGTGCCCCCAAAACAGTGCCAACCCACATCTCAGAATAGCATTCTGAGATGTTATTCTTCTCACCACAATTATACAGAGTGGTTATCTGAGTTACCGTAGACTTAGACTTAGGATAGCTTGTGAACCAGTCATAAAACGATTCAAGCTTTGCAAAGGAACTGTTATTGAAGGATAGGGTAGTTAAAAAAACTTGGACCCGAAGCAAAACAGTAAGTAAACAGTTCCATTCATGAATATTTCTAATGTCATGACTGTTTTATATTTTATGGTGCTGACACCCTGTTTATACCAGGCGCGTCCGTTGAAGCGACACAATGCAACAGCTTGAGGCTGTCTACATCGGCCGCATCGACACAAACATTCGTAACCATTTATTTGTGTTGTTGGCAGTAGTAGCGCCAGCCCATTTAGCGCAAAATGGAACGGGACATCTGTTTACTGTCATCTGTTTACTGTCAGTGCAGCATGATGCGCCGCTTCAATGGTAGACAGCATCGTTGATTATAATGGCTTCTATTGCTTTTGACGTGATGCGACTCTCGCGTCCGGCAGAGCATGTGAGCGGAACGGAGTGTTGGGCGGAGCGGTGATAATTTCACCTGAGCGGAGAGCGCCTTTTTGAAGATTCCGCTCAGCTCGCTCAGGCCGCTCAGTGCTGCTCGCTCAACCCAGAATGTGCTTCCTGATATGCTGGTTTGGGAATCTGCGAAATAAGCTATAGGCCTGATGTTATGGAGCTCTAACATTGTTTTAGAAGTTGCAAACCTTATAGCCTAAATAAATGCAAAGTATAAAATCAAAGTTAAGAACGAGGAAATCGAAAGGGAGTGTGGAGAGTCCGTGAGAATTAGCAAATATTCCTTTTGGAATGCGTAACATTGCCAGAAAGCACGAGAATGTGCTACGTGAACATGGTAGTGCAGCAAAAGGTGAGCTAGTAGGCTACACTACTATTTGATAATAAATTAGTATCTTAATAAAGTAATGTATCTTGTTGTTTTGCCATCATGTCAGTGCAGCTGCCAGCTAGATGCAAGCCCGGTTCTGCGTGGTTGCGAACGTTAGAGCACCCTCAATTGAATATGTTAGATTAGTAATAGCCTACTGTATACTGGCAAAGCATTTTGCCTTGAATCCCGGCGAACACACACAAAAAATCCCTGCATCAAAACCAACAAACATGCATGGTCTTGCAGATCAGTGTGTACTAATTTGCAGGTGGAGCATTCTGCTTTCCTGCCTCTATTGTACAATTGAGCATTTGATTAGTAAAGATTTCCACTCTCGCATAGAGAATTTCATTACGGAATTATCTCACTTAATCGACAAGCTTTCGATTTCTGCTTTGGGATAATGTGGCACATAACTGCTGGTCAGTTTCCCAAAGCCAAATCCACACCATAACGAGAAGTGAAGTGTAAAAAATAATTCTAGATTAGTGTTTGCAGATAACATCTTCCGACATCGCTTGCTGCATTCATGCGCAGAGAATAAAAAGCTATAAATGATTGTACATTAGAAAAAAAAACTTTTCTTAAACGAAGGAAATAATTTGTATTTGTTTTAGGATCATTAAACACGATTTCATCTAATATACTGTATATATTGGGCAAAATCTCACTTTATGCAGGACAAATATTTTTTATTTTTTAAATCCATGGTTAAACCCTGCTGTACTCATAAAGAGTGCATGCACAAGACATGATCATTTGACGCATATAAAGTCCAGATTCACTTTATAATGCTTTAAAAATATCAAGAAAAAACAAAGGGGGCACATTTTATTTACTAATATAATAATTATTATATAAATAATCACAGTCCTTTAGATTGCATATGATTCGTACATATAAAATTGAAGGGAATATTAATAAAGCAACAACACTGAAAAAGAGAAAAACATTCACTGCGGTTTTGGATAACTTAATACACCCTTTAAAACTGAACACAAAATTAGGATGAGAAACTGCTCATTTTAATTTACAGACCTAAAGTCTGATAGCATTAAATCAGAAACCTATTAATGTATCAAATCTACAGTATCAATCCGTGGAGACAACTGAAAAATAATTATGAATTTCACTTTTACCTGCAATATTTTTCCTGGTATCAGTCCATGTTTTCATTATTGCCATAAACAACTCGAACAAACTTTAAATTTGAAAAGATTGTGTTTTTCTGGGTCGGTTGTGTCACTCGGGTCCAGTTTAAACTGAAAAGCGAGTTTCCGTGCCAACACACGTTTTATCACTTGTAGTGGCATGTTTGATGACTTTGTAAAGTAAATAAAGGTCATATAGAACTGGAATTTTTTAAGGCATTATTTGAAGATGTTCAATGGCATATGTGCTAACAGAGAAATATTTGACTGATTACAAATGATAAGGAAGGTCTGGTTCATCCGATTATCTAACAGCCGTTGTAAACCAATCCAAAATAAACAGCGAGATTTTATATACAAAAACACAACAATACAATCACATAATTTCAGATGTGTACATTACTCATCATTTGATAATTTAATAAATGTCGGCCTGTAGTCTATATTTCTCCCAGAGGGGCTCCTCAGCCCATGTGGGCAAAGGGGCAGTTGCTTGGGTAACTGTAGCTACCCCCTTTGTGCATGTTTGGAACCAAGAATACTACAGAGAAATGTAAAGTCGGAGCGGGATTTGAGAGGACGCTTTTTTACCGGTGAGCGTGAGCGGCTGAGCGGAGCGCACATGCATGGAACGGGTTATTGAGCGGAGAGTCACACCTCTCCGCTCACATGCTCTGGCGTCCGGTGTAGACAGGGTGTGAGTATTAACAGTTGTGCTTGAGATGAGCAGTTTAATATGTACAGATGTAATGTGTTGGATGCACGTTATGTGTAAACCCTGAAATTTTGTTTTATAACATTGTGGAGCTTGTTCATTCTCTTCAAATTATGTTTCAAATATGGCTGATTTCGAGGGGCTGCACGACAATTAGAACAGTGGGTGTTTACACTGCAGTTTTAAGGAGGCGCTTAGGCCAAAACCGAGCGTTTCAGAAAAAGGGCCAGAGACAGGGTGGAAAATTATCATATATTACTAAATTATGACTGTTTTAAGGCAAAAAAAACCTTTACTAACATTATCAGTGGACCTCAGGGAACATAATAAAACAATAAATAAATAAAGAGCATTTCACAGTAGAGATGAGGTGAGCATTACCGCCTCAGTGAGGGTGGGATCCTTCTCTATGAACTGAACCACACAGTAAGCCAGCTGAAATAGAACAAGAAGAGAGTTGTGAATAGATGGTTTGACTGTAAAAACATTTGCTGATTCAGTCAACAGATTAGGCAAATATGCAAATATTATCTTCTAACCCATAAAAAATCTGCATATGAATAGAAAACACAATATTTTAAATGGATACGAACCATATCACTAGATAAGGTGAATTGCATAACCTTAAAAAAATCTGTTTTACTGGCACTTCTAACAACACAGAAAACTTTAAATATACAGTATAAAGAAGGCATTGTAAGTTCCTTTAATGATGAGTGTCCAATAAATAGCCTTATTACACAGCTCTATGAAATACTCTATATCTGTTAGATATCTGTATATCTCTCCATGGCCTCTTCCATCTCAAATAATAAAATAATTTGAACTCAAATCAATATTTCAAGTCCATGGATTGATTTATTTGGCAAGTAGACAGGTAATAAGTGGGAAAATGTACAGTCAGCCAATTGTTAATGCAAAATAAACCTCATCAGAGTGATATAAGACCTGATTCTGGTTCTAATCAACTTAGCAGGTATAGCTGCAGGCCAGAGATCTCCAAATGGGGGTGGAATCTCCAAAAGAGGGCAAAGTTACTCCAGAAAGGGCGTGGTTATTACAAAAGGGGGTTGCGCCGACTCCAAAAAGAGGCGTCACTTCCTACACAGTAAGGGTTAGGGAAAGGATTAGGTTAGGGGCTCCCTATATCTTTGCTGGCAGTTTGGAGCTCCCGCCCCTTTTTGGAGCTCTGCCTGCAGCTATATCATTTTCTGATCAACCTAGATTTACTTAGCAATAATGACTGGTTTCCTGTACATCATCCCTTACAGATCACATTGCGGCTTTTAAAAGTTCATAATGTAAAACAACAACAAATCACTGTCTTTAAATTCATTTCTTAAATGCAATTAACTGTGTTTTCACAGTGTTGCAATACCTGTGCGTGGAACAGTGCTAGTCCTTTGGCAGTGTGCAGAGGAATGAGAATCTTCATCAGGAACTGCTTGTGTTCAGCTTTCAGTGGCAGAGCAAAGCCATTGATGATACTGCAATTACAAAACAACTGATGAAACGACGATCTGAGAAGTTTTTACATTAGATCACTGTGGTCTACAACACTTATAAGGCTCTATATTCAGTCCACATCCACACTAATACGTTTTCATTTGAAAACGTATCTTTTTCTCTACGTTTTGGCCTTCCGTCCACACTGAGACTGTGTTTCTGACATCGAAAATGGAGCTTTACGAAAATTCTCTCCCAAGTGGATAGATTTTAAAATCGCTGTCTTCACATTATAGTGTGGGCAGGGGAAACGGAGATATCTGAAAACAATGCCGTATTTGTTGTCATGTAATGCAGTCATGTGATCCATTCAACCCAAAACAATCAAGATGGCAGACCACAATGTAGTGGTGTTGTTGTGCCTGCTATTCACTTTGATAGCGTTGTTAAAGATAAATGTTACTTTGTACAACCTTCACTTTGCATACCTTCAAAGGCGACGGGGAGTTTACTCGGAATTGCTGTCCGGTGACGGAACACGAGGACAATTGTGTTTCAGACCATACATGGAACGGCGTTTTATCGCATACGCAGTAATTGGATTTAAGAGTTTTCATACATTTCAGTGTGGACGAGCAACTTTTGGAAAACTCTTGAAAATGGCAGTGTGGACAGAGAGCGTTTCGAAAAAATGAAAACGCCATTTTCAAATGTATCCGGATTAATGTGGATGTAGCTTCAGACTGAAACTGAACCCAAACAAACTTCTACCCAGCATGCACACTGACTAACTGCTGTATTCAAATGCACTCAAATCACATGGCACCCATTAGTTGAACAAGCTTGCCTTGCTAACAAGTAAGAAAAGAAAAATGAAACAACAACTCACCTGCCCAGAATCTCTAAAAATTCGGCTACTCCATTAAAGTGCTCAGTTTCATAGAGGAATCTGGGAAATCAGACTTGCAATCAGTGAACTGAAGTTCTGAACATTCTATAGACATACAGCTATAAACGTTTGGATACAAGAATACCAGCACTGCTTTAAGTAAAGGTACTCGGTGTATTATTCACAATTAAATTGAGAATGCCTTTTAAATTTCAGTTAATGTCCTGAATTTGAACAGGATGCAGAGTTGTAATGCAAACTTGAATTTAAAAAAGTAGAATTAAATGGAATGAAATTCAATTAACTGTCTTTTGATCAACCCAGGTCACTTAAGTTCTTGCTAGGATAAAGATTCACTGCTCTTCACAATGGTTTTCTGTGGCATACTGTATGTGTTTGTGTTTCCATGTGTTTTCTTACCTCAGAAAAATGTTGTTGATCTGTTTCCGAATAAAGGCACGCAAACCCAGAAATTTCCCATAGATGCGATGCAGAATCGTTTTTAAGAACTCTCTCTCACGAGGATCTTCACTGTCAAACAGTTCCAAGAGCTACAAAGTAAAAGAGGAAAAAGTGGGGGAGAAAAAAAAACAAACATATTAACATTTTTAATATTGCTAAAAATATTGTAACATTTTGCTTTTTTCTTCACATAGAGTTTTTTCATGCCACTTGTCTTCTATCCATAAAAAAAAAAAAAAAAACAGCATAGCTGGTCACCAGCATACACCGATCAGCCACAACTGTTGTGTGTGAAAATCCCAGGAGATCAGCAGTTACAGAAATACTCAAACTAGCCCATCTGGCACCAACAATCAAGCCACACTCCAAATCACTGAGATCACATTTTTTCCCCATTCTGATGGTTGATGTGAACATTAACTGAAGCTCCTGAACCGTATCTGCATGATTTTATGTACTGCACCGCTGCCACACGATTGGCTGATTAGATAATCGCATGGATGATTGTTGGTGACAGATGGGCTGGTTTGAGTATTTCTGTAACTGCTGATCTCCTGGGATTTTCACACACAACAGTCTCTAGAATTTACTCAGAATGGTGCCAAAAACAAAAAAACATCCAGTGAGCGGCAGTTCTGCTGATGGAAACACCATGTTGATGAGAGAGGTCAACAGAGAATGACCAGACTGGTTTGAACTGACAAAGTTTATGGTAACTCAGATAACCACTCTGTACAATTGTGGTGAGAAGAATAGCATCTCAGAATGCTATTCTGGGATGCGGGTTGGCACAGTTTTGGCGGCACGAGGGGGACCTACACAACATTAGGCAGGTGGTTTTAATATTGTGGCTAATCGTGTATGTCCACCAGCTAGACCAGCAGGAACAAAGGCTGTCAATTATAATTAGTATAATTAGAAATTCTAATTTTCGCCGAATTTAAGATGAAAAAAAAAAAAATCACATCCAATTGCTAAAACTGCACTTGAATTTCAGATGTGTACTGAGCACTGACGATGACTTCAGACCGATCTCATTCTTTTGCTAAAAAAGGCTAGATGCAGTGCAACGAATGAGTTTAACAGAAAGCAGCTGTCTCAAGACATGTTTATAAAGGGAGAGTTCACCCAAATATGGAAATTTTCTCATCATTTACTCACCCTCATGCCATCCCAGATGTGTGACTTTCTTTTTTCTGTAGAACACAAACAAGGATTTTTAGAAGAACATCTCAGCTCTGTTGGTCCTTACAATGCAAGTGAATGGTGACCAGACCTCTGAAGCTCCAAAAATCACATAAAGGCAGCATAAAAGTAATCCATATGGCTCCAGTGGTGAAATCCATATCTTCTAAAGCAATATGATAGGTGTGGGTGAGAAACAGATCAATATATAAGCCCCTTTTTACCTTAAATCTCCACATTCACTTTTAAAATGTGAAAGAATGTGAAAGTAAAACTGGAGATTGTCAGTTAAAAAGGACTTAAATATTGATCTGTTCTTACCCACACCTATCATATTACTTCAGAAGATATGGATTTAACCACTGCAGCCTTATGGATTACTTTTATGCTGCCTTTATGTGATTTCTGGAGTTCAAAATGTCTGGTCACCATTTACTAGCATTGTAAGGACCAACAGAACTGAGACATTCTTTCAGAAATGTTGTGGTTTGCAGAAGAAAGAAATTCATACACATCTGGGATGGCAAGAGGGTGAGTAAATGATGAGAGAATTTACATTTTTGGGTGAACTATCCCTTTAAAGGTTGAATTTTTTTATTTATTTTTTTACCTGACATGTTATCTAAAAAACACTATCTGGAAATATTGGTACCGTACATAGATCTGTAATGAATGAAAAACACTCTGGTATCGCTGTTATTATAAAGCTCGAGCCTGGGGTTGTACTGTGGCACCGATGCAACACCATATTAAAGAACTGTCTATTGAAGCATTTTAATTTACTTTAAAATGGAATGCTTTTTTTTAACAGCCACGAATGGTTTGATCCGGCAGCATCAATTGTTATGTCACATTAGACTGTGTGTGCACAGGCAAGTATTACATAATCCATAACATGCTACCTTTTGCCCCGAGACAATGAACCCCTGCCGTCAGTGATGTATTTGACAACAGCCTTTATGCAACATGACATTTGTAAATGAGTCCTACCCGCATCACATTCATGAGGACATTAAGGATGTATAAACCCTTAGTTAATTCAAACAGGAATACAAATGTTCAACTTGGCACATGCAGAGTAGGACATGATTAAACCTAAGGGTTATTTCAATGGATCACGAGCTAGAATAAGAGGCCAGCTAACCATAGCTTTATCACCCTCTAGTGTTAAACTGAAGCACCTTTGAATGGGATTTTACTGAGGCAGCCTTATGGTCTCCTATCATTAGAAAAAACATACACTAAAGAACCCACAGCAATTACAGTGGTTTCAGAATATGTGTTCTCTATGGTGATTTAAGATTATCCCTTTAAGCTCTGAGGGAGTTTTTTAAAGATTTCCTGCTTCAGTTACACCCAAAATTAAAGGCTTATAACTCGACAAAAAACAAGGAGGGTCAAGTGTTTGGTATTATTGTAAAGAAAACTTTTCACATTTTTTATGGATATAGCTAGATTATGATAAATTATGAGACTCTCAGCCTAAGAAACTGCTAAAAAAAATAAAAAAATAAAACGAGCCAAAAATTTACTTTTTTCTTATTTTCTGATTTGACATTATATATATCTCTGGATGTAAATAAGGTGGTTCGGATAAAAACTGCTTGGTTTTGTTCCCAATCATGTCAAGTGTAATGGAGTAAAATTTTGTGTTGATTCAGCAAAGCAATCAAACGTTATAGCATTACAAAAATAATTTATTCTAGTGTCCAAAAGCCTCTCCAAACAAATAAAACATAATAATTGTGCATAAGAACTAATTACACATGCAGCACAACAATGAATAATAGGGCTGTCAAATAAACATTTTAATATTCGCAGAATAAAAATAAATAAATAAAACGCACATTTGAATGCTTAAACTGTGCATTCGAATTTTGGATGTGTGTCAAGCACTAACGGTGACTTCAGACCGCTAGCACTTTTTTGCTAAAAAAGGCTAGATGCAGCACAACTAATACAGTTTAACAGAAAGCAGGTGTCTCAAGACACTTTTAAAGGCTGAAGAAAGTCTTGACACTTGACGCTGCATCTAAATAAACACAGCACTCCTGCACGAGATGCTGAATAAACAAACAAAACGCTGCGAAACAATCAAATCAAATCAAATCAAATCACTTTATTGTCACACAGCCATATACACAAGTGCAATGGTGTGTGAAACTCTTGGGTGCAGTTCCGATCAACATAGCAGTCGTGACAGTGATGAGACATATACCAATTTACAATAACATCAAATTAACACAACACAATTTAAACATCTGTTATACACATATTATACTCAACAATATACAAATAATAACATACACTGTACAGTATACAATACGCTGTTTTTGTTTTTTGTTTTTTTTTTTGTTTTTGTTTTTTACTATATAGATACACATTATTCAATAAAAATGAAAAATTAAAATATATATAAAATATATATATATATATATATATATATATATATATATATATATATATATATATATATAGAATGTACAGTATTGTACTGTATTGACATTCAGGCTGTCGGTTGATAGTCAGTTGTTAAGAGAGACATAATATAATAATAATACTATAATTTATGACAGTCCGGTGTGAGATAAAAGAGTAATAAAGTGCAGGGCTGATGTATTTGATCGTGGGAGATCAAAAGTTCAAAAGTCTGATTGCTTGGGGGAAGAAGCTATCATGGAGTCGGCTGGTGCGGGTCCTGATGCTGCGATACCGCCTACCTGATGGTAGCAGTGAGAACAGCCCATGGCTCGGGTGGCTGGAGTCTCTGATGATCCTCTGAGCTTTTTTCACACACCGCCTTGTATATATGTCCTGGAGGGAGGGAAGCTCACCTCCGATGATGTGTTTGGCAGTTCGCACCACCCTTTGCAGTGCTTTGCGGTTGTGGGCGGTGCTATTGCCGTACCAGGCGGAGATACAGCCAGTCAGGATGCTCTCCACAGTGCAGGTGTAGAACCGTGTGAGGATGTGGCGGTTCATTCCAAACTTCCTCAGCCATCTCAGGAAGAAGAGGCGCTGATGAGCCTTCTTCACAACGACTTCAGTGTGGACGGACCATGTGAGTTCCTCAGTGATGTGGACACCCAGGAACTTGAAGCTGCTGACTCTCTCCACTGGTGCTCCATTGATGGTGATGGGACTGTGTTCTCTATCTTTTCTTCTGATGTCCACCACAAGCTCCTTTGTCTTACTGACGTTGAGGGAGAGGTTGTGCTCCTGACACCAGTGTGTCAGAGTGTGCACCTCCTCTCTGTAGGCTGTTTCATCATTGTCAATGATCAGACCTACCACCGTCATGTCATCAGCAAACTTAATGATGGCATTGGAGCTATGTGTTGCCACACAGTCATGTGTGTACAAGGAATACAGTAGTGGGCTGAGAACACAGCCCTTTGGGGCTCCAGTGTTGAGGATCAGTGATGAGGAGATGTTGCTGCCTATTCTAACCACCTGGCGTCTGCTTGACAGGAAGTCCAGGATCCAGCTGCACAGCGAGCTGTTTAAGCCCAGAGCCCGGAGTTTCTCATCTAGCTTGGAGGGCACTATGGTGTTGAATGCTGAGCTGTAGTCTACAAACAGCATTCTCACATAAGTGTTCTTTTTTTCCAGGTGGGAGAGAGCAGTGTGTATTGTAGATGCAATGGCATCATCAGTGGAGCGGTTGTTGCGGTAAGCAAACTGCAGCGGGTCAAGATTGAGTGGCAAGACAGAGCAGATGTAATCTCTGATTAGTCTCTCAAAGCATTTTGGGGGGTCAGAGCAACAGGACGCCAGTCATTTAAACAAGTTATTTTTGATTGTTTTGGAACAGGCACAATGGTGGATGTTTTAAAGCATGTGGGGACTACAGACAAAGAGAGGGAAAGGTTGAAAATGTCCGTAAAAACACCAGCCAGCTGGTTCGCGCACGCTCTGATGACGCGGCCCGGAATGCCGTCTGGGCCCGCGGCTTTGCGGATATTCACCCGTCGGAAGGATCGGGTTACATCCGCTACAGAGACGGAGAGTGAACTAACCTCTGTAGCTTCAGCCGCGAGAGCTCTCTCCGCGAAGGCGGTGTTATTTCCCTCGAAACGAGCATAAAAAGTATTTAGCTCATCCGGTAGAGAGGCAGCGGTGTTCATGGCGGAGTTTTTATTCCCTTTAAAGTCCGTGATGATGTTAATTCCCTGCCACATGCTTCTAGAGTTGGTGGTGTTAAACTGTCCTTCAATCTTGTCCCTGTACTGGCGTTTTGCTGTTTTGATAGTTTTTCGGAGGGCATAACTGGCTTGTTTATGCTCCTCCGCGTTCCCGGTATTAAAAGCGGAGGACCGCACATTAAGTGCCACGCGAACATCGCTATTGATCCACGGCTTCTGATTCGGATAGATTCGTACAGTTCTGGTCGGAATCACTTCCTCTACGCACGTTCTGATGAAACACATTACGCTATCAGCGTAAAGCTCGATGTCGTCATCAGAGGCGGACCGGAACATCTCCCAGTCCGTGTGATCAAAACAGTCTTGTAGCATAGAATCTGATTGGTCCGACCAGCACTGGATCGTTCTGAGGGTGGGTGCTTCCTGTTTCAATTTCTGCCTGTAAGCGGGCAGAAGCAGAATGGAAGAGTGGTCCGATTTGCCAAATGGTGGGCGGGGGAGGGATTTGTAGCCATCCCAGAACGGAGAGTAGCAATGATCCAAAACCCGGCCTCCTCGTGTGTTGAAACTAATGTGCTGGTGATATTTTGGTGCAACTGATTTTAAACTGGCTTTATTAAAGTCCCCGGTCACAATGAACGTGGCCTCAGGGTGCGCGGTTTCCTGCTCACTTATACTCCCATACAGTTCCTTGAGTGCCCGGTCTGTGTCGGCTTGTGGGGGAATGTACACAGCAGTGATAATGACCGCTGTGAATTCCCTCGGTAGCCAGAATGGTCGACACAGAAGCATAAGAAATTCCAGATCAGGAGAACAGAAAGACTTGATGGAATGTACGTTCCTCTGATCACACCAGGATTTGTTGATCATAAAACATACACCACCTCCTCTAGTTTTACCTGAGAGGTCTTTCGCTCTGTCCGCTCGGTGCATGGAGAACCCCGCGGGTTCAATGGCTGAGTCTGGAATCTCCGTAGACATCCAAGTTTCTGTTAGGCAGATAATGCAGCAGTCCCTCGTCTCTCGTTGGAAAGAGATCCGCGCTTTCAGCTCGCAGAGCTTGTTATCCAGAGACTGAACATTTGCCAGTAGAATAGTGGGTAGCGGGGGTCGATTTGCACGGCGTCTTACTCTGATGAGAACACCGGCTCTGTTTCCCCTTTTCCTCCTGCGTTTCCGTGCTGCCCAGACAAAGGGCTCTGCTTGCGTGTTTGTAAACAGCGGGTCGGCGTTGAGGAATGTGAAGTCCGGTTTTCGGTGTGAGATCGCTGAACCAATGTCCAAAAGTGTTTGTCTGTCGTAGACAATAAGGCAGACAACATCCAAGACAAAAAACATAAGAATTGTAAACAAAACAAACAAAACATTGCTATGTTGTGTCGGAGCTCGCAACGCAGCAGCCATACTCGGCGCCATCTTGAGTCACTTTTAAAAGAATGACATGTGCTCAAAGACGTCAAAGACGTTCATCTATCACGAGTTTACATAGAGAAACAAATGGTCAATTGGCTGGTTGCAAAAGTGTTTGGTGAGAACAGCCCCTTAGATGGAGGTCTTTGGCCGTTGCCTCTTGCTCTCATTTCAGAGTTTCTCAGATTAAGCAATGGGTTTTTAAAATGCTTTGTCAAGAAAGAAGTTTAATTTTGAAATGTGTGTGTCGAGATCCTTGCGCTCTGTTAGATTCTGTTGTGCTCCGTCTGTTTGAACAACCCCTGCCTGGGCTTTAGTCTGAGCCGCTTCACCACCGAGTTCAGCTGAAAAGCGCTGCTATCTGTAAATATTACTATGTAAATACAACTGTAATGAAAGAAAAATACTGTGGTATCACCGTTATTATTAAGCTTGAGTCTGAGGTAGTACTGTGGCATCAAATGTCTACTTAAGCGGTTTTTCCCCCTCGTTTTACTTTTTGCTTAACATTTGAGAATATGAACAAATTAAAAAAGTTTATTATTCTATGCACATTAGTTTAAAATGGAATGCTCATTTTTTTAACAGGCAGGAATGCTCTCTGCAATAATTTAACACAGTGCTTTATTGTTTATATGTAGGCCTATTCATTGCGCCCTCTTATGGACACTGGAAACTACCGTATGTCAATTTAAAACTCTGTTGTCTTTAAAATTTGAATGTAATTTCTGTGTCATGTACTTGGCACCATATCCTGGTGACCATATGTAAGAGTCACCAAACACCTGTCTCTCTGCCCAAACATTGATGAGTTTTGTTCCGATCTGAACCCAATCCGATTGGTTTAGCGTTCCATGATGCTACATCATTTCCGGTGACGTCATCTGATCCAGGAAAGCGAACGTGTTTTCAGCCAGATTGCAAGATGCCAAGATGCCAGATAGCTGTGTGCACATTGTGCTTCGTGTGGATTATCTAATGATCTTTGCACCCGATTACCTTGTGTGTAGGCTCGTTTGAAAGATAATCGCCTCCTCTAAGTAATGTTATGTGATATTTTATGTTCTGTTTATTTGTTTAGTGAAGTCATAAGCGAAAACGTGCCATATAAGCAACACCAACGTAATTGTCAAAGACATATACTTAGCTATTACTCGCTATATATTTATCTGTGAGTAAAATAAATAGTCTGGTTGTATTCTACTCTTTGAGAGATTTCCAACAACATATGACACATGGCTATTTGATGAGATTGATGTTATTATTGATTACAATAATATGTACAGTGCAACATTTTTCATAAATGATCAAAACGGAGCACTTCTGATTTGCCTGTCAATTTCAAAGTACTTGTTCAGTTTTGGTCATATTGCCTACATGCATTGTAAAGTACAGCTTCTAAGCTTTCAAACGATACCTATTTTGTGTTGGTCAAGACTGTAGTTATTACTATTGTTATGTGTTTTTTCTCACTGGCTTGACCAGCCTAAAGGGTTAAAAACATGATTGAGCTGATTGCAAGAAAATAAAGGATCTTCAGTAATAAGTGTGTAGGTATGCAGTTCTTCACCAGGAATTCCAGAATGTTTTTTTTTTTTTTAAATGATGAAGATCAAATAACGAAGACTGATGGCTTCAGCAGAAGCACATACCACCAATTAATGACCTCAGAGCTCACGGTATGTATGTCTTTGAAGGTTTATCAGTTATTGTTTTTTTAATTTTAATTTTCTCCCCAATTTGGAATGCCCAATTCCCAATGTGCTCTAAGTCCTCGTGGTGGCGTAGTGACTCGCCTCAATCCGGGTGGCGGAGGACAAATCTCAGTTTCCTCCGCGTCTGAGACCGTCAATCCGCGCATCTTATCACGTGGCTTGTTGAGCGCATTACTGTAGAGACGTAGCGCGTGTGGAGGCTTCACGCTATTCTCCGCTAGAACCACATTATGGCGACTATGAGGAGGTTACCCCATGTGACTCTACCCTCCCTTGCAACCGGGCCAATTTGGTTGCTTAGGAGACCTGGCTGAAGTCACTCAGCACGCCCTGGATTTGAACTTGCGACTCCAGGGGAGGTAATCAGAGTCAATACTTGTTGAGCTACCCAGGCCACTATCAGTTATTGTTAAAAAATCAACTCCCCAATGAAAAAAAAAAAATGTATTTGGGACTAGGGATGTTGCGATTAAACGTTTCACTATTAACAGCGATTAAAATCGTCACGGTTCATTTAATCGTAAGAATTAAGAATCTACGGTGAAAACCCGTGAAACGTTTTATTTACACGTGTCGTGAAATGAACGTGAACTTTCAATTCATGTGAAATTTGGGCAACACACAAACTCCAAAATATAACAGAGGAATTCAATCTACCAGACTTAAAAAAGCTAATTAAATCATCTGTTTGGGAAAATTTGAATGACTAAGGGTTGCTGAAAACGAAGGATGTAAAACATGTAGACAGGAGTCATATAAAGGTACACATCCTACAAATAGGACAAGATGTTACACTTGTCGTCCAACAACCAACTTGTGAGTTTACTATTTTTATCTGTGGTGCTTTTAAAGTGGTGAATTGAGAGATGCAACTTCTACGAACGTTTAAGTGTGCTGACAATTTTAGTCATTATCGGACTTCAAATCGTCTGCTATAAACAATGTTCCCATTATTATGCATAGTCCACAGGTTTATTTATGAAGTGTTGTGGACGGATTAAAGGACAGTATTTTTATGGAGTCTGTTGCTGATTCTTTATGGTAGGATATCTGACAGACAATGGATTGCTTTAATAAACTGTTACAGAAGAAAAAACAGTTGGATGCCGTGAAATGCTTTTAAATGCAAAGTAAGGAATTGCCCTATGACTCCAAGCACTCTGGATACATTCAGGCAAATCATGCTGTGCGTATACACAGTGTTGTGCCCTATACTGCAGTATCTCTTATTATATATTTACTTATTTGTTGAGTATTTATCAGTTTCCCTACTGAAGGGCTGCACTAAGCATCCATATATCCCTATGAAATGCATCCACTAACACGTTCAATTGTGAAATGATATGAATTTTTTCCTCAGTGCTGTTGCATAATAAGAAAATTTGCTAATAATCGTAAAACCGGTTAACCAAAATGTTTTCTCAGATGGTAATCTAACTGTCAAAAACTTGGGATTTTACTTCCGGAACCCGACTGTTGTGCTCAATTGGTAGTGCAAACAAAAGTAGAACTCTTAAGTTGCAGATATTAACACATTCTACGATAATGACTCTTTATTTTTTGTCTTTAACCCCTTGTCATTATGCTTTCTATCCAATGTATTCTTTCCTTCCTGTGGCATAAACAACAGGGCTCGATTTAAAGCAGCCCAGTAAAAGCTCACATCATGGAAACTGTCCCTTACCAACTTCCACACTGAATGTACATTCCAGAGCATTCAGTGCACTCAGGGGAAATGAGCTGGTCGATATGGACATCTGATGGACCAATGCTGTGCACAGGGACAGAGATTGGTTGAGGGAGATCCAAGACTGTAAAACAGCCTAGTCTCTCCCAAGTATATGATATCATATTTCAAAATAACACTTTAGAGCTGAAAATTTCCTAGCTAAAGTGACCAACTGTCAAACTAACTCCAAGAACAATGGAGTTCAGAGCAAATTTTTTGAAGAGGCAGAGATTTGACAATCAACACAACGTCTGGTCCACTCTGCAGTGTATTCTGACCAAGAACCCCCAACATAGACAGGATCAGATGGTCTAACTGATGTATAAAGTGACTAACCACAGTTTGTTTTGTTTTACATGTTGTCTGGGGAGGGACAACTGAAATTGATCGTACTACAATAATAGATAGCTGGAAAAAACATTTAAAAAGTGGCACAGCAGTCTCTGCAATGATTATAAAAAGAACACCAAAGAAATAAGCAGAAAATGTGTGTAGTCTTTGTAATCAGAATTTCTGTCTGTCCAGAAGTGTAACATACTGACAGACAGAAAACTGCAGAATATACAGTTCTGCTCATCAATATCTAGTATATTTTTCTACCAAAATCCTCAAACATAACTCTGAATATCTTTTAAAGATTCAATGCCACAAACCAGGAAAACTTGCAAAATTTGATATATGGTTCTTGATCAGAAGTGCTCATAGACACAATTAGTGAAGTCAAAAGTACCGGTACTTCGGTACCAAGTCGATATTAAAATAAAAAAGATTTTAATATTACCGGTAGTACTGAGCATCGACTAGATTCGGTCCACACACACTGTCTGACAGACAGCAGACACGAGACTGCTTTCAAATGCTTGTGTTCCAATACTCCTTTTAGACAGAAATGGACAATTAATCAAATTTAAATTGTGATATGTCCTAGCGTGATTATTAAATCGCAAATGGATGTGATTTAATTAAATAAATATATAGTCTGCATGTGATGCCGCTGCAAAGTGAATGTGTCAAACGGCACATTTTATGAGCATCGTGCTGGGCTTATTGTAGTGGATGACAAAAGAGAATGCTAATTCAATGTGATGTGCGCAGCACCTACAGACTATATATTTATAAAATTAAATCACAGCATTTTGTGCTTCAATAATCACACTGGGTCATATTAGCAACCAGAGCCTGTCTGAAGGGGGAGCCTTCAAGGTTAGGCAAGGTTTATATGTTATCCGCAAACGGTGACTTACTGTCGTGACACACTAGTTGACTGTTACACTCTCTCCTATGGTAAAAACACAGAGGTTGTTATCTCAGTATAGACGATCTCTGTTACCAACGTCTTATCTGGAAGAGTAAAACTACTGTCAAAACTTTGAACCAGAAATGCCTTCACATCAAAAATAAAAGTTAAATTCAAAATAAAAGCGTGACGCGTGAAATTTTAGAAATAGCGACAGAAATATATTACTAGAAGTTATTATTATTATGTTGAACATCTCTCACAAGCAAGAGTACTGAATAGAAGTTTTCATCAATGTTTTCATTTTAAAGTGAAGCTCTGTTTTGCAGCACTTTATTTGACAAGATAAGACCAATGTTGTGTTTTAGCTTATGTTATGAGGATCTTTATTAAAGCATTTCATGAAAAAATCTATATATATATATTGAAATGAAACGGGGGCCTGGGTAGCTCAGCAAGTAAAGACACTGACTCCCACACCTGGAGTCGCAAGTTCGAATCCAGGGTGTGCTGAGTGACTCCAGTCAGGCTTCCCAAGCAACCAGTTGGCCCAGTTGCTAGGGTGGGTAGGGTCACATTGGGTTAACCTCCTCGTGGTCGCTATAATGTAGTTCTCACTCTCGGTGGGGCACGTGGTGAGTTGTGTGTGGATTCCACGGAGAACAGCATGAGACTCCACACGTGCTATGTCTCCGTGGTAACACGCTCACGTGATAAGATGCGCGGATTGACGGTCTCAGATGCGGAGGCAACTGAGATTCGTCCTCCGCCACCCAGATTGAGGCGAGTCACTATGCCACCACGAGCACTTAGAGAGCATTGGGCATTCCAAATTGGGGAGAAAAGGGGAGAAATCTGTAACTGTTCTCTTTTCATTTGATTGAAGTTTGGATTCAATTGATTAGACACAATATTGATGATGAAATTGAAATTATGAAAGACTGAATTCTAAAAAAAATAAACTGGAAACTGTGGAATTTGGGAAAAAATGTAATGGAATTTATAAAAAATAATTAAACTGATTTCATAAGGTTCAAACTTCAAGCAATGTTTACTTAATTAAGAAACACTTAATTTATCGTGAAATCGTGACGTTTTCTGGTATCGGTCCTGACTATTGAAATTTTGGTATTGTAACAACACTAGACACAATACAAACAAAATCACCAGTTGGCACACACACACACAAAAAGGATTACTAATTGTGAATTTATGTCAGAAATGTGGCCTAGTGGTCAATATGCTCTGACACATTAAGCTGTGACACTCATGGCGATGCGAGTTTGAATCAGTCTTGCAACACTTTTGCCGTCTCTATCCTGATAATTACCAGTTTTATTTCTCTTCACCTCTCAAAAAAGTAGCAAAAGGCCAAAAACTTAGCATTTATTAATACAAAACACATTTACCTGTAGCACAAACTTCTGGTCAATGTAACGTTTGGCAGTACTTGGTTGGAAGTCTGGATTTTCTAGGAACCGAAGGAAAAACTCGTAGACCAACTGCAATAATAGAGAAAAAACCTTACATAGATTAAAAAAAAACAAAAAAAAAAACAATATAAAACTTTATTGTATTTGCCCATCACAAAATGACTGCTGGGCGTTAAAGGACTAAAGCACGATTTATTTCAGTCTTCCAATCAAACTCCTCAGGACTCTTTTGTCCACAACATTTAGTCCTTTTCTGTGCATGAAGTAGTATAAATTAAATATAATAGTCCATAAATAATTACATTGTAAAAATGCAAACAATGCGCCAGGAAAAAAAAACATAAGAGCATCTAACCTGCACGTGGGGCCAGGAGGCTTCTAGGGTGGGTTCGTCTTCTTCTGGGTCAAAGTCTGGGTTTTCACTGGGTGGAAGCGCTCTGAATATATTTGTGCTAACCTGTTAAGAAAAAATATTTATCTTCGCTTTGACTAGATCAAAATTAAAAGATTCTGAAACTTTTAATTATTAATTTAATAAAAGACATGTATCCACTTGTGCAGAAGAAATCCGCTCAATACCGCTCAAAGGGCTACAAGTCTGCTGCTTTATGTGTCTATAAAATGTAAGGTACATACTATTGATTACCACAACATTTAATTTTGACTTACCCCACCTTTTCTTTAAAAAAAGCACAAATCTGGGTTCCAGTGGAGCACTTGTGGAAGTTTTCTGTGTAAAGTTATAGCCAATTTTACAACTTCTTTGCCATGATGATGTAATGTCAACAAACCTTAAAACCCTAAAATGACTGTAAAAATGACAATTTAAACAACTTTCTAGCTCAAATTATACATGAGTTTTAACAGAAGAATTAAAGTGCTTTTATAAAATTATAATCTTTACATTTCTGTCTTTTAACCATCCAAAAATTGGCCCCATTCACTTTCATTGTAAGTGCCTCACTGTAACTTCAATTTGTGCTTTTTTTAAGAAAAGGACAGACGAGTCAATTATTTTTGTGGTAATCAGCATTATGCCACAAATGCTGTCGATTGAGCTCAACTTGTACTGAACCTGGAATATTCCTTTGAATCGACTGGTGTTTTTTGCCAGGCGGAAAATAGAGTTAAACATTTCTCAACTTTCTGACACTCTCACTTGCTCAATCTCACAATCCCCTGTCACTCAGATCCCACAGATAACAAATTGAAAATGCCAGCTCATCTCTGCCCCAGTTGACAAGTATAGTAAATGAACTTTAAGATTGGTTGACATCTCTCCAATGCTGACCATGGTGGTGATCTCAGGATAGACGGGCTCCACTAGCACGCCTCTGTTGGTGGACACATACTCCACGAGTTCACTGAGAGTTGCTCGTTTGATCTCTTTGCTCTTTAGGTCAGTGACGGAGTCCAAGAAGTCGAACAATACACAACACTGCTGTAGTTTCTGCATGAAGAGCTCATGCTGCTCTGTAGAGGACGCATCTGAAACAGTGAAGGGAAAACATTTAATCTTTTACTGTCAATTCATTTACTGCACAGCACTGTAAGTCACTTTGGATAAAAGCGTCTGCCAAATGCATAAATATAAATGTAAACTGGTGGGTTGTGTAGGGCTTTACTAGTTGTTTAGATCAGTGTTACTATCAGAAATAATTAATAATTATTTCTTTAGTTATTAATCAATATTTAAATTAATTAATTGAATCTAACTCATTAAAACCTCATATGGGGCTCCAGTAAATGTAGTGTGCTACGTTTAGGAGCGGGTTTGGTTATTAGCAATAATTAATAATTATCAAAGATAATTATTAATTATTAAAATCAATAGAACATTGATTTTAATCAATGTTAGCTTTTCTAATCCTTTAAATCAACAATTATCAAAGATAATCGTTAATTGTTAACATCGATGAAACATTAATTACAATTAACACTAGCTTATTGATCATTCAAATTCAACAATCATCAAAGATAATTATCAATTATCAAAAATCAACAGAATATTAATAAGAATTAACATTGACAGGGCACCACCCTGGAATTAGGGACTAATAACCAGATAGTAAAACAGTCTCAATATTAGATTGCTTTCTTAGGAAAATCGACATCCGAAGAATATCGATTTTTGGGGAAAAAAAACAATGAATGAAGGCTTGAATCCGAGCACTGACATCCCATCTGCATGACACAGGCGTATGCACAACAAACCAAAACACTTCTCTTTATAATATAAACAAAGTTTATTTATGCAGTAATATCAATTAATAATTAATACAATGCAGTCAATAAACTTCCGACTTACAACTATAAACTAAACAGTGATATGATTAGGTATGGAAATAAAAATAATTCTATAAAACATGAGGGTGTGTGTGAGAGAGCGAGTGTGTATGTGTGTGTGTGTGTGTGTGTGTGTGTGTGTGTGTGTGTGTGTGGTTAGTACGAGAGAGAGAGAGAGAGAATAAAGTGACGGCCCTAAAGCCGATTTCGCGATCGTGGGAGAGAAAGCAGCTGTTAGTTTATCACTCAGAGACACGGTGGACGGCTCGTAAACAGTCCCGCGTTCTTTGACTCTTTAATGGATAACTCAGTTTGCCGGTTTCACCCGCGATGGCGAAAATGCACAACAGTCCAATTTGGTTGGACCACAGTACAGCAAAACAAATTCGTGATAATTAATACCCTGAGTATTAATAATGAGCGGACATGGCGGTCCGTAAACTGTACAAGCAAAAACCTTGAAACACAAGAATAACACACTATAATATTCTATCTCTGCCCAGACGTAAACTTCTTACTTGAATCGCATGAGGACACAGGTAGAATGTGTGTCCCTCCGTCCTTTAACTCCGACCCAGTTCCTTGAGGCTCGTGTGATGACGGGAGGCCGTTTCCTCGCTCTGTTGGCGGGCACGGCTGTTGATTCTCGGCGGGCTGGCGGAGAACTTCAGAAATGTCGACTTGATTGAAGATGGAAGAGAAATCTTTAATCTCTTCACTTCTGTAGGCAAACGGATGAAGATGCGGATTGCTCGGCGGTCTCCTTCGGATCCGTTAGTGTTCGGATGAACACAGAGTAATCTCAACTCGTCCAGCGAGATGGAGATTATATGGCCACAGTAACCACATTTTCATATAATGTGGTTCATTCTCGGTGGGGCGCGTGGTGAGTTGTGCATGGATGCTGCGGTGGATGGCGTGAAGCCTCCAGATGTCTCCGTGGCAATGTGCTCAACAAGCCACGTGATAAGATGCGCGGGTTGACGGTCTCAGACGCGGAGGCAGCTGGGATTCGTCCTCCGCCACCCGGATTGAGGCAAATCACTACGTGACCACGAGGACTTAAAAGCATTGGGAATTGGGCATTCCAAATTGGGTGAAAAAGCCCCCCCCAAATTATAATAATAAATAAATAATTTTTGGTGCACATTCACCTTGCCAACATGGTCAGGTTGCATGACATGCACTTTTCCTCGAAAACCGTAATATTATTACATTTCATTTTCACTTTGTTGGACCAGGATATCTTTGTTTACTTTTGTAGGATAAACATTTTTGCCACTATGTTGAGTCCTGAAGCAAAACCAGTTGAGATCCACTGACCTAAATTGATGCACATACCGCAAACAAGGTAACCGTACACATTTCAATTTGTATTTCCATTGCACTAAATAAACTTTAGTTGATTAAACAACATTTAAAGGAGTCATGTCATGAGAAATCAAATTTTCTTTTATATTTTGACATATAAGAGGTCTTTCTACTATAAAAACATACTGTAAATTTCAGAAAGTAAAACTTAATCCCGAATGCAGTAAAAGCATTTATTGAAACCAAGTTGCAAAACGCCTCGTTCTCTATTTCCGCAACTTTCCAATGAAACTAGGGGACCCATTAATTCATGACTGCCTCTTCAGCAACAACATCAATGCCAACTTTACATCATCGCACCCTTGGCCCTACCAACTGGTGCTCAGTTTGTAAACAGAGAGAGCAGGACAGACAGGCCAAGTGTGGCCTACTAACTATTTCTGAACACTAAAGGGGACCTATTTGGACTATTTTGAATATTTTTGTATATAAACGTACTGGACAGATGTCATTGACCACTGTCATGTATCTCGTGTCACTTTTAAAAGACTCGGTGTCAAGTTACAACTCTGAAAAGGAGACCCCATTTTGTTTCATTCAGCTGCTGCATCTTGTTGTTTCGAGTACAAACGTGTCCTGGCTATTTTTATTTGTTGGTGTATGTAAACATGCACTAGATGGATGTCTTTGACTGTTTTGATGCATTTTAGCGATGTGCGCCTCAGTGAAGTATGATACTGTATGTGCGTGCGTGTTTTTCACCATGCTTTGGACTATGTATGTGTGTTTTTTTTCGGCTCATATTAGCGTGGATTGCTTGTGAAACAGTCATAAAACGATTCAAGCTTTGCAAAGGAACTGTTATTGAAGGATGGGGCAGTTAAAAACACTATTGGACCTGATTGCAAAACCGTGAGTACAATTTTATTCATGAATATTTAAAATAACTCATGACTGGGGCCTGGGTAGCTCAACGAGTAAAGACGCTGACTAGCGCAAGTTCGAATCCAGGGCATACTTAGTGACTCCAGCCAGGTCTCCTAAGTAACCAAATTGGCCCGGTTGCTAGGGAGGGTAGAGTCACATGGGGTAACATCCGCGTAGTTGCTATAATGTGGTTCTCACTCTCGGTGGGGCGCGTGGTGAGTTGTGTGTGGATGCCGCGGAGAATAGCGTGAAGCCTCCACACACGCTATGTCTCTGTGGCAATGCGCTCAACAAGCCACGTGATAAATTGCAGGGATTGACGGTCTCAGATGCGGAGGCAACTGAGATTTGTCCTCCGCCACCCAGATTGAGGCGAGTCACTACGCCACCATGAGGACTTAAGAGCGCACTGGGAATTGGGCATTCCAAATTGGGGAGAAAAGGGGAGGGAAAAAAAATGACTCATGACTGTTTGATAGTTTACGGTGTGAGTGTTAACAGTTGTGCATGAGATGAACAGTTTAATATATTCAGATGCAATGTGTATCCAACGTTATGTGCGTTATGTGTAAACCCTGAAATTTTGTTTTATAATAATGTGGAGCTTTGTTCATTCTCCTCCGACTGAGTTTCAAATATGGCTGTATTTGAGGGAATGCACAATGTTAGCCAATTATAACAGTGGCCATTTACATTGAAGTTTAAAGGATGCGCTGAGGCCAAAACCGAACATCTCAGACAGAGGGCCAAAGACAGGGTGGAAAATGTTAATATATTACTAATATATTATCATATATTATGTCCAATGATTAGGTCCACTGATAACATAATCACTATGTATTTATTATCTCTCAGGGAAGATAATAAAAATAAAAAATAAAAAATAAAAAAAAAAACATTTCCTTGTAGTTTTCAAAATAACATCAACATAAGCAGAAATAACATTCTTAAGTGTTTACAGCATCAGCATCTTATTTCACCAAAACCCACGTCTTTGGTACCCAACTAATTACAATTTAGTTTGCACTAAATGCAGCTAAATGCTTGAATGCACAGGAATGTTTAATTCTACAGTTGGGAGTGTGTCTATTCAAGAAAAACTCCCCAGGAGTAAGAAGGGAAGACATTCAACAGCATGGAGCTTTGAAACAAAGCAGCAGATGTTCTTGCATTACTTGATCTTGTTTTCATTATTTATTTTTTTAAAAAAACATGCAGCTCGATATGGCCAAAAAATGACACTGAAGACTTGATAAGTTACAACAGGCTATCTGTAAATTAGCTGTAATCACATATGCCACATAATGACGTCCAAAAGAGTGACTGGTGCTTATAATCACAATGTAGGTCATTACTACTCGTAACTGACAGCTTATTTCAGTCATTACTAGTAACTGACCAAATGATGGTCAAGTAAAACTGTGAGTTTCTCATAAATGATCAAGAACCCCAAACAACATAAGATACACATTTACAAAGCAAAAAGCAAATGAACTGTTGACAATCTACCAGGAGAAAACAACTTGAAGAAGCTACAACTTTTTTTAAAGGTGGAGAAGAATTCATTCTTGCTTTCGGTTTCTGGCAAAGAAGCAACACAAAAGGGAATTAGTTCAAGCATGGCAAACACCATCTTCCTAGCACCTTAAAACACTACAACCCATTGCATTCCTTCACTGCAGGGCAGAATGATGCGCTTCATTCCATCAGAACATCGTGTCTCACTATTCACTTGTTTCAGTCTCGTACCTTTTCTCTTGTAGCCATATTTATGAATGATCATCAGCAGGGGAAAGCAATGGTGGTGAAACACCCGAGAAATGATATCAAGAAAAATGTCAATCATTGCTTATGATCCATGCCAAGTCACACAATATTTCCAAATTTGCCATTCACAGGCATTTGCATATATTTTATCCACTATTCATCTCTCAATACAATGCGAGTAAGCACTTTTTTCTTGATTATTGTGTTCCAAAATTACAAAATGTAATTTGCAGCAATTTATTTAATGACGGTGTAACAGCAATTACCTGAATATGCAAGCCAATCATAATAAACACACACAAAAGCACCATACTTTTAAGAGGTAAAACCCGTGATATGGCAAATTTGAGTTCAGTGGAATCAGACAATGAAGGTCAAATTTGGTAAGGTTGAAATAGTAGACCTACAATAAAACTGTAAACAAAAAACACAAATGATGACTCAATATTAGGCCTGTCGTGAATATTACATTGCCTGATCGCGATCATTTCATCTAACCGCAATTATTTGAGATAACCCCGATTTGCTATCTGACATCATGATTATTGAGGACTTAGAATTCTAAGAACATTTTACAATCCAAATAAGGGAATTTTAAGCGAATATAGAAATGCCATGAATGCTGCGTCTTTGGAGAAGGATATAGCTGCAGGTTGAGCTCCAAAAAGGGGCAGGAGCTTCAAACTGCCAGCAAAGATATAGCTACAGAGACCCTAACCCTTACTGTGTGTAGAAGTGTCGCCCCCTTTTGGAGTTGGGCCAACCCCACTTCTGGAGTATCTCCTCACCCTTCTGTAGTTTCCGCCCCCGTTTGGAGATCTCCGGGCTGCAGCAATGCCTACTTGCATTTTTGTGTCTTATTTTCCGGTGTTATCGCATTATGCGAGCACTCCAAATGAACTCTGATCATCTCGCCGAGCCGCACCTTGGACTGCACTCAGAGCAGCTTCTGAAGACTGCATGAAGATTGCTAGCTGTGATGTACAAGCGCCATCTGAGGTCCTGCAAAGTTTAGACCAGTATGTTGATAGTGAATGCAAAAGCGCTATGGATTCACTTTAATTTAACATTTGTTTAATTTGTAGTGCAAATGTTCTTGGTTGTTGCGGGTTATACACAGTGTTAATGACATGCAGACACAAAGGAGATGAGCTGCTTACTCTGTTACCAATGATAGATTGGGGGCTGCGCTGTTGAATATGCCTCAAATCCGTCAAGCTTTTCGCACACGTGTTTTGGAGGTGTAAAAACAGGAGAAACGCGAACGGATTACCTCAGATGCAGAAAATTAGAGGAAATTATTCAAGACTGCAAGCTACCGCAAATAATGCGGAGTGCTCTTGAATTTGCATAAATTCTTGCGATCACAAAATCCTGGAGGGACTGTCTGATATATTTTTTACGATCAATCCTCACTTTCACATTCTTCTTTTGTTTTTGGCAATTCGCATTCTTCATGCATAGCACAACCTACTGGGTGAGAAACAGAATAATATTTGAGTCCTTTTTCTTACTATAAATTCTCCTCCCTACCGGAGGAGAATTTATAGTTAAAAAAAAGGACTCAAATATTATTCTGTTTCTCACCCACACCTACCATATTGCTTCTGAAGACATGGATTTAACCACTGGAGTCTTATGGATTACCTTTGTGCTGCCTTTATGTGGTTTTTGGAGCTTCAAAATTTTGGTACCCATTCACTTTTTTCTCATGTTTAGCCTATGGAGCAAATACATGCTTTTTTCCAATTTTCTGTTTGCTGTATTATAGAGCACTGCAGGCCAGTTGAATATATACTGCAGCTAAAATGGTGTGGGTGTGTTGGTATGGATGTCAGAGTGTGTTTTGTATGTGTGTATTGAGAAATTTGTGTGTGTGTGTGTGTGTGTGTGTGTGAGAGAGAGAGAGAGAGAGAGAGAAACAACAGTGGCATTATGTAAACAAACTGGCATTTAAAGGGTTAAAATCCTGAAAATGAATGAATATTTGGTAGTTATGATCAGGACTGATATTGGTTAAAAAATCGAAGTCAGTGAAAGTGGAAATTAATATCAATATATAATATTTTTATGGCAGTTTTTGACACGGACATTTTTGTCCTCTAAGGACCTCTGAGTAACTTTTTTAAATTGATGCACAAGGGTTAAGATTTATGTAAATTTGTATGACAATTAATCATCAATATCAAAGCCCTAAAACAGACAATTAATCGTCAGCCAATTTTTATAATCATGAGAGCCCTAGCATCCTAAAATAGGCTCTTCCTCTGAAGCAAATTCTGATTGCTTGAAATGCATAGACACAACAATATGCAACATTATTAGGATGACACAGAATGAATAGGAAAATTTCGCTTTCTAAATTTCTAAATTGTGGTTTTTAAATGTCTCTTGAATTTAGATGGTTTCATACTCTAGACAGCCAATTCACCTCACAAAACACAATGTTGTCAGAACAAACCATGTTTATTCTAGAATAAGGGCACCTCATGTAACCTGTCCATGATATGCCTAATTCGGTTACCTGCTACAAGTGACGGATGGATTTGTGCCAAAATACTGTAGAGTTTGAATGGGCACACAACCTTTGACGTCAACAACGAAAGAAAATAAGTGTTTTAAATGTTGATAAGCCTATTTTTTTGGCTATCCTAACAATTCCAAAGTTGCATTTTCGCTCTAAAATTTTTACTCCAAAGACAGTTTAGGGTTTGGGTTAGGGGGTCGAGCACAGTTCTCTGAATGCAATGTCTTTAATTTCACACAGACTGTAATATAGACTGTGATATAGATGCGTGTCCTTTTAGTTACCCACATCTATTAAAAGTACTGTGTCCACTAATAATAAATCAACAGTGAGTGCATCATAAGTACCAGCAGAATCTTAAGAGACGTTTAGTGAGTCTGAACTTGGTGTCCTGGCTCGTGACTTAAAAGTTTGCAAACTGACCAGACAAACAGCCCATCGCGAGCGCTCTTCTTGCAAACGTGCACATACGCATGGGAGCTCAAAAGCAGCTGACAAAAAGACTGCGTGTGTGTACTGAATTGATACTGTATTTGGTGTTATCAATACTATAGAAAGAGAGTCATCATTACTTTACAGGGTGGCCCAAAAAAAACAAAAACAGGGACACTATGTTCGATTGCTCATATTTTAAAAATGCAACTGCAACTAGAAATGAACTGTCCTGAAGTTGTGTTCACTCCATGCGCTAGGTGGAACCAGCACAAAACAAACGCACAGATTCCGCAAATAGTCAAGTGAATGTTCAGTGAGCCGGTCCACTCGGCTGCAATGTGAGTACAACAAGATGACTTACTCACTCCATTGACTTTGCAAGAAATACTCCACAAAATAAACTCCAGCCGATTGGCGGAACCAGCACAAAAAAATGCACGCAGATCCTTCAAAGAGTCAAGCGAATGTTCAGCGAGCCGGTCCACTCAGCTGCAAAGTGAGTACAACAAGATGACTTACTCCATTAACTTTGCAAGAGATACTCCACAAAACAAACTCCAGCCAATAGGAGGCATAAGCACAATGAGCATGTAGATTCAACCTAGAAGTTTTAATACCCAAGCACCGGTACTTCTGACGTCACTACAAGATGATAAAAACATCCAGGGCTTTATGGAAAACATTCTTGTCATAAGCACCAATAGCCCAGCCCTTGCGCCACCCATGGTGCTAACCGAACGAAAGTAATGACAATCATTCGGTTTCGGTATTTTAAAAAAAAAGTATTTGAACCAGTTCTGAATAAAAAACGGTTATCGATTGCCAACTCTAACTATGTATCAAAGTACAATGATACCTGTACCATGGTATCGCCCTTATAAATCTTTAGGGATTATACTGGAGTTTACCATATGAGGAAACTAATCTAATGGAAAGAAAATACACTTCTACAGTCATTGTACAAGTCAGGCTTCTAAAAGATCTTTATCAACAGGTACTGGAAGTTTTCTTTCAATTATTTGCTGCTCTTTTTTTGGGCACTAGTTTTTACAGCCTGTCTGTTTCAGGCTTCTGTAAACTTCAATTCAGGATGTTTTTTTCCCCACTCATAGAGGATTTAACAGTGAGAGAACAGCAGTCGAAGCCACTTTCACACAGAGCTGGAGGGGTTCTAACACTGCTGCTCTATTAATACACCTTATGTAACCGATCTGAATGCCACTGTCCCTGTTGTCTTTCCCAGACAGCCCCTTCTTAGACTCGCTGTCTTCGCCACAAAATGGAGCCAAATGACCATAGAGAATCTAGCTCACTTTGAGAACATCAGAAACACATTCATTGATTGCCTCCATTTAATTTGCCCTCATTCACACAAGAGCACACACAGAAAGAGTCATTTAATTTGTTGAGGTTCCCAATAACACTCTGGGGCTGGTGGTTGTCATAGCTACATGGCAGGTCTCTGGAGAGTCATAATGTCAATATTTCTAATATGACTGTAAACATGTTACGCAGCTGTCTCCAGTACAGAAGAACATGCAGATCCTCAGCGTTCCCACTCTGCAAGCCTTTACTCTGCTCAATTCAGTGCTGTAACAGCTGGGCTGACTTGTGCTAAATCTAGATTTTAGCAAATATGTGCAAATATGATGGCCTGTGTAAGCACTGGCGTGCACAGAACGGGGGCAACAGGGGCACGAGTCCCTGCCTCTTTTGTTCCTCTTTTGTTGGGGGTTCCAATCAAAAGTGATCATCCCTATGCCTTACTCACTCCAAAGGGCAGAGTTTTAGAAGTAGGTAGAAGTTGGTACCATCATTGTACCATAGTTCTGACACATTACTGCGGTAGGGTCCTAAATACAGTGGCAAGAAAAAGTATGTGAACCTTTTGGAATTAGCTGGTTTTCTACATTAATTGGTCATAAAATGTGATCTCAACTTCATCAAAGTCACAAGTATAGACAAACACAATGTGCTTAAGCTAACAACACACAAACAATTATAATCTTTCATGTCTTTATTGAACACATCCCATGAAACATTCACAGTGAAACTATATTGGAGGTGTGGGTTAGAGCTACTTTGTCTTTTAAAAGGCACTCAAACATTTTGAGTTTGCTATTCACAAGAAGCATCTGCTGACGTGGACAATGCCTCGCAAAAAAAGAGATCTCAGAAGACCTACGATTAAGAATTGTTGCTTTGCATAAAGCTGGAAAGGGTTACAAAGTTATCTTGAAGAGCTTAGATATTCATCAGTTAGACAAACTGTCTATGAATGGAGATGATTTTGTACTGTGGCTGCTCTACCTAGAAGTGGCCGTTCAGCAAAGATGACTCAAAGGGTACACCGCAGAATGCTCAATGAGGTAAAAAATAACCCTAGAGTGACAGCTAAAGACTTAAATAAATAATTGGAACTGATTAACATCTCTGTTCATGAGTCTACTATATAAGTGGGCTTGGACCACTTGCCATCATCAAGGGGAAAATGAATTCCCAAGTTTATCAAGATATCCTACAGCATAATGTCAGAGCCACATTGCGCCAGCTGAAGCTCAGAAGAAGCTGGGTGATGTAGCAGGACAATAACCCTAAACATCTAAGTAAATCCACAACAGAATGGCTTCATAAAAAGAAAATCCACCTTTTGGAGTGGCCCAGTCAAAGCCCAGACCTTAACCCAATAGAGATGCTGCGAAATGACCTCAAAAGAGCTGTTCATACCAGACATACTAAGAATATGGCTGAACTGAAGCAGTTCTGTAAGGAAGAATGGTCCAAAATTCCTTCTGAACGTTGTGCAGGTCTAATTCGCAGCTCCCGGAAACGCTTAGTTGAGGTTGTTGCTGCCAAAGGAGGATCGACCAGTTATTAAATCCAATAGTTCACTTACTTTTTCCAATAACTGTGAATGTTTAATGGGATGTGTTCAATAAAGACATGAAAGATTATAATTGTTTGTGTGTTGTTAGCTTAAGCACATTGTGTTTGTGTATACTTGTGACTTTGATGAAGATGAGATGATATTTTATGACCAATTAATGCAGAAAACCAGCTAATTCCAAAGGGTTCACATACTTTTTCTTGCCACTGTACTTATTACATAATATAGTAAAATAACATTATATTAATATGAAAGGAAATAAAGCGTACCATAGGAAATGTCAGTTCTATAAAGAGGGTGATGAGGTCAGAGAGGAAGAAGCAGAGAGGACAGGATGAAGTGAGGGAGCAGAGATGAGAAAAAGATTTAAGCACTTTGAAACAATCATTGCAATACCATGATGCTTTTGGAAGCATCTTGCATAGGCATTAAGGAATAGTTCATCCAAAATTAAGCCCAAAAATGGAAATTGTGTCATTATTTACTCACAAAATGAAACAGAATCATACCAAACCAACTTGAATCTCCTTTTGTTTTTGCATAAGAAGGGTGAGTAAATAAAGACAGAACTTACATTTTTGTGTGAACTGTCCCTATAAGTGCCACTTTTTAAGCAAAATATGCAATATAAAAATTTATTTTGGTGTTTTTCAAAACGGAACTTTGCAAAACACTGGATAAAAACTTTTCCACCATTAAACCGGCAAGCATGACCTCAACTAAAGGCTCTGACAAAGGAGATTCTTTTAGCTTCATCTCCCTCCCACTCTCCATGTCTATATTGACTGATTTACAGAACCGACGACCACGTGACTTCAAAAGGCAACAAAATGAGGACAGGAAATATGGGAAACCACATGTTGGACCATGAAATAAAGTTGCTTCCCTTTGATAAGAAGAGGCTTGGAATGGGCAATCATGTTGACGCAATCAGTACTTATAGTGTACAACCAAAAAACGAGTCTGCCTAGTAAAAGGGTCTACTGTAAATGCTTCAATTGGGGGGCTCATCAAAGATGTAAATAGATGACTTTAGCATACGACTAAAGTCAATACAACATGTATAGAGAAAGACATTTGGCAGGGATCAGTGAATTTAATTTATTCTTCAAATGGTGTCATAAGTTGCACTGATTGACTGTGTCTAAAAAGAGTTAGCCACCTACCCAGACAGCATTTTTGGTCATCATAGGGGTGTTCCATGTCAGCTTATATGTATATATACACACACACACACACACACAAGAAAAATAAATAGAATATATAGATATAATTTAATACATTTAAAAAAATATGTTTTATAAAAATGAAAATAAATAACTCAATTAGAAATAAAGACATCATCATACTTTAGAAATTGTTATTAATGTTACTATTTAGGCCTATGAGTTCAGGATATTTTATAATGTCAATATTTCAATATTTCTACTAGAAAGATTTCAAATTCAGACAAAGTATCGAGAAATTTGTTCTAATGAATAAAGTAATATATTTTAATGATACAATTAACTCAGTTTATTAAGGGAGACAAAAACATAAATCCTGCCAAAGGTACTGTACATGTTTACACAAAATAAATGATGCATAAATTGGATATACCAACTCTTTTCCAGCAAACATTTAAAAAAGAAAGAAATTTAGGGATGTATAGACAGGGGATGTTATGCAGTAATTGCCTTTAATTTGCATCATGCCATTTTTTATCAAGACAAACTCCATTCAATAAAAGTTTGGGTATAATTATTTTTCTCTCACCAAAACTAAGGTGTGTTTTAAATATGTTACATATTCTTCTTATTCTTAAGTACACCACTATCATCATCTTTAAACAGGTCCAAACCAAAAACAATACCTCTATTAATCCATTTATCCATGAACAAAGATTTGTTTCGGATTAAAATGTGTTTTGTGTCAGCTGAGTTGTGTATGTGGGTCAACAGGTGTGTTCAAATTGAACTGCACCTTGGCTTGCTGATCGGCGAGATCTGCCGGTTGCAGTCAGGGGAGGAGCTGAAAAGAGAGCCATCAAGCCGGACACTTTGTGCTTTCCGTCATGTGCTGAACCTATATCAGTCACTGCAGGTTGCACAATGTTTGTTTTCTTCATTGCAGACGATGTGGATTTTATAGAAATTCAGATATACAAACGCTTGAATTGTGCATACACCGATCAGCCACAACATTAAAACCACCTGCCTAATATTGTGTAGATCCCCCTCGTGCCGCCAAAACAGTGCCAACCCGCATCTCAGAATGGCATTTTGAGATGAAATTCTGCTCAACACAATTGTACAAAGTGGTTATCTGAGTTACCGTAGACTTTGTCAGTTCAAACCAGTCTGGCCATTCTCTGTTGACCTCTCTCATCAACAAGGTGTTTCCGTCCACAGAACTGCCGCTCACTGGATGTTTTTTGTTTTTGGCACAATTCGGAATAAATTCTAGAGACTGTCGTGTGTGAAAATCCCAGGAGATCAGCAGTTACAGAAATACTCAAACCAGCCCATCTGGCACCAACAATCATCCATGCTATTATCTAATCAGCCAATCGTGTGGCAGCAGTGTAATGTATAAACATCAACCATCAGAAATGGGGAAAAAAATGTGATCTGGATCTGGACCATGGCAGGATTGTTGGTGCCAGATGGGCTGGTTTATGTATTTATGTAACTGCTGATCTGAGAGTTTAGTTGAACTGAAAATGTCAAAATAAACACCTTGGTAATGGCATACAACCATACTATTCTTTTCTGCCATTGACTGATTTGGTAGAAGTTGTAAGGGTAGTATGTGTAGTATGCCATTCCAAACTCAGCTCATGAAATGGAAGTCACCGTTGTGTCTGGTCAATCGTGAATTTGCGGTGTCGTCATCAGAGCTTGTGTAGTTGCTGTGGAGCAACTGCAACGGCTGAGTCAGGCGGCTGCTCTCGAAGCACTTTGATGGTGGAACAGTGGCGGCGGCGACTAAAGTCTGACAAAATTTCTAACCGACATACACTGCTTCAAGTCAGGCGCCGATCGGTCAGCGCAGCACTGCATTAAGTCAAACACACCTAATGATGTAACATTAATTTTTTTCGTCTGGATCCTAAAGTTATTCAAAAATACATAAATTATTTTCACACATAATTACTTGAATATACACCTCTACTATGATGAACATGTTTTCACTTTCTGAATTCAAAGTCATTTTGATATTTTTTCTGGGGCTTAAAGTCATAAATGTTTGTGGTGTTACCATCCGGAGACAGTAAAAATAAATAAAAATAAAGGTCTTATTAAAAGGAGAAATTCTTGAAAAACGAAATGTTGACAGAAGTTTGGAAAAATCTTTTATCATTATTTCTTTTAAAGCATTGAAACTTTTTTTTTTTTTTTTTTAACTTTCGTCCACCATATCAAAGTCAGGTGGTGTAACCAAAGTCCCTTTCTTGGCAAGTCAGTCCATTTGGCGGCCATCTTTTGGAACTATTCCTTTGCAGCTATTTTCTTTGGATACAGGCATAAAATTACAGCTCCTATCTACTTGAATTGGAAAAGATAGAAATCTCCAAAACGTTTAGACAAGATTATGATAAAAGTACATTTTGAAATCGGCAATAAAATCTGACAACGATGGTATCATATTTATGTCATGCTGGTCCAGCTATTGCTCAAGAGTCTTCTCAAGTTGACTGACAGGCTATGTCTGTATCAGAAATGTAATTGGCTTTTTTTTACCTGTAAGGCGGGACTTCCTTTTCTAATGGACACTTTTTACAGACTGTGATGTGTTTCTGCCTTATTTAGCAGCATAAATCTAGCAAGCTTTTTTATATTTGCAATTTTCTTTATAACATTATATTTTGTATTGTATTACCGTGGAATTCGTTTTAAAAAATGAGTCACCACAGATGCGGTGAGGTTTCTAACACTTTTCTTATTGTCATAATCCATCGCTCTCTAACTTTTGCTTCATTTTGAAAGTTGTGGAAACGTAAAAGTAGCATTTTTTATGAGCAAATTTGTAAGCAAAAACTATATTTGTTGTGGTCTCCTATTCACTGCTATCCAAGTTTACCCTGCAGTCATTTACTTCCACGTTCCAAAACCCGGAAGTGTGAAAATGGTCCATACAAGTGCTCTGTCTCAGGCTAAATAGACTCTGGTGTAAACATCGGTGTACCCAACATGCTGGTAACTATTTTGTTTTCACGTGACCCCCCCCCCCACCAAACAAACTAAACATTCAAAAGAGAGGACCCTTTAAAGGTGCAGTCAGCGATTCCGGAGAAACACTGTTGATATTCGAACTCAACTGCCAAAACAAACAAACCCCTCCCTTCGGTGCTCCTTTGGAAGCTCTGCCCCCCAAATTCATGCACGCGAGACACACCAGCTCCAGACACTCACAACTCTCCTGCTACTAAATCTAACATCACAACAACAGAATATATGGGTTCTGTTAAACATAGCAAAATTTATTTTACCTACCCATCGAGAAAAAAAGAGCAACTTCTGCATCCGTCTTCAAGCCTTTTAACTCTCGGAGGTTTCACCACCGCCGAAAAGCCTCGCCAATGTTGAAGCGGCTCCCAGCCCTCGACTTATCATAATCCTTCTTTTTACATATACATTATATATATATATATATATATTCGTCTGACCTTTTTCTCTTGGTCTGTTTCTCAGCCATCTGTACTCCTTCGAATTTAGAAAGTTTACATCAGCCAGATTTGCAGTCGCTCTTCTAATGAATTTCCCTCTCGCTCTGCCCCCACCCCCCATCCTGTGCACTCATAAGAACCACCCCCTGTTGCTGATTGGCTGGAGCAGTGTTTTGTGGATCTGTCGATCCACTTTGTTTTTGTCTTAATTACAGAGCCAGGGCTGTGTACAAATACTAGATTTTTTTTTTTCAGCCCACCCACAGAACGGACAGTTAGCAGACTTTGAGGAGATATTTGCAGAATTTGACAAAAAGTGTATTGGATTACAATTACTGAGTGCACATTTAAACCATCATGAAGTTATTTTTTGTTTGTTTTTTTCTGGTCAAAAGGGGTAACTAGAAAACGTAATATTCGTGACTCAAAAATTGATTACATATAAATAAAAAATAGCTTATCTTTTTTTTTTTTTTTTATGTATGTTACAGTTGTGTACACTTGCGTCTATTCAAGGTGCAAGGTCGTTATTTTAGTAGCCTTTACTTGACGGTTACACCACCTGATATTTTTAAGTCATTTAATCAGTTTTTTGAAGAAAATGTAAAAAATGTATGGAAACCAACATGTATACAAGTATAGCATTTCTACAAACTCCAAACTAGATTTTTTATAAAATATTTATCATCATTGTCACCTCGGACCCGTGCATGTGAGCTGACTCGGCACGCGCCTATTCTGTCTACTAGGTAGGCAGCGGACACGGTTTTGATACACAGACAGTGTCTATTTCCATCCCTTTATCCTCTTACCTTTGAGCTGTGGGAGCGCAGAGATCTCCGGAGCCGCAGGCCTGCTGCTGTTCATCGCAAACTGAGACGAGCCCTGACAAATCCTCTGTCTCTGAGCCTTCCTCACTGATTTCCGCGTGAATCCGTCCACTTTCTCAGACGCAGATATCGCCGACATTTCCAAAGCAGTTCTATCCAATAAACCGAGTTTACAGGGACTAAATGTACATTAAATGCTCTCTAGCCTGAATGACACCCCACTGACCCTGCTGTACAGACCCCATCTAATGCAATGCACTGTCAATCCAGTCCCGTAGATTTGTGTGTAAACATGCTGCATGACCTCGAAACAATCCACAGGTACCATGCGTCTCGATTTTGCTTAAGAAAGAATGTGTAAAAATAGTTAATAGCAGGTTTTATCTTGGTGAAATGTCCAAAAACAACTAAACTTCGTCTACGCAGCACGATAACAACTCAAACTGTGACAATATACACCCGAAACACCGAGTCACGATTTTCCACACGCTTGAAATGGGCTCCATTCATTGCTGATGTAAGAAAAGACTTTAATGCGAATCCGCCGATGCCTTAAAAAAAATTCTCAGATCTGCTGAACTTCATTCAGCCGCTGTTGCGCTTCACTGGGGTCTAAAAATAAAAGTCCGTGAAGCGCTGACTGACAGAATGTTCAGCCAATCAGCGTTCGCGCAGAGAGTAAACTCCGCCCCATGACCAATCAGATTAGTGTTTTATTGGATTTTTCGGGAAACACACACAGAACAGAAGCCAAATAGTTTACAACTGCATTCTTAAACTCGCACAAAAGAGTCCATAAATATCTACAAACGTTAAATAAAATACAAAAGTATAAATATGCAAGAAAATGTACATGTTTTAGAACTATCAGTGAGAACAGACACAAAAACAATCAAGTAGCATAGTAAAAGGAGCGCTTAAAGTCTACAGCATAACTTTAAATGGCATCTTTTAATAAAGTAAAATAATTAAAAAAAACAGGTTACAATCAAAACTGAAATTTCCAAAGTGGAATTGTTTTGACTAGCCAAGTCATTCGCTCCAACAGGTCACATAAAATGCTAGAACAGAAGAAATAAAACAAGCAGGACCTAAATATAGAAGCAGAACTATCAGGTCAGGTCAGATTCCAGACAAATCTGCAAGTCATGCTAACCTTTTTTTAAATTTATTTTTTTAAAGCATCTTTTATGGTACCACACATACAGTCTGCTCACAGCAACAGATCGAAACGTCCAATGGTATCGCTGAAGTATAACAAGTATAGTTAACAATAAGCTTATTATTTAAATCATTTAGGAACTTACTGCATTATAAACACTCAATAGATTAAAAGCACTGAGCTAACTGTATATTGATTAGTTATGTAAAGTGCTGCATTACTATCAATATAGTCTGAAAAGCATGTCACTCACGTTTATGGATAGATAAGCTCAAATAAAGGGCATTTCAAATTTGAATCATCAAAATAAAAAAGTCAGGTAGAATGTACAAACACTATGTTGTGGGACGACCTTTACATTATTGATGCAAATACTTTAAAATGCAAGTTAAATGGTGTAAAGGTCTAGGAGAAAGTACACTAAATATTAAAACAATACAGATAGGCATGTATGATTTTGGGGAGTTTAATTGCAGTGTCAAATAACTAGAGTTATCTAAATGTTCACATTGTCCTTCACTTTTACCCCTCTATATATATATATATATATAAATATTAAACCTACCAAAAGATAGCAATATAAACATCACATACATAAATACAGGCTGCATCTGCATATTTAAAAGAAACATGGAGCAGAATTTAAACAATAGATTATCATAAAACAGACACTTCTCAACGAATAATGATCAGTCTTGAGGTCTTTTCATAAAGTAGCTAGAGATTTTTTTCACAGGTCTGAAAGGTGATGCTTTCTGGGCTGGTGGAGGGGAAACAGCACTCGTGGCACGTGGAGAGACTGCTGCCTAATGAGAGAAAAGCATACCAATTAAGTGTCATTTCAAACACTGATCGGATCATCTGGCCACAATTAAAGAGTTAAGCAGCATGAAGCAGCAACCTAAATGCAACAGCAAGCTTGAGATGAGCTCACACTAGCAGCATTTTTGGTGAAAAGAACATTATTTCTGCTTTTCTACAATAACGGCCATACATTATGGTTATCAGGAGTGAGTGCTTGAGAACTATTATAAATGTGATTGCCATGAAATCTAATTGAAATGAAAAGCAGTATTACATTTACATCCAAACTGCTATTTGATATTTTGAGTAATGTTCATTTTTTTTAATATTTCATCTTGGACTTACACTGACCTCTAGAGATGTGGATGCAGCATAATTCAAAATCTATTGTTTTTAGTTTTAGATGCAACTGTATAAAGTATTCACAGTCAGCTATGAGTACTTTAATCAATGAGTGAAAGTGTCAAATAACAGGACGGTTACTGAGATTAAGTGAGTAGTATTCAGCTGGTCATGTGATTCTAACATGGCAGCCCCCATGTGCAATTAAACAGCTTTTATAATGTTACTGATATGACTGGATTCCTCATCTCATGTGAGTGGTCATGATTATACATGTTTCAACATTTCTAGTCATTTCTTTGGGAAGAAAAGCTTTAATGAGGAAAGAAAAAAGTTCACATAGCTTTCAAATTATAATCGTGCTTAATTTGTCAAACTCTTGTTATATTTTAATAAACATTTATTACTTTAGGAAATTAATCATTTACATTTTTAGGATAAGAAACATATTAAGAGTTTTGGCAAGTGTAGTGTAACGAAATAGTATCTGGCCGGATAAATCGAACGCTTTAATACGGAGCCCCTTAGAGGTCGAAATAGTTTTGCGTTCCCTCGCAAAAAATAAATAATTACCATGTTTTATTACAGTAACCATATTAACCATGATATTCATAGTGAAACCATAGTGATAATACAGGAAAATGAAAACTATGGTAATAAAAACAAATCATAATTTTGTGGTTATTATTGTTTTACTACACAAATACCATAGTTTAACTATGGTTTTAATACAGTAATATTGTAGACTGTAGTAACCAGGCGGTAATCATTGTTCTATAGTAATATTGTAGTAACCATGACTGTTGTAGGCTAACCATGTTTGGTTTTTTGGCAGAAACCATGATTTTAATACATGGTATACTTTATATAGTAACCATGGTTTTACTGTATATTAACCATAGTAATTCTTGTGGGTTCTATGGTTTTATTTGTAGTTAAACCATAATAACCACAAAGTTATGATTTTTATTTTCAGTTTTAATTTTCCTGTATTATTACTACAGTTTCACTACAACTAATTTAATTAAAATATGGTTACTATAGTAGAACCATGGTAAATTTATTGCAAAGGCACAAAAAAATATCCCGGCCTGTCCTATGGGGGCTCTATACTTTAAATCCCACCAGAGGCCTCTGCAAACTAGTCGGTTCATGAACTGAACCAACGCACACGTGGCCGATGAGTGGTAACAGCCAGCACACATTGCCATTCAGGATTACAGGGCAACCAGTGCCAGGTTGTGTTCTTGTTTTTATTTGTCAAATGACAGAAATAATCCAATGTTTTGAAAATTCAGTAATGGCGGAAATAAAATTTAATCGTAACAAAGTAACATAAGTAACAAACCCCCCCGCAGTACCCTCACAAATTTATATAAAAAAAAATTCTCCAAACAATGGGAGCAGTTCACTACATTTAAGTTACATCATAAAAGCCTATTACAAAAGATTATTTTAAGCAAGTTCACATTGAATTTAATGCTTACTTCAGAGTAGGGCTGCCCCCGACCAAAGATTTTCCTGGTCGACTAGTAGTCGTTAGTTTAAGCCATTAGTCGACTAGTCGTCGCACGTTTATGATATTAATATATATATATATATTATATGTGTGTGTTGGGGGGCATCAGAAAATGGTTGGAGTTCCAGGGCTGAGAAAGAATGTTATAAGTATCATATCTAACACTGTTCTACTTTACAGAGAAACACTAAACCATAATAATGAGCCTTTAAAATATAAATTTTACAAGCGCACGCACAAAGCGGTAATGATTCTGAATGTGTCGGAAAACCCAGCAAGGAGACTGTCTGAACATTCTGTTAATTACATTAGTGTTGTGCCGATAGACGATGATCTCAGGGATCGACGACGGTCAGAGTGATCGCCAATAGCTGATGCCTTTGACGATGTCAAGACGATATTTGGCTCGTTTTCCCATTAATGTATTAAATTATAATAATAATAATTATTATTAGGCTATTATTATTACTATTATCAAATTAATATTACAAATAACTTGCCCGTAGACACACAGACCCTCACTTGAAGAAACACACTTTATTATATTAAGAACAGATGACAGAAAAGCCGTCTATGCGCATGTATGACACGCTGTTTGTACGGAGGCGTGCAGTCTTGTGGAACATGCGCATGTAAAAGGTTCCCACTCTTTCCTTGTTTCTGTCTTCTGAATGTTTTGTTTTTTGCAAGAGCAGTGTCCTCTATGAGACATGTGACTAACAGAAATGGAATAATGTGTCCCTGAACAAAGGGGGGGGGGTTGGTCAAAATCAAAAGTAACAGTCAGTATCTGGTGTGGCCACCAGCTGCATTAAGTACTGCAGTGCATCTCCTCCTTATGGACTGCACCAGATTTGCCAGTTCTTGCTGTGAGATGTTACACCACTCTTCCACCAAGGCACTTGCAAGTTCCCGGACATTTCTGGGGGGAATGGCCCTAGCCCTCACCCTCCGATCCAACAGGTCCAAGACCAACAGGTCCCAATGCTCAATGGGACTGAGATCAGGGCTCTTCGCTGGCCATGGCAGAACACTGACATTCCTGTCTTGCAGGAAATCACGCACAGAACGAGCAGTATGGCTGGTGGCATTGTCATGCTGGAGGGTCATGTCAGGATGAGCCTGCAGGAAGGGTACCACATGAGGGAGGAGGATGTCTTCCCTGAGATTGCCTGCAATGACAACAAGCTCAGTCCGATGATGCGGTGACACACCGCCCCAGACCATGATGGACCCTCCACCTCCAAATCGATCCCGCTCCAGAGTACAGGTCTCGGTGTAACGCTCATTCCTTCGATGATAAACGAGAGTCCGACCATCACCCCTGGTGAGACAAAACCACGACACATCAGTGAAGAGCACTTTTTGCCAGTACTGCCTGGTCCAGCAAAGATGGGTTTGTGGCCTTAGGCGACGTTGTTGCCAGTGATGTCTGGTAAGGACCTGCCTTACAACAGGTCTACAAGCCCTCAGTCCAGCCTCTCTCAGCCTATTGCGGACAGTCTGAGCACTGATGGAGGGATTGTGCGTTCCTGGTGTAACTCGGGCAGTTGTTGTTGCCATCCTGTACCTGTTCCCACAGGTGTGATATTCGGATGTACCGATCCTGTACAGGTGTTGTTACACGTGGTCTGCCACTGCGAGGATGATCAGCTGTCCTTCCTGTCTCCCTGTAGCGCTGTCTTAAGCGTCTCACAGTACGGACATTGCAATTTATTGCCCTGGCCACATCTGCAGTCCTCATGCCTCCATGCAGCATGCATAAGGCACATTCATGCAGATGAGCAGGGACCCTGGTCATCTTTCTTTTGGTGTATTTCAGAGTCAGTAGAAAGGTCTCTTTAGTGTCCTAAGTTTTTATAACTGTGACCTTAATTGCCTACTGTCTGTAAGCCGTTAGTGTCTTAACAACCGTTCCACAGGTGCATGTTCATTAATTGTTTATGGTTCCTTGAACAAGCATAGAAAACATTGTTTAAACCATTTACAATAAAGATCTGTAAAGTTATTTGGATTTTTACAAAATTATCTTTACAATACAGTGTCCTGAAAAAGTGACGTTTCTTTTTTTGCTGATTTTATATATATCGTGAAGGAGGGAACAAAAATGAATTTATTCACACACATGATGTATTTTCCCAGAACACGAAATACCCGACTGGTAGAGAATGCACAGATGAAGTAGGTACTTTGCCAGAGAGATGTTGCCCTTCACAACTGTTGTAAAGCCATCTTTCAAAAAGTTGAACACACATTTTAATTGCACTTAATATTTTTCCAGTTTCATTTGAATTTTTTGTTAAAATAAATAAAGTTCAAAGTTTGAAATCAAGGTGTCTTGCTTTATTGTGTAGGCTTAACCCTAACCCTGCTTAATGAAAATTAACCCATAGTACCACCTAGCGTCCAACCAGCAGTAATACCGGTGTTCCTCGGTTTCCTGTGGAGTTTCTTTTTTCCTGCGACCAACCGATCAATCAAAACTTAGTCGACCAAGACTCTTCTCATTGACTAATGTTTGGTTGACTATTAGGGGGCAGCCCTACTACAAAGCGTTGTGCACAAAGCACAAAAATAGGCTCAGTATCAAAATTCTACATGAAGCCCTGATTTCTTTTTTATGCACAAGCTGTTAAAATGGATGGCAAAATAAATATGTGACACCTATGTTAGCTGTGTGTTACAATTCAGACAAAATTACGAAAGCAATTTTCTGATTATGTAGAATGGGACAGCAGAGCTGTAGTGAAATGTCGCAAAAGTAAATTTGCATGCATTTACTCACAGGGGAGCGGTGTATTCTAGCATCCAGTCGTTTGCTACTGCTGGCACATTTGGGTTGAGCCGATCCTTTAAATCTCTGGCTGATCACAGACAACCAATCAGTCCTTCTTGGGGAGTGGTTCTCTTTACCAGCTTCAACTGTTGAATAGAGCCTCTCCTCAGTTTCCAAACTGAATAAGTCTCCGTTTTCTTCAGGACAATTCTGTGAGCTCCCCGAACTCCTCCTCCTCTTCATATCAGGATACAATTCAGATACTCCATTCTCCTCACCCAAACCAGATCCAGCAGCATCACCCGTTTCCAGGCGTCGCTTGGCACGCTGTTCAGAGGAAAGACCCTGGAGAACAGGATTGAGCACCTTACGAAGTGGAGATGTGCACTGGTTACATGGAGTACAACTGTGGCTGATCCACTGCTGGATAGATGAAGGGACTTTGGGGCTGCTTAGTTTGGCCACAGGTGCAGATGTGTTGGATGGGAGGGGTAAATCAGCACCGGTAGGGGCACAAGCAGCAGGCTGGGGTGAAGCCAGAGAGACAGCCCTCTCTGACCTGGGACTTTTGGCGGGAGTGTGAGGAACAGGGCTGAGAGGGTCTGAAAAGACAATGATAACTGAGTTATAATTGCATAATAATTCATGCTGACTTTAACCTGCCATTTTCATGTCATTAGAATGTGTCAAAACACTGCAGACTCTTAAAAATAGTGCACTGCGTATCTTTTCAGCCAAATATGCCTGCAAGGTTCCCAACACATCAAAATAATCCTACCAGGTGTTCTGGATGGTGATTGGATTTTACGAAGCGTCCAGCCTACAATATTGGCCTCTCTGTTTGCAGAGTTTTCTCCTTCTGGTCTGCGGTTCAGGCGCCAGATCCTAACAGTGTTGTCATCAGAGCAGGAAGCAATCTGCAGAGAGAGTGACAGATATTACAATAATATTCATTAATGGTTCCATTAACCATTTTTTAAGTACTTTTGAGGAAGAAATACTAATTACTACCCTACTGTTACCAAAAGATGAGATATTTTAAAATGACAAAATGAATGACTTGCAGTTCAGTAAGTTTTTCATTCACTAAAAAGAACTGGCTGATGAGAGTCATTCTTTTGGGAGGTAGTGTTGTATGTTTTGCGGTGTAGATTCAAATGAACCAGCTTATAAGAGTCATGTGTTCAGGAACTGGTCTATAGTGGTCGCGCTATATGTTTTGCGGTGTGTGATGGTGAGCCTGCAGAGCAGTCTTCCATCACAAAACTTTAATTAGAGTCCAAAGGACTTACTTTATTAATAATTTCTCAAGATTTATTTGGGGTTAGCCATTTTAGATTTCCTGGTTTTGGCAAGTGGGTGTAAAGCCCAGAGCAGACTTCGCTGAGACACGAACACTGATTGTCTGTGTACAGGATGTATGACGCAAGTCTTATAATCTAAATATACTTTGGGCTTAACCATTATGAAAGCACATACCTAAACGCTAATTTTAGGAAATCTTAACCGTTTTATTGGGAAATTGTTTTATCCATCCGGTTTATTGTATTCGTTGGTGTCATTTAGAAATCATTCTGTCTCTTGTTCTTATTTAATGTGACTTTGTATAAGAATGGGGAGGTGAGGGTTAATTTTAACCAAAATGGTATGTATGTGTGTATATGTATGTATGTATGTATGTATGTATATATATATGTATAAAATGTATATATAGGCATGCCACCATTAGAGGCACTAGACTGGTGGACAGGTTGTGTTGTGTTTGGAGCATATGGAACATTGTTGCTGGCGCTGATCTAGCGCAAGAAAACTCTGGCCTCCGTTATTGTTGGAGAATAGAAGGTACTGCTTTAAGACAGGTTTTTTTTTTTTTTTTTTTTTTTTTTTATATAAAGGTAACTGGTTTTATTTGCTTTTAAACACTATTTGCACATTTTACACCTCTGCTACAAAATAAACATCTCCCCTGCTTCCTGGTGTGATTCTCCTTGCAATTGCCTTGGTCCTCATCACACATGTGGTGTAGATTGAAAAGAACCAGCTCATAAGAGAAGAGTCATTTGTTCAAGAATCGGACTACCCTAGTCATGCTGTACGGTTAAAAATACTCTGCGCTACCATTCAGGGTGTGGAAACCTTAATTCAATGAATAAGATTAAACTGGGTAACATTGCTAAAATGTGTAGAAAGAGAGTTGGTACTGATCTTACAAATATGACGCAAGTCTATGTGACTAGAGCGACTAGGAAGGACAAAATGACAGGCCAGAAGTCTATGGAGATAAAACAGTATCTAAACAATCCACAAATGCACACGACAATTCACAAATGCATGCAACAGATCCAAACGTGTGTGGAGCTATTATGTGCTTTTGTAGATTGCTTGCTGGGTGGACGCACACAGCAATCTACAAATGCACATAACAGATCCACACACATACACAGCAATACACAAAAGCACGCAACAGATCCACGTGCACGTTCAGTCGACAAATGCATGCATCAGATCCACACACGCACATAGCAATCCACAAATGCACACAACAGATACACACATCTGCTCAATTCACAAATGCATGCATCAGAATGCACAAATATATGCTATACAATGATTTAATTTCTCACAGTACAGTCCAAAAATGCACACATAAATGCAGAGACTTTTTCCATTGGTATTCTGCCTCGAGGATGTCTGTGAATGTGCTTTTGCCTTTTTGGATAGTTTTGTAACTCTTGTCCTGCGGCCTTAACTCACAAATATGAGCAAGATGATCTCGATGATCTTCATCATTCCTTTGACACTAAATGATGACATAACGCGAGTTCCAGGGGATGTTTATCGGCATTAAAAGCGGAACCCTCCATTTGCTGCATTCAACTGTGAGGATGTTTTTTAACTTACTTAAGACAATTGTACTCTACACAATACTTCTGTTGAAATCTATTAATACAAATGATTTGTACCGCAGATACAATTACAAAACTGCTCCTATAGAAAACCTCTTATATAATTGAAATATCCATATTTAGTAATTGCAAACTGTTTCAGCAGCATTCAAAACAGTTAACTAGTAAATAATCATTATAAATTGAACAAACAACCAACGTTTCACCTTGTATGATTTCTTTTTATGTTTGCTGGATATGCAACAGCAGTGTCTGTAGAACAGTTGTAATTTGTCCAATGAAATGTATAATAATTACCCAGACATCTAATGATGGATATTTGCGATAATTATTTATTAATTTAAATATCTTTGACTGTGCTGCTTATGGCCCATCTCAAAAAAGAAAAAGAAACTCAGTACAGTATACAAATAGTTTGTTCAGATGTTTATTATAGTATATACAGTATTTTTTATATAAATAATTTCAGGATGTTTTGAAATGAAAAGCAAGCAAAGAATTCACTAAACTCGCCCACACTCCATCCTTCTTTGACAGTCCAGACTGAGGTCTCTGTTCTAAGCTAACAGCAGGTGGCGGTAATGAATCATTTTAATTTGCGATCCGGTGTTAAAAAGTAAGAAGGTCGATCCACATACATTGGAGATCAGCTTGCTAATATTTGTGAATAAAGGCCATGGAACAAGCCTCTCAAAACTAACCACAAATGCAAAAGCACGTTCACTGACATCCTCGAGGCAGAACACCAATAGAAAAAGTCTCAGCATTTGTGTGTGCATTAGTGGACTGTACTGTGAGCAAAGAAATCATTGTATAGTTTTTGCATTATGATGTGAACATTTGTGAATTTACCAGATGTGTGGATCTGATGCGTGCATTTGTGGATTTCTGCGTGCGTGTGTGGATCTGATGCATGCATTTGTGGATTGCTGTGTGCGTGCGTGGATCTGTTGCGTGCATTTGTGAATTGATGTGTGTGTGTGTGGATCTGTTGCGTGCATTTGTGAATGCTTGTGTGCGTGTGTGGATCTGTTGCATGCATTTGTGGATTGCTGTGCGTGGATCTGTTGCGTGCATTTGTGAATTGAAGTGTGCGTGTGTGGATCTGTTGCGTGCATTTGTGGATCTGTTGCGTGCATTTGTGGATCTGTTGCGTGCATTTGTGGATCTGTTGCGTGCATTTGTGGATCTGTTGTGCGTGTGTTGTTCTGTTGCATACATTTGTGAATTGAGCAGATGAGTGGATCTGTTGCGTGCATTTGTGGATTGAGTGCACATGTGGATCTGTTAAGAGCATTTGTGAATGCTGTGTGTGGATCTTTTGCGTGCATTTGTGGATCTGCTGCATGCATTTGTGGATTGTTGAGTGCATTTGTAGATTGTCGTGTGCATATGTGTATCTGTTGCATACATTTGTGAATTGAGCAGATCTTTTGCATGCATTTGTGGATTGTCATGTGCATTTGTGTGATGTTTTGATACTGTTTTATCTCCATATATGTCAGTCATTTCCAATGTAGAGTCACGTGGGGGCTGCGTGGAGTTCAGACCATCTGTGGATGCTGAATTTTCAGATCCGATTTGAGCTTCGGCAGCATTCAAATATTTAAACTAGAGGGGTCAGAATTTACGCATTAAAGCATGTGATTCATTTAAAAAGTTTAACGTGTTAATTTTTCTTAATCACGATTAACCCATTGACCATTAATACAGCACAAACACTGGCATGAAGGGCGGAACCTTTGTGATGTATCCACCCGGTGTCAATACACTAGCACGCCACAGCACCAGAGACCTTCTACCAAGGGGAGCCTACAAGCTTAGCATAAAATAGCATAAAGCGGCAGTCCTATAGACATAATATGGGTGATACTGTCGTAATATGCTCCTATGATAGAGCCGCGGAGGTTGTTATCTCATTAAATTAAAGAATCTCTGTCAACGCTTCCCTGTCAGTGATAAAATGGAGAAAGGAGATCTTAGTGCTATTTGATGTACAAAACAAGCCCAGATGGGCTTGTGATAGAAATCAAGTATTTTTCAGCCTTTGAAAGTGTTTGTTTGCAAGCACTTTTCCTGGTGAGTCTAAAGTGGTGTTAACGCTCTGACGCGAATCATGAACGCAGCTTCACGATTGCTATAACAAAGCATACAGTCTACCGGCAGATTAGTACTGTGGAGGCTGAGGGTTTAAGGGATTTAATGCCCATTACATTCACAAATATGAGCATGAAGTGAGAACATTCAATGGATTTAGTCCAAAACTTTATGAAAATCATTTGGTTCCGGTATGTTTTTCTTTTTTTTATGGAACTGGTTCCCTACCTTAAATGTATTACTTCAATGGCCACACATTTTTAAAGGGTCTCAACTCACTTCTGAAACAAAAGGCATTTTTTCTTTCTGTAAATTACACTCACAGCTCTCAAGGCACGGTCACATTAACCTTCACACAGTGAAATTCTGTGAGGGAAATACAGTCATCTCAATGGGTATCCACTCGATCGTGGATTTTGCGTGATGGACTTCAGGTGGCAAAGAATTTCCCCTTGCGGATTTTGCGAATTTGCCGTGTTAACCAACAGAAAGTTGTTTGGTTTGACAGTGACCTTTGTGTGGCCGGTGCTTTGTACAGAGCATCATTTTAGCAGCGGGATTCTTTTTAACATCACACTCACAGAGTATAATGTGCAGCATTACAAAGAGGCTGCTTGGCAATTAGTTTTTTACTTGTTTCATATTCGCTCTACGTCTCCGCCCATGCCTTCTTTGCCTGCCGAATTTCCATTGTAACCGCGTCTTGATGTGACCAATTATTCTACGTGTATTCAATGTGTAGCACATTGACTTTTTTTGCAGACTTGCATGTTAAATGAGGGCATGTGAAGGAGAAAAATCTGTTTTGTTCAATCACTAAACACTAAAAATGCATGCAAACTTAATTCTTAAGAAACTGTTGCTGGAACATTTGGGAATGTGCAGTTGGTGAACTTTCATGCCTTGCAATACAAGATTTATAAAAAAAATTAAAATGCACCTTGGTGAAATCGGTTGGGCACCAGGCCACTGAAGTGACTTCCTGGCTATGACCCTGAAGCACAATAGGAGCTTGTTTTGGGTTTGAAATCTGGAACAAATGCATTAGAGTCAGTCAAATATGTGCAGATAGTGACCATAAATGTCACAATTCACAGATGAAATATGGAGAACTGGGTATGCCAGAAGGGTATCTATGTCACCACTGTGGGTGTTCAAAGGACTCCTCACCTTCCATATGAAAGCATTATGGTCACTTGAGCCACTAGCCAGGAACTGGTCATCTGGACTGACACTGGACTTTACATAAAATGAGGAGTTACTGTGACCACTAAAAACAGCAACTGTTTTTAGTGAGAAAGAGAAAGACCTTTATTAGCCATCAAAAAACACTTAATTGATGCAAAGTCCTCATGTGTAGAGGACTTCATATTAGGGCTGTGAATCAGTATGACTATTTAAATCACAGTTTTCTGGGATTAATCACAGTACATTAAAACAAAATCAAATATATTTTGTCTCAAAGAATTTGCAAGAAATGTGTTAGTCATCGTTAATTATTTAAATATAAACATGTTAGAATGTTCAGTTTTTTTGCGGATAGTGTTAAACACATTTTCACAGGTATAACTCATTGATATAAGAATATGCAGGCCTATACATGCCATAAAATCAGTGGACATGCTGTAATTAAAAGTTGGGCAAAATCTTCTAGCGTTTTCCAGTGGACGGTTTTTAATCATAGGATCAAATGGGCAGATTCAATTCATATCAAGCTTTATTGGCGAGATACATTTAAGTGTACATTTTCAATGCGTTATTAGACACTATACATACAGATATAACACAAATCGAATGCTTAAGTTTTAAATCTCTAAACTATTTTTTTCTCTGGCGGAAAAGATACAGAAGCTTGCCACAGGAAGTTTTTTTTTTGTTTTGTTTTTTTTTTTACGCAATAAACAGTCAATTATTAATAGCACATATTAATATACCAATGGAAAAAGTCTGATGCATGCATTTGTGAATTGAGCAGATGTGTGTGTATCTGTTGTGTGCATTTGTGGATTGCTATATGTGTGTGTGGATCTGATGCGTGCATTTGTCGATTGAGCATGCATGTGGATCTGTTATATTATTTAATGTGTTAAATTACCCAGCCCTACTTCATACATTTAAATCTTTATACTCTAAATTACAAGTAACTGGTGATACTTCAAAATCATCAAAATGATGTCCCTTTTCACACACACGCAAAAAGACATTTGAAAAGAAGTCCGCTGAAGCACATTTAGCTCGAAGCATTTCAAGTTTGTAAAAGTTTGTTTGAGAGCATAAGTGTGCCGACTTTGCTTAATTTCTTTGAGATTCATATACTTTAGTCATGCATCTGTATACATTTTGGGAGGCATGTGCTTTTCAAAATTGATATCACACATGACGCTTGTACAACTGAAAGGTTCTGAAGATGTTTGTTTTTTTTTAATAATTATTATTAATTTACCTGGAGTAGTTTTCAAACCACTGATGTTGAACATGTAGATGTTGTCATCTGTGCAGCTGGAGAACAGCCTGGAACCAGTAGAGTCAAGTGAAAGACCAGAATAACCTGCAGAGGAGGAAAACAGTACAAATTAGCATGCTAATTAACATTGCTCATAAATATTGGTCGAATAACAGGGTGGACAGGAGTCGTCTACCTAGTTTGCGTGTGCAGGAGCCCGGGTAAGGATAAGCCTGTAGAGGGAGAGGGTTCTGGTAGTATGCAGTGTAGTTCTTCCGCAAATCCCACATTTTAATGGTCCTGTGCCGAGATCAGATTGTTGTTGGAAAATTTTCAAAGCAAACATCAGAATTCAAACAAAATCACAGTTAGGTTAAAAGTGCGATGGAGAATTTGCAATATGGTTTATACAGCGATAGACATAAGCAGCAATTAGTGGGCAGGACTGATTTACATTATTTACATGCAGGAGCAACGAAGACACATGAAAACTTCGATGAAAATACGAAACGAGACATGTCCCAAACAAATCAAGACGAGGAAGAACTTTCTTTTAAGAGGTGTAAAACGGCTCAGAGTTTAGTTATTTTCACAACAGCTTCGAATGTGGCTCGTGAAGTCATAATCCGTTTAATAATGGTAGTCTTGCTGGTTTTTTAACATATATATTAAGAAGCTGTTTTTGCACTAATGCTAGACTTATCTTTTGGTTTGCATACATCAAGTACCAAATACAAATTAGGCTTTACTTATATTTAAACTGGCTACTCGAGATCTATTCACGTATAATAGCGTGTATAATCGCAGTTGGACTCACCCATCTACTGCTCCTGAAGAGATGAGCTTGTTCTCGTCACAGAACAGAACCACTGTCACACCCTGCTGGGAGTCCTGAGAACAGAAAATCTCTGGATTTCTAAAACTGCACTCATCTTGTATTATCATGTTTAATAATAGAGCTAAATCAAAGAACCTTCCCATAAAATATAACTGCTATTTTGATGTACACCCCATTAAAGCTTACAAAAATAGAACTGACAAAGCTTATTTAACTCACCACAGGGGGCGCCATTCCTCTTCTCTTCTTAGCTTGAGGCATGTGCCTTTCGGGTTTCATATGAGCACCACTGATCTGTTTTACCTGCCTGTAGAAACCATCTGTGATGGATGGGAAACATTTTTGTAAGCTTTAAATCATTTTGACGTCCCAGTAATTTAAAGGAATAGTTCACCCAAAAATGAAAATTCTCTCATCATTTACTCACCCTCATGCCATCCCAGATGTGTATAACATAAATCTCAGCTCTGTAGGTCCATACAATGGAAGTCAACAGGGTACAAAACTTTGAAGCACATAAAGGCAGCATAAAAGTAATCCATACAGTTAAATCCATATCTTCAAAAGTGATATGATAGATGTGGGTGAGAAACAGATCAATATTTAAATCCTGTTTTACTATAAATTCTCCTCCCTGCCCAGTAGATGGCGACACGCATGAAGAATTTGAATTGCCAAAAAACAAAAGAACTCTTCGGAGAGAAGAGCGCTTTGGAAGGCTGTTTGAAAGTGGAGATTTATAGTTAAAAAACAAAAAAATGGACTTGCATATCGATCCGTTTCTCACCCACACCTATCATATCACTTCTGAAGACATGGATTTAACCATTGGAGTAGTATGGATTACTTTTAAGCTGCCTTTATTTGCTTTTTGGAGCTTCAAAGTTTTAGACCATATTGACTTGCACTGTAAAGACCAACAGAGCGGAGATATTCTTCTAAAAATCTTCATTTGTGTTCAGCAAAAGACAGAAAGTCATACACATCTGGGATAGCAAGAGGGAGAGTAAATGATGAGAATACTCATTTTTGGGTGAACTAACCCTTTAAGCCCTGATCTGAATAAAAAATAAATAATAATAAAAAAAGAGAGTACCTTTTTTGCTGCATCTTATATCCCAGAGCATTATGTTCCCATCTCTGCCTCCAGTACTAAATACAGCTGTGTTGGGAATACACCACACAGAACACGTCGTTTAAAAATATGAATTCTTCAGAATGCCATTAATTCAGCCTTCAGACAAATTAAAATAATATTGGTTATGTTCGGAATGGAATACTCACAAAATGCAGGAAAGTCGACAAACTGTTCGGTGAGAATTAAAACGGTGTTGGGTTAAAATTACATTTTGTTTGGGAGAAAGAGTGTGCCGACTTCGCTACGTTTTGTGAGTATTTCATTCTGAACATAACCAATGTAATTTCTGGCCGCTTCTTGTAATTTTACAGAATGGAAAACTAACATACTGGTTACTTAATTCTCCACAGTATACAGTCTACTGTTGTTTAAAAATAGTATGTGAAACGGGACGCATTATGCAGCAATAAGCGACTCAAACAGTAGTATGCTACAATTTTGTAATTTGACCTCATTATGTACTGTAGCAAATTTAAGTGAGTGCCGTTCAATTACTACAGGAATTAAAAAAAATAAATTATTTAGCACGTCTTCACTTTTGGCAGTCAAAGCCCTTTCAGATCTAATAATGATTCAATAAAGGTGTTATTAATCATGGTTGATGTTATTTTTTGGTTTATTAGTTACACTGGACATGGACGTTCAAATTATGTTACAGCACATTTTGACAAATGTATCATCTAGGTATTCTGTGCATACAGAAAATTTGCATTCTATATGCAGTGTTCATACAACACAATACGAGCTGTATGTTGCCAAGCTTTTCAGCTACTGAATAACAGTGTTATAATGGGATCGTTAGAGTTACCTCGATCTTGCTTCGAGAAAGCCACTGATTTAAGACTGCACTGATGACCTTTAAATGTTCCCAGCAGGTCACCAGTGGGCACATCCCACAGACGGGCGGTCTGGTCACCAGAGGCTGTCACCTGTTTATGAATATATCCAAATCTCTCAATTTGAGCTCTCAAAATATACAGAGCACAATTTAGTCCATTACTACAAAGCATTGAGAGTTTCTTCAGAAGAAATATGCAAATTAAACTCACCAAGCTGCTCACACCAGGAACCCAAGCAATGTCGAAAACTGCATTATCATGTGCCTGCCACTCTGCAAAACAACAGTTGTAGATTCATGCACCAGTTTAGAAAACATTAATTTGTTTAACCCTTGTGCAACCTTAGGGACATTTTTGTCTTTTTCATTTTAGTTTTTTTCTCGATCATTTTGGCTGTGTTAATGTCAACAGCATAAATTGTCAAAGGTGTGTATATTTGGGGGAATTTTGATATTTCAACCTCAGTTCCTATAATACATCTATAATACACTGTGTACACAAAACAGTTACACTCAGGACCTTCAGGACAAAACGTCCCCCATTGAAACCCATTAAAACTGGCAATATTTGATCCCAGTGCCATGAAAACATAAAATCATGAATTCTATGATATTATGCTTTCCTTCCAGAGCCCTGGCTTCAAAATTTAAATTTTTTATATTTTTCACCAGATGGCGCCATTTTTCCTCATGTTTAGCCTATGGAGCAAATACATACTTTTTTCCTATTTTCTGTTTGCTGTATTATAGAGCACTGCAGGCCAATTGAATAAATGATGCAGTTAAAATTGTGTGGGTGTGTTGGTATGGATGTCAGAGTGTGTTTTGTATGTGTGTATTGAGAAATGTGTGTGTATGTAAAAACAACATTGGCATTATGTTAACAAACTGGCATTTAAAGGGTTAAAATCATGAAAATGAATATTTGGTCAATGAAAGTGGAAAATAATATTAATATATAATATTTTTATGACAGTTTTTTGACACGGACATTTTTGTCCTCTAAGGTACTGAGTGTGAGGTTTATTTTTTTTAATCTGACACTGCACAAAAACATAATAATACATCAAAATCAATGTTGTTGCTAATCATTGACATAACCCAGACTGTGATAATCCCAAAAATTTCCCCTTAGCATTTAGTATATTAAAAATAATTATTTTTTTCTTTTCTTTCATAAAAACAGGACTGATGTTAGTTAAAAAAATTAACTCATTGAAAGTGGAAAACAGTATTAATATTTAATATTTTTATGGCAGTTTTTGCCGCGGACATTTTTGTCCTCTAAGGACCTCTGAGTAACTTTTTTAAATTGCTACACAAGGGTTAATGCTAATGAAATCAGTTTTTAACAGCTCTAGAAAGACTCACACCTACCTTTCAGTATAGAGCTCTGTTTTTCTCCAGTATTAAAGATAGACACAAGTCCTTCTTCATTTGCAACAGCTAGGTAGCTCTGCTGGCCGGGGGCTACAACAATTTTGTAAAGAAAACACAACAACATGTTAGTTTTTACACAACCGTGGAGTTCTGGGTAACAGTATGAGTAGATGTGAAGTCATTGTGCATGCACAGTGTTTAATTTGTGTACCAGAGCAAAATGTGCATCCAAACGGCGGCACAGGAGCAGCTGAGACTCCATATGACACATGTTCATCGGGTCGAGTGCACTGATATCCGTCCAGCAGAGAAGACAGAGGAAACGGCCGACGATGATCTTAGTATACAAGGATTACATTATTATTATTTTTAATGGAACAAGTCTAACCACGATAAAATATGATACAAAAAACCGTCAACAGATGTACCGAATTTGCAATAGACATTCAAAGCGTACATCAACATAACCCACATGTAGATTTTAAAGAGCTAAAGTCCCACTCACCATTACATTTTCTTTTTGAAACTCCTCGATCAATAACATGGTGAAAGAGAGTCATCGCTTCTCCTGAGTTTTATTCACAAGTGAGTAGTTTCCCGCGAACAATGAAAGCGCGGATAAGACGAATTACGCGCGAGAACTACGTCCAATGTTCTGATTGGTCAATTCGCAGGAACGCAGAAACCGCTGAACTGAAAATGGTGGAATGTCTGTTGGCTTACAGCTGCTTCCGATGTTTGAAGCTCCATCTCTTTCCACAGGGGGCGCTATGCGGCCCAGGAAGACGAATCTACCCTTGAGCTTCGCTCAAAACGGTTTTTGAATTCATGGTTTTTGTCTCACCAAATTTAAAATAAATGCCATCAATGTAAAAGTGTCAGGGTGTTTTTTTGTATTTCCATAAATTATATTTTTTATGATTATTTCATATCTATATGAGTTTACTATTACAGGGTGTCTATTTCTTTGTTTATTACAAGAGAAGTTAGTCATATATTCATACAAATAAATACTGTATCATGTTGATTTTCTGTGCAACAATGAATTATCAGCAATGGGGAATCATCAGTATACCATATGCATGTACAAATACATAATATACATACTATTTCTTACTCAAGGTGGCACTGATGTTTCAGTTATTGACTTGATTTACATTTGACATTGCTATTTGATGAAGAAACAACATGGAAGTAAACTATAGCAAGTGTAACACATGAACAGTATGATATAACTATTGTCATTTTGGTGTATATTGAAATTATGTAAGTTCTGCCTGTATTTAGACTCAGCGTGTCTGAGAAAATACTTATCAGAATCAGAATCAGAATGAGCTTTATTGCCAAGTATGCTTACACATACAAGGAATTTGTCTTGGTGACAGGAGCTTCCAATGTACAACCATACAAAAACAGCAGCAAGACATAGATAATAATAAAAAATAAAAAATAATTATACACATACGTACAGACACACACACACACATACACACATACACATGGGTAGTGCAAATCTAATACAATCTGTTATGTACAGTGCACATTTTATTTTATTTTTTTCAGAGGAATGAAATGGCAGAGGAGGTTGGATGTGTTGGATAAATATAAGAAAGACTAAACTGTGTATTGCACATAGTTATTGCTCAATGGGGCAATTTAACTGTTCATGAGATGGATTGCCTGAGGGAAAAAACTGTTCCTGTGCCTGATGGTTCTGGTGCTCAGAGCTCTGAAGCGTCAGCCAGAAGGCAACAGTTCATAAAGGTAGTGGGCAGGGTGAGTGGGGTCCAGAGTGATTTTTCCAGCCTTTTTCCTCACTCTGGAAGTGTATAGTTCTTGAAGGGGCGGGGGGGGGGGGGGGCAACCAATAATCCTCTCAGCAGTCCGAACTGTCCTTTGTAGTCTTCTGATGTCCAAACCAGACAGTTACTGAAGTGAAGAGGACAGACTCAATGACTGCTGAGTAGAACTGTATCAGCAGCTCCTGTGGCAGGTTGAATTTCCTCAACTGGCAAAGGAAGTACAACCTCTGCCGGGCCTTTTTCACAGTGGAGTCAATGTGTGTCTCCCACTTCAGGTCCTGTGAGATGGTAGTGCCCAGGAACCTGAATGACTCCACTGCTGCCACAGTGCTGTTTAGAAAGGTGAGGGGGGTCAGTGTTGGGGTGTTCCCCCTAAAGTCCACAATCATCTCCACCGTTTTGAGCGTGTTCAGCTCAAGGTTGTTTTGACTGCACCAGACAGCCAGCTGTTCAACCTCCCTTCTGTATGCAGACTCATCATTATCTCTGATGAGGCCAGTGACAGTGGTGTCATCTGCAATCTTCAGGAGCTTGACAGAGGGGTCCTTGGCGATGCAGTCATTGGTGTAGAGGGAGAAGAGTAGTGGGGAGAGCACACATCCCTGGGGGCCACCAGTGCTGATTGTACAAGTGCTGGAAGTGAGTTTCCCCTGTCTCACAAGCTGCTGCCTGTCCGTCAGAAAGCTGGTAATCCACTGACAGATAGACAAGGGAACAGAGAGTTGGTGTAATTTATTCTGGAGTATAGCTGGGATGATGGTGTTGAAAGCTGAACTGAAGTCCACAAAAAGGATTCTTGCATATGTCCCTGGTCTGTCCAGATGTTGCAGGATATGATGCATTCCTATGTTGACTGCATCATCCACAGACCTGTTTGCTCGTTAAGCAAATTGAAGGGGATCTAGAAAGGGTCCAGTGATGTTCTTCAGGTGGGCCAACACCAGTCTCTCAAATGATTTCATGACCACAGACGTCAGGGCGACAGGTCTGTAGTCATTAAGTCCTGTGATTTTTGGTTTCTTTGGGATGGGGATGATAGTGGAACGTTTGAAGCAGCATGGGACTTCACACTGCTCCAGTGATCTATTGAAGATCTGTGTGAAGATGGGGGCCAGCTGGTTAGCACAGGATCGAAAACACACTGGTGAGACGCCATCTGGGCCCTGTGCTTTCCTTATCCTTTGTAGTTGAAAGACGTGAGTTGCGGGAGGGGGAGGAGTGGGGTTGCAGGAGGTGTTGGTGTTTGTGTGAAGTGAAGGTCAGAGTGGGTGTGGGGTGTGAGATTGGGCCTTTCAAATCTACAGTAGAACACATTCAGGTCGTCAGCCAGTTGTTGGTCCACCACAGGGTTGGAGGCAGGAGTCCTGTAATTCGTAAGTTGTTTCATGCCACTCCACACTGATGCAGAGTCGTTAGCTGAAAACTTGTTTTTCAGCTTCTCAGAGTATCTCCTTTTAACCACTCTGATTCCCTTATTCAGTGTGTTCCTGGCCTGATTGTACAAGACTTTATCCCCAACTCTGTAAGCATCCTCATTGGCCTGACAAAGCTGCCTGAGTTCCACTGTAAACCATGGTTTGTCGTTGTTAAATATTAAATAAGTCCTAGTAGGAATGCACATATCCTTACAGAAACTGATATATTATGTAACAGTATCTGTGAGCTCGTCCAGATTGGTGTCTGCAGCCTCAAAAACACTCCAATCAGTGCAGTCAAAGCAGGCTTGTAGTTCCAGCTCTGCTTCGTTGGTCCATCTCTTTACAGTCCTTACTACAGATTTTAGTTTCTGTTAGGAAGAAGATGAACCAGACAGTGATCAGAGAGTCCCAAAGCTGCACTAGGGACAGAGCGATATGCATCCTTTATTGTTGTGTAGCAGTGATCCAGTATATTTCAGTCTCTGGTTGGGCATGTAATGTGCTGTTTGTATTTGGGCAGTTCACGTGTGAGGTTTGCTTTGTTAAAATCCCCAAGAATAATAATAATTGAGACCGGGTATTGTTGTTCCGTGTCTGTGATTTGATCAGCCAGTTGTTGCAGCGCTGTGTTCACACACGCGTTTGGCGCGATATACACACTCACCAGAATAAACGAGGAAAACTCCCGCGGCAAGTAGAAAGGCTTACAGTTAATAAAGAGCGCTTCCAAATTAGGACAGCACATCCTCTTTAACGTTGTTACATCTGTACACCAACTTTCATTGATGTAAAAGCATGTTCCACCGCCTCTCGTTTTCCCCGTTAACTCCGCGATGCAATCCGCTCTGAACAGCTGAAAGCCCGGGCAGATGTAACGCGCTGTCCGGAATGGCTTCACTGAGCCAGGTTTCTGTGAAGCACAAGGCAGCAGAGTTTGAAAAGTCCTTGTTTGTGTGGGTGAGGAGATGTAGTTCCTCCGTTTTGTTAGGGAGAGAGCAGAGATTTGCTAGATGAATGCTCGGCAGCGTTGTTCGAAAGCCCCGCCGACGGAGTTTGACCAGCGGGCCTGCTCGTCTCCCTCGCCTGCATCTCACAGCGTGTTTGAACAACACAGCCGTGCCTCCGACTAAAATGTCAAACAAAACGTCCGAATATTCAAAATCCGGGAAAATATTGACTGGTGTATGCTGTCAAATGTTCAGCAGTTCGTCTCTGGTAAAACTGATTGAAAAATGTGTATATTATGTGTATATTATGTGTTATGTGTAGCTCAATATGTGTTTGACAGCCAGTTGCATCTCATGAAATTTCAGTGTGAAAATAATAAACCCTGATCTAGATTTGACCTAATTTATTGCAATATCTCTTTAATTTATGAAAAATAAAACATCAAAATATATTAAAATATATTTTATTATTTTCTAATTGTCTTGCAAATATTTTGAAAATGTTACACTATCTGGGCATTTTGTAGATCCATTTTTGATAGATATAAGTGTCGGGTCTCTAAAGACCCTAATATGTAAGTTTGTGGTGAAAGGTTTTACACCCCATATTTGCATTTATGTATGGCATTTTGCTGGCAAAAAAATGCTACATAGGAAATGATATTATTAAACATAAAAAAATATTGTATTATTTATTAGTAAAATAAATAATAATAATAATAATAATAATACATTAATAAATATATAAAATAATACAAAAACAATTAATATAATAATGTAAATAATTATAATTCTATAAACAATAATATGAATAAAATGTAAAATGTATTATTACTTTTTTTTTCTTTTTTAAATTATTATTGCCAGGGTAGTATAACAGAAAATCTATTTATTAATTTATTTGATCTGTTCTTGTGTTTTTTATTTATTTATTTTTATTTTTTTTATGATACGTAAAGAAAATACATAGTAAATGTAATTATTTTACAGGAAAATTCCATATATACAAGAAAAAATGTGCTCTTAGTAAACCGAATTTCTTCATTTTATAAATGACTATAAACTGTATGTAAACTTTTTTTGTTTTTGATTTTGTTTGTGTTTTGTTTTTTTGGGGGGGGGGGGCGGGTAATTGAAAACATGTAAAATTATATATAAAATAAAAAACTACAATTTTTGTAAGATTATTTTGTCTTACAAATTTTATGTATTAATGTGACTACATACAAATACCTTTTGTTACCATCTTTGGTTTTGTTTTTTTATTGTTATTTTTTTATTATTATTATTTGCATATTACACAAAAGAACAGTTAGCACCGGTTACCACTACCATCGATGACATCCTCACACATGACAAATCAGAGTAAATTCCGACACACTAGTCCACGCCCTCTTTTGTACCCATTGGGGTTTGGTCGTTTTCGCTATCTGGCAGTTTATTTCAGTTCACGGGAAAGCTGACGTAACATCCTGCTGGCGCGTGTCACGTGACCTGTACTGCAGCCGGGTCACCCACTTAGAACTTCGTGAGCCAGCGTCCTATTTAATCCAACAAAAATCTTTAATATAACAACAGTTTAGCGTTCCAGATTATTTGCCGTCTACAGCGTAATAATAAAGAATGTCGCTGTCTGCGGCGCGCTCGTTTTTGTCGGAGGCTGCGTATGGCGAACAGGAGCTGGATGCGAATTCAGCGCTGATGGAACTTGACAAAGGTGCAGCTTTACAACACACACACACGTTTACTGTATGCACACTTGTGCTTATATGAGTCATTCAGACACACCTTAAATGTTACCTGTTTATCCGATAATGCAATTATTTGTTAATTTACAGTCAGACACAATAAAATACACTGCCTGGCCAAAAAAAGTCGCATAAACTAATATTTCGTTGGACCGCCTTTATCTTTGATTACGGGGCGCATTTGTCGTGGCATTGTTTCGACAACCTTATGCAACATCACAACATTTATTTCCATCCAGAATTTGGCCGAGGTCTTGTATTGATGACGGGAGAGTCGAACCACTCCATAAAGTCTTCTCCAGCACATCCCAAAGACTTTCAATGGGGTTAAGTTCAGGACTCTATGGTGTCCAATTCATGTGTGAAAATGATTCCTCATGCTCCCTGAACCACTCTTTTACAATTTGAGCCCGATGAATCTTGGCATTGTCATCCTGGAATATGCCCGTGCTGTCAGGGAAGAAAAAAAAAATCCATTGATGGGATAACCTGTTCATTCAGTACATTCAGGTAGTCAGCTAACTTCATTTTATTGCTGCATAACATTGCTGAGCATAGACCTGACCAATTGAAGCAGCCCCAGATCATAACACTGCCTCCAGAGGCTTGTACAGTGGGCACTATGCATGGCGGGTGCATCGCTTCATGCACTTCCCTTCTTACCCTGACGTGCCCATCGCTTTAGAACAGGGTAAATCTGGACTCATCAGACCACATGACCTTCTTCCATTGCTCCACAGTCCAATCTTTATGCGCCCTAGCAAATTAAAGTAGTTTTTTTCCAATTAGCCGCACTAATAAGTGGCTTTCTTGTGGCCACACAGCTGTTTAGTCCCAATCCTGTAAATTCTAGTCGCATTGTGTGTGTGAAAATGCTCTTACTTTCACTATTAAACATAGCCTTGAGTTCTACTGTCTATTTTACGATGTGACTTCAAGCGTTCTGGTGATCTCCGATCAAGATCATTCAAGATTTTTTTCCGACCACATTACTTCCACGAAGCAGACGGTTCACCACTATCCTTCCAGGTTTTAATAATGCATTGGACAGCTCTTAACCCAATTCCAGAGATTTCAGCAATCTCCTTAGTGGTTTTCTTTGCTTGATGCAAGCCAATAATTTGCCCTTTCTGAAACACAGGAACATCTTTTCCACGAGCATGGGATGTGTCTTCCGACATGGTTGTTTAAGAAATGAGAAGCTACACACTGCATCAGTTAGGGTTAAAACTGAACCATATTAATCACTGCAATTATAATCCAATCATAGGCTCTTAAGTATCTGCTTATTTAAATCCAAACTGCGACTTTTTATTTTATTTTATTTTTTTGGAAAGGCAGTGTATTTACACCTGCTGTCATTGTTAAGAAAATAGGCAACAATTACACATTAACTGACATATTCATTCTAATATTACTTGCCACATCTGAAGGTTTGAGGTCGTGCAAGGTGGGGGAACAATGTGAAGCTGTAGTCCTCTTTCCCAAACTCTTTCAGAAGTATCCCTTTCCCATCCTCATCAATTCTGCCTTCCTGAAACTGGCAGATATTTTTAGACTTGGGTAAGTATGCACTTGAATTCGCCTGTTTGCAATCTATGTACTTTAGTGTGCTCACAACACAATGACTTGAGTTTTTTTATGTACACATTGTAAGGATTGATAAAACAGTGTTTGATATGATCTAAAAATTAATGATCTGAACAGTTAAATTGTGTATTTTGTTTCTGATACGTTATGTTCCTCTTACTCATTTGCCAAACAATTAGAAAAAATATGTTGGAAAATAGAAAGCAATCAAATAACATGTTCAGAAAGAGTTAGGGCAGTTCTAATAATTTGAATGTATTGTCTTAAGAAAAATCACACCTGTGATGACCTATGTCACTAAGATTGCCTTGCTATTTGGGATTAAGATGGATAATCATAAAATAGCTTGTTTTAAAACCAATGTCCTATTTGACTTTATAAAGTGCTCTCTAGAACACCATCACTGAAGTTCTTATGAAGCTGATGGCATTTGACTGATTTAATAATGTACAATATTGTCTCATTGAGCTTAAACAGAGATTATAAAGTGTATATCACATGACTTTTGTTAGCATCTGGTATTTTAACTTCAGAATTGTACAAAGTGAAAAGTGCCTAATCTATGAATTCAAATCTTTCACATCAGGAACAACTTTCTGCGGCTCTGTGTGCTGAAGGTCACTCAGCTGAGTGAGAAACACCTGGAGAAGATTCTGAACGTGGATGAGTTTGTCAAAAGAGTTTTTTCTGTCATCCATAGCAATGATCCAGTTGCCAGAGCCATAACCCTCAGGTATAAATCCATTCATTGGCTTTTCTTCATCTATGCCAATGGTTCTCAAACTTTTACAGTGTGAGGCCACCCTTGTGTATGGGACATCTCTTTGTGACACCACTGGACACCAAATGTGCCCCTTCCATCTATTATGCTTTTATCTTTTTATTAAAGTTGCAGTATGTAAGATTCAGAAACCCTTGTTATTAATGACACCTGTAGCCGTTCAGTGAACTGCAGCCAGCTACCTTTTGCTCGTGATCGCGCACATACTCCATAGGGACACGAACATTGACCAAAACAATGACGTAACGTACAAAGAGACTGAACGTGATTCACCGACATCATGCTGATAGATGAGATAGCATAATTAAAATGACACAGTTATGATTGTTTTACTACAAACTTTGAGACCGTATATTATATTTGACTCTCCAGTGCTGGAACAGGGCTAAAACAAAGTGTGGATATAGGTCTGACTATGCGAGACTGTAGTTTTCTTTGCGTGTTACATAGGCTATCATATAAATGCTGTCAATGTCGGCGTTAGCTAGCTAGCCAGCTTTATCAATAGCTGTTAGCTAAATTTGGTGGATGATGACAGTAGCTGTTTATAAAATAGACTGTACATTATAAATATGTTGACACAATTCAGTATTGATTCCATCACAACTGTCATTTTGATATATCGATGCGCTATTGTTTTATAATAATAGAATGTATATATATTCTGTATAACCAAGTTACGTTACACTAATGAATGGAGCTTTTTGCATTATCTTGAACATTCATTTAATGGGTTATTGTAGTTTACCTTGCTGAATAATTACAGATTAACATTGATTATGACTGTGCAGGCAAGATCAAGTTAGCTAAAATTACACAGATCAATCCTTATGGCACTATATTTCACATGCTTTGCAGTTATGCAAGCTTACCTGTCCAATAAGAAGAACACCAATTCAGGGTCAGTTTTGATCCCCAAAAACGAACGAAGGTCCCTCCGGGAATCAAATGCCCTGCCGATGTTCACTCAAGTTTTCGCTCAACCACGATCACGTTCCCGCTTAGCCAGACGGGATTCAGTAGATAAATGAAAATCAATCTACAGGCTTTAATAGGCAACCTAGGAAGTCCTGGAAGGACTCATTTTTTAAGTTGCGTTACAAGCCGTTCACACATTGGCAAAAAAAAAGGCGAATATTACATGAAAATTGTTACATATTGCACCTTTAAATTTGATTTGTTTTATTTATTTATACAGTATATGAAAAAGATAATTTCTTACAGGGTGCCTACAGATATTTATCTTTTATTTTTGTTATGCCCAGTTTTTCTGTCAAAGACCATCTCTCAAAAACATGCTTGGAGAGAATGATCTAGTTGTAGACACTGATGTCAATGTACATGTCTTGTGCATTTTGACAGGATGTTGGGAAGCCTCGCCTCCATTATACCAGAGAGGAAAAATGCCCACCACAGCATCCGTCAAAGTCTGGACTCTCATGATAATGTTGAAGTTGAGGCGGCCATTTTTGCAGCTGCTAGTTTCTCATCACACTCAAAGTACGTACAGTCTGACTGGTGACACACTGAAATACTTTGATAAACAAGGGACTTCATTTTACCGTTTAAACTAATAACCTTTGTATTAGCAGTAGTGGTCAACCAATATATTGGAGAGGCCGATAAATCATCTGATATTCTGAGTTTTCCCGTTTGACCGATTTGTTTCTTAAGGCTGTGAGGGCACCGAGAATCGCCTGCTTGCATGTGAAGCATCTGAGACATGTAAACGACCAATCACAGTTTTTTTTTATTTTATTTTTTACGTGCCATCGTGTTACTACAATAATAGATCGGTATGCAACACAGTCTCAATTAAATGATTCGCATATCAGATAGACGCACAGGAGATCATAATTTTATAGTGCTCACGTGTTTCACTCTTCCTCCTCAACAGTTTCCTATTATTTTTAAAATTTTTGTCTAATGATAAAAAGTCAAATATCATACTTCTATCGTGTACCATCTGCAAATATGCAGATGTCTCGTTTAAACAGATGTTCACGAAAGCCCGTCGAGCGCACATCTAATAATGTCTTCCTCTGAATCGCGTATTCTATCAGCCAGAATCAAAATTTCAGGATCAGGATCAAAAGTTCCTCTGATTCAAAATCATGAAGGACAGTGTACCTGTGGATGTATTTTAAGGCCTACCTTCAAACTCAGTGCCTCTTTGCTTGACATCATGGGAAAATCATGGACCTCCACAAGTCTGGTTCATCCTTTGGAACAATTTCCAAATGCCTGAAGGTACCACGTTCATCTGTACAAACAATAGTATGCAAGTATAAACACCATGGGACCACGCAGCCATCATATCACTCAGGAAGGAGACACATTCTGTCTCCTAGAGATGAACATAGTTTGGTGCGAAAATGCAAATCAATCCCAGTACAACAGCAAAGGACCTTGTGAAGATGCTGGAGGAAACAAATAGACAAGTATCTATATCCACAGTAAAATGAGTCCTATATCAACATAACCTGAAAGGCTGCTCAGCAAGGAAGGAGCCACTGCTCCAAAACCGCCGTAATAAAGCCAGACTACAGTTTGCAAGTGCACATGAGGACAAAGACCTCTGGTCTGATGAAACAAAAATTGAACTGTTTGGCCATAATGACCATTGTTATATTAGGAGGAAAAAGGGTGAGGCTTGCAAGCCGCAGAACACCATCCCAACCTTGAAGCATGGGGGTGGCAGCATCATGTTGTGGGGGTGCTTTGCTGCATGGAGGACTGGTGCACTTCACAAAATAGATGGCATCATGAGGAAGGAAAATTATGCGGATACTACATTGAAGCAACATCTTAAGACATCAGCGAGGAAGTTAAAGCTCGGTCACAAATGGTTCTTCCAAATGGACAATGACCCCAAGCATCCCTCCAAAGTTGTGGCAAAATGGCTTATGGACAACAAAGTCAAGGTATTGGAGCGACCATCACAAAGCCCTGACCTCAGTCCGATAGAAAATCTGTGGGCAGAACTGAAAAAGCGAGCAAGGAGGCCTACAAACCTCAAATCAAATCAAATCACTTTATTGTCACACAGCCATATACACAAGTGCAATGGTGTGTGAAATTCTTGAGTGCAGTTCCGATCAACATAGCAGTCATGACAGTGATGAGACATATACCAATTTACAATAACATCAAATTAACACAGCACAATTTAAACATCTGATATACACATAATTACACTCAACAATATACAAATAATAACATACACTGTACAGTATACAAAATGCACTATATAGATACACATTGAATAAAAATACAAATATATAAAAAAGTATATATAGTAGTAAATATAGAATGTACAGTATTGTACTGTATTGACATTCAGGCTGTCGGTTGATAGTCAGTTGTTAAAATATTATTATATATAATATAATAATAATACAATTTATGACAGTCCGGTGTGAGATATAAGATTAAGGGTAATAAAGTGCAGTGCTGATGTATTTTGATCGTGGGAGATCAAGAGTTCAAAAGTCTGATTGCTTAGGGGAAGAAGCTATCATGGAGTCAGCTGGTGCGGGTCCTGATGCTGCGATACCGCCTGCCTGATGGTAGCAGTGAGAACAGCCCATGGCTCGGGTGGCTGGAGTCTCTGATGATCCTCCGAGCTTTTTTCACACACCGCCTTGAATATATTTCCTGGAGGGAGGGAAGCTCACCTCCGATGATGTGTCTGGCAGTTCGCACCACCCTTTGCAGTGCTTTGCGGTTGTGGGCGGTGCTATTGCCGTACCAGGCGGAGATGCACCCAGTCAGGATGCTCTCTACAGTGCAGGTGTAGAACCGTGTGAGGATGTGGCGGTTCATTCCAAACTTCCTCAGCCGTCTCAGGAAGAAGAGGCGCTGATGAGCCTTCTTCACAACGACTTCAGTGTGGATGGACCATGTGAGTTCCTCAGTGATGTGGACACCCAGGAACTTGAAGCTGCTGACTCTCTCCACTGGTGCTCCATTGATGGTGATGGGACTGTGTTCTCTGTCTTTTCTCCTGAAGTCCACCACAAGCTCCTTTGTCTTACTGACGTTGAGGGAGAGGTTGTGCTCCTGACACCAGTGTGTCAGAGTGTGCACCTCCTCTCTGTAGGCTGTTTCATCATTGTCAGTGATCAGACCTACCACCGTCGTGTCATCAGCAAACTTAATGATGGCATTGGAGCTATGTGTTGCCACACAGTCATGTGTGTACAAGGAATACAGTAGTGGGCTGAGAACACAGCCCTGTGGGGCTCCAGTGTTGAGGGTTAGTGATGAGGAGATGTTGCTGCCTATTCTAAACCTGACTCAGTTACACCAGTTCTGTCTGGAGGAATAGCCCCAAATTCTAGCAGCTTATTGTGAGAAGCTTGTGGAAGGCTACCCAAAATGTTTGACCCAAGTTAAACAATTTAAAGGCAAGTGTATGTAAACTTCTGACCTACTGGGAATGTGATGAAAGAAATAAAAGCTGAAATAAATCATTCTCTCTATTATTATTCTGACATTTCCCATTCTTAAAATTAAGTAGTGATCCTAACTGACCTAAGACAGGGAATGTTTTCTATGATTAAATGTCAGGAATTGTGAAAAACGGAGTTTAAATGTATCTGACTGAGGTGTATGTAAACTTCTGACTTCAACTGTATGTACAATTGGTTTGTTTCAATCTTTTGTGAGAAAATGTGATTGCTAATGCGCACATGCCATCCATGGTTGCTGGACTACTGTGTGTATTGTTGTTTCCTTCTACCTAATATATTAGCAATTTCTTAATGTGCAAATAAATCCCCCCAGATTAAAGGCTCACTTTGTTTTTCTCACTTGAAAAATATCACAGAACTAAAGGTTCCTCTAACAAGCAGTTTGTCTCTCCATACTTGAATTCAAAACTGCCGTGTGATGTGATAAAATCACAGCCAATCAGATGATATTTGATGTTTAATGTGCAGTTATAAGCAGCAGGGTTTTAGACCAGTTACATTTTACAGTGGATGGTTCAGACAAAAACCGATAAATGTGAAAGATGGCTTTTATCGGTCATCATCTGGTTAAGTCAGAGTGTTATAAAGTATTAGAGTGTCAGTGTTGCATCAATCTGATAATCTGGGTTTGTGCCTCATATTTTTTTTTACAGAGATTTTGCTGCAGGAATTTGCAACAAAATTAGTGAGATGATTCAAGGTATGTGATTCTTGTAATTATCTTGCCTCTCTCGTTATTTTTTTTTCTCATCATTGGCTGATCAACACTGTGTGTTTATTTGTGTGTTTCTCTGAAGGCCTGGACACTCCAGTGGATCTGAAGCTAAAGTTGATTCCTATGCTGCAGCACATGCACCATGATGCCAGTTTGGCTTCCTGCAGCAGGGAGTTACTCCAGGAGCTGGTGTCCTCCTACCCCTCCACACCCATGCTCATCGTCACCCTGCACACCTTCACCCAGCTGGCCACCTCCTCTCTTGTCGATATCCCAGAGCAGGTCAGACCGTGTCCATTTTTAATGGCTGTAGCCCTCTGAATTAAAGGCTGTCAATATTTGATCTGCCTTTTGTTATTGTTTACGTCACAAGATTTACAGTTTTTAGATTGATTTAGATCACAAGATCATTTATGCCCTGTTCTCAAATTAGTTGCTGCTCATTCTAAATGTTTGGACCAAACAGCATTAGGGACCATTTAAACCAAACGCATACTTGTATTAAAAAAAAGTTAGATTTAATTAATCAAATTAATCGCATAATATCAATATTTGCTGAAAAGGGCCCCCAAATAAAGTTAATTCAATATATAATAATCAAAATAGATATAATTATATATGATAAATTATAATAAAATTAAATTATAATAATGTCTAATTGTTAAAAGTCATAACATTATTTTTGCAGACGAATAAGGCATTGATAAGGATCTCATAATTAAATATTTTTCTCCAAAACATGTTTGCCACAATTATTGGCACCCCTAGAAATTCTTATGAGTAAAATATATCTGAAGTATATTTCCATTCATATTTTACATTTTTAGTACACCTGGGTGACAAGGAACATGAAATTGTTCAGCCATGACTTCCTGTTTCACAGAGGTATAAATATGAGTTAACACACAAGCCAAATTCCCTTTGTCATCCATCTCTGGGTATGACCAGAAAATAAAGTTATGATGTGCGGCAAAAGGTTTTTGAGCTTCACAAAATGGGAAGTGGCTATAAGAATATAGCTAAACCATTGAAAATGCCCATTTCCATCATCAGGGCAATAATTAAGCAGTTCCAATCAACTGGAGATGTTAAGAATAGGCCTGGAAGAGGATGTTTGTCTATATTGTCTCCATGCACAGTGAGGAGGATGGTTCGAATGGCCAAAAATTCTCCAAGGATCACAGCTGGAGAATTGCAGGAATAAGTTGAGTCTTGGGGGCAGAAAGTCTCAAACTACAATCAGACGTCACTTACATTGTTAGGGAGGGTTTCAAGAAAAAAGCCTCTGCTCTCATCCAACAACAATCTCAAGTGTCTTCAGTTTGCCAGACACTACAGGAACTTGAAATGGGACCAGGTTCTATGTTCAGATGGAACAAAAATAGAGCTTTTTGGCAGCAAACACCAGAGATGGGTTTGGCACACACACAGAGGTATCCATATGGAAAATTATGCTTACAGTTAAATATAGTGGTGGATCTTTAATGTAGTGGGGCTGTTTTTATGCCAGAGGTCCTGGACATCTTGTTCGGATACATGGCATCATGGACTCCAATAACCAGTACCAACAGATAAAAAAATCAAAACCTGACTGCCTCTGCCAGAAAGCTTACAATGGGCCCTGGTTGGATCTTCCAGCAGGACAATGATCCAAAACACACAAAAATGTTTCACTGATCACAAAATTAAGGTTCTGCCATGGCCATCCCAGACCCCTGACCTGAACCGCATAGAAAATCTGTGGGGTGAACTGAGAGAGAGTCTACCAGCATGGACCTCGGAATTTAAAGGATCTGGAGAGACTCTGTATGGAGAAATGGTCTCAGATCCCTTGCCATGTGTTCTCCAACAAGGGGCGTAGATTCCCCCTATAATTAAAACAAGCAAGTACAACCTGTAGGCAAGACCTTAATTACTTCACTAAGCTCCTCCAAGGTTATCTCAGAATCAAGATAATTTTTTTGCTCAGTCATCAGTTTCAGGAGTTCTAATGGTTCCACAAAATTTCTAATATCGTCATTAGTAGACGAAGGCGTGGAACTATAGAGATCAAAATCGAATTCTTTAAAAGCATTATTAATATCAATGGCTGAGGTAAATATTTCACTGAGGGAATGGTAGAAAAGACTCTCTCTGCTTTATGTATCTAGCCAAAAGATTCCCTACTTTGTCCCCTGACTCAAAGTATGACCGTCATGCCCTGAATAGCCAAAACAAACAAAATAGTATTATATCTGTATTTCAATCAGGTAAATTTTCTGAGGCCATCAGACAGCATTCGGCGCTTCAACTCTGCCTCGGCACTTTTAATATTCCCTTCCAACTCCATGAGTTCTCGTGCTTTGGATTTTTTGATGAATGAGGCATACTGTATGATCCAACCCCTAAGAACTGCCTTACTTGCCTCCCAAGCCACACCCACAGAGGTTACTGAGGACCTGGTCTCAATCTAAACATTGATTTCAGCCTTTAACATTTGTTGAAATTCAGGATTTTAATAAAAGCGCCAATTAAAGCGCCAACTATTTCTCCGTATGTGGCAACACCTCTAAACTCACCAGGGCGTGATCTGAGACTAAGATGTTTCCAACTGAGGAATCAACGACAGATGAAATGAGGGACTTAGATATATATTTTAAAAAAGTCTATTCTAGAATAAATCTTAAAGACTGATGAAAAAAAATTATAGTCCCTACCAGATGGGTTCAAAAGATATTTATACATCCTGTGAAGCATCAGTGTTGCTCTAGGGGCTTACACACCTTTGCTTCACTATGATCAAGGACTGAGTCAATCAAAAGATTAAAGTCTCCTCCCAATATTATATCACGAGGGGCATGCAACATCCCTTCAAGATCTATAAAAAAAAAAAGAAGCTCTGATCGTCAACGTTAGGTGCGTAAGTATTAGCCAAAATCAACCTTTGCCCCTGAAAGTCTGCTAAAACAATAATGACTCTTCCTAATTTATCTTTAATCTGTTTGAGACATTTGAATTGTAGATGTTTACTTATCAATGTAATGACTCCCTGCTCTTACTTGAGCCAGCACTAAAGCTTCCCAAATTGTTCAGCTTTCTGCAGGGAAAGATGCGTTTCTTGAAGAAACACAATATCATATTTCTTACATTTAAGAAAATAACCTTCCTTCTTTTTATGGTGTACCCCAACCCACTCGCATTCCACGTGGAGAGAGATAATCCACGCATTAACATCTGACATTTTGACATATCAGAAAAAATAGATTGTATGTCAAAAATAAAATAATAAAGACCACATTCCACATTGGTGCAACAATCAATCCCCGAACTTTCCCCAGAACAAAACAATCAGAAAAAAGAAAAGCGTGCACATTAACCCTGCGCACGGCAGCGCCAACCGGCGTCCATCCCTCTAAACTCAAACAGCCCATGTAGGCCTACGAGAGCTCCCGCGACAACTTTGCCGTTGGATTGCTCAAGTCCGGTGTTTCTATACAAAAATTTGCAAAACAGAATTACACAACAGATGTCGATTCATCCACTGAACTGTCTCAAAGGTGTGTGCCTCCACAAAACAAGTTCCAGCCGCTAGCGGAACCAGCAAAAAAAAACAAAAACAAAACAAGCTGCAAGAAATATTCCACAAAACCAGTTCCATCCAACAGGAGGCATAAGCACCCAAAACGAGCAGATTCATTCACAAGCTGTCCCGAAAAAATTATTCTATACAAAACAAACTCCAGCCGCTAGGCGGAATCAGCACAAAACGAAATGAAAAAGGCACCCAGTTTCCTCGAACAGTCAAGTGAATCTTCATTGAGTCAGGTCCACTTGACTCAATGAAGTAACATGAAAATCACCAAATGACTTACTCTATTGTCTTTATGTAGGGCAATGCTTGCTGTGGGCATGTAAATTCTCTACGGCCATCCTTATCTTGTGGCATGGGGGGCGTGGTCATGTATAGGTCTGAGGGAGAGCGGTAAGGCTCGTCATCTGGGTCATAATTATCTCTAACACCTGTCTCTATTATAGTGATGGTGGAGGGAGTCCTGAAAAGGCTCGCCAGAGCGTCAGAGAGAGGAGAGTGACCAGCAAGCCCAACACCACAATCTGAGAGAGTGCTTTCATTTATTTAGAAAAATATTTATTTGTTTGACGGTTACTGTCAATTTCGTGAAGCTGAACATTAAAAGACTGACCTTGAACCTGCTTCGTTGTCTCGTGACTCCTCCATTGCCCACGAACTAAGATCCTTGTACATATCTATTCTCAGTTTGGCCGGAAACATCAGAGCAAAAGCGATCTTCCGTTGATGTAAGAGTTTCTTACATTCCCTGAATCGTTTACATTTCTCTCTTGTTGAATTCGCAAAGTCTGGGAAAAAGAAAATGATGTGGTTCTTCCAAGAAAGCCTTCCTTTACTCCCCTCGCGTTACACAAGATCTTTTTCGGATGATCTCAGAAATTTGGCCAGAATTGATCGGGGCCTGTCTCCCTCAGCGGAACTCTGAGCCGGGACTCTGTGAGCTCGCTCGATTTCCAGCTTATGGCCTGTTATGTCGAGCTGACTCGGGAAGAGCACGTCTAGGAATTTCACCATATCTCAGCCTTCCTTATGCTCAGGAATTCCAACAATTCGGATGTTGTTTCGTCGATTAAAATTCTCCAAATCCTTCAGTTTTTCCCAAACGCGTTCCAAATCTCCTTTGGCCGCTAGCGGATTAGCTGCTAATTCCCTCTCCGATGACTCCAGTTAATTGATTAGTTTCTCGACGTCTGATGTCCAATCTTGTAACCAACTCGGACAATTTCGTTTCCATGGCAGTGATCGATCAACGTATCACAGCAAGATCCTCCAAGTCTGCAACGACCTTCGTCAGCATTGCCGACACATTCATCAATTCACGCTGGATTTCTTTCAGTTCACGTTCCGAATTGAGTCCGGGGCTTTCGGCCTGCCGCTGCGGGGAATCAGTTTGAGCATGTAAGTGTCTTTTAATGTCTCCAGAGCCCGAGGATTTTGAATTTTTTGACACATTGTCTTCCTAGAACAGTTAAGAATCAGGGTGTATCGAATCTCGCCGGTTTATGATACAAATAGTAAAAAAAACTAGCAAAGTGAGCAGAGCTTGACGTTCACACGTCCGCTCCTCGCATGGCGTCACATGTCTCTCACAAAATACAGTTTTTAAATGATAATATTATTAATTGAAGCAAAAAAGTTATCCAATACCAACTGGGCCTGTGTGAAAAAGTGTTTGCCTCATTAGTTATTAAATTCATAATGGGGTTCAGCTGGACTAGACACACCCAGGCATGATTACTGCCAGCTCTGTTCAATCAAATCAACACCTAAATAGAACTTTTTCCACAGCATGAAGTTGGCTAAAAGGTCTCACCCAGTAGCACGTTATGCCAAGGTAAAAAGAATTTCAGAAATGAAGAAAAAAAAGGTGATTTAAAATGCATCAGTCTGGGAAGGGTTACAAAGCTATTTCAAAGGCTCTGGGACTCCAAAGAACCACAGTGAGAGCCATTATCTCCAAATGGAGAAAACTTGGCACAGTAATGAACCTTCCCAGAAGTGTCCGACCTTCCAAAATTCCTCCAAGAACACAGCGACAACTCATCCAGGAAGTCACAAAAAAGCCAAGGACAACATCCAAGGAACTGCAGCCCTCTCTCATATCAATGAATGTCAGTGTTCATGACTCCACTATCAGAAAGACACTGGCCAAAAATGCTATCCATGGAAGAGTGGTGAGGTGAAAACCACTGCTAACCCAGAAGAACATCAAGGCTTGTCTGAAATTTGCCAAAACACACCTTGATGAACCTCAAACCTTTTGGTAGAATGTTCTGTGTACTGATGAGTTGAAAGTGGAACTGGTTGGAAGACGGGTCGCATTATATTTGGCGTAAATAAAACACAGAATTCCACAAAAAGAACACCATACCTACAGTCAAGCATGGTAGTGATAGTGTGATAGTGTGGGGATGCTTTGCTGCTTCAGGGGGCAGCTTGCAATAATTGAGGGAAATATGAATTCTGCTCTCTACCAGAAAATCCTAAAGGAGAACGTCCGGTCAGCAGTCCGTGAGAGTTGAAGCTCAAGGGCAACTGGATTATGCAGCAAGCCAATGATCCAAAGCATTGGAGTAAGTCCACCTCTGAATGGCTTGAAGAAGCAAATTACAGTTTAGGAGTGGCCTAGTCAAAGTCCTGACTTGAAACCGATTGAGATGCTGTGGCAGGACATTAAACGGGCAGTTCATGCTCGAAACCCTCCAGTGTGACTGAACTAAAGCAGTTCTGCAAATAAGAGTGGGACAAAATTCCACCACAGTGTTGTGAAAGACTGATCTCCAGTTATCGGAAGCATTTGGTTGCAGTTGATTCTGCTAAAGGTGGCACAACCAGCTATTAAGTTTAAGGGGCAGTTAGTTTTTAACATGGGTGATATAGGTGTTGGATAACGTTTTTGCTTCAATAAAAAAATATATACTGCTCTGGGAACAATTCAAACAAAACACCCCCAGATCATCACCGATCCTCCACCTGGTCTTCTAATGGTTAGATGGAGACCTGGAGAGGCCTACAAGCCACAGTGTCTCACACCCACTGTGAAATTTGCTGTAGGATCGGTGATGATCTGGGGGTGCTTCAGCAAGGCTGGAATCGGGCAGATTCTTCTTTGTGAAGGACGCATGAATCAAGCCATGTACAAGGTTATCCTGGAAGAAAACTTGCTTCTTTCTGCTCTGACAATGTTCCCCAACTCTGAGGATTGTTTTTTCCAGCAGGACAATGCTCCATGCCACACAGTCAGGTCAATCAAGGTGTGGATGGATGACCACCGGATCAAGACCCTGTCATGGCCAGCCAAATCTCCAGACCTGAACCCCATTGAAAACATCTGGAATGTGATCAAGAGGAAGATTGATGGCCACAAACCATCAAACAAAGCCGAGCTGCTTTAATTTTTGCGCCAGGAGTGGCATAATGTCACCCAACAGCAATGTGAAAGACTGATAGAGAGAGTATGCCAAGACACATGAAAGCTGTGATTGAAAATCAGGGTTATTCCACCAAATATTGATTTCTGAACTCTTCCTAAGTTAAAACATTAGTATTGTATACTATCGAGGTCTGAAAACACGGCATCTTTTTTGTTATTTTGACCAGTTGTCATTTTCTGCAAATAAATGCTCTAAATGACAATATTTTTATTTGGAATTTGGGAGAAATTTTGTCAGTACTTTGTAGAATAAAACAAAAATGTTCATTTTACTCAAACACATACCTATAAATAGTAAATCCAGAGTAACTGATCATTTTGCAGTGATCTCTTATTTTTTTTCCAGAGCTATATATTTGAAAACTGTATTTTGTGTTTACTCAGGTTGCCTGTGTTTTATGTTATATCTTGTTTGAAGATCCAAAACAATTTAGTATGAAAAATACACAAGCATAGAAGAAATCAGGAAGGGGGCAAATACTTTTTCACATCACTATAACTGTGACAAGTTAAATGAAGTTTGAAACTTAAAACACGTCTTGAGCTGTTTTTGATCAGCTTTTGGCTTGTCTGCACAGCTGCACTTCAAGTTTTAATTGCTCCATTGTTAGGGCAATTCCTTATTATGATGGCGCGATTACTGCGTACATTTTATTTCAACACATTTATATAACTACACTGAATGAACACGTTAAAACAACAGCCTTAGTTCTTTTTAAAACTGACACGGCGCGAGACATTGAAAAAACAGTCGCTGCACAACGGTCAAAGACCTCCATCTAGCACGTTTACTTAGAAAAACAATTAAAAATCAGCGCACAAAAGCACATTTGGTGTTAACTGCCCTTATTTTGCAAAAGAGGGATAGCCCAACACATTCTCTCCTTCACTGATCTATTTCTGTTGTTTTGTCAGGAGCACAGTTCTTCATGGTTGTTTCCTCCAGTGATTTCTCCAGTATTTACTCTTGTTTTTTTTTCACTTGTAGATTCACCTGCTTCTGCAGTATTTGAAGGAGGACCCCAGAAAAGCAGTGAAAAGACTTGCCATTCAGGACCTCAAGCTTTTGGCTAAGAAAGCTCCTCATCTGTGGACCAGAAAGAACATACAGGTTAGAGAATTGGCATGAGACAGCTGGTTAATTTTTAACTACACCATATAGAGTGAAGTTCACGCAAGTTTACGCATCCCTTGCAGAATCTGAAAGGTGTTTAGCATTTTTAAATATAAGAGAGGTAATTAAAAAATAAATTTCCTGCTCAGAAGAAATAACAGCTATTTAGTATATTACACAAGACATAATAATATCCGAATTTACACAAATTATCCTGTTCAGTAGTTTACACATGCACAACTTTAACAAGATGAAACAAACAATATTAAGAACCAAGGTTACATCAACTTTTAAACGGGCACATTTTGTGGAAAATCAGTAAATATCTTCATCAAGACAGTATTAAATAAAACTCGTTTTGCAATTGTTATGATCCCTTGCCATTTTTATTTTTTTATTTTTTTAGTTATAAACATCTTGCAGATTCTGCAAGGAGTATCTACACTTTTTAGCGCAACTATATATCTTTTGCATAATAGAGGTACCTGTGTCCCAAACCTCACACTTCTGCACTATTCTATGTCATTTTGCACCATAAATAGTGAAAGTAGTAAGTTAACTGAAAATGCAACAAAAAGTAGTTTACAACAGGTATTTGGATGATGCACTTCTTTACACACTCAGCGCTCACAGCTTGCCATAAGTAGCATTAGGGGCGGAGTTACCTGGCTGCAATGCTAGTTTGACAAAACAGTCATACATAATGGAGTATGTAGAAAGTAGTGAAACTTAAGTGAAGACATCACCTTACAAATGTGAGATAAATGCTTTACCATGTACGTTGTAGTGTTGTCAAAAGTACCGGTACTTCAGTACCAAGTTGATACTAAAATAAAAAAGATGTAACGATACAGTGTTTCTGTAGTACAGAGCACCGACTCTGTCCGATACCAGCACGCAGTATGACTGACACACGACAGCTTTAAAATGCTCACAGGCTTATTTTGAACACGTGCTCTGTTACTCCTTTTACACTGAAATGGACAATTAAGTGATATGTCCTAGTGTGATTTATTAAACCTCTGAAGGCTGCAATCTTAGCGTGGATGAGCTACATTCTTTTAAATGAATGTATAAATCTGACCGCTCATACTCTGGAACCATTCAGAGTCCACAGACATTCAGAAACATTCACGTTGTATGAGATGACAAAGCAGAGCACTAATCCACTGTGAACCACGCAGCACATGTAAACTATATCATTATATAATTAAATCACAGCATTTGCGCTTTAATCTCAGCTATCGCATTTAAAACAACAGAGTTGCCCAAAGTGCTTCACAGTAATACATTTAAAACATAACATTTCAAAATTACCACATACACAGACACCAGTAATCTAAAATACAAACACTTCAAAACTGTGTCCTACATTTCCTTTGTCAGACTCAAAGGCCTGTGTAAAGAGATGAGATTTCAGACGTGACTTAAAAGTCTGCAATGATCACACTGGGTGTAGCGAATTTATCCAGAAAAGTGAAGCTTCCGGCAAAAAACACACGTCATAATAAAAGCACGATTCAAAATAAAAGCTAGATGCTTGGAGTTGAAGAAATTGAATACAAATATATTACAACTGTATAGTAAAATGTAATGTTTGTTCTCTGTAATAATAATAATAATTAATCAATTTATCACAAGCAAGACAGCTGTTGAATAAAGTTTGGCAAAAAAAAAAAAAAAATTGCAATGACATTTAAAAGTTCTATATTCACTTATTAAAAGTTTTAAGAATTTATTGATTAGACACCATTTTGATGACTAGATTTAAATTAAACTTTAAAGCATTTTATTAAAATAATTATTAAATTATTAAAAATAACAAAACGTATGTGTTCAATAGCACATTAGCATATTAGCATATTTTTGCTGTGGTATCGAAATTGGTATCGAGAACTGAGAAATTTGACTGGTATCCGTATCAACTACTGAAATTTTGGTAACGTGACAACACTAGTACGTTTTTTGAGATACAAGTGTTAAACTGAGGTAGGCTAACGCGCTAAAGCTAGCAGTAACACATTACATGCGTTTGAAACTTAACTTCCGTCAGCGGTTAAATGGCAAATGCAATCCCAAGTGTTTCATTTGGGACAATACTACACTTTTAAAATTCATAAACTACATGGCTGAGTGCATAGTGTTTATTGTATGTGCATTGTGTATAGTGTGTCATTTGGGACAAAGCTCAAGTGTTTGGGGTTAATTGTCATGGGTTTGCTCTCTGTGTGTAGATGCTTTGCGAGTGTGCTCACAGCACCCCGTACAACAGTCTGAAACTGGGCATGCTGTCCGTTCTCTCCACACTGTCTGGTACCATTGCTATTAAACAGTACTTCTTCACTAATACAGGTACAATCCAGTTTATTAAATATGCAAAACTATTTCATTCTATGTTGACTCTTTAAAAAAAAAAAAAAAAAAAAAAGAAATGCAAGTGTACTAGTGATTCCATATGGTCACATGACATTTTAGGAAAATATACTCTGGGCGATCTGATCACAAGAGGGCTGCACAAAAAGCAGGGGTATACGATGTTCAAAATGTTTTGTTATCAGATCACTCATCTAAATCTCAGAAATGCATTTGAACATGGCGTGTTTGTAGTGTAAACTGAGTGAGTTTAACCGGCTGATCTCTCTGGATAGGTGAGCCATCTCCGGCACCCCGTCACACCGATCTGGTGAAGCTTGCGCAGGAGTGCTGTTACCATAGTAACCTGGCAGTGGCAGCCCATGGAATCACGGTGTTGACCAGTATCGCCGTTTCCTGTCCAGAGAAAGGTTTGTTTCTCAACTAAAAATGTTATTTTATTTTTGTGTACTTATGCTGGGAGCTCTAGTTTCGTGACCGTGCTAGGCGCAGTGCTACACTTATCCAGTTTTTAGTAAGAGCGCTAATTCTAAGCGATATTTTCATGCAAGTGCAAAGCGCAAGTCGGCGTGGGTGGGAGTGCTTGCGCTATCTGTGGGCGTATGCACGCAAACTGTGGGTGTATTGTATGTTAATGAAGTGGCGCAAAGTGTAGTTTGCTCTTTTCCTGAGAAATAAGTCATTGCGCTTAGACGTCTGAGAACCACATCTATTCTCACTGCAAAGTCTAAAATAAGTTCCTGCATTTACAGTTTGGGGATTCCACCAGCAGATGATATCAAAGAGCTACCGATCACTTTTAATACTAGCCATTATTTGTTTGTCAGATTAATAATAATAATAGTAATAATTGTATTTTGTATAGTGCCTTTCCAAAGCTTAAGGGTGCTGTACAGAAATTAAACAAAGCATTAAACAGAGAAACATATATACATTACAAAACAATGAACAATAGGAGAGCAGTAGTTAATTTTTCAAGCATCCTGTACATTCGACAATACATTCACAGAGAAGGGGATTCGGTAGTATTTTACCGCTCAAAGACCATAGCACTGGAATGATGGCAGAAAAAACGGGAGAGAGTTCAAAGCAAGGAGGTAGTTATTGTGCCAAAGAACGTAAGACACAAATGGTCCATATTTTTATTCTTCTAATGCATTGCCCATTTACACTACCAAACTCTTATGAATGGGTTGTCTTCATTTAAAGCGACTTGCTTGACAGGGAATGGAATCTACGTAAAATAGGATGCATATGGTGCAATAACCAGAGAAGAATCTCAGAAATAAATTGAACTTGACCCAGCCCATTTGCGCTTTGCATGCGCGTTTTCGCCAACCCACTTGCGCCTAGACTTAGCGCATGTTTGCACGAAAATACCAAAACTTCATGACCATGCCCTCTTATGACGTATCGCATAGCGCTGTGCTTAAGGCATGGCGCTCTTAAAATAGGGCTCTGGGTTGTATAGACTGTAATTGAGTATTTGAACAACAAATGACTTGAGATTCTTTTTTTAATTTAAATATTTTTTCAGAGGTTATTCAGCTGGAACAAGACACAGTCATGGGGATGGAGTCTCTAATTCTGCTCTGTAGCCAAGATGACAGAAAGACTGCACAGGCAACACTTAAAGTGAGTGTTAAACAGCCCAAAACCCTCAGTGAACCAATTGGGACTCCTTCACTTCATGTGTAACAAAGCACATTTTTAACTCTTGAACTGTTAACTCATTCTAATGTAGACGGCCCTCACCTCTTTGGTGAAGATGTTAAAGAGCTGTCCTCATCTGAGTCAGAGCTCTGTTGAGCTTCTGCTGGGGCAGCTGCACTGCGCGTGTGACTCTGCGCGGGTGCACATGTGTCAGGCTCTGGCCGCTATCGCTATGCAGCAACCAGTGCTGGCAGAGGGAATGCTGGGGGACTTGCTGGATCTCTTCAGGGTGGCAAGTCACAGAGCCTCAGAGAAACAGCAAGAGCTTCTGGTAAGCAACTACAGAAAATGTTTGTTTATTTGATGTTAATTCATTTATCCAAAAAAAAAAAAAAACCTAAAGTGAAACTTCTGTCATTTATTGACCCTCTTTTTCTTATTCCAAACATGTATGCAGTTATTTCTTTCTGTGGAATACTAAAGTATAATTAAGAATCTTTACATGGCTCTTTTCATACAACAGCAGTTCTTGGTGACCACATCTATCAAGCTTCAAAAAGGACAAAAGAACACCATAAAAGTAGTCCATACAACTTGCTCTTACGCTATATAGATTAAATTGCCATGATGTTACACTGCAGTCAACCGTGCTTCCGGATTCTTCAGAGCAGCAGCTTTCAGTGGTGGATATGAGTAGCGCTGCTGTTTTAATAATCTTTTAAGCATTATATAATGTAATAATGTTTGTTAATGTTAATACAAGTTATTATAAATAGATATCTAGGTTTACAGTGAAAAATATATGTAGGTTCCTTCTGAACTATCGGTTCTAAGTTTCAACTTGGTTCAATTGGCCTTTGTGATTATGTTGGATATGTAACAGGTTGGTGGATACACATCCTCACACTCTTAACACACTTCTAAAAACTGAGAAATGTGGCATATAAAAATGAAAACCACCATCAGACATGCAATATGCGTCTTTACTGCTTAAATTATTGGTCCACATACAGTAAATAATAATATTAGACTTATTCAATATACAGACAATTTAGATTGATCAGGTTACTTTCTGCATTAAAAATAAATGCAAAGAAATATTTTAGAAGTACATTATTTGTATTTATGTTTTTCTCCCAATTTGGAATGCCCAATTCCCAGTGCGCTTTTAAGTCCTCGTGGTCGCGTAGTGATTCGCCTCTGTCCGGGTGGCGGAGGACGAATCTCAGTTGCCTCCGCATCTGAGACAGTCAACCCATGCATCTTATCACGTGGCTTGTTGAGCGCGTTGCCACGGAGACATAATGCGTGTGGAGGCTTCACGCCATCCACCGCGGCATCCACGCTCAACTCACCACGCGCCCCACCGAAAACAAACCACATTATAGCGACCACGAGGAGGTTACCCCATGTGACTCTACCCTCCCTAGCAACCGGGCCAATTTGGTTACTTAGGAGACCTGGCTGGAGTCACTCAGCACGCCCTGGGTTTGAACTAGCGAACTAGTGAATTCCAGGGGTGGTAGCCAGCGTCTTTTACCACTGAGCTACCCAGGCCCCCTTAAAAGTACATTACTTTTAATAATAGTACGCAATGTGGGATCGGAGACACGGTCCAGTCCATCCCTATAGATCTTCTATGCTGATCTTGTTCATATAAGATCATCGTTAGATAATTTTTGACCTCATATCTGTTATAGCAGTTGCACTTTGGAAATTAAAAACAGCCGTTTGTGATCAGAGTTTGTGCAAATGCTCTGTGAAAAGTTCAAATCTACCAACAGCAGCTGCCGGGCAAATGGGTCTTATTGGAGCAGATATGATAACAATGACGGTGGCCCATGAAATATCATAATTTATGTCAAATCCTGAGGATGTTCTGATCCTGATGAAAATTTAAAGAAGCTAAAATCTCTAATTATCTTTAAGGAAAAAAAAAGTTGTTTTAACCACCAAAACAGTTCTTTTTGAGTATTTTCAGCTCAATTTAAAAGCAGCATCCATTGTAAGCAGTTCTTTTCTTGGGTGCCAAAAGAACCCGGAGGTGTCGCCATTGAGCATTTGTTTGTAAACAGTAAATTCATCTATCCTAAGTCTTCTGAAGCCATACAATAGTAGAAGAAAGCAATTTAAGTCATTACTCACTGATAATCTTCACCAGCAGAGAAGCTAGCGTTTAGAACTAAGTAAAGATTTTTCTAAGATAAGAAAGTTCTCCTTATAACAGCATATGGGTTTGGAATGACATGAGGGTGAGTTAAAAATGACAGAATTTTCATGTCCTGTTCCTTTAATCTTGTCACTTTTACCCAGGTTTCTTTGGCAACAGTATTGTTTGTGGCCAGTCAGGCCTCACTCTCGGCTGAAGTCAAGACTGTGATCAGGCAGCAGTTAGAGAATGTGGCCAATGGTTGGACCGTGTACTGCATTGCCAGACAGGCATCCCGCATGGTGAGCTACTCTATATGACAGATATTTCTTGACGGTTTTCATTAGATTCATCAAGAGAGTCTAGTAGCTGATGGAATTGGCACAACAACCCCTTTCCAATGCTCTGCAATTTGGGATTTGTCCACAGGGCTGCCATGGCTTTTCCAGGGAGTTGTACCAGAGCCTTCGTACCCGTGTTGCCTCAGAGCACTTCTACTTCTGGCTGAACAGTCTGATGGAGTTTTCTCAGGCGGAGCAGTGCCTCAGCGGCCTGACAGACGGAGACTACAGTGCAGCCATGAGTGCCATCTCTGAATCCCTCAAATCCTACCAGAAGGGAATTGCGTCTCTCACGGTCAGAATTTGATGCATTTTGTTCGGTCAGATCCCTGGGTGGTGTCTTTTAGCAGACATTTACAGTTTTTCCACCTTGCAAAAACTAAGGGGAGAATTCACTAAGAAAGAATCGTGGCCGCTGATGGCATCATTCATTTGCACTCGCTTTGTGCCACAATTCACTAATCGAATTTTGCAAATCAGGAAACTGCGCAAACACACCCACAAAATTTGTGTCAACACAATTTGCACAACTCGAAAACCTATCTTGGAGGCCGCGTCTGTGTGCAGATTACAGTGATCTGGCATGCTTTGCTGGGACTGTTCAGCATCAATCCAACACTGTGATCCAGGTTCCTGAGTCAGCTCTTTAAAATGTTGAAAGTGCACTCTATTACACATCATGTCAAAATATATTCCAGGTTATAACACTCTTCTCCATTATTTAATCCTCATTCAATGAAATACGACTGCTATGATCAGTAAAAATGTAAACAAACAACTCTTTTAAATAAAAGTCTGTTTATCACCGGCTTTCAGTGAACGATAATAACTCAAGTTTCATTGCAACAGGCAAATAGTGCTGAGTTTTGTGAACAAGGCATATAAAAAGCCTAATTGTTATCAAAAAGAGTGTTTGTGCAAAAAGAATGACCAGAACTAAGTTTAAATACTCGTGGTGCAGCACTGTTTTATTGTATTTAGCGCTCTGTTGAGCTGGATTTAGTGAATACGTTTATGACTAAGTATACGTTTTTTGCAGGAAAGCGGATTAAAGGCCGTAACAAACTATATGAAAGTATGAGAACATAGATGCAGTCGCTTGGACACCACATTGCCAATGTGTGGTCCAGTTGAACATGCTTAACATGTGTTCTTGTGTTACAATGGCAGCAAAAAACCTCAATACTCAAGGAGGTGAAAGAGTTACCTTCAAACATCTGTGCTAATTTAAACTGGATGTGTCATTATTCAGGTAAGTTTTTATAAATATATTGACTTTAACTTTCTTGCTCAGCAAGACAGTAGTTGACTTTAAAGAGAAAACTCACTATAGAAGTGGACAGTTTGGACTAATCTCACTATAGCTCCCAGAGTTCCCACACGTCCTGGAAAACTTGTAATTTTGCAATGCAGTTTTCCAGTCATGGAGAAGTCATGGAAAATTAGAAAAATACCTAAATGTCCTGGAAAATAATTATTTGTCATGGAAAATATTTAGTATATTAAATGATTTGACTGTGTTGCTAGCAAGGTTTTCGTTACATGTACAAAAACATGGTAACAATATGGACTTGGAATTGGAGTCAAATACACAAACTGCCGGCGGCTGTGTACTGTGAAACAACATTAACGGTTAAGGGTGTTTACACTTCGTGATTGATTACAGCAGCAGCCAGTCGTGTGCTTGGGCAGTCGCGGTCCAACCAAGGCAGATCGCTTGATTGGTTACAGCTACAGCCAATCGCGTGCTTGGCTACAGCAGCGCGTACGCTGTGAGACAAGTATAGGTCTCTGCAGAACAGTAATGGGTGGTTTCAAATCTGTGGGCTTTTTTAAACCTGGATGGGTGTTTCTAAACTATCCAATGAAAGTAGAGAATCTCAATGGTTTGAAAACGCCCACTGATTGGGAAAGCCCATTCGTGAAACTTCTCATTCATAAACAAACTGAATGATCTGGTACATGTACCGATTGAATGAGAGGGGCATGTTATTTATTCACTCCAGCATCGGCATGTGAGCCTGCCTTGTTCATCACAGAGAGAAGGGCAGAAGAGCTATAAATGTGTAAAAGTGACAGTTTATACATGTTGAGGAGCTTTTCAAATGACTCGCGTCTGCGCCGCCAAATTCGTTGAAGTCGATGAAGTGACGCGTTAGCGCAACCTCGGCTCCAACTTCACCAAAGTGTTTTTCACACACGTTTTTGCCTCACACAAATTATGTCTTTGAGAGTACAAAGCTACAAGAAATATTTTAAAACTGTCCAAATTTATGAAGAGATATTGAATGTCTCAATTTATTGTAATTATTACCTTATCGTTTCCGAGTATCTAGATACTACTGTAATTACATTCACCAAGAAAAAAAACCCGCTAAGACGTTAACATAAATGAGTCCTCTTTTTATTTTCTGCAATCAAAGCAATTGCCTTTTCTCTTCCAAATAAATGTTTTCAATGTTTATTGTGCACAACTTTATTCGCCCCTCCGTGACGCTTTCTGCAGCACTTGTCATGTTGAGGGCAAAGTGGAGCGTTGATGCCTCAACTCATGTGAAATGCACTTTACAATGACGAAAGCACATTATTGAAAGGGGCCTGGGTAGCTCAGCGAGTAAAGACGCTGACTACCACCCCTGGAGTCGTGAGTTCGAATCCAGGGCGTGCTGAGTGGAGTACTCCAGCCAGGTCTCCTAAGCAACCAAATTGGCCTGGTTGCTAGGGAGGGTAGAGTCACATGGGGTAACCTCCTTGTGGTCGCTATAATGTGGTTCTCGCTCAGGATTCTGCGTGGAGCCACGGAGTAATGTAACTCCGCGGTAACTCACTGAACAAGCCACGTGATAAGATGCGCGGATTGACTGTCTCAGACGTGGAGGCAACTGAGATTCGTCCTCCGCCACCTGGATTGAGGCGAGTCACTACGCCACCACAAGGACTTAGAGTGCATTGGGAATTGGACATTCCAAATTGGCGAGAAAAGGGGAGAAAATAAAAATACAAATAAATAAAAGAGAAGGTAAGGATGTTATTGGAACTCATTATTATTATTATTAGACTATTATTGTTGTCTTTTTTTTGGATGAAAAGTCATGCTCGCCAGTTCACAAAATGAACGGAAATTATAGATCTGCTTTTTACTTATAATGCTTAAATACTATAAAGTCTCTTAGCAGATTTTAGTTGTGAAGATCTCAAAATGATTCAGTGACTCACTCATTGCACATAAGACACTCATTTGTCACCACCTAGTGGCATCTCCAGAAGTGGTCACTAAACAAATTAATTAACGAAACTGAGCAAATTTGTGAAACAGAAACAAGCCACACCAAAATACCCTTTATTGCTGCTAATTTTTCACAATTGTGCAGGTAAGTTGCTATACTTCAATCATTCAAATAGCTGAAGTTGGTGCTTTTAACTTTATTCTTAAAAAAAGATAATACCGGAAAATATGTTCGTGGATCAGTGATTGTCTCAACTTTTTTAACCCTCATGAGTTTGCATCCCTGTGAGGTTATAAACTTTAGACAACGATGACAGTCCGTACCACTGAATTGTTTTTTTTTTTTTTTTTGTATATATTAATTCACACTGGGTTGGTAACGTGGTGATTTGGCCTTAATACCTTGGGATGTGAATTAATTTTCAACAATTCAGCAATCGGAGTCAGCTTGTACCACAGTTACCACATGTAGTATGCGGAAAACAGAACTAGTCATAAAATTGGCATTAGTAATAAAATGCAGAATGTCATGGAATATGACACGTTTAGATGAAAATGAATGTTTGAATGTACAATTAATCAAATTATAATTGTGATATGTCCTAGTGTGATAATTAAACAAAAAAAGTCTCTGATTTAATTGAATAAATAATCTGCAAGTGATGCGCGCTTCAAAAATGAATGTGTAGAGCTGTCCGCTCATACACTGAAAACATCTAATCATGATCATCTTGTGTGTGAGATGACAGAGACAGAGTGCACTCTGAAGTGTGCAGCGCATACAGACTATATATTTATTTAATTATATCACAGCTTTACAGGGATTAATAATCACTCTGGGCCATGGAGCAAACTGCTTATCTGGAGGTGAGAAACTACTACAAAAAAAAAAAAAAAAATCCACAAAACACCAAAATAAAAGAATGGAGGCATGTGATTTTGCTTAAATACACGTTGGCGCATAAAATGTCCTGGAAATGTCCTGGAAAATTGTGCCTTGAAAAGAGTGGGAACCCTGGCTCCCCTTGCGGCAATGCTGAGAAAGCAATGCACACTTGAATTGCGCTCTGACACATTTCAAAACGCAGCAACGCGTGAAATCGAGCTTGCGTTTCAAGATGCGTCTGCATTCACATACTTGTGTAAGTATGTTTGGGCTCTAACACTTATTAACAAAAAAAAGTATGCATGTTTGTGGAACAGACTGGATAACTAACGTCATAGGATGGAGCCATACATCATATCAACAAGTCAACACCGTGGAAAGAATTCAACGTTTCTGGGAGTACAGTGGGAAAAGGGAATAGCACATATACGTTAAAAAATACCCTTTTACACACACCAATTTAAAATATTGACTGCTGTCCCTCACATCCACATATGCACTGAAGTACACTGGGGGAATCCCAGAGTTTTGCATAAGAGGGAAACCCCACTATTGCAGCGCAATTCCGCTGCAGGCCACAGTGGAAAGTTAAAGAAAACAAACATAGCAACAACTCTGGAATATCTGGGAATAAAGCAAAGCAACAGAGGATGAAATAGCGAAGTCTTCCTTGTCTGCCATGTTTGTTATTTACACAAGTGTGGAAATTACATTGCTATGGAGAAAGCTGCTTATTGTCTAAGCCCCATGTATACAAGAGTAAATAGGAAGCCGATAACACAGTGCAAGTAAATGCATATGATGATTTCAAGTCATAAGCAGCTTTCTCACAATAAATGGATTTCTGGTGTCCAAGTAAACGAGGTCAGTGTCTCTGTGATGCTTTAAATTTCCTCTGTTTGTTTTGAGAAACCCGTTCAGCCCGACACAACAACATTGACTCAGTCAATGGCGTGAGTTGGGGGTGAGTCTATATCTCTGCTAGATCAACAGCAGATGGGGAGCGTATTCAGAAGGCTATTTGAAAGGCTAATGGCACAGAAATGACACACTTCAGCTTTAAAGGCGCAGTCACATTTACCTTCGCACGGCAAAATTCTGCAGGCGATAAACAGTCAGCTCCGTAGGAATCCACGCAGTTGAGAATTTGTTGTGATGTACTTCCTGTGATGAAGAATTTTCCCTTGTGGATTGCTTTGACCAATAGGAAGTCGTTTGGTTTGAGAGTGACGTCTGTGTGTGGCGGTGCTTCATGCACAGCTACACTGAATATTCACAATGGACAATGGTATCATTTTAGCAGCGAGTTTGTTTTTAACCTCACTCTGCCTTCTCCCATAAAATTGTTCATGCAAAGGTAAATGTGACCGCGCCTTAAAGCAGATTTCAGAAAATAAAAGCTTGTTTACATTTGTCCATTTCTCTGTTTTGGTTATTTTCTTAAAGCACAAAACCCTTTCGGTGTTAAATCTGTGACTGACAATAATCATATTCCGCTTTCAGGCAGCCAGTACGCCACTGAGTCCTTTGACGTTTCAATGCGAGTTTGTGAAGCTGCGTATAGACACTCTTCAGGCCCTGTCTCAGCTCATCTGCACCTGCAACAGTCTGAAGACCAGCCCACCTCCTGCCATCGCTGCCACTATTGCTCTGTCCTCAGGGAGCGACCTGCAGCGCTGCGGACGCATTTCAACGCAGGTGCACAAACACACAATGCATCTTTTTTTTTAATGTTTCTGCTTAGCATCAGTGTTTGTTGTTTTTCAAATTAATTTCCCAAGTTTATTTCAAGGAAGTGTTGATAAAGATGACATGTGCAGTGTATGTTTTTTTGGATTTGCACAGATGAAAGTATCCATGGATGAATTTAGAAGTCTGGCAGCTCGCTATGCTGACCTATATCAGGCTTCGTTTGATGCCGACTACGCCACCCTCCGTAATGTTGAATTGTATCCTTTTTTTTTTTTTTTTTTTTTTTTTTTACTTGGAGGAAGGCAGGTGTATGACAGCTTATGACAACATGTCCATGTTTGTCTGTATTCAATCTTGAGATATTTAATGAAAATAGTGACCTATTCCCTAATTACTGTTCTGTGAAGACAAGCTCATCACCTTGAATGAACATGTTCTTCTCAGAAGTTGTTTCCTTTTTTTACCGTCTCTTTGCCCCATTCTATCTTTTCAGTAATATACATTTCACTCTGTTTCAGACATAACAAGTTTCTTTACCTATTGCTTCGACAAACTTAATATAGACTAAATATTACAAGAAATCTGCAAAGTACTTTCCTTATGACATTGTCAGACAACAGCAAAGCTGCTTGCTCGTATCTTATGTCATTGAGGCTTTAATACTTGATCCGCACACTGCCAGGTAAGAGTAAAGGAACTCTTTACTGTTGCCACTCTCACTTACAGCCATGAAACTAGCTTGAACATTTGATATTACTTAAAGGGATAGTTCACCCAAAAAATACAATTTTGTCATTTATTCACCCTCATGACTTTATTTCTTCTGCTGAACACAATCGAAGATTTTTAAAAGAATATCTCAGCTTTGTAGGTCCATACAAGTGTATGGTGGCCAGTCCTTTGAAGGACCAAAATGCATATAAAGGCAGCATAAAAGTAATCCATATGACTTTAGTGGTTAAATCCATGTCTTCAGAAGTGATATGATAAAGGCCCTGATATACTTCATACAAAATTGAAGAACGAACAGGTGTGACATCGTTTAGAACAAAATCTGGCTAAATAGAAGATGATTTTGCGTTCGTTTTGGTTGTTCGTTACAGCTCACCTGGGTGAACTTTTAGGAAAATTTCTAACCAGCTGCTTAACATCTTACTGCCATTGGTCCATGTCATCGGTAGGTGTGCCCTGGACCTCCACAACATGAACACACCAGCGTGCAGAGTTATTAGCGAGCTGGTGCAAATTTATCTAAATCTGTACAATAGTTTGTGTAGAGACATTTTCCAAAAATGAATCATGCGGTTTTTATTTTATTTTAATTTTTTTTTTTTTTTTTACTTCTGTGGAAATATTTTGGGCCTTAAGTGTGTGTGAGAAACAGATCAATATTTATGCCCTTTTTCACTATAAATCTCCACTTTCACTTTCAAATTCTTTTGTTTTTGGTGATTTGCATTCTTTGTGCATATTGCCACCTACTGGGCAGGGAGGAGAATTTATAGTAAAAAAGGACTTAAATATTGATCTGTTTCTCACCCACACCTATCATATCACTTCTAAAGATATAGATTTAACTACTGGAGTCTTTTGGATTACTTTTATGCTGCTTTTGTACTATTTGGACCTTCAAAGTTCTCGCCACCATTCACTTGCGTTGTATGGACCTACAGAGCTGAGATTTTCTTCTAAAAATCTTTGTGTTTAGCAGACAAAGTAAATGATGAGAGAATTTTCATTTTTGGGTGAACTATCCCTTTAAGTATTTTATTGTTAATTATTCTTATCGCATTTTTAAGTAATTAATGTGTAGACTAGTTTCAAACTTAGTTTTGTAGATTATTCTAGCCTTAGGTGTCAAATTTATTTTTAAACTTTATAAACAGTTGCTGGTGTTCACTGATCAAGGTCTAACAGAAATGTTCAGACCGGCATATGTTTGTATGATAGATAATGGACTTCACATATCATTGCCACACAGTTTCCAGGAGTTTGGCACACATGGATCAGTTCTTGCAAAGAGCGAGTATGAGCTGAGAATGCTGGATGTGTTCAGTCACGTCCTGGAGGAAGTGGAAAACTTAAGCAGGAAGCATCCTCCTGTCTCTTATCTGGTAATTTAATTATCATTTCTTTACTGTTCTGCAATATGTTTGGATTCTCTGGAAAGCATTGCTGGATTTTTATTTTTATTTTATTTATTTTTTGCATTCACATGAATGTATAAATTGATTTAAATTTCCCTTTTTCTTTTTTTTTTAAGCACACTGGCTGTCTCTGTGATGCAGTCATAGCACTTTTGAAGGTGCCACTATCATTCCAGAGATATTTTTTCCAAAAGCTCCAGTCCACCAGTATTAAAGTAAGTCATCTGTTACTATATATCAGCATACTATGCATGGCTTTGCAAGAATTTCTAACGTAAATGAAAACTAGCGTATATCTCTATGCATTTTCAAAATGTTATGATATTTTTGTTCTAGCTTGCTCTCTCCCCATCACCACGTTCACCAAATGAGCCAATTCCAGTACAGAACAACCAGCAGTTGACTTTAAAGGTGGAGGGAGTGGTGCAGCATGGCTCCACTCCAGGATTGTTCCGGAAGATTCATGCTGTCTGCCTTAAAGCGAGTTCAACTTTACAGACAAAATCAGGATCCGATTTTAAGGTGAGTTCAACCAACAGTCCAAGAGACAAGTACTTATTTTGTTCTAGTGGTGCACCGATCAAGACATTTAAAGCCGATACCGATCACCGATATTTTAAGTGTGATCAGCCGATTCCGATCACTGAGATTTATTTTTAAAACTGCCCCTTGCCACACTTTTACAAGTTATATGCTGCAGTTACTGTAAAATTACTATTTTTAAAGATTTTTTTAAGCAAATTTAAAGTTTGTATTCATTGTGAAAACAGTTGTTTTAATTGTTCTTTTGTCACTACCAGACAAACTGGCAACCAGTAAACACCATGAGAGCATCAAACACAGCAGAGATGCGTTCTGAAACAATAAAGATACAGTATTGAGAAAGTATTTGAACCCTTTGGAATTACCTACATTTATGAATACATTTGTCTAAAATTTGTTTTGATCTTCATTTAAGTTACAAAAAACGAACAAACACAGTCTGTTTTAACTAATAACACACAAATTACTGTATTGCTCTCGTACATATTGAATACATCATTCAAACGTTCACAGTGTAGATTAGAAAAAGTATGTGAACCCCTAGGCTAATGATGTCAACAAAAGGTAATTAGGCTATGTTCAGACTGCCACTAAAAATCAGATTTTTGGCATATCCAGATGAGTTTTGATAGTCTGGACAGCAAAAAACAACATGAAATCAGATTTTTCCGAATCTGATTCAAACCACATCGGGAGGTGGTTTCAAATGCAATTTAAATCTGATTTTTTCAGATGCGTCTCAGTCCGGACGCTCTGGCTGCTCAAATCGGATTTCAAATGGTCTTTTGCGTCACTCTTAAATGACACACAACGATGACGTCAAAAATCGGTGATGGAAATGCCGGAAGTATTCATAAGCCGGCCGTGACTGCAGCACGGAATGTCACAATATTTACCAGTCTCCTCTGTCACACAAGAAAAACTCAGCGACGGAGGAGATTGGTGAATATTGTGATGTTCCGTCATGCAGTCACGGCCGGCTGGACAGGACACTTATTTGGAGAGCGAGATGATGCACCTCCATTTTCCCTGCATCTGTTTTGAAAGCATCGTCACGTGGGTACGCCTACACCGTTACCAAAGCAACCCATGCAGATAGGTTGGTTATATCTGAACACGCAAATCTGATTTGATCACTTGCAATTAATAGTGCGGACAGAAAAAAAAAACCCCGATTTGCCTGCAGTCTGAACATAGCCTTAGATTCAGGAGTTGGCAAACCTGGCATCCAATTAATGAAACGAGATTAGAGGTGTGGGTTAGAGTTACTTTGACTTATAAAAAGCACTCAAACATTTTGAGTTTGCTGTTCACAAGAAGCATCTACTGATGTGGACCATGCCTGACAAAAAGAGATCTCAGAAGAACTACGATCAAAAATTGTTGCTTTGCATAAAGCTGGAAAGGGTTGCAAAGTTATCTAAAACAGCTTAGATATTCATCTGTCCACAGTTAAACAAATTGTCTATAAATGGAGATGATTTAGTACTGTGGCTACTCTCCCTAGAAGTGGCTATCCAGCCAAGATGACTGTAACAGGTTCTTGTCACTCTCCAGAAATGACGAAGCGGGAGCCAACGAATTTCCACCTTCTCTCGTCTTTTATTTTTAAAGCACTTTTCAGTGTCACAAGAAATGTCCACATAAACAAAAAACACACACACAGCCAATGCGTGCCAACCCTCTCTCCCCTGTGGCTCTCAGCTCCCCTTTATCTCTCTGTCGCCTCTCACTGCAACACAGAACAGCTGTTAGTAAAATTGCACACAGGTGTAACTCCTTACCGCTCTCATCTCCCGGTCTCACTCTCCATTCACAAATCGGCGCTCAACCATGCCCCCACCTTCACAGACTCAAAGGGCACACCGCAAAATGCCTAATGAGGTAAAAATATACATTAAAAAAAGAACCCTAGAGTGACAGCTAAAGACTTGAGGGAATCACTGAAACTGGTTAACATCTCTGTTCATGAGTCTACTATACGGAAACCATTAAACAGGTATGGTGTCCATGGCAGGACACTACGAAGAAAGACACTGCTTTCCAACAAAATACGCCTAATGTCCACCTTGACACTCCACAATGCTACTGGGAAAATGTTTTGTGGACTGATGAAACTAATGTTGAATTGTTTGGGAAGAATATGCAGCACTTTGTATGGCATAAAAAGGGCACCTTTTACAACATGAGCTGAGCTGAAGCAATTCTGTAAGGAAGAATGGTCCAAAATTCCTTCTGAACATTGTGCAGGTCTAATTCGCAGCTACTGGAAACAATTGGTTGAGGTTACTGCTGCCAAAGGAGGATTAAATCCAAGGATTCACTTACTTTTTCCACAACACTGTGAATGTTTAATGGGATGTGTTCAATAAAGACATGAAAGATTATAATTGTGTTGTTAGCTTAAGCACATTGTGTTTGTCTATACTTGTGACTTTGATGAAGATGAGATGATATTTTATAACCAATTAATGTAGAAAACCAGCTAATTCCAAAGGGTTCACATACTTTTTCTTTCCACTGTATATCCATTAGTGAGAAATCGTTAGTATCTATGATTTTACTGTATTTGGCATTTAGTTGTAACACAAATCACTAATTATTAAGATTTAACTGTTATTGCTGTTATTAATGGTGTTGCGACAAATATTTCAATCAGGGTTCTCACAAAATAGCACTGGGATCAGGGCCGTATTAATGCACGGGCTTACGACGGGGCCCGCGGCAGCAGGGGGGCCCCAAACTCTCAAGGGGAGGCCAGTCACGGCATCCTCCACTGTATTCTCCCCGTCGACATTCTCGTGAAGGCGTGCATGTAAACACGTTCAGCGGGAGACACTGATGTAAACACAGAGAAGGTGCAACTCGTCCATGTAGCGCATGGTGACTCGGTGTGAACGTTCCTCCTCCAAACCACCAAAATTGTGTAATTTTGTGCGTTCTGAAATTAAAAAAAAGATCAGCCCTGAATCTAGGCACGATAGTTGCCGATCGGTGCATCCATGTTTTGTTTGTTTGAATCACTTATGGAAAATCCAAAGGGCTTAAAGGATAGTTCAGCCAGAAATGAAAATTATTTTATCATATACTGCCCTCATATCATTCCCAACCCATTTGACTTTCTTCTGTGAAATGCAAAAAGAGAGTTTCTGGACAATGTCCTGGTCAATGTTCTCCGTGGTTGGAGAACACCATAAAAGTAGTCCACAAGACTTGCACTTTATATAAGTCTTCTGAAGTCATACAGTGGCTTTGTTTGAGGATCAGCAAAATTGCAGTTTTTACTTATTTTGGAGCAAAACTACTGGTCAAAAATAACCTTAGAAAGGTGGCAGCGTCATTTATTTTTTCTACTACACTGCGTACACAATTATTAGGCAAATTGTATTCCTCAGGATTCATTTTATTGTTGAACAACCACAATGCTCTGTCAATCCAAAATGTTATTGAAAAGTGAGTTTTGTCTTTCTCAGGGGAATATATAAGTGTGCACAATTATTAGGCAACTATTAGTGTGCACAAATATTAGGCAACTAAATTACAAAAATAATTTCTCCCAACTCAATTGTTTATTCTTAATTTTAGAGTAAGTGCAACAAATAAGTAACACAAAATGACAATTAAATAACATTTTTGGCCTTTAAAAAATATTCAGTGACCAATACAGCCACCCTTCTTTTCAATAATTGCCACGAGCCTTCCATCCATGGAGTCTGCCAGTTTCTTGATCTGTTCACGATCAACTTTCGCTGAAGCAGCAACCACAGCCTCCCAAATGCTGTTCAAATAGGGGTATTGTCTTCCCTCACTGTAAATCTCACGTTTGAGAAGGACCCACAAGTTCTCAATAGGATTTAAGTCAGGTGAGGAATGGGGCCAAGTCATTATTTGGGCATCTTTGAGGCCCTTACTGGCTAGCCAAGCAGTGGAGTACTTGGATGCATGTGATGGAGCATTGTCCTGCGTAAAGATCGTGGCCTTCTTGAATGCTGAGGAATTCTTCCTGTACCACTGCTTGAAGTACTTTCCAGAAACTGGCAGTAGGTTTGAGAGTTGAGTTTCAGTCCATCTTCAACTCAAAAAGGTCGAACTACCTCATCCTTAATGATAACAGCCCATACCAGTACCCCTCCTCCACCTTGCTGGCACCTGACTCGAAGTGGTTCTCTGTGTCCATTAGTGGTCCAGCCACGGGCCCATCCATCTGGTCCATCAAGAGTCACTCTCATTTCATCTGTCCATAAAACCTTTGAAAAAGCTGTCTTCAAGAATTTCTTTGCCCAATCTTGACGCTTTAAATTGTGAATCTTATTCAGTGGTGGTCGTGTTTCAGTCTTCTTGACCTTGGCCATGTCTCTGAGCACTTGACACCTTGTACTTCTGGACACTCCAGGTAGGTTGCAGTTCTGGAATATAGTAGCATTGGAGGATAATGGGTTCCTGGTAGCTTCATGTTTAATTCTTAAGTCTTTTGCAAATAATTTGCGGCTTTTCTTCTCCATGCATTTTTTGCGCCCCAGTTGACTATTCGCAACAAAACGTTTGATTGTCCGGTGGTCATGCATCAGTAGTTTCGCTAATTCAAGAGTGTTGCATCCGTCTGAAAGGCATTTAAAAATGTTTACTTTTCAGTGCAAGTTAAATCTCTTTTTTGGCCCATTTTACCTGAGGTAATGAAGCTGCCTAATAATTATGCATACCTTGATATAAGGTGTTAGTCACTTTCACCACACCCTCCCTCATTACACAAATATATATCACCTGAAAATGATTGAATCCAATAATCATTCATGTTTATATGGTTTGGATTTGGAAACTTTGCACGGAAATAATGACAAGATCAGAATACTCACTTGCCTAGTAATTGTGCACGCAGTGTAGGTGTATTTCTGTTGTTGCGTTATATGCCAATGGTGAGTGTACAAAAATGAAAAACCACAAGAAAAAAAAAAAGAAATGCTTTTGGAGTTATGTGCACTTAACTCTAAAGGCACTAAAGATATCTTAATGTCCTTTTAGATTTTTGTTCAAAACCAAGTTTACTTTATGTATCTATTTTGACCCCTTTGGCCCTATCTGTTTTTCAGACCTTTGTTTTGTTGGACAAGAAATACCATGTGACCTACATTTGGTTTTCGACCATTGCAAATGGGTAAAATTTAAATTTACATTTAGTCGTTAAGTAGACGCTTTTATCCAAATCGATTTACAAATTAGGAACATGGCAAGCAATTTGTCATACAAAGTTCAACAACATCTGCAGTGTTGTACTGCCATGTTTTCAAGGTGGCTGGAGTAGTATAGGTGCTAGTACAGAAGGAAGAGTCCGATGTAACAATTTTCAGATGGAGCCACATTGAGAGCCCCAGTATCTCTGGGATTTAACCACAAAGGGTCTTAAAAATGAACATGCAACAAGGAAAGTTTGTTCAGAATCAGATTCTAAAGGATTTGAAGATAAACATTTATGTTTCTGGAGTTATAGGCAATCCAGCTTTGGAAAAACAACACAAAAATTTTTTTTTCCCATTTTTGGATTCACACCATTGGCTTAAAATGAAAAAAGGGGTGCTAAAATCAATTGATTTTATTAATGGACTTACCTATCTCTATGTAAAAATAAAACAATGAGATGCCACCTTTCATAAGGTAATTATTTCTTTTTTTACTTGTAGTATTGCTCCAAAATCATGGGCAAAAATTGCCCCGCCCCCCTCCTGCTACAAAATAATGAAGTAGTCAGTAAATACTGATCCATGGCATTTAGTTTTTGGCTCTTATGATCATCATTTGTTTATCTTTCTTCAGAAAAAGTTTTGACAAAATCAAAAATTTCAGCCAGGGAAGTTTCTGAAATGTGGTTGATTTTACATGGAATAAACTATGTGGGGAAAATGATAATTCGAGGCACTTCATTCAGTACAAACGTTAAAAAGCCTCTGTTTATAATAAACTAAAGACTTGTTAATGTTTGTACTAGAAGTTCCTTGAACTTCAATGTTTCTATATGTAAATTACACAAGTGTTAAACTCATGTTTTCACTTCTGCATGATTCTAGATTCCTCTTGATTCCAAGACGAATGAGATTGAACAGAAGGTGGAGCCTCATAATGATTACTTCAGCACACAATTCCTTCTGAACTTCTCCATCCTGGGCACCCACATTGTCTCTGTGGAGGCTTCACTTGTAGACACCAGTGGGATTGAATGGAAGACGGGACCAAAAACCACTGTATCAGTAAAGTCACTGGAAGACCCTTACTCCCAGCAGCTGCGCCATCAGTTACAGCAGCAACAGACTGGACCTCCGCCAGGCCCATCTGTGAGGAACATCTGTGCCCGCTTTCAGTGACCTGATCCTCATGAACTTCTAACTGGCTATATACTGCTATTCATGTTATTTCCTAGATGCTAGTCTCCGACATTAGGATGATGAGTATAATGAGGACACACTGTATTCTGATAGAGCTGCAGTGGTAAATGTTTTGTTGCATTTGTCATAAACATTTGATTGTGAAGACACATGGCAAGAAACTGCCTCCTCCACTGCTATACCCATTCATTTTCAAACAGTAATACACCAATCCCTGCACACACATTACAGCTCTGTCCTTGGTGTGATAACCTATCCTACTAATATAATTTTAAACTGTACATTATTTCTTATGTACATTATTCCAAATAAATACTAATTGTCAGGACCCAGAAGCTGGATTGTCAATTGAATGAACCTAGAAACATGAAATTAAATATTAAACAATTGTAGGCCCGTTTTCACAGACAGGGCTTAGATTAAGCCAGGATTACACCTTAATGTGTACTAGTTAAACTAGGACATTTAAGTAGCTTTCATGAACGTGGCTCATGCTATATGAGCTCATGCTGTTGGTCTAATTGTGCTCATAAAATCACAGAATGGAATAGAAAACACCATTACTGGTGTGAATCTTGAGACAAAACAATTGCAGAGGCTAAACGAATTCTCTCAAACTTTAGTGAGTGCCCTCTTAATGGCTAAACATTCCTTCTCCACGGTGCTGTACTTAGTCTCTCTCAAAGAGAGCCTCTGACTAATGTACAGCACTGGCCGTTCCTCCCCCTCCATCTGTAAAATGACAGGGAGAGAGAAGTCAGGTGTCTTTAAAAGCAGCCCACCACAAAGTACAGCTTTTACCTGCATAAAGGACCTCCTCCCTCCATAATTTCAGGAGGTTGAGATGGTATATTTGATGTGCGTCACCTCTATCTGCTCATTTACCTCATAATCGAGATCTCCTACTCGTCGTGTGACCTCAAAGGGCCCTTTCCACTTGGTGAGTAATTTGGAGCTCGAGGTTGGGAGTAATACAAGCACTTTGTCTCCTGGTGCAAATTCCCATAGCCGAGCTCCCCTATCATACAGCCGGCTTTGGCGTTCTTGTGCTAGGAGCAAATTGTCCTGTGTTAGCTGACCCAAAGTGTGGAGTTTTGCTCTAAGATCAAGAACATACTTCATTTTGTTTTTACTATTCGAAGGTCCCTCCTCCCAAGCTTCCCACATGACGTTGAGCACGCTGCGCGGTCGACACCCATACAGTAGCTCGAACGGGGAAAACCCTGTGGAGGCTTGCGGAACCACTCGAACTGCAAATAATAGGGGTTCGAGCCACTTATCCCAATTCCTAACGTCCTCGTGCACGAACTTACGAATCATATTTTTCAGGGTTTTATTAAATTGTTCCACCAACCCATCTGTTTGTGGGTGGTAAACACTGGTGCAAATCAATTTAAAACCCAATAATTCCTATAGCTCGCGTAGTGTACGTTTCATGAAAGTAGTGCCTTGATCAGTGAGGATTTCTTTTAGAAAGTGCTTTCAGGAAGTGCTGTCTTTGCTCAGGGCTGCAGCCAACCCAATGCATGATGGCTTTCTTGAAGTCATCATACACCAGGAGATTCGCTGCAGGCAGGTGTTGAGCTGCGACTTGGGCTTCCCTGAACAACAGTGGCAGGAGGCAGGCCGCCCACTGTGACTTCGGCCATTTCCAGACCTCCACCACCCGCTCAAACAATTCAAGGAACACCTCCGTTTCATCCTGCGTGTCCATTTTCATAAGGGTGACCGGAGCCATGGAGATTGCTGGGTCCAGGGTTGCGGCTGGGCCTTCCCCCTAGTGTAGCAAGCTCTGGAACGCCTGCCAATTTATCCAACTGCCACCACTTTGTCTACGTAAATGAGGAATTGTCAGATCAAGCTAAAGTTAAGTATGGAGTGCCACAGGAATGTTTGCCAGAAGTTTGCAGCTCTTCACCAGTAGTGAGGAACCTGCAGCAAACCTTTGGCAACAAAGGACATCTTGCCAAAAGGCTCATTTGCACGTGACAATAATCAGTGGCGAATTTGCGCAAATTTCCCGTGAACGCTCAAGTTTTGTAAGAGTTGAGTGCAGGGCCGGTCAACCCATTAGGCGCTTCTGGGGCGCCGATCTGCCGAGCCAATTTCAGCATGTGTCCAATCTTCGTAGAACAAAATGCGCCCTGTGCGTTCCGATAACTTGCTGTGGCGCCCTCCATGGAGCATATAGACCGTGTGCTAAATGCCTTACTACCATGCTACTTTGACTGTTTCTGTTACATCTGTGTTTGGCAAAAACAGTGAGAGTAGTATGGATAGTATGCAATTGTGAATACGCCCATAGACTCACGAGCGCGAGGCTCGTGTATCGGAGTGATGCCTGATGCGTGAAATAATCACTGTTTTGAGTCGATTTTTCTCAATTAATTTGTGTAATATGCGGGTTGAATTGTTTGAAGTGCTTTGTCATGCAGTAAACAGTAACAGGATGCTTTAGAAGTTAGATAACAAAAACAACACTGAATTAAGTGGATATTCGCTTACAATTAATTTAAACAAAACCTGCAGCTGCATTCAATTGTTTGCCAGTGATGCATGTGCAGCCTTTGAGCGACTGTCTACTGCAATCTGCAGGTAAATATATTTTTTTTAAATAAAGTGTATCAAAATACTAACATTACAGGAAAGCACTTAAAAGTACCAAAATATTCCCAAGCCAATACCATGTTTATTGGACATGTTCCTTGGAGTAGCCTACCATATAATTACCATGATATATTATAAAAATACCAAGGTTTTACCATATTGTACCATCACTGTAACATGACACTGCCACAGCAGGCTTTTGTGAAAGGTAACTTTGATAAACTTCATCATGGCACAATGGATTGTGTACTTGATGGGCCCCAGACTTCCCAGTAACGATGAAAGCCTACAAACGCCCCTGCTGTGAAACAACTGGACAATGTGCATAGACCTTTTAGGGCAGTGTTCCTTTGCTTTTTTTTTTTTTTTTTTACATCTTAGACAACTTGGTTTGGTTTACGCGCACTTTACAAGTTTATTTCTATATATGGTGATACGCAGGGTTGGGAGGATTACTTTTGAAATGTATTCCACTACAGATTACAGAACACATGTTGTAAAATGTAATTTGTAACGTATTCCGTTAGATTACTCAAGGTCAGTAACGTATTCTAAATACTTTGGATTACTTCTTCAGCACTGGTAGATTTTTTTCACTTGTTTTGACAATAAAAACTCTGCCAGTAAAGTAAGACAAAATACACGTTAAAAATACATTCTCTGAAAAACCTAAATATCTTATGCAGTGTTGTTTCTAAAACAAGATACATCTAATTGATCTTGTTTTAAGGATTTTTTGATATTTTTACAGGAAAACAATACAAAAATGATCAAGAATACGAATTTTGCCCTAATATCAAAGGTCTTACTAGAAAAGAAATTATGATCTAACGTGAATTTTCTTGATAAAGAAATATGATCATGCTTGGTAACATGTGCATGTAAAATGGCTAGAAACAGCATTTTAGATTAGCGTAAAGCTGACAATTTACACAAGGTTTATTTCTATTTCTTCTGCTCCAAACTTACTTCAAACTTACTTCTCTGTCTGTTCGTATGAATGTAACACATCATAAGAAAGTGTTTCACCGCTGTTCAAATGCACTTTGGATCGCATCATTTATATGTATAAATGTTTTCCATCTGAAAGGACTAAATATTAAATGAAACAAATGACAATAAAATGCAAAGCAATCTCTTCAGTAATCAAAATACTTTTTGAATGTAACTGTATTCTAATTACCAATGATTTAAATTGTAACTGTAGTGGAATACAGTTACTTATGTTTTGTGCTTTAAATATGTAATCCCATTACATGTATTTCGTTACTTCCCAACCCTGGTGATACGTTTTAATGAAGGGGAGGGGAGTACTAGAGGGTCTCGCCTAGGGTTCCAAATGGCACCGGACCGGCACTGGTTGAGTGTTATATTTGATAGCAATCCTTTTCAAAATCACATTTCCAATGTTTGTAGAACAGCATTCTTCCACCTCAGAAATAGTGCTAAGTTACGACACATGCTCTCTGTTTCTGATGCCAAAAAACTAATTCATGCGTTCATGACCTCAAGACTAGATTATTGAAATGCATTACTGGGAGGATGTCCAGCAAGGTCAATAAATAAACTTCAATTGGTTCAAAATGCAGCAGCCAGAGTGCTGACCAGAACCAAGAAATATGATTATATTAGCCCCATTTTATCGTCGTTACATTGGCTACCTGTTAAATTTTGTATTCATTTTAAAATTCTGTTAACTACGTACAAAGCTTTGAATGGTCTAGCTCCGCAGTACTTAAGTGACCTTCTGACATGCTATATTCTGTCACGTTCATTACGATCACAAAATTCTGGCTTGTTAATAGTTCCTAGAATATCAAAATCCACAAAAGGAGGTAGATCATTTTCATATTTGGCTAAAAACTATGGAATAGTCTCCTTAACACTGTTGGAGATGCAGACACACTCACTCAGTTTAAGTCTAGACTAAAGACTCATCTTTTTAGCCAGTCATACACCTAATTAATCCTTCAACTCACAATTAGGCTGCTGAAACATCCATCATGATCTATAACTCTGCATAAAATAGAATGGCATCTATGCTAATATTATTCTATTTGTTATCCCGAGGTTACCAGAGCCGGCCAGATCCAGCTCCGTTCCTGCTTGGTGTTGGACTCCATTGCTACGTGTCACTGAGTGATGATGACAAACTACAGCCGGTGCTAGTCAGACATCACTTCAGTAAATTTTACTCACTCTTTGTTCTTACATTTTATTTAAGCAATGTAGCACTGAATTAAGCCTAGCTTTTAAAAATGTACTGACATTGCATTGCTTTTTTAATGTACTTAGTCATGTACCACATGACACACTAAAGACCTAGAAGGTAACAATCAACAGATAATTTTTTTGATCAAAAACAGGTCATTTTTAGTAGGAAATGAGCATCAGTAATAAGAATGGTGTAAATAAACTTGCAAACAGTGAAACCATGCAAGTCCATTAATTATTCAAGCCCCGTGCATGCTGGGAACACAGGTGAAGTAAAATGTACTGATTTCATTTGCCTGTAAAATTTACTCAAATTAGCAAATAAATATGACAAGGTTTTCTACTTAAGGATTGGTATGTGATTTACTTATTATCAATACCAAACAATCATAAATAATATTTACTTATAAGCTAGAGCATTCATTTTTACATGTTTGCATCGAGTACATATGTAAAATTAATATTTTCAAGTTCACGCTTAAATTAACTTTTTCAGTGTAGAAAGTACTTAATCTTTTCTGCTATATTTACTTCACCACAAAATACTGTAATTTTTTTTGTGTGTATTTTAAAGGCTATATGATGTGTTTTTATACCATAATAGAAGTCAACAGGGCCCAAAACTTTCAAGCTCCAAAAAGGACATAAATGCAGCATAAAAGTAATCAGTATGACTCGAGTGGTTTAATCCTTGTTTTCTGAAGCAGTATGTTCGCTTTGGGTAAGAAACACCAAAATTTAAGTCCTTATTTAATTTTAATGACCAAAATCGTATTTAGTTGTGACCCATTTTTAATGCACAACACTGTTGCCGCATGATTTTACCTCATGACAAAAAAAGTTCCTTAAAATTGTAAAACCCAAGAAATAACATAATTTGGACTCATTTGGAATAATATCATTCCATTTTCTCAATTTTTACACATTGTAGTGTTAACTGCATTTGTCAAACTCAACTATTCAAACCCTGTTGCCCAAGTTATTGTAAAAAAAAAAAAAAAAAAAACATTTTAAAGAACATTTCTTTAATTTATGGGAAATATAACTTCATCCTTAACTACAAACCACCACTTGATCACAAATTAGAAAGCCCCTACTACTGAGGTTAAATTAGGATATTTTTGCAACCCTCACCATTGTGGTGTAAATAGACCGAAAAAGTTATTTAATTTAATGTGTTTTTATATTTTAAAAAGATACTAAATATTTAGTTTGAACTCCTGAGGTTGATAACCAACATTTTCTGAAGGTCAAGCACTTCCTTTCATTGACCATTTCTTGAAAAAGTATTAAAAAAATAACAAACATATAAATAAACACTTTAAAGAGTACCATCTTGTTAACTCAGATGACTGTGCAGTCCTCCCATTTATGTGATTCACATCCTGGGGATTACAAAAACAAACTGCAGCGCTCAGATGTCAGAGTGTTTTACCTATATTCCATGACTTGCTGTACTTGCTAATTTGCTTTTCTTCTCCCTGAACATTTGTGACCTCAGATCAACATTGCTGGTAGGCTGCTGAAAAAAACTCTTTGGTTATCTTTAAAATAGCCTACTATTGGGAACTAACAAATAGCCAGGTTACCCATTTAGGGTACTTATTTTGCATTATGACATACAAGATGGCATGCTATGGCTTTGTGAGAGATTTCGATTACAGCATCGTGCCAAGAGGACATTTGTCTGCCAGTGCCACAGGCAACAGCAGCAAAGCCTAACTCACAGGGGTTAACTTGACAGATGTACTGTAGGTTGCGTTTAATAAGCCACAAACGTGCACAGAGATGTTACGGTATGTTGGGTCTTTTTGCAATGGTAATGCTCAGGGTCTCCATGTCAAGCAGCATCGACACGACTCAAGCTGAGAAATCCATGGCACCTTATTACACACTTGACGGTAAGTGGTTTTTTTTTTTTTTGTTTTTTTTTTACTGCTATGAGAACCATGCATTGAAAGCCTGATTTGTATAGAAATGTTTGAAGCAGGTGGAAAGCACCGAAATGACCCAGATGAGCCAATATTGTGGACAGCCACAGAGGAAAATGAAAGAGGTCCTTTTAATCAGCCGTGCACAATGTCTTACACGAGGGTGGGAGTGTGTATCCATTTGCGTGTAAATTCAGTCTTATTCCCTCGTCTTTCGAGGGGTGTATGCTCCATGCAGTCCTAACATCTGCACATTTGCAGATCATTTATGTTCTGTGATTTTTCTTTTTTTTTTTTTTCTTTTTTCCTGATGGTATTGACAAAACAGAAGGGACAATTTTATTTACATTTTATTGCTAGCCTATACTGGGCACCAAGTGTAAATGCCTAATTTCGTGGACTAAAGGATGTGACGACAAATGCAGTATTTCATGACGAAATGCAAATACAAAAGCCATTTGCGTTTTGTCTGCAAAAATGTAAAGTCAGCACTTCATATCGTGCACGAAATTCACTGACATTTGTTGTTGTTTTAACTTTCAGTTGTGGACATTGGTTCCACACAATGAAAAGGGGTTTCTTTGATATTAATTTAAAATGTAGGCTCTACTCAAACACGTGTAGAGAAAACCTAAATCAAACTTAAATTTGATCTGTTCCAATAACTATATTCAACCTTGCAGCTTGTTGCTAGCTAGCAACCAATACATTAGCATATGATATACAGTATATATCCTTTTGTACTGTATAAAAAGTATGGTGCTGCTGAGAGTTTACAGATCCCCAATCAGTCATTAAACTGATGATCCCTCAGTACGTGCTTCATGAGAAAAACAATACACACAGGTTTTTCAGTAGCAATGTACCCAACCTCGACCTAAACATTATGTCCAATATTCTCCACAATGGAACCTTCCAAAGGTTCATCTAAATCCCAACATAACAGAACATTAAACACCAACAAGTCTCCCACTTGTTTAAGTTAGTGCTGTCAGTCAATTACATTTTTGTATCGCGATTAATCACATAATGTTTCAGTTAATCGCAATTAATCGGACATTTTGAAAGTGCTGAAATTTTACTCTATATATACACTTCTTTTCCTGTCAACTGCACTAATTTCCTTCTTAGGAAGGAAAACAAAATATGTAACAATGATGCCCTATTAACCTTATCCAAACAAAGCCTTCATCAGTATAAAGTCAGAAATGCAGCACTAAAATACCGATTCACATAACGTTTTTTAACGTTTCGCAAAGTCTAAGTGGGTGGTTGACTAACTGAAAGAACTATGCAACCATAGGTTGAGTATTCATTGCAATGCGCATTAAATCTCTAAAACAGTCATCCTCCACATACTGTTGCTACCCGCTTTGCTACAGCAATCACGAAGACCCATTCATGATTCACGTCAAGGCGTCAACGCCATCGTCAAGCGCCGCTTTGAACTCCACATGAAAAGCGCTTGCGAACGTCTCATTCTGCATTTGCGTGGTAGTTACTTGATGTGCTTCTATGGTAATTAAACTAGGCCTTACACAGGCTGCAAAGTATTTGATTTCTATCACAAGTCCCATCTAGGCTTGTTTTGTACAACAAATAGTGTTAAGATGTCCTTTCTCCATCATTTTATCACTGACACTGAATCACTATTGTGTGTGTTTGTGGTGTGTGTGTCAGTGTAATGACTCCAGGTGGACACATCGCAAAGGTTCTGCCCTTCCAACCAGTGTTTATGCTGGTGTTACGCCCTCCAGGCGTATCTTGTGGTATTTGTGTGTGTGTGTGTGTGTGTGTGTGTGTGTGTGTGTGTGTGTGTGTGTGTGTGTGTGTGTGTGTGTGTGTGTGTGTGTGTGTGTGTTCCCTGCTACAGGTGCCTCCATCCCATTGGTTCAACAGAGTGTACCTGCTTCAGCCAATCACAGGCAGGCTCTTGACCAGCAACCAATCACGTGTGGGGACCTGAGAGCTTCCAACCATTTATAAAGACCCAAGATGGCAGAAGATAGTAGCTTGTTTGGCTGGCTGGATTGTTTGTGCATGTTTTGTTTTTTTGTGTGTTTTTTTTTTACTGCTCCGTACTTTGCTGCTTCTTGTTATTGGACTAGGTCTTCTGACCTTTTTGATTTTGTTTTTTTCCTTTTTTGAATTGGGAACAGGTCAGGGGCCCAGCATATTTTGCACCACGAAGTGCTTCATGTTAGAAACATCAGGTTTAAAAGTAATCCATATGACTCAAATGGTTTAATCCACATCTTCTAAAGTGGTATGATCACTGCAAAATCCCCAGTGTTAAATGTACACTCCTGGTGTTTATTTGGGTCTAACCCACTGGTGTTAAAAACTAACACTGAAGCAGTATTGAATCTACACTTTGCAGTGTTGAATTGCCCAAAACAGATGATTAAATAAACTAGATACACTCTCTGAGTAATGATTAATCATTAGTGATGACACCTGCTGTTAACAAGCAGAGTCTACTGAAGGAAAGAGGGAGAGACATCAAGAACAGGAAAACAAAAGGACAAACCAGCAGACACCACAATAATTGAATCTGTCTTACTGCCACACAGCCTTAGATGTACATCAACTGCAAATAACATAAATAAATATGCTCTTGGGAAACAAATTAAATGTATTAGTATCTCACAGGCGAATGCTTGAAAATGCTCAAAATACAACATTGCCATGTTCTGTTATTATAAGTAATTTTTTTTTTCATATGTGTGCGAAAGATTGGAAGTTAGAGCACTAGCTCGATTTTGTGTGGCTGATTTTGTGTTATTGATTTTTTTTACATTTTTATTTTTTTATTTGAAGTCACCATCATGGTGATTTTTGTTTTCTTTGGTTAGTCACTGTGCTCTGAATTTAATACATTTTCTTGAAAGCCAGTGCAATAATGTTTCAAAGAAACATGTTAAGTTACACAATGATGGAGGTGAATAAAGTTATGTGGTGTCAGGTTATTCTCATTATAATGAGTGCCTGATTTCATTCACTGCAAAATCTATATATGTGCAATTTATATGAGAGAAAAGTTACTGCAACAGTTATCTGTCAAGTTGAGCAGATGCTGCCGGTGAAGGATGCATCAACCTCTTATGAACAAAAAACTCTGGCATAATTATACACCCAGTCATCAACACTAAGCATTCAAAACTCACCAATGGTGACAATCAAGCAACTCATATTCAGACACATAGATTAATGCTGCAATGCATGCTGGGTGCCACTGTTGAGTTCGGTACTATGCGGATACCCAGAATGCATTACGGCATGAATCTGAAATTGAGTTTTGTGATTGTCACCGTTGTTGTGTTTTGTATGCTGTGTCTTCATGTCTGTATGTCTACTTGACAACTAACAACATATCCCTTAGAGGCAGCATTTGCTCACCTGGTCAAAACTGCTTTGTATTGACCCTTTTTAATACCACATTTGGGTAGTCTTACTAAATGTTATTTCCAGAGTCATTCTTATTTATAATTATGATAGGGCTTTTAATAATGACATTTTGGATGAGATCTCATTTAGAAATCATCCAGGTGTATCCTCTCCATCACAGTGGCTTGTGATTATTTTCTTGAACAGTACTGCACTGCCCAGAAGATAATCATCTTAATTTAAAGCAAGGTTCAAGTCCCTAAGCAAAGATAACAATAATCATCGTAATGGTGATTTCAAATGAAACAACAAAATGACATCAGCAACACTAGAGACAAACCTCTATTAATTCTCAGTGAATACTGTTCTGAAAACACAGTTGCAAATTAAAACGATAGGCACGGGTTAAGTTTTATATATATATATATATATATATATATATATATATATATATATATATATATTTATTTATTTATTTTATTTTATTTTTATATATTTTTAAAATGCACTGCGGTCGCAAAAAAGGTTGATGGTAAATACTATTAAATGAAAATGGATAGTCTCATTGATGTACAGTGATACCGGGATTGAGGACCTGGCAAACGCATGCAAAGCATTTCCCTCTTAAAGCCAGCACTGTGTTGCAATCGGGCCATATGTCAAGATTTATAGTGAATAAGGACTTCAATTTTGATCTGCAAGAGATAAAAATAATTTTCTGTTACACACCTTTCAGATGAGAAATCACTTTTGAAGCGAATGGACAGAGGAAACGCTGCTGTTCAATGCAGTAGATCAGCTGATGGGTGTTTCTAACCAGGGCTGTAGAAAACTTCTTGTAAGTGCCTGAAAATCACCTTAATGCAGTATGTTACCATTGACAGTTTTTGTTAAAAGTTTAATAGTTTCAGCAAAATGTTTGAGGTAATGAAATGTGTTTTGCTTTTCTTTCATTTATGTCCTAACACAGCTTAAAGAATGACCTCTGTATCTAACGGGATCCTGCGGCCTATTGCCATTTCCATCCTGTTGCTGTGGTGCTTTGCTACCATATTTTTCATGTATATTAAACCCAGTAATATTGGCTTATCTTGGCCTACTGAGCCCGCAACAACTACCACTAAAGTGAAAATTGTAACACCAGCAAAAAAACAAGAAAGTCAGACTGTGATTCTAATCTGGCTTTGGCCGTTTGGTCAAACATATGACCTGAACACTTGCAGCACCCTATTTAACATTAAGGGCTGCACCCTGACTGCTGATCATTCTCTTTACAACAAGTCAAGTGGAGTAGTGATCCACCACAGGGACATCAGCCGAGATTTATCCAACCTGCCCCCTTCTGACAGACCAGCCTCCCAGAAATGGATCTGGATGAACCTGGAGTCTCCTTCTCATTCTCCCAAAATTCCAGGAATAGAGAAGCTTTTTAATTTGACCCTAAATTACCGCAAGGATGCCGATATTCAGGTGCCTTATGGGTCAATTGTATCCATCAGTGAGGGGGAGGATTTTGTATTGCCTGCTAAGACTAAACTGGTTTGCTGGATAGTAAGCAACTGGAATCCAGACCATGCCAGGGTGAAATACTATAACGAACTGAGTAAGCACATAGAAATACACACATATGGCCAGGCTTTTGGTGACAACATTGTAGACAAAGATTTCTTCCCCACTATTGCTACCTGTAAATTCTACCTGTCATTTGAAAACTCTATCCACAAAGACTATATCACAGAGAAATTGTTCAATCCTTTATCAGTGGGGTGTGTTCCAATTACTCTTGGCCCAGCGCGACAAAATTATGAGAACTTTGTGCCCGGAGATGCATTTATACATGTGGATGACTTTTTGTCCCCAAAAGAGTTGGCAAATTACCTTTTGTTGCTGGATAAAAATGAAGTGCTCTATCTGCAGTATTTTGAGTGGAGAAAGCATTTCAAAGTAAAGCTCTCCTACTTTTGGGCTGAGCATACGTGTCGTGCCTGTGATTACATACAAAGGCATAAGGAATACAAAGCTTGTAACGACCTGGATTCTTGGTTTTGGGACTAAATACAGTTCATCATCATTGTTGTTGTCAATAATGGGAGAAATGAACAAGTTTCAATCTGAAGTTGAACTGAATTTAATTTAATGTAAATTGAAGACAAACAAGCTGAATGTTTTGTGTTTTCTCTGTTTTAAAGATGCACTGAGTAACTTTTACATCTATGTCATCTTGGACCTACAGTGACACCTAGCGGCGTGGATGCAGCATCATTCAAAATCAATAGTTTTTAGTTACAGATGCCATTGTAGAAATTCACTATACACAGTCAGCCATGATTAATTTAATCCAAGAGTGAAAGTGTCCAATATCAAGGTGGTTACTGATGCTACGTTCCATTCAAATCGGATGTGGGATATTCCTACTTGATATCTCCGATCTCCAACCATAAATGCATTCCATTGCCAGATGCTTGGAAGATGAAATTTAAGGAAACAGAACTGCAACGCTCCCGTTAGCTGAGCAGGTGTTTGACTGTCTCCAGAGATGACTCCTAGCAAACCAATTCATAAACAATTTGCAACACTATCATTTGTGCTACAGGTGTAAGATTATCAAAAGAGAGTATAATTTACCATGTTTTGAACACCTGCGACTCTGCTAACATTTGTTAAACACGTTTTAATATCGTGTAATTTAGGAACTTTGACTCATTTATCGATATTATTAAAGTGAATGTTTATCACTTATTTTGTATATCTTCCTGGGTGTCGACATGATTGTGTAACATCACGCACCTGCATCTCGGCGAAATCGGAGTTGAAAATTTCCGCACGACTTTCCAAGTTGGAATTGCGACTTCAAGTGTTGTTTCATTGCACTTTTCCCAGTAGGATGTTGGAAAATCCGACTTTCCAAGTTAAATAGAACGTAGCATGAAATTAAGCGAGTAGTGTTCAGCTGGTTATGTGATTCAAACATGGCAGCCCCCATGAGGAGACCCTCTCCATGTAGAATAAAACAGCTTTAATAAGGTTACTGATATGGTGGTGGTGTAGTTGGCTAAAGCACATAGGTGGTAATCAGAAGGTTGCTGGTTCAATCCCCACAGCCATGTTATTGCTCACGATTTTAAAATCAAAATTACTATAATTTTTTTTTAGGAGTGAATTTTTTTCAATGAGGAAAAAAATACTGAGTGCACCTTTAAATTAAGCATTGATGAAATTTGTTTGGTTTCAATCATAAATGTTTTATAGTGATTACAAAGCTGTGTCTTACACTAAAAAGTTTCTAATTTAATTTGACACACTTTGATATTTAAAACAAATACCACCAAAAGCATGCACATCTCTATGAAAATAGAAACGCGCACATTTTAACAGTCCTCTATACTTGTGAAGAGCTTCAATATCAACAAAAGAATGCATACTTTAATACATAAATAAAACATGAAGTGCATTTGAACAGTTTTTTGTATTCATGTATTTTCAAAGAAAGCATTCTTTATATGTGGTTGCTCTTTAGATACAGATATTGTCAGCAGGTTGTTTTGAGAAATGCAGAGAAATCTTCTCCAATCAGATAACTGCAGCCAACCAAGCCCGCGAAATGTGCCTCAGAGCGACCGCCCACTCCCATGACGCACTGTGAATGGCATAATCGAGTCGGTTTCCCTTCACCCTTAAACTACTTATATATTTGTACATATCGGAATATTTTGCAATAAATGTAAAATATATAGTTTCTACTTATAATTAACAACATAAAATCAAAAATTGTATGTAATTCCCAACTTGTTTTTTATTCTGTGACGTCATTCGCAATGCTTCATAATGAGACTGTAGTCCGTGCCCTCATGAAAGAGAGTAGGTTCACCTTTATCTTTATGTCTGTTTTTCAAAAACTTTTTTGCCTTAAAACAAAGTTTGTAATGTTGTGATTCACCTTGTAGCTGGTTGGTTCGGTTCATGGCTTACAACTCTTTTATGAAAAATCTATAAAAGAAATGAATGGGGAAAATACTTCTGGAACCCAGATGACTGAAATAGTGGATGGGCACTGTTGATGGGAAACGGAAAACTACCATGTTTGTTGTGATTTTTTAGATCATGTCTAATATGTGAAAATGACTTACAGAAATTACTTTAACCTAGTGATGTGAAATAATGGTTCAAATGTGAGAGAAATGCATCTTCTGTCATTAAAGTGAAGCCACCTTTGTTTCGTCTTGTCCAAAGGGAAACGCGTTTTTAAGGCACGACACCGTTTGTCCCTCTTGGGGTTTCGTCTGACGCTTGCGGAAGGCTGACGTGTGTTTGGCATGAGTGTGGCCTGACAGAACAGCTGCTGTTTCAGTGTGTGATTATTTGACACGTTTAAAACATACATTTTAAATTAAATAAACTAGGAATTCGAGTGTACACGTGAAGTCATGGCAGCCGACTGGGAGGAAATCAGGCGTCTTGCTGCGGATTTTCAGAGAGCTCAGTTTGCAGACACTGTGCAAAGGTAAAGATATTATTATTATTATTATTATTATTATTATCATTATCGTTGCTGTTGCCAAATAACCAGAGTAATCAAACTTCCCTTTAAAAGTACCATGGTATTACCATCTGAAATCATAGTGTACCATGGTAACATCACAGTATTATTTGTAAAGGGATGTAAAGCAAACTGGATACATGACAAACCTTCACTAGTCCATTTTTAACAGTCATGCGATGTGACAAATTAAGTTTTTAAAAGTACATGATGTTCCTCAAACAAATCGAGGTATTTAAAGCTGCATGCATAATTATCATGAAATAATTGGCTTAATGTTATTTAAATTAGTTTTAGGTGCAGTATCTTCAAGTCAAACTTGTCATAGTACAATGCTATTTCCAACAAACTACATATAAAAAATAAGCAGAACATGTGTAAAATAATTTTTTTTATTATACAGTATATGTAACATGTAAAAGTAGCAGCTGTGCAAGATTTTAGCTTAACATTTACACTGTCGGCCAAAAGTTTGGAATAATGAACAGATTTTGCTGTTTTGTAAGGAAATTGGTACTTTAATTCACCAAAGTATCATTCAACTGATCACAAAGTACAGTCAGGACATTACTGAAGTAAAAAACAGCACCGTCACTATTTGCAAAAAGTCATTTTTGATCAAATCTAGACAGGCCCCATTTCCAGCAGCCATCACTCCAACACCTTATCCTTGAGTAAACATGCTAAATTGCTAATTTGGTACTAGAAAATCACTTGCCATTATATCAAACACAGTTGAAAGCTATTTGGTTCGTTAAATGAAGCTTAACATTGTCTTTGTTTTTGAGTTGCCACAGTATGCAATAGACTGGCATGTCTTAAGGTCAATATTAGGTCAAAAATGGCAAAAAAGAAACAGCTTTCTCTAGAAACTCGTCAGTCAATCATTGTTTTGAGGAATGAAGGCTATACAATGCTTGAAATTGCCAAAAAACTGAAGATTTCATACAGAGGTGTACACTACAGTCTTCAAAGACAAAGGACAACTGGTTCTAACAAGGACAGAAAGAGATGTGGAAGGCCCAGATACAACTAAACAAGAGGATAAGTACATCAGAGTCTCTAGTTTGAGAAATAGACACCTCACATGTCCTCAGCTGACAGCTTCATTGAATTCTACCTGCTAAACACCAGTTTCATGTACAACAATAAAGAGAAAACCAGGGGTGCAGGCCTCATGGGAAGAATTGCAAAGAAAAAGCCACTTTTGAAACAGAAAATCAATAAGAAAAGGTTAGAGTGGGCAAAGAAACACAAACATTGGACAACAGATAATTGGAAAAGAATGTTATGGATCTTAACCCCATTGAGCTTTTGTGGGATCAGCCAGACTGCAAGGTGCATGAGAAGTGCCCGACAAGACAGCCACATCTATGGCAAGTGCTACAGGAAACTGGACAAACTGACAGCTAGAATGCCAAGCATCTGCAAAGCTGTCATTGCTGGACATGGTGGATTTTCTTATGATAAATCTTTGAAGTAGTTTAAGAAGTTCTGAATTTTTTTTTCAAATTGTAATAGTCATTTTTCACGTTATTAATGTCCTGACTATACATTGTGATCAGTTGAATGCCACTTTGGTGAATAAAAGTACCAATGTCTTTCCATAAGAGCAAAATCTGTACATTACTCCAAACTCCACTGTATATGAATGCGTAAGTTTACATAATGTATAAATAGCATGTCAAACCACAAGCAATGTAATCTTCCCAAGAGTATTTTGTGTCAACTACCAATTATATAATAAGCGCACTATGGTTTATGTATGGGAATGTATTCATACCACTCACCCGCTTACCTAAAGAACATACTTTTTTTCCCCGGCCAAGAAGTGCGTTCTTCATCAAATTTAGTACCTATTCTGACAGTACACAATTTTGGATGCAGCCGTTGAGTCACTTTGATTGCGTATGTGTTTTGTTCAGGTTGTCTGAGAGGAACTGCATTGAGATAGTGGCCAAGCTGGTGGAGGATAAGAAGCTAGATGTGGTTCACACTCTAGATGGGAAGGAGTATGTGACCCCTGCACAGATCAGCCGAGAAATGCGTGATGAGCTCTTCATGCATGGAGGTTGGTGTTTACTGCAAACACAGCGCACATATTGAGCTGTTCAGGTTTGTTTATGGAGATGTGAACAATCGACTCCGCTTCACATTTTCACAAGTACAGTGCAGTAAGATTATAGCCAGGCGCACCTTTAAAGATATTTAAAGACATTTAAATTGTATGTTATTGATGTTACTAATCTAACTGTTCACATACAAGGTGCTTCAACTACAAGGTCATTGCCTACTTGCTTCTAACATTTTGCCTTATCTTTTAAGGGAGGATTAATGTTGTTGATCTTCAAAAGGTAGGTTTGACATTTTTTACAACTGACACACATTTTACAATTCATATTCATTTTACAAAGGAGTTTGCAAAAGTTCTTACATTTTCCTCATAGATCATCAATGTCGATTTGGTCCACGTGGAGAGCAGAGCAAGTGAAATCGCCAAATCAGACAAAGGCACACAGCTGATACTGGGTCAACTGATCGACAAGTGAGTGAAGAACTGATACATGTTCTTTGTAGAAATCTGGACAGTAAGTTTATAAGAGTTTGTAGGTGGCTTATTACCATGTAATAAACTGGTCCTTAAATGCTTGCCCTTAAAGTCTGTGAAAGATTAAACCAATGCACTTTCCTCCATCTGGTCTCCTCCAAATAAGAACGTTCTTGGATCGCCTTGCTGAGGAGGTGAATGATAAACTACAGGAGGCTGGACAGGTGAACATCGCAGAGCTTTGCAAAATGTACGATCTACCTGGAGATTTTCTTACTGAGGTGAGTTCAGTCAGCATGGAGTATTGTTATTATGCATGTTAGAATGCATCATTAGGAGAAACGGTCCGTTTGTGTAAACTTGCTTGCAATATTGCAAAAGCAATGGTCAGTAGTGATAGACCTATATATCGGCCAGGCCGATTAATCAGCTGATATTTGTCCATTTTGCGATTATCGGTATCGACCGATAACCGTGGTCCCTTGACCGATTAACAGAAGTGTTAACATTCCCTTGTGTCAGTTCCAAAATCTACCAATATATTTGTCAATGGATAGTCAACACTGGTTTTTTCTTTTCAAGTTTAAGCAAATTTGAGTAAATATTTCCTAAAATAAGTGTTTGTTTCACTTTAGAAATTTTGTACACATCTGATTTGCTGTTGTTAAATTGTTTTATGTTTATCTGCATTTATTTCGGCTATCGGACATCCTGCTCTCTAGATATCGGTATCTGCATCGGCCATTAAAAAAATCCATATCGGGTGACAACTTATTGTCATGTTGTGTTGTGTATGTGTCTGTAAAAATTGTCCTCTGCCACACTGATAATGTTATTGCAAAACAACATAATATGATATCCATTTTATTTGATATTTATTTTAGTTTAAAAAAATCACTTTGTGGGGGGGCCTTGGTAGCTCAGCGAATATTTACACTGACTACCAAACCAAATTGGCCAGGTTGCTAATGAGGGTAGTGTCACATGTGGTAACCTCCTCGTGGTCGCGATTTAGCGAAGATAGCGGAGGCAACTGAGACTTGTTCTCCGCCACCCGGATTGAGGTGAGTAACCGCGCCACCACGAGGGCCTACTAAGTAGTGGGAATTGGGCATTCCAAATTGGGAGAAAAGGGGATAAAATAAATAAATAAAAAAAATCACTTTGTGGTGTTTACTGCCCTCTTAAACGTTTAAGCTTGTTCCCTCTACTAGGAGCTGAATAAGAGGCTAGACAGAGTGATCCAAGGACAGATTGATCAGTACAACAGAGGAGTGATCTTTACTCAAGCTTTCCTCTCCAGACACAAAGCTCGCATATGTGGCCTGTTTAGTGCCATCACAAGGTAAGCAACCCCAGGGCATCGCTCACCCTCTGCATCATGAGCCAGATTATAGAAAACATATAATACTGTGTTTAATGTAAGATGCTATAAATATAAACACATCTGCATGAGTGACAAATAACCAATAAAACTAGAGTGTATTTAAACATGTCAGACACAGTCCTCCTTTAAGCAGCCACTGTTTCCTATTAATAACAACGACTACTTTTACATGGACTCCAGAAGGCGGCTTATTGCAAGAGATCGGCTTATTGTGCGAAAGTGGTGTTCCCGTTTATATGCACTGTATAAGCGACATACTAATTACGCCTGTAAAATTTCTTTGTGGTGCTTGTGTAAATAACAAACAGGGTATTCGAGGAAGACTTTGCTTGTTAATTCTCTGTTGCTTCGCTTTTTGCCAGATATTCCTGAGTTGTTGCTGTGTTTGTTTCCTTAACTTTCCATCGTGACTTGCAGTGGAATCGCTGCAATAGTGGCATTTACCTCTTACGTTAAATTCGGGATTCCCCCAGTGTATGAGCGCTTATACGCAAATGTAAGGACATTCGATATTTTAGATTGGTGTGTATAAATTGGTACAATTTATAGTGCATGTGCTTTTCCCAATGTACTCCCAGAAATGCTGAATTCTTTCCGCTGTGTTGGCTTGCTGTTGGGCTCCATCCTATGACGTTTGTTATCCAGTCTGTTTATACACATGCGCACTTTTCAAAAACCTTTAAGAATGCTGCTTTTGCGTTTACATGGTCATATAAACTGAGAAATGAAGCAGCATTCATCCGCACTTTGTTTTGTCTCAATGAATTCAGTTTACATTTGAACACCTTTCTAACACTTGACTCACTCTTGCAGTACATGTTGGCGATCGATATCATTTCCACTATTACCACTGATAAAAATGCTAATGTAATACACGTTGTACATTTATTCCTTTTTTTTTTTTTAAATCTGTCTTTGCTTCTCTTTTCTTTAAAGTCTTTTTTGCCTTTAAAGCTTGAATTCTCTGAGGTTTGTTAATGGTTGTGATTTCTGTAGGCCTACGCAGGTCAGCAACTTGTTAAATCTGTATGGTTTTCAGGAGAATCTGTTGTACTGTAAGTATCGCAGTTTTCCTTCTCACATAGAAATTACTTATCAATTCGGTGTATAGATCACTTATGTGTATTCTTTCTCCTTTATCAGCGGTGCTTGAGGAACTGGTGAACAGCGGTCGTTTGAAGGGCTCAGTGGTTGGAGGCAGGCAGGATAAAGCCATTTACATTCCTGAAATCTACTCCAAAACCCAGAACACTTGGGTTGAGTCCTTCCTCAAACAGAATGGATATTTAGGTGTGTTCATCTTTTATGTGCTCTACACCTGGATTTACAGCAGCAACTTTAAATGTTATATTTTGGAACATAATGTAAATGTTTTAATTTGCACATTGGAAAAGAACATCGAGGTAGATAGGAACAGCATGTTTTATCAATAAAATACAGTCAAATTAGGCCTAAAATTAGGATATAATGTTATTTTGCCTGTATTACCAGACTGACTCTCACATTTTCTTATTACCAACATTTTATTAATATTATCCTCCTTTGCAATATGTCCCTACCAGCTTTCAAACCAAACCTACACCCTTGATCCCATTTATAAATATATAGTGCATTGAGAAAGTATTCAGACCCCACATCAATCAACACTCCATACCCCATAATGACAAAGCAAAATCCAGATTTTTGATAACTTTGCAAATGTATTAAAAAGAAAAAAAATGAAATATAACTGTAAGGGGGTTAGTGTGAAAGGAGAACACAAGGATGCAGGTTTTCCAGGCTCAGGTGAGACTTTTAATCAGCCACTTCAGTGCTTTACAACTTAACAAACTCATCAGCTTCACAGACAAACAGAATAAATGTAACAGCTTCAGGAGCACCGTGGCCTTCCTTGTGCCAGACTCTCTCTCTCTCCCTTCTGCTGATGGTGTGGCTGCTTATTGCCACTCTCCCCATGCTCACTGGATTTAGAAACAGGTGTTAAACATAATCTAGCTCAGGTGCAAGCACCCTTACCGCTTTCTCTCTCTCCGGACGGACGCTTGACCATGCCCCCGCTGCCACATATCCCCACCGCCCGACTCAGGCCGGGGAGGCATCCGGCCTGTCTATCACTCCCCCTCCATTTCTGGAGTGAAAGTCGGCGACAGCCATCTGCGCTCCCAGGCTGTGGACCACCTTGAACTTAAACAGCTGAAGAGTCAGATACCAACGGGTGATCCGTGCGTTGGTATCTTTCATGCGGTGGAGCCACTGGAGTGGGGCGTGATCCGAGCAGAGGGTGAAGGCCCGCCCCAACAGGTAGTACCGGAGAATGAGGACCGCCCACTTGATGGCGAGACACTCCTTTTGCACGGTGCTGTACTTAGTCTCCCTCAGCGAGAACAGATGCTGCATGTGCTGCTGCCAACCATTACTGTAAATGATGATGTCATCTACGAACTGAATCGTCACAAATTGGTTTAATGCGAACGTGTGGAGAAGGTTGTTTTTTTCACAGGAAATTGGTGTCAAGGGGATCTGCCAATAACCCTTTGTCAAATCCAGTGTCGAATAAAATCGAGCAGTGCCCAACCGATTGAGCAACTCATCAATGCGAGGCATTGGGTATGCGTCAAATTTAGACACCGTGTTGACTTTTCTATAATCCACACAGAACTGTACAGACCCATCGCTCTTAGGAACAAGAACAACTGGACTGGACCAATCGCTGTGGGATTCCTTTATTACCCCCATATCGAGCATTGCATCCAATTCATCCAGGACAATTTTCTTTTTGTGCTCGGGCAATCGGTAGGGACGGCTACGTACCACCATCTCCGGCTCGGTCTCGATGTGGTGTTGGATGAGGTTCGTTCGACCTGGTAGAGGGGAAAATACATCTGCGAATTCTTGTAGTTTGGCAACCTCTGCGAGTTGGTACGGTGAGAGGTGGTCTCCGCAAGTGACCGGGGTGAAATTGTGTTTTGTATTCACCTCCTGAGCTCCGCCCTCACAGGGACCGCCTCCCTCCATAATTTCTGGAGGTTAAGGTGATAAATTTGACGTGTGCCCCCTCTATCGGTTTGCTTTACCTCATAATCGAGATCCCCCACTCGTCATGTGACCTCAAAGGGTTCTTGCCACTTGGCGAGTAATTTGGAGCTCAATGTGGGGAGTAATACGAGTACCTTATCTCCCAGTGCAAATTCCCGCAGCTGAGTTCCCCTGTCATACAGCTGGCACTGTCGTTTTTGAGCTTGGAGCAAATTCTCCTGTGTTGGTTGCCCCAAGGTGTGGAGTTTTGCTCTAAGATCAAGAACGTATTGAATTTCATTCTTACTGTTTGAAGGTCCCTCCTCCCAAGCTTCGCATATGACATCAAGCACGCCACGCGGGTGCTGCCCATACAGCAGCTCGAATGGTGAAAATTCTGTGGAGGCTTGCGGGACCTCTCGTACTGCGAATAACAGGGGATCGAGCCATTTGTCCCAATTTCTAGTATCCTCGTGCACGAACTTACGAATCATATTTTTAAGGGTTTTATTAAATCTCTCCACCAGGCCATCTGTTTGTTGATGGTAAATGCTGGTGTGAATTGACTTAATGCCCAATAAGTCGTAAATCTCGTATAGTGTCCGTGACCTAAAGGTTGTACCCTGATCGGTGAGGATTTTTTTTCGGAATCCCCACCCGGGAGATTATTTTGAAGAGTGCCTCCGCAACACTACGTGCTGAGATGCTGCGTAGAGGTAGAGGAGCTGAAGAAGACGGCCCCGGCTCCGCCTCCCCTGCCAGAGCACCGCACATTTCACATCTCATCACTTTCGGGCAGGACCCATCTGCACATATTGCCTTTAAAACATTTCTAAATTCAGGCCAATTAGTCCCCAAAATCAGCGGATGGGTGAGGCGGGAACTAACCGTGGCCTCCACTCTATGTTTTGTTCCCCGAAATGTAATCTCAAGGGTCACCACAGGGTAGTTGTGAATATCCCCATGCACACACTTCACCCTCACCGTGTTAACTGTACCCAAAGCTCCGCATTGAACCAAGCGTTGGTAGATAGTGGTTTGATTACAACCCGTGTCCACCAAGGCTTGGTGAGTACCCCCCTTGACCCCTGGTATCCGGTACGCTCCGGCCCGATTGGGGGCAGCCTGCGAAGTATTGGGTATCCTGACCACCGTTCCCAGCTCCATCACAGGGCATTGATCCCGGAAGTGCCCCGGATCCCCACAACTCCAGCAGGCTGGCCCAGGTGCTACGTCTGCACTTGTGTCGGTGCACACTTCCACCTGAGGGGGAGAGCAGCGTGGCATTGTAGGGGCTGATGGTGGTGCAAATCCCCGCGCATGGGGAACCGGCCTTCGCGGCGGAGCTCCTTGCCTCCGCGGGGCAGGAACGGGCCCTGGGAAGAGAGCAGAGTGAGAGAGAAGAGGAGAGATGGAAGAGACCGGTGAACACACAGGGGGAGGGGGGGGACAGAGAGAGGGGGGGAGAGAGAGAGAGAGAGAGAGAGAGGAGGGCTCTTCCGCCCTCGTGTATGCTGCCAAATGGTCCTCTGCCAGCTGAACAGTTTCCTCCAGCGATGCTGGGCGGTGGCACTGGACCCACTCTGCCATCCCACTGGGCAGTCGATGGACCAACTGTTCCAGCACCACTTGATCTATCAATCCCTCGACGTCGCGACTCCCCGCCAGTAGCCACTTCTGGCATGCATCTCGGAGCCGTTGGGAGCCCACTGGTCACGTGGCCAGCCCCAAATCCCTGCAGTCCTCTCAAACAGGTCAATGAAGGTTTCAGCATCATCATCCGCCCCCATCTTCAGGAGCGGGGGTGGGGTCAGGGAGCTCCGGATGTCCGGGGTCGTGGCCGGGGCTTTCGCCTGGCCGAGGAGGCTCCGGATTGCATGCCGGTCCTCCGCTTGAGCCCGCAAGATTAAAAAAAAAAAAACGGTCATCCTGGCCCTGGCGGAGCTCAAGCAGGGCTTGCTGATGGTTCTGATGAAGGCTAGCGAGGGACTGGAGGATCTCGCTCAGCTGGGAGGGCTCCATGGGACGTACTTCGACTTCCCGGGTTTCGGCACCAGTGTAAGGGGGTTAGTGTGAAAGGAGAACACAGGGAAGCGGGTTTTCCAGGCTCAGGTAAGATTTTAATCAGCCACTTCAGTGCTTTACAACTTCACAAACTCATCAGCTTCACAGGCACGTAGTAACTTCAACTCATTAGCTTCACAAACATAACAGAATAAATGTAACAGCTTCAGGAGCACTGTGGCCTTCCTTGTGCCAGACTCTCTCCCTTCTGCTGGTGGTGTGGCTGCTTATATGCCACTCTCCCCATGCTCACTGGAATTAGAAACAGGTGTTAAACATAATCTAGCTCAGGTGCAAGCACCCTTAACGCTTTCTCTCTCTCCAGAGGGATGCTTGACCATGCTCCCGCTGCCACAATAACATTGACATAAGAATTCAGACCCTTAACTCCGTAATTAATCGAAGCACCTTTGGCAGCGATTACAGCCTCAAATCTTTATGGGTATGATGTGACAAGCTTTGCACACCTGAATTTGGGGATTTTCTGCCATTCTTCTCTGCAGATCCTCTCAAGCTCTGTCAGGTTGGATGGGGTCTGTCAGTGGACAGCCATTTTCAGGTCTCTTCAGAAATGTTTGATTGGGTTCAAGTCTGGGCTCTGGCTGGGCCACTCAAGGACATTCACAGAGTTGTCCCTAAGCCACTCTAGCATTGTCTTGGCTGTGTGCTTAGGGTCATTGATGTCCTGAGTGCTCTGGACCAGGTTTTCATTAAGGATAGCTCTGTATTTTGATGTGTTCAGCTTTCCTTCAACCCTGACCAGTCCCCCAGTCCCTGCTGCTGAAAAACACCCCCACAGCATGATGCTACCACCACCATGCTTCACTGTTGGGATTGTATTGCACAGGAGATGAGCGGTGCCTGGTTTCTTCCAGACATGACGCTTGGAATTGAGGCCAAACAGTTTAATCTTCATTTCATCAGACCAAAGAATCTTGTTTCTTACAGTCTGAGAGTCCTTTAGGTGCTTTTTTTTTATGTGTCTTGCACTGAGGAGAGGCTTCCGTCAGCCACTCTGTCATAAAACACAGATTGGTGGAGTGTTGCAGTGATACTTGTCCTTCTGCAAGTTTCTTCCATCTCCACTTATGATCTCTGGAACTCAACCAGAGTGACCATCGGGTTCTTGGTCACCTCTCTTACCAAGGACCAAGTGGTGTGTAGAGTGGTGGTGGCGTAGTGGACTAAAGCACTGAACTGGTAAGCAGAAGGTTGTTGGTTCAATCCCCACAGCCACCACCATTGTGTCTTTGAGCAAGGCACTTAACTCCAGGTTGCTCCAGGGGGATGTCCCTGTAATAAGGGCACTGTAAGTCGCTTTGGATAAAAGCGTCTGCCAAATGTAAAATGTAAATGTACCAAGGCCCTTCTTCCCTGATTGCTCAGTTTGGCCAGGCGGCCAGCTCTAGGAAGAGTCCTGGTTGTTCCAAACTTCTATTTAATAATTATGGAGGCCACTGTGCTCTTGGGAACCTTCAATGCAAACATTTTTTGAAGCCTTCCTCAGATCTGTGCCTTGACACAATCCTGTCTCTGAGCACTTCAGGCAGTTCCTTTTACTTCATTGCTTGTTTTTGCTCTGATATGCATTTTCAGCTGTGAGACCTTATATAGACAGGTGTGTGCCTTTCCAAATCATGTCCAGTCAATTGAATTTGCCACATGTGGACTCCATTCAAAGTGTAGAAACATCTCAAAGATGATCCAGAGTAATGGGATGCACCTGAGCTAAATTTCAAGTGTCATAGCAAAAGGTCTGAATACTTAGGTCAATGTGGTATTTCTTTTTAATAAATTTGCAAAGTTATCAAAAATCTGGTTTTTGCTTTGTCATTATGGGGTATGGAGTGTAGATTGATGTGAAACATAACAATAATGTAAAGCATTTTAGCATAAGGCTGCAACATAACAAAATGTGAAAAAAATGAAGGGATTCTTTCTGGAATGCACTGTATATGCTGAGAAAGGCCCTCAAATAACAATAATGAATATGATAACAATATAAAATGATTAAATAATTATAACTAGTTATTTCAATAATTATATGTATATAATATAATAATTCAGAAAATTAAAATGAAGTACGTTATTGTAGCAGACGAGGAAAGCATCGATAAGACAATACAAAAAGTGGCTTTAAAAGGCAATACATTTTTTATTTCCATATAATTGAACATAAGCCAAGCATTGGCCTACAGTCCACAGCAATCCATTTTGCATTTGAATTCATCGGTCTGTCTGAGAAATAAGGGTTTTTCCATAGCAATGTACACGTATCAGACGGATGCTTGTGGAGCATTTCACTTTGGTTGTGTCGCATCATAAACACCGCGTTTTTTAAGCCACTTTGTCAAGTTAAACGTAGTTTAAAATTTAGAAAAACACTTCTCGAGGCCCCTGCATTTGAAGTTGTGCTCAGTACAGCTGTGCTTGATAGCAAGAACGCTTTCTCACCTTGAGCTGTCGCTGGTGTCAAGCAAACCTGAAGCCCCATTCACACATGCAGAGACGTTTTTGCTTGTTGTCCCTAGTCTCTACCGTGAAGTCACTAGTGGGCATTCCTACTGCTGTTGCTCTACAATGGAGTGTGTTTTGATATAAACTACAGCAGTGCTCAGTGCATTAAATCATTAACAAGATAAACAATCTATCAATGTAGACTTAATCTCACTCAGACTACTAAAAGTTTCTGTTCCACGCATCCTTTTTACTATATCCTTGTATATTGTGGTTACAGACAAATCGTATAGAAAATTGAAAACGCTCACAGAATCTTTAAGTTCTCCTCTGGCCTACACTTGATTCCAATATCTCAGGAGATGGATGGCGTGAGCTCCAATGATATCATCTCTCCTACTGTCCTATTGGTAGTTCTACCCAAAGTCGCTCCTCTTTTGCATGAAGTTAAACTTTTCTCAACTTTCTGAAGTTGTGGACACGCCCACATCTAGTCGCCAGATGTCGCTTTCGCCAGAAGTAGCCATCTTCCATTGAAAATGTATGAAATAATGGCGCTTTGTCGCTAGAAGTCGCTGCATGTGTGAACGGGTGTGGTTTGTTGTGTGTACAGTGGCGTGTTGCCTATACAGCTGGAGTTTTGCTTACTGCCCCCTGCTGAAAAAAGGTGTTATTTTAAGCTTGAATTGCTCCGATGGTAGGAATATTCCTATTGTCCGGGGATATGATTAATAGAACACAACAGTCTGGTTCCGGAAGTAAAAATTGCATTCATTTTTTCTATAGATTAATTGATTTTCAATGATAATTTATAAACCTTTAAAGACAGACCTACCATGAGCTCCAAGGTTGTTCAGTGGTAAATGCCTTTGTTGAAGCCATCAGTCCACTTTTTTTAACTTTATTGTTTAAAAAGAAAGTGTTTAATAGTGGAATTCTTGGTAAACAACTGCACTACCCATGAGTAAGATCCATTAATCAGAGAATCGCAGCCAACAAAGCCCACTAAACAAGTCAAGCAGTGACTGCCCACTTCCATGACTCACTGTGAATGACGCAACCAAGTCCCTTCATCCTTAAATATATGTTTGTACATATCGGAATATTTTGCAATAAACGTAAAATATATTGTTTCTATCGTGTAATCAACAACCTCAAATCAAGAGTTTATATATTCCCATCGTTTTTTTTTTAATTACATCATCCGCAATGCTTCATGGCTTGTAGTTTTTGCCCTTGTGAAAGACTGTAAGTACACAGTCTTGTAGCTTTGTCTTTTTGTCCAATTTTCAAATACTTTTTGCCTCGAAACATAGTTTGTAATGGTGTGATTCACCTCGGATTCACCTCTGGTTGGTGTGGTTCATGGCTTACAACTCTTTTATGAAGGATTTTATGAAAAGCCTATTGAAGGAATTAATGGGAAAATTACTTCCGGAACCCAGATGGCTGAAAAAGTGGACGGGCACTGTTGTGCTCTATTGCATTAATTTCTTTAACTCGTTAATATTTATATAATAAATTGCACTTAATTAACACGTTAAATCGACAGCCTTAATTGTTCAATAATTCCAATGTACTCAATGCTTGAGCTAATAATTGTTTTATTTTTTACTTCTTGATTGTCACACAAAATTGAAAGTGTTATCCATAAGCTTTAACTTGCAATTTAAACAATTTTAACAGGAAAAAAAAAAATATGTAACGTAGTGCGGAAGGTCTGATATGTCCAAATTGCATTTGTAGTGTAAATTCTAAAGAAAACAACTGTCCGATTGAAACATTTGGAAAAGGCCATACATAAAGACCAAATGTTTGAGACCACTAGTGAAAATGCTTATTCGTGGCATTTTTCTAATTTAATACACATCTTTCAATACAATGTATATTATCTGTATAGCAATTTGAGTGAAAAGTTGAATAAAAAAAATTTATACAAGAAGCTCCCCTCAACAGAATGCGATGGTCAAGAGGTCACAGGAGATACATTTTAGAGGTGTTAATAGCAGGTCTCTGTTGACCACTTGTGACGGGTTACCAGAGACTGATATGAATACCAGGTGTAAATGGGCCCAAGAGGCTGTAGGAAAAACTGAATCAGACAGTGATGATTGTAAGCTCTTATCAGTCCATTTGTTTGCTTTCTCCTGTAGAGTTTGAGGCGCTGACCCGTTTGGGGATACCTGATCCAGTCAGTTACATAAAGAAGCGCTTTAAGTCCCACAAGTTGCTGTTTCTCAAATCCGTGTGTGTTGGCAAAGCCATTGTAGATCAATTGGAGGCCTCTGTGGAGGAGGCCATCAACTCAGCCACTTGGGTTGACCTACAGGTACAGTCATACAACATTTTGATATAATGAAAATGTTATCAATCATTTCACAAAAATGTGATCACAGCAGCTGTAGGCTAATTTCTTTCCATTTTAGTTCTAAGAATCTAATTTCTCTCTCTTCTATTTTATAGCCGATGCTGCCGAGCAGTCTATCTGAGGAGGATATAGGAATTGTATTAAACGAGGTGATGAGGTCGATGAATGTGCAGTCCAGCGCAAGGCTTCTGTCCACTGTCATAGTCAGCGAAAAGTTCATCAGTGGATGCCTCGCTTTATTTGATGACATCATGCAACAGAAAGCGCAGAAGGTGTGTGAGCTTTTCCTAGAGTATAGTTCAGTTTAATTTCATTTCTCTCCTGCTTTGAAAGAGTGACATACATTGTCTGCAAGTGCTGTGGTGAATATGCTGTATAACAGATCTTACATAACTAATAATATTATAAAAATTGTCACATCACATTATTAATCCAATAATATTCAATACACTCACTTCGTCGTGAGTGTATTGGAGCCTTAAGGCGAGAAGGGTCTGTCTGCTTCCTGCAAGACCACTACAACGCACACCCACTTCAAATTATGCCCCCTTGAATTAACCGGCAAAATGAAGTCTTGCAACAGTTGGATGTCACATTCGTATACTGTGTTTGTTGAGTTTATATAGAGTCCCGCAACAACCCTACACCTGTACCTATCCTAACAAGAAAGATTAAAATGATTGAATACAATCATATGCCGTATCACTAGGTGGCAACAGTTAGGAGAAACGTGATGAAAATGAAGAGTAGAAGAAGATGCTAAGCTAATAGGCTAACCATTTAGCTTGTGAGCTAACTGGAAAAAAGTGAACACAAACGTTTAGTTTGTCTTCAGTTTAATAATATTAGTTATTCTAATAAGTTATTCTTTGTCATATTTACATAAGACAACATGTATAATACAGCCATTGCATAGGAATTTAAGGTTGTATGGGTCTGTCAGTGAATGTGTTGTCTATGTTCTTTGCTCTGTTTGTAGGAAGTGAAGAATAACCCTGTTTTTCTGATAACGGAGGAGGATATTAAACAGACGTCTGTGTTGTTGGAGACCTCAAAGAAAGACAGAAGAGATGAGCGACGGAAGAAGGCTGCAGGTAAAGAGATTTTAGTCCAGATATTTGCCTTAAAGGAATATTCCGGGTTCAATACAAGTTAAGGTCAATCGACAGAAATTGTGGCATAATATTGATTACCACAAAAATACATTTTAACTTGTTTATTTCTTTAACAAAAGCTAAATCTGGGTTACAGTGAGGCACTTACAATGAAAGTGAATGGGGCCAATCCGTATAGGTTAAAATACTCACTATTTCAAAAATATAACCACAAGATGTAAACAATATGAGTGTTAACATAATGTTAGTGTGATAAAATCGCTAACTAACCTTTTCTGTGTAAGGTTGTAGCCAATTTTACACTTTGTTGCCATGATGATGTATTGTCAACAAACCCTAAAATGACTGTACAAATTACAATTTAAACAACTTTATATTTCTGCCTTTAAACCCTCCTAAAATTGGCCCAATTCACTTCCATTGTAAATGCTTCACTGAAACCTCCATTTATATATATATATATATATATATATATATATATATATATATATATATATATATATTTATAGATGGATAGATATATATGTATGTATGTATAAAAAATACATATATACACTGATGAGCCAAAACATTATGACCACCTGCCTAATATGGATTCTACAAGACCCCTGAAGGTGTCCTGTGGTATCTGGCACCAAGACAGCAGCAGATACTTCAAGTCCTATAAGTGCGAGGTGGAGCCGCAGTGGTTCGGACTTGTTGGTCCAGCACATCCCACAGATGCTCAATCGAATTGAGATCTGGGGAATTTTGAGGCCACACCTTGAACTCTTCATCATATATACACACAGACACACACACACACACACACACACACACACACACACTGATGAGCCAAAACATTATGACCACTCACAGGTGAAGCGAATTACATTGATCATCTCCTAACAAGGCCACATGTCACGATCTGGGTAGATTAGATGGTAAGCGAACAATCAGTTCTCGTAGTCAGTGTGTCACAACACACAGTGCATCGCACCCTGCTGCGTAGCCGCAGACTGGTCAGAGTGCCCATGATGACACCTGTCCACCGTCAAAAGCACCTACAAATGGGCATGCGAGCATCGGAAGGACCTTGGAGCAGTGGAAGAAGGTCTCCTGGTCCGATGAGTCCTGTTTTCTTTTACATCGCGTGGATGGCCGTGTACGTGTGCGCCGTTTACCTGGGGAAGTGATGGCACCAGGATGAACTGTGGGAAGATGACAAGCTGGTGGAGGGAGAGTGATGCTCTGGCCAATGTTCTGCTGGGAAACCCTGGGTCCGGCCATTCATGTGGACGTCAGTATGACATGTGCCACCAACCTAAACAATGTTGCAGACCAGATACACCCCTTCATGGCAATGGTATTCCCTGATGGCAGTGGCCTTTTTGAGCAGGATAATGCACACACATTGTTAGGGAATGGTTTGAGGAACATGATGAAGTGTTCAAGGTGTTGCCCTGGCCTCCAAATTCCCCAGATCTCAGTCCGATTGAGCATCTGTGGGATGTGCTGGACCAACAAGTCTGATCCACGGCGGCTCCAACTCAAAACATACAGGACTTGAAGGATCTGCTGCTAATATCTTGGTGCCAGATACCACAGGACACCTTCAGGGGTCTTGTAGAGTCCATGCCTTGGCGGGTCGGCACTGTTTTGGCGGCACGCGGAGGAACAACAGCATATTAGGCATGTGGTCGTAATGTTTTGGCACATAAGTGTATATATGTATTTTTTGTACAGTATTTATATTTGTATACATATATTTATGTATAACGTGTGCAGTAGTTTTTGAAATTGATCCAAAAATTACAATTCTGTCATGTACTCGCCTTCATGCTGTTCCAAACCTGTATGTCTTTGTCTTATATTTTAATGTCCTGGTTGCAGGTTTCCATTCACTGACAATCTATGGGGAGTGAAGCTTTAAAAAGACCACAAAAGTACCATTAAAATATCATAAAAGTATTTCATATGACTATATTGCACTGTATTCCGAGTCTTCTGAAGCCAAACAATAGCTGTACTTTTGCATCCTTTTTAAAGGTTGAAAGCTCCAGTCCCCATCTTGTCATTGCATAGAAAACAGTTCCATTCTTCCACGAAGAAAGAATGTCATATGGGTTTGGAAAGACAGTAGCGAGGGTAAATGACAACAAAATTGTCATCTTTGGGCAAACTATTCCAGTTGTAAGACAAACTGTTACAGTAATGTATAATAATACTGTTCATAAGGAGTGTGTTTTTGGCTCTATGTGCTCACTGTCACTCAGAGGGCAGCGGGAGCGTGAAAGGAGGTGGAGGTGGGAATGCCCGAGAGATCCGAATCCGAAAAACAAAAAAGAAAGGCAGGAAGGATGAAGACAGCGATGATGAGACAACACGTGTCTCTCAGGGTATGAACACAGATACTGAGATTGCTGTGTGCTTGTACAAACACAGACCAAAAAAAACCCTGTACTGATCTACCCTTTGATGGAGTTTGTAATGGCACTTTGAAAACAATCGCTGTAGTGTGTGTACATGGGCAGTTGACATATAATTACAGTAATTTCGACACTATGTGAACACAGCATAAAATTATGAGATGTTATTTGTTTCAATGGTAACACGCATAACGCCGAAAAGGCATTGTTGATTAGAACAGCAAAATATTTCATCAAACTAGGCTGAGGCTGCTGCAATACTGGTCCTTACTAATAAATACAGAATACAGAATTTGTCCATAAAACTAAAATCATCTACTCGTATCATCTTTTTTTTTTTTTTTTTTGCGGTTTCTAGTAGAATGTGAAAATTGTCTTTGCAATTAGGGTCTGTTTACAAAAATAGACTGGTCATGAATTTACCCATTACTTTCTATGCAATTTTGTCACCAATTATTTAGTCTCATAGAGTGCATCACAAACTCCATTTCTAATTAGGTTATCTTTTGAAATTGAATGTATAATGTAAAATGCTGCCAATCAGGACCCCAACAAGATAAACAGAAAACATTTTCTAGCTTGTAAGTTAAGAAGAGTTTTTTTTTTCTCTTGGTATTAAATAAAGTTACAATGTTTTCAATCCAGCGCCTCGACAAAATGGAATGAGAGGTTTTCAGCATTGATAACCATAAGATAATTTGAAGCTTAACTTATTTGTGTGGATGCTGTAAAACAACATCATCAAAAATTTAATATACATGTGCTAAATAAATGATTTAAATTGGTGAAAACCATAAAAGATATATTGTAGACAGTTAATATGGTGCTTAATTTTTAAACCATTTTAAATAAATAATTAAAATGATAAAAGCAATAAGTTAGCTACACCATCAACAAATATTTACTTACCGTTTATACAAATACATAACCCTCTACTGATATGTTGGAGAAACAGCCGCCATTGGCTCCTAAATTTTAGTTTTTACTCAAACATTTGCATTTGTCAGCGTAATGCAACTGAAAAGATATTAAGCAAACTGGGAAAGGGGCATCTTCACATATACAGTGGCAAGAAAAATTATGTGAACCCTTTGGAATTAGCTGGTTTTCTGCATTAATTGGTCATAAAATGTGATCTCATCTTCATCAAAGTCACAAATATAGACAAACACAATGTGCTTAAGGTAACAACACACAAACATTATAATCTTTCATGTCTTTATTGAACACATCCCATTAAACATTCACAATGCTGCAGAAAAAGTAAGTGAACCCTTGTATTTGTATTTAATAATTGGTCGATCCTCCTTTGGCAACAATAACCTCAACCAATCGTTTCCGGTAGCTGCAAATTAGACCTGCACAATGTTCAGAAGGAATTTTGGACCATTCTTCCTTACAGAACTGCTTCAGCCCAGCCATATTCTTAGTATGTCTGGTATGAACATTTCTCTTGAGGTCATTCCACAGCATCTCTATTGGGATAAAGTCTGGGCTCTGACTGGGCCACTCCAAAAGGTGGATTTTCTTTTTATGAAGCCATTCTGTAGTGGATTTACTGTACTTTGAAGTTTAGGGTCACTGTCCTGCTGCATCACCCAACTTCTACTGAGCTCCAAGACCCAAAACAGCCCCAAATCATGATGCTCCCTCCACCGTACTTCACCGTTGGGATGATGTTTTTATGTTTGTATGCAGTGCCCTTTTTACGCCATATATAGTTCAGCGTGTTCTTCCCAAACAATTCAACTTTAGATTCATCAGTCCACAAAACATTTTCCCAGCAGCATTGTGGAGTGTCAAGGTGGTCTTTGGCAAACTTCAGGCACGCAGCAATGTTTTTGTTGGAAAGCAGCGGCTTCCTTCGCGGTGTCCTGCCATGGACACCATGCCTGTTTAATGTTTTCTGTATAGTAGACTCGTGAACAGAGATGTTAACCAGTTCCAATGATTCATTCAAGTTTTTAGCTGTCACTCTAGGGTTCTTTTTTACCTCACTGAGCATACTGCGGTGTACCCTTTGAGTCATCTTGGCTGGACGGCCACTTCTAGGGAGAGTAGCCACAGTACTTAATCTACATAGTCTCGATTTATAGACAGTTACAGTCTTAATGTGGACAGATGAATATCTAAGCTCTTCAAGATAACTTTGTAACCCTTTTTAGATGCAAAGCTAAAAGGGGTTACAAAGTTATCTTGAAGAGCTTAGATATTAAACTAAGAAAAAAAGAGATCTCAGAAGACCTACAGTCAAGAATTTAAAGCAACAATTCTTGATTGTAGGTCTTCTGAGATCTCTTTTTTTTTTTTGCAAGGCAAGGTCCACATCAACAGATGCTTCTTGTGAATAGCAAACTCAAAATGTTTGAGTGCTTTTTATGAGACAGAGTAGCTCCAATCACGTTTCATTAATTGGATGCCAAGTTTGCCATCATCTGACTCTAATTAGCTTTTTGTTGACATAATTAGCCTAGGGGTTCACAATCTTTTTCCAACCTACACTGTGAATGTTTGAATGATGTATTCAATATGCACAAGAACAATACAATAATTTGTGTTAGTTGAAACAGATTGTGTCTGTTCATTATTGTAACTTAAATGAAGGTCAATTCAGATTTTAAGACAAATTTATACATAAATGCAGGTAATTCCAAAGGGTTCACATACATTTTCTTGCCACGGTATATAGTATTCATATATATAACTTCACATGCTATAGAGTGGATATTTTATTTCATATTTCTGTTTTTTTTTTTTTAATCATCACATTTTAGCATTTTAGCAATTTTACATGTCATAAAATTGCATTTACAATAATGAAACGAGCTGTTTTCACTATTTGAAATTTCATAAACATTTTTAAAACAAAATATTCACACGGTTTGAACCCAGTAGTGAAAATAGAATTCCACATATAACATTTAAGTGCTACTATAGTAAAAGTACTGTGTAAATAAATAAATAAAATTATATTAGGTTTATGGGGCAGGGCATTACACAGGTTTTTACCAAACCCCTGTATATACTCTATTTGTTAAATTCAATATTTACAGTGTTTTGAAGTTAAAATATTTCATATTGTATGATTGCCCCTTTAAATATTTATATATTTACACATTTATTACACTTACTACATAACAAAATTTCGTTACATGTTTGTTTATATGCATCATTTTTATGTATTTACATAAGTATTTACATTGATTTTACATTGATATGTATAACAAGCGCTAAAATGGTACAAAAACCGTACCAGCAGTTCCACGAGCAAATGTTTACGGTTGAATGAGCGCATCACACATTAACGAGAGAGAAGTTGCATGGTTGTTTTTACCTCATTAGTGCAATGTGTGGTTAGAATTTATGTTTCTTTTTTCTTTTTGATCAACAACTGACTCTAAACCACAGATTTATTTAAAGAGACATTAGATATATGAAATGAAAATGGAGTGTGTGGATCTGATCTTTGGACACACATTACACAGAACACAGATTTAAAGCAAACGTTCCTCACATGTGTTTAAATATGCATAACTTGCGTCTACAAAAGTTCTCAAATTCAGATCTTCAAACTCTTGAGTTTGCAACACTTTTTACCTTCCTAGAGATGTTCAAAAGGCATGTTACACTGGTCTGTAGCCATGCTGGAAATCAGAGAATGTTGTAAAAACACTCCATGGAAAAGTTAAAGCAAAACAGAGTTGAAGTCGTTAAATGCCATGTTAATGTAACTATGGTATATCATGTCTCAGGATGCACTGTGGCAAAATAAGGTACGTTTCCTTCAGTGCACGCTCATGAGACACAGCATGCAGTGAAAGGATCTCTGTGCTAAAGTTCTTCTTCGCCTCTAAACAACTCAATCACTGGCGAATGAAATCTGAATATTAACTAGCCAGTGGCTAAACTTTTTTTAGTCGCATACAGCAAAATTTGGTGGCATATGCGAGTGATGTACTCTCAGTGTAGAGGGCTGATACATTTTAACCATGTCTGTTTGTCAACTTCCCACATGTTGATTTGTCTGGGAATGCATGTGTCACAGGTAGAAATAAGCCAGCAGAGGTGCCCTTCCTGTCAGTGGAGGAGATCATGGAGGTGCTGGAGGAGAAGGTGTGTGACAGCACTGAAGAGATGCTGCAGGAACTTGCGGAGCTGTTAATAAGGTTCAAAACATTTAGTATTGACATTAACGGAAATTGACACTAGACGAAATTCACTGCTTCAGTATTTTCATAATGTGGAATACACGCCTGAGGTCGTTGTTTTCCCTGGCTCTGCTTTAGACCATGTCAACGTAGTTCGGAAAAGTGACGTTGTAGAACCTCATGGAAAATTTTTTCCCCCCCAGACCTTTGTCAAAAACATACCAGGAAGTGGTCCGAACAGCTTTCATGTCCTCTAGTTCGACCGTAGCAGGGGGGAGTCGAAAGAAAAACGTGAAGGACCTTCAGGAGGAAATAACCAACTTGTACAACAACATCCGCCTCTTTGAGAAAGGAAGCAAACTCTTTTCAGGTTTGTCTGCTCTCTCTCTGTAACTTGAAATGTTTGAGTATTTAAAAAAAAATTTCTCTCCCCTTTTTCTCCCCAAGTTGGAATGCCCAATTCCCAATAAGTCCTCGTGGAGGCGTAGTGACACGCCTCAATCCGGGTGGTGGAGGACGAATCTCATTTGGCTCCGTGTCTGAGACAGTCAATTCGCGAATCTTATCACGTGGCTTGTTGAGCGCGTTAATCCACGCACAACTCACCACGCGCCCCACCGAGAGCGAGAACCACATTAGAGTGACCGCAAGGAGTTTACCCCATGTGACTCTACCCTCCCTAGCAACCGGGCCAGTTTGGTTGCTTAGGAGGCTGGAGTCACTCAGCACGCCCTGGATTCGAACTCACGACTCCAGGGGTGGTAGTCAGCGTCTTTACTCGCAGAGCTACCCAGGCCCCGAAATGTTTTGAGTATTAAATAATGACACAACTTCACTTCCTAGTATGACACAATTCTCAAAAATGTCAAGAAATTGATTTTAAAATGAATTTCATCTTTATTCTTCTAAGGAAACGATTTACTGCTTCATTACTCTTAGGCCCATTTACACTTTGCATTAGCATGCGTTTCATATCTGGATAGTGACTGGATATTCTCTAGCTGGACTGCATTTAAACCTTGCAGTCAAATGTGTCTCCACTGTGATCGGATAGAGATTTGATAAAAGTTACCCACACAAAATGGAAATGCTACTTACATATTACATCATCAGAGGCGATCTCAATACAAAGTCCGAACGGTTTTCCACTAACTTGAGAACCGTTCGATGATTTAACTGACCACGTTAATTCATAACCAGCCCACAAACAAACATTGCATCGCGGCCTTTGCTTACAACGAAACCGGTGCCGTTGAGAAGTCCAATGCAGATTAACAAGCTGGTAATAGATCATAATATATTAATGTTTTGAATCACAATACACTTAAACGTAAAGAATAAAGTACACTTAGTCATGCTGTTCATCCCAAGAAACCTTCGAAAAAAGACTGGATTAAAAATATAAATAAACTTCTGCCACTTTCCATGCATCCAACACCCATGTGCACCGTTCCATTCCGAAGTGATCGTCCCTATGCCCTATTCCCATCATAGACAATTACCTACACTGTGGGTGCTTTAAAGGGCTGAAAGGTAATAATGGTCATACGCAACTCTCCTTTTAAGTGATTCTTAATGGAAGTTATGTTTGGATCGACCATACAGCATGGATTGTTGTTCCTTCTAAGGAGCCCTGGGAAGGTGCGCTGATCCTATGTTGCAGGAGGGTGCATTGTGAGTCACAAGTTGTGAGTCACATGTTTCTGGGTCCATTAAGCCGGAAGAGAGACTGCAGATTTTAAATGATTATAACTTCTGAAAACAAATTTCGTCAACGTATAGAAGAACACTAGCATATAGCTGTTTTTTTTTTTTTCTTTTAAAGCAGCAACACTAATTTTGACTAATACTTTGGAAGCCTGTGTCACAAGCAAAGCTTAATGTGTTAAAGTGACTGAAAGAAAACGTAAAAATCCCATATCCACACAGGCACAAGGGTTTTTGTTTTTGTGTGTTTATTTTAAATATTGGGGAATTTTTTTATTTTTTTTGTAATGTGTGTTTACAAATGTATTTTACATGAAACCATCTTGAGGCTCTAAAATGTCATCTGTTGTTTCAGAGAACAGTGCAGAAAATAAAAGCATCTCAGCGCCTCTAAAAGGTGCATGCTCTATCTGCGGTGGTGTGAATGCGTCAAGCACAAACAAGACTAGACTGCAAAAAACAGCACAGATGTTGAACACATTTTTGCAGTGTTTCTCTCTGTCACTCTATAATCTAACACTTCTGTTTTTTTTGGACGTCCTAGATGAGACCCAGGCGAACATTGCCAGGCATGTTTTGAAGACTGTGTGCACAGATGTTACCAATGTTCTGCTGAGCTTTGTGGCGGCTGAGCACATGTCCACAGACTCCACGGCTGCCATCACCAGTGAGGTCCGATCAACTGTTATTCTGGGGACTTGATTTTAGCCATCAGGGTTTAATAATATTTTTCACCACCTGCACTGACTTTTTTTTTACATCCAGGGGTTAAATTGGGTTAGATCTCTTTTTACCTTCAATTTAAAAAAGTTTGTTGTCAATCCAATCTATCCAAATATTCAAGCCTATTTTTGTTTGATCAATTTTGCATGATTTATTAAAAGTTGTATCTGCAGGCAGGTTTAACTTTAAAAATGGGACAGCTCACATCAAAACCAGGAATCATACCACTGAACTAACGCATACTGTATAAACTATAGTTAGATTTGTTTATTTATCTGTATATGAGTGTCATTTCTGATTGTTCATTTATTGTATTTTTCTTCTTCTAGAAAATAGATGTATTAAGTACCAATTTAGCCCATTGATACATCAGCAGGAAAAGGAGATAGACAGCGCTAGTAATAACCTATTTAACGCATTAATTTAGTGTGATTATTTATAAAAAAATGTATGCAATTAATCATGTCCACAGACTGTAATATGGAATATTTATACCACCCCTTAAACTCTATGGACTCACCGGCGGGTCCATATGGGGCACATATCACGAAAAAAGTTTACGCTTAAAACTTTGAAATCTCTGAATACACAAGTCAGGCATATGAGGTATCATTTGGAAGCTTAGAATCTGAACTTTACAGAGAATACCATCACTTTAGCATTTGTTACGTAAAATAACAAAATAAGGCCTGAAAATATTTGCGTCGCAAATTAGCGCACAAAGTAAAATATGATTTCTGAAGTCATCAAATACAAACATCTCTTTTATGCTCCGAACATTGCTGTTAGCCCTAAGTAGCCAAAACCTTTATATTTGCTCTGATCTTAGGCAGTTTTCTAAAACAATTGCCATTTTTTACTTGTCTGTGAGCTTGGTTGGCTGAATAATCCAATGTAATTTCTTAGATGTCCAGAACAAAATATGCCAGCAGGACAAGCATGCTAAACAAATCATTAGAAAAATATTTATTCGACTATTGATGATACGATGTTATATATCTTCGCAAAGGGGAGGATCAGTTTTCTAATGACACCAAGATTGAGCTTCTAGTCCACTCAGAGACCGAGATATTCAATGAAACAACAAGTGTGGTGCATGAACTGAAAATTAGACTGAAGGTCTATGGACGAGCACGTCTGTGAGGGCTTAAATGCATTAGAGCGTCAACTACATTTCAGATCTGTATATTGTGTTGGAATGTGATAGAGAAATTTTTTTTTTTTTCTAGTGCTTTCTGCCATCTTGTGGAATGAAATAGAGTTAACAGAACCAGAATTACATGCTTACCAATTTAGGACAACAACAACAACAAAAAAAGAATGTTGTTTTTAAGAAGCTTTATTTTTAGCATACAATACAATATTATTTATGACAAATTGAAGACTTTTTTTATTTGGGGGGTTTTCTGAAAATGAGACCTAGTTTTTTGCAAGTAGTCTACAGTATGGGTTTAATACAAGTTGAGCTCAATCAACAGCATTTGTGGCATAATATTGATTACCACAAAAATCTATTTTGACTTACCCCATCTGTGAGTGTGCGTGTAAATGCCTGCATATTTGTTTTGTTTTTTCTTGTTTTCATGTGTGTGCCTGTGTTTATTACTGATTTGCAGGTAAGGCTGAAGATTCTGGCAAAGCTCTCAGATGAAGTTAAAGCTCCTCTGATGAAGTTACACAACAGTCTCAATGGAAAAGTGCGTTTGATGACAGAAAATCTGTCTCTCTTATGATTTGATCATCGCTCAGCTGTCAGTTAACACAAAAGAGGAACAAAAGAACAGAAATTCTCTTTCTGGCTTTTACAGAGCATCGAAGACTTTTTGTCATGTTTGGAGACGAGTGCAGAAGAGTGTGGGCTCCTTCTGAAGAAAGGGGATAAAAAAAGAGAAAGGTAGCATATATTTCCGTTCCCTGCACAACACTGCTTCTGTATTGCTCTCAAGTGTTTATTCATCTATCTTTTTTTTTTCTGTTTATCAAATAACAACAAGATCTAAGTAGTCAAGACATGTTTTGTATTGCTTTTCAGACTGCAAAAGTTAACACGTTAAATTAATGCATTAATGATTGCTTAAAATACACAAAGAGAAATAGCAGCTCTTTGAAACTGCATTAAAACTGATTGCACTTAAAGGGGAAAAAAATACATGGCTATAAACAGGTAAATTCAGGCTTATGTTACAAAATAATTTCATGGTTGATGTATGATTGTGTGTGCAGGCAGGCTCTCTTTGTGCACCGTCAAGCCCTGTTGGAGCAGCTGAGAGATGCAGAGGACCCTGCACTTGTGTTGCATCTGACCAGCGTCTTGCTCTTCCAGAACGCCACACATTACATGCTACATGCACCGGGACGCTGTGTGCCACACATCATAGGCAGCCTACAAGGCAAGATTCCAGAGGTAACCAACTAAACCCTAAATATTAAACATGTTTTAAACATATTTTCTCCTTATATATGATGTGGTTGAAGTCTGCGATGTAGGAATATTTTGGGTATTTAAAAATAGTAATGATGATTACCTAGTTTGTAAATTGTGCCAAACAAAAGTGCCGTCTCATGCAGGGAACACTCCAAACCTTAAGTAAGGGAGAGATGTGGCTTTGTGTATTCATTGTCGTGTCAAAATTACTGCTTTATTATACATGACACAGTTAATAAATGACTTTTATTGATGTACTATTTTAGCTTATCTTCTGTTTATTTGAATTAGATCAGATACAGTTGTTTGAGGGGAATTTTACACTGTAATATGGTCATGCTACAATGTGCCCTGCACCTGATACAACGTTGCAACATTTCATTTTCCTTTTTCTAGTTAGACGGCGAAAAAAGCGTACACTGTATTCATAAAACAAGACCACATATTTGTACCAGACATGATAAAAGAAAAATACTTTGAACCCCAAGTGTATTTACACTAACTTAAGAAAACCAAAACGTTTTAGTTTATGTCCCGCTCTCCCCTTCAGCCTCCGTGAACATCATTCCACAGAATTTGCCAAGATGAATGTAGGCTAAGTGAAAATACGATAGGTAGGCTAAAGACCCCCTTACATAAGAAACACACACACAGATACAGTTCACTTTTACCAGTTTTGTAATGACTCATTATAGCTTTTTAGTTCGCCACAGAGCTTGCAAACTTACGACAGGCTGACTGTTTGTTCATACATTCATTTTCTTAACCCTATAAAAGGCAAGAATATAATGATACAGAAAATTTGTTTATTGCTATTTTCCAACACATTAGGTTCCAAATTATACATTTCTGTTATTCTCTAAAAATAGCTTTTATTTTCAATTTACAGCTTGTAGAAATCATGATTGAAAAGATGACATTTGCCTCGATGCTTCTCAATGCTTCATCGCAGCGCAACTGTTAGCATACAATGTGTATATTACTAATACATTTTATTTGTAAAGTTGAAAAAGTGCTTAAGGCATACAGAAAAAAATGGCAGTGCTAGTCCAAAAAAAAAGAAAACAACAAATAAGCGACAAATGAATAATCATTTTTATTTGTAATAAATGCTTATGTCTGAAGAAAAAAATTATAGTTTTACCTTATCGGTGTAGTTAGTTTTCTTTATTTTTAAAAGAAATTACAAATGCGATTACTGAATCGAATGCACAACGTAACTGTTGCAGTGCGGTATCATTGAAAATTTGTTTTTTTTAAATATAATTTAACTGTTATTTAATATTAATATATATTTTTTTTTTTTTGAGAATTATCACTTTCATTTTCAATCTTTTTCGTCCTTGGGAGACATTTCAGTTGGAAGACAGTAGCCAAAAACACAAACAATTAACATCGAACAAAACAAAAATGACCTTATGAACTATTTATAAAAGTAGGCCTATCTGCCTGAATAAAATTAATAAAATTGGCTATCATGCAAATAGAGAGACAACAAACTTTTGCCACCTGTGCAGAGGATTAAATTAACCGTCAGTTTAGTTTTACCGTACGCAAATTATTTGTTTATATGATGATGAAAAAGCGGGCTTCTCAAGGGAAAAGACACGGTTATCAGTAAACTCAAGACGCTTTAAATTAGGTGATGTCACTTTGGTCTTTACGATTGCGCCAGGATGTGTGTGAATGCGAGCACAGATTACGGGAAAGTGCTTGCAGTGTGAATGAACAAATTTTGCAGTCCCAAAACAGTTGCCGGAACGACTTTGCTCGGGATTAATACCAGGATCTCTGTGTGAAAGGAATTTAATTGTGTATTGTTAAAGGATAGCAAAATAAATATGCTTATTAACTTTTAAAAGAAAGGAGAAATATTTCCCATATATTGTCTAATTATTAACATGCTTTAGATGAAACATAGAAACATAATAAAAGTTATTACATTATATTTATTTTATAAAACATTATTATAATCGGAAATCTATGGTTTATAGTGAAGAAATATCTATATGTTCTTTCTGAACTATCGGCAAAACAAGTTTTTACTTGGTTCTGTTAGCCTGTGTGATTATGTCGGACATGTAACAGTTTGATGAATAAAGTCTGAGAAATGTAATATATAAAAATGAATACTACCACAGACATCAGTCTTTATGTGGACCAATAATTTAAGCAGTAAAGTAAATACTCATATTTGACTTCAATATCATCATATTCAATATTCAAACCTAATATAAGCAGGTTTTGATTGAACACGTTACTTACTGTCAAAATACAGTGGCAAGAAAAAGTATGTGAACCCTTTGGAATTACCTGAATTTATTTATCAATTTGCCTTAAAATGTATTTTGATCATCTAAGTTACAAAAGTGAAAAATACATAATCTGTTTGAACTAATAACACACAAATTATTGTATTGTTATACATATTAAATACATCATACAAACATTCATAGTGTAGGTTGGAAAAAGTATGTGAACCCCTAGGCTAATGACGTCAACAAAAGCGAAGTAGAGTCAGGTGTTGGCAAACCTGGGCATCCAATTAATGAAACTATACTGAAGTTGTGACTTATAAAAAGCAGTTAAACATTGAGTTTGCTTTTCACAAAAAGCATCTGCTGATGTCTTCCAAAAAAACAGAGATCTCTGAAGTCCTACAATCAAGAATTGTTGCTTTGTATAAAGCTGGAAAGGGTTACAAAGTTATCTTGAAGAGCTTAGATATTCATCTGTCCACAGTTAGATAAATTGTCTAATAAATGGAGACGATTTAGTACTGTAGGTGCTCTCCCTAGAAGTGGCCGTCAAATGGCACACCGCAGAATGCTCAATGAGGTAAAAAAGAACCCTAAAGTGACAGCTAAAGACTTGAAGGTATAATTGGAACTGGTTAACCTCTCTGTTCATGAGTCTACTATACAGAAAACATTAAAAACAGGCATGGTTTCCATGGCAGGACACCACGATGGAAGCCGCTGCTTTCCAAACAGAAACAGTGCTGCGTGCCTGAACTTTGCCAATGACCACCTAGAAACTCCAAAACGCTGCTGGGAAAATGTTTTGTGGACTGATGAAACTAAGGTTGAATTGTTTGGGAAGAATATGCAGCACTATGTATGGCATTAAAAGGGCATTGCATACCAACATGAAAACATCATCCCAACGGTGAAGTACGGTGGAGGGAGCATCATGATTTGGGGCTTCTTTGTTGCTTAGGAACATGGACTGCTTGCCATCATTGAGGGAAAAATGAATTCCCAAGTTTATCAAGATATCCTACATGATGTCAGGGTGGCTGTGCGCCAGCTGAAGCTCAGTAAAAGTTGGGTGATGCAGCAGGACAATGACCCTAAACATCAAAGTAAATCCACAACAGAATGGCTTCAAAAAAAGAAAATCCACTTTTTGGAGTGGCCCAGTCAAAGCCCAGACCTTAACCCAATAGAGATGCTGTGAAATGACCTCAAAAGAGCTGTTCATACCAGACATACTAAGAATATGGCTGAGCTGAAGCAGTTCTGTAAGGAAGAATGGTCTAAAATTCCTTCTGAACATTGTGCAGGTCTAATTTGCAGCTACCGGAAATGCTTGCTTGAGGTTATTGCTGCCAAAGGAGGATTGACCAGTTATTAAATCGAAAGGGTTCACTTACTTTTTCCACAGCACTGTGAATGTTTCATGGGATGTGTTCAATAAAGACATGAAAGATTATAATGTTTGTGTGTTGTTAGCTTAAGCACATTGTACCAGTATCTTGCTCTTCCAGAATCTTACATTGTAAGATGAGATCTCATACTTAATATTTTGTCAATAAATATCCTTTTTAGCTAGTCTGGGAACTTTTACCTTTATGCATGTTCGTGTCCGGTGCCAAGCACGAGCCCTCATTTATCTTGACAAAACCCTTTCTGTATTACACACATTTCAACAGTGAATATACAGAAACGTATTTGATTAATCTAATTATCCCTGAGTGTATGCATGCCTGTATTCCTTAGGACCAGCACAGGCTGCTGTCTCAGTACCAGAGTCTGGTGGTGAAGCAGCTGGTCGGACAGGGTCATGGCCAGGAAAAGAAGAGTGATCTGGGGGAGGCAGCCAGAGACAGACCTGCCATTACCGATGACGTGGAAGGCCTTAAGAAAGAGCTCCACAGTCTCACCAAGGACATTAAAGACCTTGTTCTTACTCAGAGAAAACCATCCATCACAGAGTAACACAGTTATATATATATGAAAACATGAGAAAACCTCAGACGTTAATTTGTCCTGCCACATGATGTATTAGAGATCTATTCGATTTTAAATGGGTGAAATAAAATGTCTGAATTGAACGGTTCAACACATTTCTTATATTACAAGCCGCAGTTACATTTGAAGTGTTTAGAAAACTTTGGAAAAGGCCAGAAATGTTGTATTGATCTGATAATCAGAGAGCTTTGCTTAAACTGTCCTATTGATGGGCATAGCAACCATTCTATCTACAATTTGCAAAATTGTAGCTACGTAAAACAACTTTTAAACCAAGATCACCTACCAGTATCTGCCTTTCCGCAAGGCAGTTAGAGTGAACGTCACATAATGCTATTAGTAACAATGACCTAACTCTGTGCGCTGTGCCGCTAAACTTCCTGAAGAAAGAAGACGTCTTTAACAAAAAAATTAAATAAAATGCATTTTTGTATTCATAGTTGTCCAACAACAAAGTTTTAGGCCTAAGTTAGACACTTTTATGACAAAAATGTTAGTGACTGAAGTTTCTGGAAAGTTTCATTTTGAAGCTTTCAAATGGTATATCATATGAGTGTTTCTCATTTTAGCCAGTGTTATGCTGATTAAGAGAGGCAGATCAGATTTATAATGTGTCTGACTCCCTCCCATTTTTCAGATCGTTCCTACACCCCTGCCTATCATCCTGTCCTTTCATGTTTTCAGATTGAGTGCATGGTTCAGCTCACACAAGTTCCCTTCTGTGAATGAAGGGGTCTTCTTCTAGTGGTTGTGCACTCAGATGTAATTTTTTTTAATCTTTAAAAAATTGAATTTTAATGGTGTTGGGGGGCCTGGGTAGGTCAGTGGTAAAAGACGCTGGCTACCACCCCTGGAGTTCACTAGTTCGAATCCCAGGGTGTGCTGAGTGACTCCAGCCAGGTCTCCTAAGCAACCAAATTGGCCCAGTTGCTAGGGTGGGTAGAGTCACATGGGGTAACCTCCTCGTGGTCGCTATAATGTGGTTCTTTCTCGGTGGGGCGTGTGGTGAGTTGAGCGTGGATGCCGCGGTGGATGGCGTGAAGCCTCCACACGCGCTATGTCTCCGTGGCAACGCGCTCAACAAGCCACGTGATAAGATGCGCGGGTTGACGGTCTCAGACGCGGAGGCAACTGAGATTCGTCCTCCGCCACCTGGATTGAGGCGAATCACTATGCTACCACGAGGACTTAAAAGTGCACTGGGAATTGGGCATTCCAAATTGGGTGAAAAAAAAAAAAAAACATTTTAATGGTGTTGGTGTAAAACATTTATCAATTTACATGTATTTTTTGGGCAGGGACCCAGGTTCAATTCAACTGATCCAACAGCCCTTCTCTCCCTAAACTTTACATGTATTTTGTATATTTTGTATACTTTATTTACCATATGTCATATTTTGCCTTTATGGAATGAAATTTGTTTGGACATAATGCTATTCTGTGAACACAGAGAACTAAACAAATCAAATCCCATGTAATAAAAAATATATATATATAATCAAGATTAGAATAAAAACAACAGAATCCAAATGTCACTTAACTGCATGGACCATAGAAAAACAAGAAACACATCAAATAAATGCCTATACACACACAAAAAAAAAAGCCTCAAAGTGATTTTATATGTCCCCAACATGACTAATTTCTTCAGTTTTACATAAAATTTATCTGACACACACACACACACACACAGACAGACAGACAGTATATGTTATATAGTTATATATATATATATATATATATATATATATATACACAGTACTGTGCAAAAGTCTTCGGCAGATGAGATGTTTCACAAAACATCTGACTTAAGATAGTCATTTATGAGTTGCAAGTTTGAATCCAGGGCGTGCTGAGTGACTTCAGTCAGGCTTCCTAAGCAACAAATTGGCCCGGTTGCTAGGGTGGGTAGAGTCATGTTGGGTTAACCTCCTCGTGGTCGCTATAATGTGGTTCTCGCGCTCGGTGGGGCGCGTGGTGAGTTGTGCATGAATGCTGTGGAGAATAATGTGAGCCTCCACACGCACTATGTCTCCGCGGTAAAGTGCTCAACAAGCCACGTGATGCGATGCGCGTATTGACGGCCTCAGACGCAGAGGCAACTGAGATAAGTCCTCTGCCACCCGGATTGAGGCGAGTCACTACGCCACCATGAGGACTTAGAGCGCATTGGGAATTGGGCATTCCAAATAGGGGAGAAACCCCCCCCCCCCCCCCCCCCCCAAAAAAGATATTTATATCTTCAGCTTTAGTGTATCAATAGGAAATATAAATTTTAGATTCCCAAACATTCCTTTTGCAAATAGAAAAGAACAGGGAGCCTTGCAACAGATGACATTGCGCCCACAGAGCCCCCCACTGGACATCGAGTCAGTCTGGGATTACACAAAGAGACAGAAGCAATTGAGACAGTCTAAATAAAAGAACTGTGGCGAATTCTCCAAGAAGCTTGAAACATCTTCCAACAACCAAGAAAAAAAACTGTGTCCAGGTGTCCCTAAGAGAATTGGAGCTGTTTTGAAGGCAAAGGTGGTCACACCAAATATTGATTTAGCTTGTTTTATGTTTATTGGATTTTGTATGTTGTTAATTGATAAATGAAAACTATTTATGGCATTCATTTTGAAGACATTCTCATGATGCAACATTTTTAACAAGTGCCTAAAACTTTTGCACAGTACTGTCTGTATATGTCAGTGGACACATTACTGATTTATATTGTAAAATTATGCTGGTTAGCTAACTTTAAGGTAGCAATAGCATACATTAGCACGCCAAATGCGAAATGGTATTTGCTATTTGAATAACACAACATACATGTGTGGTGTGTTTTTGTGTACCCGTCCTCTACCGAAGCAAAAGCTACTCTCTTCACCACAATGACTGCATATCAGAATCAGTTCTAAATAGCAAAATAACATGAAACACTATTAAGTCTCCCCCTTTTTTATCTTGCTCAAAAAATACATAAAATCACTTCATTTCAATATTTAACTCTTTTCAAGTACTACAAATCCCCTTGCCCATGTTATTGAACAGACTTGATTGGTTCACATTCACCCTACATAATGTAATCTAATAGAGTGCACATTTTAGAGAATCACATTAATCGAAAACAAAGAAAACAAGGAGAACCGCAAGAGAAACAATTTTTTTGTGTAGATCGCAAATAATATGATTTTGTAAATCAGACAACCTGCTTTGATGTGTAGGCAGTTTGATGTACCTGTGAGGCTAATAAATACAAAAAGATTCATATTTTCTGATTCTATTAATACAACAAACAGCAAGCCACATAATTGTAATTTCACAACCGCCCACATGCCTGCAACCTGATTAAAATGTTTTGCCTTCTAAATGGATATGTTCTTACAGTTCTGCACTACATGTAACAGTTATCAATTATAAATACCCAATGATTATTCTCATTTAACAATGAAATATTAGATTTTATTTTTGGAGTGTAATTGTTTGATACTACATACTTGATGCAAAAACTATGTGCTATGCACTATGTTGGAATAATGTTGGATTTTTATATCCATTTTTTGACTTCATAAGAGAATTTGTTAAATTTGGTATACAACAGCTACAAGAATTTGGTGAGTTTTTGCAGGAGACTATTGAAAAAATTGGTGCTATTTAATATTACATTTCTTTTTTCACTACACTGATTTGGGCATAGTAGCTTTATTTAAAATTTTCCACATAATATTGAAACTGAAGGATAAAGTTCTCGTTTTGCTCACTTACATGTAAATTTCAATTGCAGAGGTTGAATCAGGTCCCCTTTAAATATTAAGTACAAAAATGGCCACTCTTAAGACAGAAGCTGCAAATCTGTCAGTTTAATCCTAAGGATAACATTCAGGTTTCTTAGAATAGCAATGTTGCAAAAGGTGGGATGTTTTGTATAATGCTTTAAATGTAGTAATACCACAAGCATGGGACTAAATGTTCAAAAACTCATGGATAATAGGGTGTTTGTGTAACCATGTGTCTATGTGCATTTGTGCATTATGCTAAAAGGGTGTTTATTCTGGGGTCTGAAAATTATTGATATGATATGTGTAATGGAGTTTGTATACATCAGGTTCATTGTCATAGAATATTGAGATACAGGGGTCTGAAATTGTGTCACAGCAGCTTTTAGTGTGCAGGGGCGGATTTGCATGTTTGTTAAAGATAGATAATGTATCTACATACACAGAAATTCCTTTTTATATTCGGGTACAGGTTGTTAAGATACTTTTGCTTCCTGTTGCCATGGGAACAGCAGGGACATACATGTATATATATATATACACACACAACACACACACACACACACTGATCAGCCACAACATTAAAACCACCTGCCCTCTCGTGCCACCAAAACAGCTCTGACCCGTCGAGGCATGGACTCCACAAGACCTTTGAAGGTGTCCTGTGGTATCTTGTACCAAGACGTTAGCAGCAGATCCTTTATGTCCTGTAAGTTATGAGGTGGGGCCTCCATGGATCAGACTTGTTGGTCCAACACATCCCATAGATGCTAAATCGGATTGAGATCTGGAGAATTTGAAGGCAAAGTCAACACCTGGAACTCTGTCATGTACCTCAAACAATTCCTGAACAATTTTTGCAGTGTGGCAGGGCGCATTATCCTGCTGAAAGAGCCCACTGCCATCAGGGAATACCGTTGCCATGAAGGGGTGTACGTGGTCTGCAACAATCTTTAGGTAGGTGGTATGTGTCAAAGTAACATCCACCTGAATGCCAGGACCCAATGTTTCCCAGCAGATCATTGCCCAGAGCATCACACTGCCTCCGCTGGCCTGCCTCCTTTCCATGGTGCATCCTGCTGCCATCTCTTCCCCAGGTAAACGATGCACACGCACCCGGCCATCCACATGATCTAAAAGAAAAGGTGATTCATCAGACCAGGCCACTTTCTTCTATTGCTCCATGGTCCAGGTCTGACACTCAGGTCTGACACTCACATGCCCATTGTAGGTGGTTGACAGGGGACAGCATGGGCACTCTGACCAGTCTGCGGCTACGCAGCCCCATATGCAGCAAGCTGCGATGCACTGTGTGTTCTGACACCTTTCTATCCTGGCCAGCATTAAGTCTTTCGGCAATTTGTGCTACAGTAGCTCTTCTGTGGGATTGGACCAGACAGACTAGCCTTTGCTCCACACGCGCATCAATGAGCCTTGGGTGCCCATGACCCTGTTGCCGGTTCACCAGTTGTCCTTCCTTGGACCACTTTTGGTAGGTACTAATCACTGCATACCGGGAACACCCCATGAGACCTGCCGTTTTGGAGATGCTCTAATCTGGTCATCTAGCCATCACAATTTGGCCCTTGTCAAAGTCGTTTAGATCCTTACGCTTGCCCATTTTCCTTGCTTCCAATACATGAAATTGAAGAACTTACTGTTCACTTGCAGCCTAATATATCTCACCCCTTGACAGGTGCCATTGTAACATGATAATAAATGTTGTTTACTTCATCTGTCAGTGGTTTTAATGTTGTGGCTTATCAGTGTGTGTATATAATATATATATAGTGGTTGTGGCAGCATCCCAACCACTGAGAGGCCACTTATACCACTTGTAAGGATTTTTAATCATGTAATTTAGCTTAAATAATTTACTTAAGCATTTAACAGTGTACGCACAAGTAAAATCAATATGTGTGATGGGTTGAGGTATCTAATTATTCAATGATGTTACTGACATTAAAACCACACAAAATGCCTCAGAGGATACCTACATAAGACAAGGCATTTAGGATGACAAAGTGTGGCATCTACTGAACACAAAAACTCTTTCACTGAGACCCACCGGAGTGTACAAACTTTTGGTTGCCAAGCAATATTTACTGTTGCTTAGTAATACTGTTCCACACAATGGTTCCGATGAGCTTCAAAAGCCCACAGCATCCTCATTAGCGGTGGCTTGAGCAATAATGAACCCCGCAAGGGAAACTGACAGGGAAAATCACCTTTCTGATACACAAAGTGAAGAGGCTTTACCTCCAGCTTCAGGAATAATCATCATCTAAATGAACCTGCCGCACTACAAAGGTGCACACAGACACGACAGGAGCTTTGAAGCCAAACAACCCAATCAGAAGCATCCGGCTGACTTTCTCCCTGTCGAAACTGACAACTGGGTGGAACAGAAGCTGTAGGAATGTCATCCACAAATATTTGCCATTTAAGACTGTAACATATTAAATACAGTGGGATCCAAAAATGAGAGTACATTAGAAAGCTGGGATTCAAAATCTTGAAATTAATAATAAATATTTAAGATTTTGCGCTATTTTTAGGTGGCTAATCAAATAAGCAACTATTTTGTACAAAAGGTCAGATTTCCTTACTTCTGTTGAAGATGCTCTTTGGAATATTCTCAAATCATACTGGATAACATGGATCAAGTTTTACGCCTCAAACTTGTGGTGTTTATCCCAGCCTTTAATGCTGTCAAAAGGGGGATATACCAAATATTAGAAAAATCAGGTTAATTTTTCAATTAAACTGTTCACTCAAATCGTTATGCTGACAATATAATTTGTAATGGAAAAAATCTATTAAAGTCGAATAATGCAAATTACACCGATAAGCCACAACATTAAAACCACCTGCCTATAGCATTCTGAGATATTATTGTACAGAGCGGTTATCTGAGTTACAGTAGACTTTCTGTCACTTCGAACCAGTCTGGCCATTCTCTGTTGACCTCTCTCATCAACAAGGCATTTCCGTCCACAGAACTGCTGCTCACTGGATGTTTTTGGCACCATTCTGAGTAAATTCTAGAGACTGTTGTGTGTGAAAATCCCAGGAGATCAGCAGTTACAGAAATACTCAAACTAGTCCGTCTGGCACCAACAATCATCCATGCGATTTTCTAATCAGCCAATCGTGTGGCAGCAGTGCATAAAATCACGCGGATATGGGTCAGGAGCTTCAGTTAATGTTCACATCAACCATCAGAATGGGGAAAAAATGTGATCTCATTGATTTGGACCGTGGCATGATTGTTGGTGCCAGACGGGCTAGTTCGAGTATTTCTGTAACTGCTGATCTCCTGGGATTTTCACGCACAACAGTCTCTAGAATTTACTCAGAATGGTGCCAAAAACAAAAAACATCCAGTGAGCGGCAGTTCTGTGGACGGAAATGCCTTTTTGATTTGTTGTTGATGAGAGAGGCTAACAGAGAATGGCCAGACTGGTTTGAAATGACAAAGTCTTTGGTAACTCCAAAAACCCTGTGCAACTGTGGTGAGAAGAACAACATCTCAGAATGCTATTCTGAGATGCAGGTTGGCGCTGTTTTGGTGGCATGAGGGGTACCTACACAATATTAGGCAGGTGGTTTTAATGTTGTGTCTGAGACTGTATATGCCTAGGTAGGTTGTCATTTATATGATATATGCAACATCATCACCTGTTCTGAACACATATATTATGACTGACATTTTATACGTTTGACTAGCGAATTTCCATTACTTTTAAAGTGGTTTTTGGTTACTGGATAAGGATTTTGAAAAATCAGTTTATAGATATTACACTCACAAAGAACCATTTCTACCCAATGAAATAATTTGGAGCATTACATAAATAGAAAAATTCATATTCACTGACTGTTTGAAATTTTATTAATTTCCATTAATTTTCCAGGCATGGAAATCACAATTCCCTGACATTTCCAGGTTTTCAATATCCGTGAGAATTAGAGTATCCAATGAACATGACAAAAAAAAATAAAAAATTTTGTCTCAGTCATCTACGTTTAAAATGAACATGCCTTTATTTAAGGTCAAATACTTGTAACTTTTTTTCAACACTAAACAAGGTAAAATAGAATAGTTGAAATTAATGTTCAATAACAAAATTAAATAGAAATTTCCAATTTTAAAATGAGATCACAAAGCTCAGAAAGAAAAACAAATACAGCACACAAAATCTTATTACATTCATCTCATAAAACAGAAAATTGCACATTTTCACCAAATATAGCAGCACCTTACTGGTATGTACAGAACAAACTTCTAGTAAGTTCTAAATTCTATTAAAGGAATAGTTCACCCAAAAATGATAATAACTTCCAATTTGACGCGAACGCTCAGTGTCTGCGTACAGTCGAACGTGAGCCTGTCAAAATATACTCCATATAACTGTGCGTGCATACACAGGTGGTTGGCGCATGCCCGCTATGTGATACTGGCCTTTCTCTTCAGGAGTTTAGACCCATAAAGAAGTCTTTATATTCCTTCAGACTCAAGTTACACAAATGCAGGTATCTCCAGACCTCCTCACACACGCGATCCTGACTTGCACATCCACAGCTGTTGCTTTTACCTTCATCTCCTGATGTTTAGCGGCGATTACATCTTCTAGCGCTTGTTTGTGACAGCAACAGCTCAAATGTGAGTGTTGCCACCTTGTGGAGCCACAAATTAGCACAATTAACTCCAAGCGCATTCGTGCTTTCAAAGAAACGTGGTAAGAAAAATGCGTTTAATGCTCGAGCACACTGCTGATGACGAGATTTGCATCACACGTCCTGTACCATAGTATACTTTGGACCTTAAGACGCAGTCACGCATATCTTCGCATGGCGAAATTCCGCAGGCAAAATACAGTCATCTCAATGGGAATCCGCACGATCGTGAATTTAGCACAATGAACTTCCAGTGGCAAAGAATTTCCCCTCGCGGATTTCACGTGGAGTTCAGGTTTGGTGAACTTTGACAGGTGAATTTTGGTACGTTGACCAGTGGGAAGTTGCTTGGTTTGGCAGTGACCTCTGTGTGGGCGGTGCTTCGCACAAAGCTACACTAAATATTCACAATGCA